>NC_084901.1:29297291-29897291 GCF_949316345.1 Pungitius pungitius
CCATCTCCCTTCCTTCCTCTCCTCTCCTTCTTCTCACTGCTCGTGACCTCTCCTTGTTCCCCTGCCCCCCCCCCCCCCCCCATCAATCTCTCTCCTTCTCTTTGGTAAATTATCATTCTTCTTTTCTCTCTTGCACTCTTTCACTTCTATCGCTCTCGTCCGATCTCGTTTGAGCTATTTTAATCCTGTGAATAATTTTGTGTCAGATGTATTGTTACGCCCATGTGTGAAATGTGCTTTAAAGATGCTGCCGTATTGGATGTCTTTATTGATATCCCTGCCAAATCAAAGAGAGTTTGTTAAGTAAAAGAAAACCGGCCTCGTGGTGACTCCTCTACGCCGCTTCAAGTCTATATTTAGGGCAGATTTTGTTCACTGGAACAGTACTGGAGACTTTCCTTCCATATGTTGCCTGTACAACATCTGTAGCGTGTTTCCACCAGAGTACATGTCAAAGAGATGTCTGTATAAATGAATAAGATGCAATGAGAAAGTCCTACATGTGACCGCCTTTACACCCAATTGAACGGAGGCCTTTAGCCTTCGACTGAGTTATTGACATCCGAAGAGACGTGGAAGCTCCATGTTTGTTTTTCCCCTGTGTTCCTTGTTGCAGTGTGTTTGTGTGCGGCGTACAACAGTCACACTGAGCATCAGAGACTGAATGTACGTCAGCGAAGGATGATGCCTGTCAAAACACAGTCACCTTAAGCCCTTCTTTGTCTCAAGCTTTGAAATATCTCTCCACCCCTCCAAACACCTCCAGGTAAGATCAAGTACTCGGAGCAGGTGTACGACTCCTGCATGGAGGCGTTTGATTGCTTGCCCCTGGCAGCCCTGATGAACCAGCAGTTCCTGTGTGTGCACGGGGGGCTTTCACCAGAGATCCACACGCTGGACGACATCAAGAAGGTACGAAGAGACGCACAAACGCGTGCTGTGAACCAACAAACATGTCGTTATGAACCCAGAACCAAGCTCAATTCTGTGGATTCTAGAAGCTTCTGTCAGTACCAGCCCACTACTAACTCTGCCACAGAAACAAAGCAATATGTATATATTATTTTATATATCATTCCAAATAGTTTCCGGGGGAATCGTGTTCTTCTGTTTGAAAGCCTCAGTGTAGAGACCCAGTACATTTGGGGATTGAGAGTGGGCGGAGGACAAGTAATAAATGCTTCTCCTAGTTCTCCTGAGTTAGCCACGTTTAACAAACAAATCGTACTTGTCGAATTTCCAATTGAGAAAGTGATTTCATAGTCATTTTGAAATTTGCTATCATTAAATGTGGCCTTGAAATCAAACCCAATGGAGAGAGGATTTAAACTGTTAAAGGTAACACGTTTTGAAGATCTTATTCCCTACAATGCCAGACAATGCAATTGATGCAACGTCATTACGTTAACCTGCCTTAAACTCACATTTAGATTACTTTCATTGTTGATTATGTCAGCAACAAATGCATTTCATTTATATGGTCTGTGGACTGTAAATAACCAAAGTAAAACGGGCACAATAGCTTGAAGAACAGATTCCCCATCTTATTCCTTGAAGATGTCATTTTCAAGTGTATTTTTATATTCCAGGTCGTTTTGGTGTTAAGTAAAGCATAAAAAGAAGACATTACAGCCTTTAGACAGCCTTTAGACTGTTTGGAATTCCCTGTTCTTAATTGCACTATGGCTGCATTTACTGCTTAATGGGCACCAGCAACATGTATCGACCTTCTAATCGCCTTATGCACCGCTCAGCACTCAAACACACCTGTGAGTTCAGACAGGCACACACACCAACTCTTATTCGCGCCTTAATTCCCACATGCACTGTCAATGCAGAGGGCCTTAAGGAACCAGTAAATATAGTGAAGCTCACATGCTGTATCTATAACAGTAATTAAGCACAAAAAGGCACACACATAGACAACACTTAATCATCTAATGGCATCGTTTCCATGGTGAATCTGCTGGTGTGACATGTTCTCCCTCCTGTGCGGTGAGGGTTGCCATGGCGATGCTCTGCTCTGACAGTGTGTGTTTGCTTCTATTTTCCCTCTGATTTATCCTATATGTGCTGGTGCTTTTGTGTGTGTGTGTGATGTCAAGTATATTCTACGTTTCTTTGTAAGGGTTTGTGTTATCCATGTGATGAGCATCAGCTTATTTTTTTTCTGTGTCTCTGTGTGTGTGTTCCTTGCGTGTCCTAGTTGGACCGGTTCAAGGAGCCCCCAGCGTTTGGGCCCATGTGCGACCTGCTGTGGGCCGACCCTCTGGAAGACTTTGGCAACGAGAAGACCCAAGAGTACTTTGGCCACAACACAGTCAGAGGCTGCTCCTATTTTTACAGGTACAGGTCAAAGTACTTCTCACAAGATCCAATTAAACACAGATATTACACAAGTGGACTTATTCGACAAGAAAATCAACTTGAGTGGGAGTGGATTTAGTACAGTATTGTTGATCCCGGGGCTTATGAAGCTCAGAGATATGAACCCGATATACAAGCAAGCCGGAATGAGTGCAATACTCAAAGACCAAAAGAATACACAATAGGAACAACACTCTTTGATATTAGCAGCATACATTTGTAGCCAAAGATAAGACTGATCCCCGAATGTGCCACTGCCCGCTTGTTCGATGTGTTTCAATGAAGAGATGTGATTTTCTTCCACGAGTCTGCAATCTAATAAGTTTGGAGGACTTCAGTCTATTGGTTTTGGATGTTTGTAATGAGAGAAGAGCGAGCGAGAGGCGTCCTGCTCGCCTAAACCACATCCAAGATCCAATAACTGTTACTGGGGTTCAAACCCAGTGATCAAAGTTTACACACACACACACACACACATTCAATGTACGATGGACTACAACACACAAACACATGTACGGTTTCGTTTCAGCATGAAATCATATCCCCCCCAATCCCCGGGGAGACTGCACGGTTCTGTTGCTATGACGACTGGTTACTCCTGCCAGATACGGCCTGATATTCAGATACAGTGAGGGAAAGAAGGAGAGCAACATGGGAGGAGGGCGATGGCAGTGGTGGTGGGATAGAAGATGAAAGATGGAGGCCTTTAACAACGAGGGGCCGAAGTGTGCGGCTGTATCTCCGCTCCCCCACGTGTGGACTGAGTTGCACTCGGGCCTTATGACACGCTGCCTGATGAGGACACAGTGGTTTTCTGTGTTTAGCGAGCACAGCATCAATTGACCAACTAGTGAACGCTCAGCCCCCTGGCGACCTGCCGGCTGCTGGCTGATGCCCCCTGCTGGCTGGCCTCGGTCAGACACGGCTTTAGAAAGCAAGACTCCCTCTCATGTCACACTGCTAGTCTTTAACACTTCCACTTGATACAATGACACGGGACATGTTTGCCACCTAACTTGGTTTTTGCTGGATCTTTGTGCGCGTTTCTTGACTGGTGTAGTTGTTTTTTTCTCCCTAAAGCTTCACTTTACTTGCAGTGACTCTTTCTCGCCCTGTCTCTCTCTCTCTCTCTCTGTTTCTGTCCACAGTTACCCGGCAGTGTGCGAGTTCCTGCAGACCAACAATCTGCTGTCAATCATCAGAGCACATGAAGCACAGGATGCCGGGTAAGCTGACTGTCTGTCGCGGCTCAGTCCTTTCTCTTGGCTTAAAAGAGAGCTCCATTTAATTTAATGGCTTTCGCAGACACTTCACGTTCCAAGCTGCTATTTTTCTTTGTCAGGGAACTGGCACGTTACAGGGAAAGAGGTTCCACAGTTTTCTTCCCTCTGTCACACGTAAAGTGTGTTATTAGCAGTGTTAGAGATTGTCAGACACAGAGCACTGGCAGTCAGGTCAACTACTTGAAAACAGGTTAAGGTTTTTTTTTGTATTACCCATAAACCCATTCTTGGCATGTGTTATATTTGTGTAAATCCTCAAATGTAATATTGCTACCTTAATTGCTGCATAATGAGTTGTGCTGTCGCTGTAGTTTGTGCTATTCGGTGAACCCATTAGCAGTTTTTCATCTGTTGTGCAACTGGGCACTTTCATTATAATTCGACAATTACAAAAACTACTACAATTTAAGCTTATACTTCTAAAAACCATGTAATGCAGGGGTTAAATAGTGTATGCTTTTTAAAAACATGTCACAGCCAAGAGAAGTGACTTCACGCAATGAAACGATCAGTATTTTAGAGTTGGAATTATTCCAAAGCAGGTTAATATTCTCATTGAAAAAGTGAAAAAAAAGACCATCAACAATATGTTTGCAATCTAAAGAAAACCACTCGATCCTTTCCTACAATACAATCTCAAAGGAAACATTACTTTGCCTTGATTTGATTCTGTCCCAGTTAAGACCAAACCAAGAACCAGCCTTGTTTGCCGATGACACTGCTCTCAGGTCAGCATCGTGTTCTACTGCACAGAACGGCACCCTGGACAAACCTCCAGTGGCCCGCCACGATAACAGACCATAATGAAAGCACTCTGCTAAGAAAGCAGCCAACTAACTCTGGTGCACACACACACACACACACACATTTGTTTGTAATAAATACCCCAAATTCTTGATTACTGATGAGTTTTTTAATTAGTCCATCCTTAAGGGACCCAGCTGGCAAAGGCTGCTTTTTCACCGGGAACATATCAAATATGTGTAATCTCTGCAGTCTGTTTGGATGCTTGAGACTAATTGCACCCAGCCTTGTTTTTTTATGGCCACTAAGTCACTAGATCTGGGCCTATTTGAAAATGGCTCCGATCAAACACCCTCAGTACCCGGCTTACTGCCACTTTGGCCCGCACCTTCTTCATCTCTCCCGCCACAACCCGTCTCTTTCTGCCTTTGAATACCTTTGAAGGAAATCCTCAGTTTTCATCCCCAAAGTGTTTTATTTTGCATTTTGTCGTAACACGGGTGTTGTTTGTCTCTCTTTCCTCAGGTATCGTATGTACAGGAAGAGTCAGACCACAGGTTTTCCCTCCCTCATCACTATCTTCTCTGCGCCAAACTACCTGGATGTCTACAACAACAAAGGTGTCACACACAAACAACACACAGTTCACACACACACACACACACGCACACGGATAGCCACTGCGGTGCCATTGGTTTTAGACTCCACAGTAAAATGATGCGTCCCAGTACTGTATGTTTAACGCAATTTAGGGAACATTATTGTCCACTATCTGACCAAAGAGGCAAATGGCTTTAATGTGCGTGTGTGTGTGTGTGTGTGTGTGTGTGTGTGTGTGTGTGTGTGTGTGTGTGTGTGTCCAGCGGCGGTGCTGAAGTATGAGAACAATGTGATGAACATCCGTCAGTTCAACTGCTCTCCTCACCCATACTGGCTGCCCAACTTCATGGACGTCTTCACCTGGTCGCTTCCCTTCGTGGGAGAAAAGGGTATCAGACGCAAACACACACACACACACACACATCTTTTATTTAGAGCCTTCCACACACAGTGCATTTCTATCAATATATCATGAGGCCAATTTGTCTTCAGTGATGCTGTAATAATGAAGAAAAAAAACACCTCCTTTAGGCCAAATTTAAATCTGAGCAATTTGGCATTTTGGGGACCTTTCATTTCGAGCCGCATCTCGTGTCGAGTGAAATAGCAGCTGTCCTCGATCAGTCATCAAAAGTAAATCCTCTTCATCATAATAATGCACAATATATTCAGGATATATTTCTGTCAACTGTTTTATTGGGACAAAAATGTCTTGGATCCTCTCGCCTAACTGTGCAGTGATTCCCTGCTGGAACACAGCTGAAGGTGAAACGGTGTAAGGGATGATATGTTTCTCAAGGAAGATCATTTTAATGTACTTTATAGTACACAGTTCTTGTACCACTTTAGAGTATTCTCCAAAAATTGCAATTAGATGGGCTTTAAAAAGGGTGTACAATACATAATTACAGGATTAGGGAATCGTGGGTAACCAGCATTTAGTAAGATTTGAGGCATTTGGCTTAATTGGAAAGCAGCAGCAGAGAGATGACTGAAAATTCAAGCGTCCCCGAGGGTCCCCGACGGGTCCCCAAGGGTCCCCAGCTAACAGCAAACCGGCGGTGCTTCAACACGTCTATGACTTTGTGTGTCTGCAGTGACTGAAATGCTGGTCAACGTCTTGAGTATCTGCTCTGACGACGAACTTGTGAACGATGGAGAGGAGATCTTCGACGGTGAGGAACGCTCTACGCTGCAAATTTGATTCAAACTCTTCAAAAAAATCTATTTTGGGCAATGATAATGACAAGAAATCACACAAACTGAGTTTTATGCTGCTTGTACAGCCAGTGCAGCTGCAGCCAGGAAGGAGGTGATCAAGAACAAGATTCGTGCCATAGGGAAGATGGCTAAAATGTTCTCTGTTCTACGGTGGGTTGGGTTCTGAAATTACACACTGTATGTATCTGTGTGTGTGTGTGTGTGTGCGTGCGTGCAGCATGACATAAATGTTGCATTCCCCTCAACCTTTGCAGAATTGATTCGAAGGTCAACAGATTGTCACCATGTTTTATGTGTGAAGTGCTTTATGAGGTGGAAGTCGGTAATTCGTTGCATTTCATTGCCTTTTTAACCACACACACACACACACACACACGTACACATGAACACTGTCTCCATCTGTCTCTCAGGGAGGAGAGTGAGAACGTGCTGACCCTAAAGGGGTTGACCCCCACGGGCATGCTGCCCAGCGGAGTGCTGTCTGGGGGCAAACAGACCTTACAGAGCGGTGAGTGTTTCACACTCAGCGAAGACGATCACACAAGAAAACATACAACACAACCCTTGATACACTTTGCCCAAACAAAAATGTAACACACAGACACAGTTTGAATATCTTCTTTGGACCATCCCCTGGTTCTTCTCCTCCTCTGCTGTTCTTCTCTTCATCCCTCCGGCTCACTGACTCGCTCATCCTCTCTCCCCCCCCCCCGGCGAGGGATACCAACAACCTGCTGGTTGGGTCTGTGAGATGGAAAAAGAGAATGACAGAGAGGCAGGAGTGTGTGAGAGCTAACCCCAGCTACTGCTAACACCAGGTGCCCTCTGCCATAGTCTCAGGGCGGGTCCAAGGGCTGACGTGACATCGGCCTGAAACATGTCTCTGAGTTTTATATGCGTTTTAATACGTACATGGAACAGAGGGCTATGCTTTTTTTGCCGTTGATATGTATATCTGCTTCAATTGTTTCTTAAAGTTGTTGTTTGGTGTTGGACAGACCCGAGGGGCAGGTGTTTTTTCTGTACCTGAGATCTTGAAGGCTCCTCCCTGAGCCACGATCACCCTTTCATTCAAACGTATGCGCGGCTGCACCGACGCATGTTTCAGCCTTCACTTCCTCTCTCCTTCTTCCTTTGTACATCATCCTCTCTCCTCCTCTTTCCTCCTCTTCTTCTTTTCTCTTTGCCCATTCCTCAGCTACCATTGAGGCCATTGAAGCCATCGAGACAGTTAAGGACGCTGAAGGTAAACTCCCACTCATTTCACCGTCTGTGTATATGTGTGTGTCTGTGTGTGTGTGTGTGTGCGCGTTTTTATGTCTGTGTGTGTGCGTGTGTGTGTGTGTGTGTGTGCAGCATGGCTGCGCTTTTGGCCACCCATGTTCATATCCTCATAGATCTTTCTTACCCACAATGCAACTGAGCTCTTCTAACCCCAAATGCCTAAAAGCAGCGCTGGCTGAAGCCGCCGCACTACAACACCTGACGTGTCCACACACCACAAGAGACTCCACCACACCGTCTCTCATATGTACACACACACACACACTTTAGCACACCTCACCCCGCTTTTTCTTTTACACACACACACACACACACACAAGTGGACCTGTGGATGGGGGTGGGTTTTGTGCAGGTGGGCAGGGACACTGTGTGTTACAGTGTGTTCTTTATATTTTGTAGTTTTGTAGTTCTATAGATAAGATAAACATGCAACCAATCGGTTCCCCTGCGCACAGAAGTGACCTGTGAGATTATTTCATGATCCAATCCTTTATTCAATAGACTTTATTCGTGGTGAAACTCTGCCACATCCCACTACCTTCTTCTTTGGGATCCAAGGAGTAACATGATGATGTTCTGAACAGGTCCTACAGGTTCTCCTGTGCTATGGAACCGCTTGTGAACATGCTATTTGTGTTCAGTGTGTTTCTGTTAACTGTAGTCCTCTGTGTTTTTTACTTTTTCGCTGTCCTGAAATAATTGTTCTTTTTCGTGTTTTACGTGGTTCAACTCTAGACTTTTAGTATTATAGTATTATAAGGAGCACCGTACTAATGTCTTATTGCCCTTGATTGAGAAGGGGTTTTCTGTTTTTTTAGGGATCAAACCAACATGATTGATGAGTATTAATTTGGGAGCTGCCGGGTTCTTGTAGGCAGACTTTAGGCCAGGCTAGCTGTGTCCCCCTATATGCAGTCTCAAAGGTTAGCGCACAGACATGCAAGACAAATCAAACTTCTCATGCAATAAGCATGTCTGAACTAGAACAACGAGTGTTGAACTATTCCTTTAAACGTGTGATACTAGATAAGCTTGACCTGCATGTGTATTGGCCCTTTAAAATAATTCCAATGCACCTAGATGTTATTCATTAAAGTCGCAGAGGAAGAGGAATCACAACAAAACAATGTATTTCTTCAAAATGAATCAAACCAAAAGTCAACTTAGAAAAGTTCAAATTAAATCGAATCAAACTGACGTGAACCTGTCACCTGACTATTGTCTTTCGCTTTTAACTCTACTTAAGGTTTAAAAGAGAATTGGAAAGCATTAACCCTCAAAACAAATGTCTGACTGTCTAAAGGGGGGGATTTTAATGGTCTTCAGTAGCAAGTGATCCGGCTGATCTGGGATCAATTGCCAGGTCGCACTGATTATCAAGTTCCCTGTGAGCCACGAGGTCAAACTAGCCCCAGCTGAGTAGGCAGACAATAGATGGACATTTGCTGTTTATATGTAGATATTACAGAACCATGTTCATCCAAACCCAGGCTCAATCAGGCTTCAAACTACTGTCCTTCCTGCTGTGGAAAACGTTGAAAGCATTTGAAAGCTGAATTAAAACCGAAGACGTAATGTGTCAGAAACGTGTGCACACCGACATTTCATAAATGAATAAAAACCCGCGTTTAACCCTTCAATCCGTTCGAATCCATCAAGAGCTCCCGCGGGTTCGGATACACAAGATTCTACTTAATGCCTGGTTAAATATTAACTCTGCGCGCATGTTGCTACGTATGTTTGTTTGTGTGTGTGTGTGTGTGTGTGTCTGCGTGTGGGTGCGCGCCCTCTTGTCTTTTGCAGCCATCCGAGGCTTCTCTCCGCAGCACCGGATCAGCAGCTTCGAGGAGGCCAAGGGCCTGGATCGGATCAACGAGAGGATGCCTCCGCGCCGCGTGGGCGTCAACAGCGTGGGCCTGTCGATGGGCCGCATGAACATGGGGGAGCCCAACGGGACCGACAGCAACAGCAATATACAGTGATGGACGTACCCGACTTCCACATGCCCAGACACGCACCTGCAGCTCCAACAACTCTGATGAAGAAAATCATTTATGGATACCTGTACATAGGCATACATGCACAACAAAAATGCACCACACACACACACACACACACACACACACACACACAAACACAGTACCGCATTCACTGAATAAGCTCCGGACGACATCCCCCAACCTCCCGTGTGGCCCTGTATGTAAAGGCTGAGTCCCTTCACTGAACTGGTCGGCCCTATTTAAAGAACTACAACTCCCGTGTACCTGCACAACAAACAGGAAGGAAACAAAGCCGGAGGAGGCGCAGCTCAGCGGGTCGACGGTGTCAGCGTGACCGGCCTGCAGAGGGTGTGTGCGTTGTGCCGGGAGGCGCCCAGTGTTTGCAAGTGAAATGGGGAAGAGGAAGGGGGGGGGGGGGTCGTTGTAGACATATTTGCTTCTCTCTCTTCGATAGAGTTGCGGATATGCCTGCCTGCGTGTTTGCACACGCTTTAACAAGTCAATGTACACGCCTTTCTCGTTTTCGTTTGCAAACACAGGCCGGGCAAATTTGATGTGCAGTGTGGTGTCTGTTGCTGAGAGATGTAAGAAGATGTATGAAGATGTGTAGTCGGATCTGAGCCCTCGCTGTCCTCGTCTTCTCAGGGGGTCATTCCCGTTTGCTTTTGTAGCATTACACTGTAAACATCCTCTACAAGACAAGTAGAGTCACCTTCCCCCCACTTCCCCAGAAAAACCCCTCCTCTGGTCTCAGGCCAGCTGGTTCTCTGGAAAGGCTTGAGACGAGGCCCGGGTTGGATCTGAAGCGGGTGTTTCGGCACGACCTGTTGCGTCTACATAGGTTACATGGAGAGGTTTTGATGCACGTGTGACGGGTGTGGTCACACGATGCAAGATGCAGTCCAGCGGAGGTACAATGCTTTCTGAGTGAGACTGAGCCGGAGGGGGGGGAGTTGAAATGTGAAGTCATACTCCATTCATTCTCTTTCTACTTTCTCTTTTCTTTCCATGTTGCCGTCTTCTAACTCACAGCAGTGACGGCTGATATTACACAAGGGAAACAGATTCTTCTTGTTAAGGCAACAGCCATAACGGGTAGAAGAGGTCTGAGGAAAAGGTCTTTGTAAAGCATTTATATTAACGCATCAGTGCATGCAGAGTTAAGTTCTTTGATAATAATGTGAAGATTATATTCGTGCTCTGTGTTTCACTATGGTAGGATTTGATTTGTTTTTTCTGGCTAATATAAATTAACTGATGAATAATGAATAAATTATTTTGTACATACATGTTAATTTGACTTATTTTTTGTATTCATTTTGTGTTATATTTCCTGTTTTTTTTCCTGTTTTATTTTTCACAGCCTGTGTATCTGGTTTCTTTTGACTCTGTACAGATGACGGTACGCTTCTATTCAAAGTGTCAAGTCCACGTTCTCGCCTCTCTTCTTTGCCGATGTACAGGAGTGTTTTTTAACGATAAAAATGAATAACGATTATTAAACTGGCATTGATGAATGACCACACTATTTACAGAGGCACTGGCATTCGGGCAGCTAAAAGCATGATTGCATGGTTGAAACTGCGTTGTTTAAAGCAAAAAGCAGCAGGACACGTTTTAACAGAAAAGCCGATGTGTTGCCGTCACAATTTAAAGGAAAAAAGTGTACTCTCTCTGATCATAATTCTTGATGATTCCTCTTGTTATTTGATGATATTTATGATTCTATGATTAGTTTGCTTCTATTTATTATGGACATTATTCTTATATTCAAGCTATCTCTCTCTCACTCTCTCTCTCTCTCTCTGCTGGTTGCTCTTCATGTTGCGTTGCTCCTTGGTTGATCTTGTTGTGCTTCTTTGGAAGAGGTGAACCCACCCTGTGCCATCAAAAATGTGCCACAGTTCAAACTTTCTTTCTCTCTTTCAGGCGTTCCTCTCTCTCTCTCTCTCTCTCTCTCTCTCTCTCTCTTTCTGTTCTGATCCCCCCCAATCACTAACACTGTAAGCATGCCCCACGGGACGAACCACTTTTTTACTCTTGAATAAAATATGCATGAACCTTTGGTATGCATACCGAGCCTTTATTTTGTCCCCCCTGTGCATGGACACACATGAGAACACAAGAACTACCTCATGACGAGACATCTTTGATCATAACTTTGATATTCAGTATATCTTGAAAAACTAAATCTTCTTGTGGAGATACATTTCATGAGAGATGACATAAGGATTCCTAACCCTAGCCTTGGAAACAGTCAGGGACCTTTGCTTTCGCAATCTTCCGTAACACTGAGTTGCACAAGTACCTCTGGCATCGACCAGAGGTACTTGTGCAACGTCTGCAGCTCTAAAGGGGAACAACTTTTGGAATGCGGTAATTAAGTCAAAAATGAGAAACGGTCATTGTGCAGTCAGCTGTTATATGAAAGACACGTGTTGCAGTCCAGACTGTGTTCAGAGTAGTTGAAACAGTTGGCTGACTAAAGAATTAACTTTAAGGGATCCAAAAGCATTTAATGGATGAACTTTTGAAATGTGAAGCTTTGCTCCATCTAAATAGAAGTAATGGACAAATGATGAAATAGCCAGTGATAGCTAATCCTAGAAACAGTTTACCAATTGCTGTGCACCTATCATAAGTCATCAATCAATTCAATAAACTTTCCTACGTTCATTTTTTGGTAACTATTTTTTCCCCACCGGTATATTAATGTGTTTCACTTTGATAAAAAATGGCTCAACAAAAGAGCAGAAAAAATTGCTCAATTGAACTGTCTGTTTTTTTATTGCAAAGATATTAATAGTTCCATAATGAGGACTTGCTCTTTCATGAAGATTACCGTCCACTCCCTCTCTTTACCAATATCTTTGGCTGCTTTGAATGCGGGGAAACGGCGAAAATAGCATTAATCGAAAGTGAAAGTGTTGAATGATGAATAAAAAGGGTGGAGAGAGAGGAGCGGCAGAAGGAGGATAGAAGGGAAAAGGAAATCCGCTCTCGTTTGTATCAGACCGTACACACCGTGGTGAGTTACTTCATACATTTCATTCTTTAGATTCAAACTTTGCTGAAACTTCACTGTACAGCATGTCAGTGTTTACATGGCTCCATTGCCTTGCGGTGATAGTGGAATTTTTTATGAATGTTTTTTATTTCTCAGTAGTGTATCTTGTAAGATATAACTATTGATAGGAAGAGAACACACATATAAAAAAAAAGATTAGTCTTTTTTTAGTCAAATTTTGTGTCAGGTGATTGTAATGGTCGAGGTGATAAGCACCAGCCTCTTTTTCATGGGCTCTGCTCCGGAAATGGCACACCCATGAGAGTCAAATAACTCTGGAAATAATTATTCTGGTTGTAAGGGGAAGCCCCGTGAGTGCTATAATGTGTGACAGTCTATATCAGTGGTGCTAGCGGTTTTCTTTGCGCCAGTCTCATCTTTTCCCGTTCTAATTGCCGCGCTTGACTGAAAACACGAGAAAAAAAAGACACTCCGCTGCATTATAAAACGCCCCTTCAAAATAAAATCACAAGATGAATTCTTTCTTTTTTTTTTCCCATGCACAGGCCCGCGACCCACTAAAAAAGGGTCCGCTGCTGGTCTATATGTTACTGTTGAAAACAATATTACACACAAAAAACATATTAATTTTGAGACCCAGCGCTCAATTGTGAACACGGCTCTCATGAACACTGTGAAATGTGTGTTCCTGCTCGTGTGCTTTTTACATGTTTTTTCTATAGAGCAGATGTTGTGACAATGGAGTGAATAACGCTGTGACCATATAAGGCACACGGGAGAACTGAGGGATGAAGGAGTACAGGAAGCGTGAAGATAAATCACTATCTGACACAGTGCTCCTAGCACAGGATGGTACCGGGGGAGGGGGGACACCTGGGCATCTTGGACAATAGCCGTCTGAGACCAGAACCAGCTCAAACTAGTCTTCAAGGACGTGAGGAGATCATAAAAAGGGTCAGTCGGACAACAGGCAGACTCTTGGATGGATCGCTGGACGATCTGTGTGTACAGTCTCCAGGTGCACCTGCGGGGAATTGCTCAATGTATCTATTTCTCTTCAAAATAAACGTTAACTTTTTTACTTGACGTGCCGGATTCTTCTCATCAACCAACTCGGGGGGATTGAAAATCCCAACAACACAGATATGAATGAAAACAAAAATTGTGTCTAGAATTGTGCGTACAGTGGTGTACAACCTTTTCCGTTAAAAATACATTTTATAAAAGGAAAACAAGACAACAAATAGCATCAGCAGATCACCCTGATTCTAGTGGTATATGTTTTATTTCTCTATACAAATGACCACCAAACCATTGTAGCAAAAAAATAGAAATTTCTCCAAGCAGACATCGAATCACGGCCGGTTTAATCATAATAATAGCTAGGCTTGGTTAGCCTTGTTTCAACATCAGAGCCCTGGCTACAATAAGCCCAAAACTACTTTAAAATACTCCAAACACAGCTTTAGTGGGGTAAGAGTAAGAACATATTCCATGCAGATTTGTCTAGAAATTTTGGACTTGACTGACCATAAGTGCCATATCTTTATGCTTTATGCTACATTACCATTGCAACAATGCAAGCAGAACACGCTGATTATGGTGATATGAGTATCATTTCGCTCAGACAAACCATGCCGAACATTCTGTACAAAACCCATCGAGCCATGGAAGAAAAAAATCATAAATGTGTCTTACCGTTGTTGTTTTTCACAGACATTATGGTTTTTGCAATGATCTCTTGTTAGCATTTAGCTAGCATTCAAAACTTGCTAGCCAGGCAACATGGCTGCTCAAGCTGTCTTGCCATTTTTTTTAGCCAATCAGAAATCTGTCTGTCTCTTTTTTCAAAGTAAAAGCCTGTGGAAGCACAGGATTGCTTACTTACAATTCAGGCTGATTGAACAAAGCAATAGAGTGGTGGAATGATGCAAATCAGCCGATCTGAACTCAATTTATACAAAAATGAAGAATCTGAGCCAGCCGTTCGTCTGACGCAAGGCCTTCACAAAAGCCTTCTGTAGAGTAGTTTACCCTTGCTCTATCAACTTAAAACTTTACATGCGTACTGTCCACAAACTGGACTATCATGTAGATTTGTTTTTATAGTACGTCGTAATCTAGCCCAACTTCACAAATTTACGTCAGGGGGCTTTTGGTAAGAATCATGAGAAACTAAGACGGGATCACTCTCTCACGACGAATATACCTCAAATATGTTGTGTGCAGAATTGACCCACAGAATTAAAGCAGATTCCAAATAGGGCGTAACACAAATTTATTTCGATTATGTAACCTGGGATGAGGAGAAGCGTTACAATCAATATCAATCATTTACAAGAGCCTTAAACCAACAGAGGGAGGGAGAAGTTTTAGAATGTGTCACATGAACGTGACATCACACTAGACGATTGGTTTCCAGAAGGAAAGTCGTAGGTACAATATGTTTTCTCTTTCCTACATTGAGCCTTTGCCCTTAGGGGTTGGAGTGTTCAGATGGATTTTTTGTTTACTTACACTTTCCGTTCCTTAAAAATCAGGTTTTGGTTGATTTCTTCACAAATGAGCAGGGAGCATATTTCGTATAGATACAGCCGATGTTGAGTTCGTGAGGACTAAATTGTGTTTTTTATGTAATATATATTTTTTTCCTGAGAACCATAAATGTCCAAAATTATCTTGACAAGAAACATTCATCACAGCTACATCTCTCAAATAACTGCAACAGTTTATCTTCCATGGAAAGTATTCTGGTTGAAGTTGCGCACCTAGAGACAGATACACAACTCTGACACTGGGGGTCTGTCCCTTTCAAAGATGCTTCGCCTTCGAGAACAGGACGCTCTCATCCCTCGGCCTCGAGGGACTCTGCCCAAGGCGTGTGCTGTGGCGCTGACGGCCACAGCAATAGGAGGCACCGTGTTCCTGTCTCCTGAAAGATTGTTTGGATGGGTTGCCATGGTAATCCTCATTCTGACCCTCGGCCCTCTGCTGCACGGGATCTGTCTGATGGCAGAGGAGGTGCTAAACCATTCAAATACGAGGTGAGAGAAAACGGTTTGGTTCATCTGTTGTGCGTATTTTAGTGTGTTTGTCAGAAGATCCAGAATAAATAATGTTATTGTACGTTAGCCACGCTTTACAGCTGGAAGACGACGGTACATTTTGTCCTCACGCAGCCGGCCCAACCAGTAGTGCTATTGCGCAAGCGTAGCACCTGCCCTTCAATGACCTCTCCATCATGCTTTTTGCCGTTGTTTGTATCGTTAGCGCTGTTAGCTCTACCTGGCGCCGTTACCTGAGCCGCTCCCCCCCTCTCTCTCCTGCAGCCGAGCGCCAACCCCGCCCACCACCACACATAGATAGTACATTTACCTGACCAATTTGCCTAACTGCCACACAGGTAACACGATAAACCTGTTTCCTCCTGTTTTAACCAGATATAGAGGCCAGAGGCTGCTGAGTCACGTGCTGCCAGCCTGTGGGTTTGGGGGGAAGACTCTGCTGGCTGCCGGGCTGGCAGGCCTCCTGGTCTATGTGGCTGGACATCCCTTGTCAAACAGGAGCCAATGCTGGAAACTCCTCATCCTGACCTCGGTCCTTTATGCTCTTTTCAAAAGCCTGGGAGTCCTGGTGAGGCGCACATCAGACACCCAAACACCAAAGTCTCTGATTGTTCGGGGGTCTTTCTCTTCCACGACAAATGAAAGCTATAAAACAGCATGTTTTGTAAAGTGATTTGCAGTGAATGGGCCACAACATACAAAAACACAGGTTGAGGCCTGTGCATGAGCATTTAGACATCTCTTAATGTAACTTCTACCTCCCCTTACATTTCAGGGCTACATGGCAGTTTTGGGACAATGTAACTAGAACAAGTTTTCATCTGGGACATAGCGACCTTGTTCATACTTAAGAAACTACTATAAACTATTTTCGAGACAATGCTTAAAAAAATACTAAAAATAACTATTTTAGCAACGTGTCAGGTTTTGCCTCACTGTCAACATGATGTGCTATTATAAATGTAATAATAATAATCAAACACAAGATTTTTGAAAAGAGGAACATTAGTATTCATGTTTCATGATGTTTCACCCTATCAGCAGCCCTGCAGTCATGTCTCTTTAATCTGCCACCGGTCTACCTGCACACACACCCGACGAGGACACACAACACTTACTGAATACTGAATCCAGTTGTATGTGTGGTTCAACCTGTTTATCTATTTAAGTGCATCACTCGGGCCCTGTGTGTATGGGTTCTAGTTGAGCAGCCAACCACTTTAAACATGATAGTTCATGTGTTGTCTTTCAATAGGCTTTTAAAGGGGAACCTACTCCTGGGAGCTCCAGATCCTTTCAGTGACAGCTGTGATTTAAAGAATCAGTGTCACAGATTTGTCCCAAACACTTGTACCACACACCCAACACGGCCCTCTGACAGTAAGCTAACATCAGCGCTGGGTAGTTACGGATTACAGCGTCACGTAATCGGGTTACAAAAGAATCGCGTAACTATCATCAGCCCAGAAAGCATTTGAAGAATCAGATTATGGTTACATTGTCTTACAAGTTTACGTTAGGCCTACAAGCCTGTTGCCGGATGAAACTCATGGAATAAGTCCATGAGCTCCTGCATGATACTAGATTGTAAAACTAGTACACTGTAGCTGTAAAAGAGAACTCCGGACCATGTCTTTCAAAGTAAAACATAAAAGCTCCTCCTGCCCCAGACAACTAGAAAAAAAATGCAGAGTGATTCTCTCTTCCCCTTTTCAGCATCATGATCAACTTAGATCATTTGTTTCAATAGAATAGTTTTCATTTGAGAGTTTATGTATATTATTACAGCTCACAGCATCATGGTAGAAATGACAAATAGTCTCGTTTTAGCATAACAGCACCACACCGGACAAAACTGTTCCTTAGTAAGAACACTTCTCTAAGCCTCAGTTGATTGTAATTATTGTGACATTTCTGGAGTAAAAATAGGCTCCAAATATAACTTCATCAGCAAGAATGACCACAACACCGTCCTCAAAGAATTGCTGTATAATTCTGAGCAAAGCTTACCGTTCCTCTGAATCATTATATAAACTACAAGCTCAAGTTTGGGTATAGCTGCCTCTGTCCTGTTGGATTCTATTCATCTTTAGCATTTACAGTTTGCATTTATAAAAACAGTCCTGACGCAAACTACAGGTGTTCTGTGTTTATTCTTCAACATGTGGGAACAAAAAGACGAGCCATTAACGCTTTTTCCATGCTGAATAGTAAGAAAGTTAACGGTTAAGTCACCATTTACAAAAACCTTTTTTTGTTATCCTGACTACACATATTATTACCCATGACTAGTCCTGGATAGCAAAGGGCAGCAGGGCTGCAGATCCTAAGCAGAAGTGAGGTGTTGTGACACATTGCTGGACGTTTCTGTTGTTGGTGTGCAGGGTCCGTCGGAGGTGGAGGTATCGGAAATGTGCGAGGGGAGAAAGATGAACGTGGCCCACGGCCTGGCCTGGTCCTTCTACCTGGGCTACCTGCGCCTGGTGCTGCCACGTCAGTAACGTCTAGCAACACACTTCCGTATATTTCAGAGGACACTCGGTCATTTGAAAAGCCGTCGTTTGGACTTGTTCTAAATTATCAATTTAATTTGATACGCTGAACATGTCTGCTTTTAAGATGAGCTCATACTTATGCTACACAACCCTTAAAGATTCAAATGTACAGTGTTTACTCTCCTTTTTTGTTTTTTTGGGGGGTTATAATAACACAACTTGCACTTTATTCTAGAGATCTCAATGAATGTGTTAATGTGTTAGGGTGTTTCTCTGTGTGTGTGTGTGTGTGTTCAGGTTTAGAGGACTCGATCACAGCATTTCGTGACACTCACGAGGCCCCCTGGGGTCGTGGCTCCAGGAAGCTCCTCATCCTCATACCTCTCAACGCCAACATTTCTCACAAGCTGGAGGACGAGGACGACAACATCCGTTTCTACGACAACCTGCCCAACAACAATATGGACGTGGCGGGCGTCCGGGGGCGGGTCTACAAGCACAGCGTTTACAGAGTATTTGACGAGAATGGGAAGGTAGGCGGGGCTCTTAAACAACATTTACAGATTGACACAGAAGAGCTTTCCCACATGAAATGATAGCCGTGTGCTTTTTAGCTATTCTCTGGAGCTTTAAGAGTCAAAGATGGCTTAAAGAATCCTATCATGCATTGGGAAAAAGGGAAAGGAAATACCACACTTCAACCTCCTATCTCACATCAGTATACCTGTGGTATTTCAAATTATAGGTCTTAAATTGAGTTGCAAACTGATGAATGTACAGGGTTTACGATAATCATCAATCTGATTACATTCAGAAATGTCTCTCAGGTGCACAGCAGAAATATTCAGTCAATAAGGCAGTAGAGCGTCATATTGCCAATGTGGTTTGAAAGACTCAGAGCCGACATCGTCTTCTTCAGATCAGATTTGTAAAGACTGCACGGCAGAAATGCGACAGAGAAAGAAAGAGAGTCACAGGAAAGTGACAGACTCAAGGGGCCTTCTGTATATTTTTTTCAATATTTCATGATAGCACGTCAATGTGCTCCATATTCAACATGTCTGATGTGGCAAATCTAAGCGCAATTGTACTCAAAACCGCCTCTGTAGTCAAAGGAAAGGAAGTTTGGGATGGATGAAAGCCCAGTTTCAAGTTAGACCAAAAATAGCCACCAATTATATGAAAGTGATGGTGTTGTGGCTGTCACCACTCAGAATGGGCTGGATAGGGGGATGATATATGTTTGCCCCGTGTTAATGTTGCAATGATATTTATATAAATATATAATCAAATATATGTAGCCTACTAATACTTTGAATACTTTAAAGTGAATGTGACTTATGAAAGATGAGAAAACATTGCGTTTGTTTCAACAGAAATGAGTTCTCAGAGCACGAATTAATACATTTTGCTAGCTTTTAATTGCTTGATTTACTGAATTGATTCAAATGTATTTCCATCAAATGAAAGGACACTATACAATACGTTTGTCCTCTTGTCTTAAGCACATCCTGAGAGTATGAAAGAAACACTTGATGATTTGTGGTGAGTACCAGCTGGTCCAACATAGGAACATCTCATCTGCTTCTGTAAAGCACAGAAACAGTCCCATGGCAATGTCCCTTTTCTGGTGCCCCCCCCAAGCTTTTACAGATTAATTGTCCATATAAATGTCTCAATCTCTCAGTGTCTGTGTGTGTGTGTGTGTGTGTGTGTGCGTAAACAGGTCCATGAGTGTGTGGTGGAGTATGCAACGCCTCTTCTGACGCTGTACGGCATGTCCCAAGAGAGCAGCGCTGGTTTCGGGGAGCCCGAGCGCCGACGGCAGGTCCTGCTCTTCTACAGAACTCTGCAGGAAATACTGGAGCGCTCGCTGGAGTGTCGCAACCGCTACCGACTCATTCTGCTTAATGGTATGAGGGCAGGCCAAGAGTGTGTCCGTTTGTGAGTTCATTTGATACACACCTGGTGGCTTGAGACTGACTACTAAGGGGATTTTCAGTTTATCTGCTTCCCCCGGGGTTCAACAGTCGCGATCTGCATATCTATTGATTGTGTTGCCGTTTCTGTGTTTTAGAAGTTTTTGTTAATACACACACACACACACACATTTTGCTGCACAGGGTGTAACTGATTCAATTAGAACTTTTCTGGCTTTGCTCTAGTTATCAGTGGATTTTCGTCTTTTTAACAAAGAATCATTACTGTCTTAACATGGACGTTTGAGATGAGCGAGACACTGCAAAGGATCAGAGGCGGGATGCTGAAACCAGACGTATATCATATCCTCTTCTGCTTATAGATGAGCACGAGGACGACCCCCACCTGCTGTCCAAAGCCATCCTCAGACACCTGGAGCAGCAGGAGAAAGAAGAGTTCTCCCTCACCCCGACTCCTACGCAGGAGACGGTGCACCCCCCCATAAAGGAATCAAGTGACGTTGAGCGCTCCGCCAGGTTGCTACAGTTACCCCCCATAAGTGGTAACAATTGCCCCCCTGAGCCGATGAGCAGGGAGCCGACGCTCATGTTCAGCCTGGAGGAACCTCAGCCTCTGAGGGAACCTGTTGAGAACTCCGACCACTTTCAAGGAAGAATGACGCTGCGCAATTGATTTATCTACAGTCTGCTATCTCTTTATCTGTGTGAATTCATAGAGGTTCGATAAATGCTAATATTTGCTGAGATGAATAATTTATTTGATCTTTTCTAATTGCTTGGTTAGCTGATGGAGACGTTTGGGAGCTGCCTGTTCTGACCAGCGACAGGAAGTGCACACAATGTCATTTTGATCGACATTGATTGCAAGCGTGAAAACGCTTGTCTATGTATCTAGAAATGGCTCAGTGTGTAAACAGATGAATGGATCAGGTCTCGGTTTTGAAATGAAATCAGTGTGTGTGTAGAAATATCTGGGAAACCATGAAGCTTTTGTCTAGAAGACAATGTTGTCTTTAAGCAGCTACGAAATGATGGATGAAGAGTTTGTTATTCTCCTTCATCTTGTAAATATGACATCTAATAACATCCAGTTGTTCTGTCCAATATTGGTGTAGACTGGTCCTGCTGTTGCTACCAGTGGGTCCATTTCAAAGGTTGGTGTCAGCATTTAGTTAATCACGACAAGTCTTTCAAATAGATGGGGTGAGAAGAATGGTGAAAATGTTGTATGTATAGTATTTATATTCAAGGTAATAATATTGGTAATAGGAGTTAAAATTGTAAAATCACAGAAATATTTACGGCAGCAAAGCTCTGAAAGAGAGATATGGAGGAAGAGAAACATCTACGAGTGTGTTTTATGATAATAAAAAAGAGTTCAAAGAAGCCTGACACCACACCTGCTTACCTGCTTCTCCCATGAGCGCACACACATACTGAAACTGCAATGTTAGCATGCTAATATGCTAGCCTAAGATGAGGACCGCTGTGAATATCATATGCTTATATATGCTAATATATAATATATATGCTTAGAGGCAGCTTTAGGAAGCCTCTAGTGTAGTAGTTGACTCTTTTTGTTTTTGTTGGAATGGTGTTTAGAAAATATATGGTGAAATAATAAGTCAATTAACATTTATTGCAACCCTTATTTTTTTCACCCTCAAAGCCAATTCAGTACGGAAGCGTTGCATGTACGGCTTCTGCTGTCTCATTGTTAACTCCGGTTGATCTTCAGCTCTTTTACCTGGAGTTTCTCTGCCAAATCTTGCTCTCAAATGGCTCTTGGAGGAGAGATGTTACTGAGTTGGGTTTGTTCTTGTAAGTGGGGTCCTAGTGCTCACTCTGACGAGGACACGCAAGCCACGGGCCAAACCGCTTTGAATCCCTTTGAGGGCCCTGATTGGCTGGATTGTATGTCACACATTTGCATCTTTAACCAGCCAATTGGCCAAACTGCTTCACAGGCCCACCTTCTGGGGGCCGTTCCTCCGTGGTCCCAGCGCCGCTGAGACATGCACACAGGCATGCAGGAAAAGGAAATATTTTGCACTGACATTGTGTTTTTTTAACAAATATTACTGTGTAGGTTCTATCATTTTTAAAAACACAAATATTGATGCTTTGTTTAATTCAGCATCATCATTATAGTTGTTTATTAAGCAGCAGCATCATTATATCTGTCAGTAGTAACCCGAGCAATTCAGTAAATTGTTTCACTGATCCTTCCTGTTAGATCAAATAACTACTGCAAACATGTGAGCTTGAGTCATGTCTGTGGAGACAGAACGCCCTGACCTGTTCTCCACCAATAACACAATATCAAAGGCTGCTATCAGCTGATATACTGATGTCAATAGATGAATAAAACAGATTATTGTTGGCACAAATGTACCTTCTGACAGTGACTGATTAATCCCTTAGTTGGCCATAAACGTCATCAAACATTGAACCAGGGAAATTCTGACATTCTGGTGAAAACAGGAGAGGCCAGAGTTCTATGTCTAAACACCAGACCTGTGTATCATTGGCAAGTGTGTGAGCGAGTGACAGATGACCCGCAGGCTATTGGCGAGGTAGTGAGCACATACTGGCACCTCACACCAAAGTTCCCCTTCATTCCACAGAAAGACGCTTCCTCCTCTGTGGCCAGTTTTATCTGAGCCTGATTGGCTATCAGAAGTGACGTCACACCAGGGGGTTTTCAACAGAAGGTGAGACGGGTCAGTCAGGCGTGAGAGGTTTAACATGTAAGAAACAAAAAAAACTTCCTGTTCAGAGTCTGCTCTCACGTCGGTCGAGTGGGTTGGACTTTAAAGCAGGGGTGAAAGTAGTTTTTATTTCTTGCTGGTACTATGATACGTAACGTGTGACGTCACACGTGACATTTAGCCTCTTATGGGTCCAAGCGCTCGGCTCGTCCAGATCTAATAACAATGGCTGAACCTGTTAATTTATTTTCGATCACGTCCTACTTTAGTGATGCACCCTTGGCAGTCAAAACGGGTTTAAGCTTAGTTTAGTCAATTTAGTAGTGAAGCATAATTCCGCTTCATGATGACTGCCGACCGACGAGGTTTTGTTTTTGGCTCATGAGGGGCCCCGATAACAGTGTCGTTGCACTTTACTGCATTGACTATCAAAGGGGCGCTCACACAGTTTGTCGTTGCATTTTATTCTTAACCAGTCGTTGCCCCAAGCAGTTGCTGGTTTTGCTTGCCTTGTCGCGACGGGCCTGTGCGTGTGTCGTAATGTCGCACCGGGAAGTACCGGCTTACTTTCACCACTGACTTGAAGTCAAGGTGAAGAAATCATTTTAGTGTTAAACTTCAGAGCAGACAACGACATTTGATGTTCACAGTCAAACTCCGCCACCTGGTGGGCGGGACGGGAGGTGCACAAAGTGCGTGGGTTTGGGTTGGAAGAAAAAGACGAACAATGGACATCTTGGATGGAAAAGTTTTAATCAAAAGTATTTCATAATTTAATTTCATTAATCAAAAACTTGAGTTGTGCTAAACATCTCAGCTGAGGACCCGTTTCTCCGAACCACAGAGTAGTTCCTTGTCTCTCGGTTCCATGACGAATCTCTGACAGAAGGCGCATTCAGGTAGTTCGGAAAAAAGGTGTGGAAGGCAGTGTCCACGCACCTGAGCACATGACATCTCCTGGTGCGTTCACGTAACTATATTTAGAGAAGTTCACTTAATATGGTGGTGCAATGAGGTATTACACTGGAAGGTGCGTTCAACGTAACTCTGGATTTCAATATGTCTCCCCGCCAATGGAGGTGGCGAAGCCATCAAGTATTACACAGCATGCGTTTCTTTATTAGTTACATAGTTTACGTAGATGTACCCTGGTATATTAAATTCCTCAAGACAGCCTGAAATGTGGGCACGTCACAAGTCACAAACATATGACTTGCACTAGCCCATCTTTGGAAAGTTAAGCGAGATTCTAAAAGCATCATTAAATGCCACCTGGAGCTTTTTCTTTGCTCTACTGCAGCTGCATCACATCGGGCTGTTTGGAGCGGAGTACAGTAGGCTCTAAACAGAGCTGTTGTGACATAATCCGTGCACAGCAGGAAGTTACGTGCAGGCATATTGGCTTGTGCATACAGTTTGCAACACTAGCGCTGCACATCATCATCATCGCTTAGACACAAGTATCTCACTTTCTGAATCAAATTAAGCTCTTGGCTTCCCATGTAAAAAATGAAAGGAAATTTAGCTGCAATCATGACAAGGCTCTTTTTAGTTGAATTGAATGTCACATTGTACACCATGAGCAGATTCTGAGCAATTGACAAAACCACTAAAGCATCAGCATACATCAGATGATTATAGCCATACATCCTGTTTAACACTCATCAGCATATCCATATAGAGATTGAAAAGAGCAGGTGACAGTGTCCCACCTTGTCAGACGCTATTGGTCGCTAGGAAGGGTGGATATACACACTTACCCCATCTAGTGCACATGGTTTGGTTTGAATACCAAAAGTGAAAAAAAATCCTTGTTGGATACCGAGGTACTTCTCACTCTCAGACAATTTAGAATGATTTATTCTGTCAAAAGCTTTTGACGCATCCAGAAAACACAAAAGTTCTATGCATACATTGGTGCTGTGCTTATTTTCTAAACCAAATGGATTGTTGGAGGTCATTATGTATTCATGGAGCCTGGTGAATTCGTTCCACCATGAAAGTACACTAGTCAAAGCAATTGGTCTGTAATTCTCAATGCTGGATATTTTAAATGACTAATACAACAGTCAGCAAAGAGTCAGTGACTACACAATGCATAGATGCATGTAACCACAGGGAGAGGGGCGCAACCTGGTGAATGAACTGCATTTCAAAGCGTGTCGCCCTGACTGAACTTTTGCCTCAGCTCCATGTGAATTAGATGAATTCAGACATCCTTACGTCTTCATGGTGAGAATACTGTACCCACCTGTTGCATCATACACGACTAATGTTACACTGTGAGTAGTCACGGAGAGGAAGGCAGAACAGTGAGTCACTGTACATCTCTGGATCAGAAACCTCACTGTGGGGGAAGCACTTGTGTCAATCAACGATACGACTTCGACACCATGACTTGTGAATCATGACTTTGATATTCTATACCGTGCCTTTTAAATTACGATTCGACATACCAACGAAAAAAGTTGAACAAAATAATTGTATGTAACTTTGAATCTGACGTCATTCGCCACGCCCCAGACGCGTTAAGCCACGCAATGTCCAGACACGTTGCGTGAGCCACGCATCATATCGGGAACCTTCTCGATAGAGCCCGTCAGTCCCGCCCACCCCGAGGGGGGGGGGGGGGGGGGGGGCTGACGCAACCCGCCCCGCCCCCCTCGGGTATAAACAGCTCCCCGACCGGCAAGTGGAAAGCTCACCCGAGTTAATACATGGAGAAGACACCGACGTCACGTGAGGAGGAGACACCGGAGCTTTTTAGAAAGACGTCGGGATGCCGGACACCTCCGCTCGGCTCTTTGGACACACGTCGGCCGCTCTGTCGGAGGAGCGAAGCGTCGCAGCGATGATCGGGAGGTATTTCCTCCAGCTCACGTCCCCGGACCGGGAGACGAGCTCAGCCCGGCGGGGGAGCGTGGACAGCTGCGACGAGAAGGACAGCATCTCGCTTTGTAAGTTAAAAAAAAAAAAAGAAGTGAATTGTTTTCTTTGAGACGGATAATGAAGCCTATCACGATATTATAAATGAGTCGCGATAACAGTAACCGTAGACGTTTCATATTATTTGGAGGTAGGGAATCCATTGGCTGATGTAACAGTCAATGGATGTAACTCATGCAGGTCTCTGAGAAGCTGTTCAAACTACTTCTCTTTGCTCATGAACACATTTCCAGTCTTACTTTAGTGTAGTTTTTGAAAATAGAGATACTATATATGCAATTATTGAGCATCAGATTCTTGCTTTTGTTTGAATCCGACGTTTTTGAGTGAAGTTCTGACTGAGGCACGTATTCTAACACCTCCACCTGCCACACATGTCCACAGTTGCCAACATAGACGCCGGAATGGAGCACGAAGAGCGGCTCCTGCAGCAAGACGTGACCCGACGCATCGAGCGCTGTCTGACGGAGGCCAAAGCCTCCCCCCTCCACTGCCAGACGTTGCTGCTGCCCCGCCAGATGACCGCCAGGGTGGGCCAAGACGTGGTGCGCTCCTCCTCCGATGAGCCCTGCGGCCTGCGGGGCGCCTCCATCGCGCTCTACGTGGACTGCAAAGAGGGCCTGATGTCCGCTGGGAGCATCTTCCTGGACCCAAGTGTCACCCCGACATTTGAACTGTCACTGATCTTCAAGGCCGATCGGGGCGATGGGTGGCCCCCACTCAGGAGCATCTTTGAGACCAACAAAGTGATGAAGCTGAGGCCGGAGTACCGGCTAGTGAAGAGGAAGCTCTACTCCTCGGCCAGCCCCGTCATTCACGATTTTGACTACGAGGGCGTTGAGAATGTAAACCCGTTTCACCCTACCTCTTGTTGAGCATTTGTATTGTCAGGGAACGGTCCGGCCTGCACTGCACTAAAGTCAGCTGTTGTATTTTATATCTGAATAATTGGATTGTTTGTTCTTTTGTGTCTGACTGGGAGCAGGAAATCAACAGCTTGTTTACATGTTGAATACATTATTTTGCACAGAATGGATGGATGTTTAAAGGGCTGACTCTAAACATAAACTTCCTTCCAGGATTTTTCTATTCTTTTGATATTTTGTCATAAAATAAATTGTTCACACTACTACTTCTTGGTCCTGTGTTTGCATTTTACGTATACTTTATTATGTACTTGCACTTACAGTAAACCCATGGTTTCACACATACAATTCAAGAGGAAATATTAAAGCCAGGTAACGAGTCAACATACGCAAAACACTGAATGTTAGTGGAAGATTGAGACTTCAAACATGGTTTGGATTTAGATCAAATAATCTTTATTTAACAAATGTACAACAGCACATGAGACATGTATCAGCTACCCAAACAACTCTACAGGTACAAAACTTCTTTGTACGACACATTCACCACCATGTTATGGTGCTACCTGCAAAGCACACACTGGCTACACCCTAAGTGGGACGCATCAATACTACTTCAGCACCAACAAACTCCACATCCTACGTTTCAGCCCATTAACACTCAACAAAACACCAGACTATTTTACATGGAATATAGGGTCTAGTTTTTTTTACTTTCTACCTTCAAAAGGCAGCTATTGGTTTCCATTCAATTCTCAACTACGACATGACGAAAGAGCAGTGGCATTCGAGGTGAAGATAAAATTAATACTCTCGATTGTTTTTGGAACCGTGACATTATTCCCAAAACTGCTCAGGCATTTAAAGTCTGGGGACCTCTTGCATGTAAATTAACTAAATGCATTAAATGACTTCAATGATGGCTGGCTTGTATTCTGGAATTAAAAAATAAAATGATAAAGTATTTCATTTTCAAATGCAAGAGTGTACTTTAATGAAACGTCCGTACCAAACACAATGATATATGTGTCCGTATTTGAAATGAACAGGCCACAACTACTGGTAAATGTAGTGGCCAGCTGACTGAAAGAGAGCAACCAGTTGTTGATGTTGTCCAGTATTCTTTCACCTCCGAGGGCCGGGCACAGGTCTGTGCACAGCTCTCCGTTAAAAAAAGGAATCATCCATCAAGCAGCATCAATGCATCCATGATTCAACGGGGTCATGTCCGACGAGCACATTTCCTCCTGCACTTTGTCAGTCGATCCCAAACAAACTTGTTGCTGGTGAAAATGTTCTTCGCTGCCATCACGGCGTAAACCACACGAAGCGGAGAAGCAGCAGCTGGGGGCAGCTTTCTCAGACACACAAGCGTCCACACTAAAGTACAGATCAATAAGTGTGTAGACACACACACACACACACACACACACACACACACACACACTCCAACTAAAGTGACCATTTACTTTTCACCTCCATCTCTGAGTGACTGTCTCGCTTATTTGAAAGGTCTTATTTCTTCATTTTGAGGTCGGCCTCCATGGCACTACGGCGACCTCTAGTGCCTCCGTCCTGCAGCAGAAAGTGAGAGAGAGACGGGGAAAAAAAGGAAATTCACATAAGTAGGTAGAGGTCGAAGGTCGGTGGGACAGAGGGATGGGAGGGCCCGTTTCAGGGCTGCGCACGTGACTGCACAAAAAAAACACAGCAAAGTCCACCTTGAAAGGCTTCCTCTCCAAATGAAGAACAGCAAAAGACACGATGATCCAAAAGAAAAAGAAAGATGTCAACAAAAAAAAAAGGAGAAAAGAAATTAGAACATGCAGACGCAGATAAACAGAAAAACCCAAGAAACCGGCATGGGGTCATTAACTGAAGGTCGACGGAAGCTTGGGTGATGAAAGGTTACGGGTACATTTGAGCGTGTGTGTGTGTGTGGTGTGAGGAGATTGTGTCAAAACAGAACTTAAAAGTTTATGAGGCGGACGAGGACAGTGTTTTCAGAGATTTGTGTGATTCTGTCAGGAGAGAGTGAGAGGCCTTTAACTTCTTACTGATCCCTCACATTGACAGCGGAGCGTTGCTAAGTAACGATGGTCTGTTTTGTCTTTTTAAGCTTAGCGGTGGGGCCAACAGTCTTTCACCGTGGCAACATGACATGACCAACTAGATAAGTACATTCAAACAAAGAGGAAAAGCGTTGTTAGAGCCATCCATCCAAATGCCATCTTCTTCTGTGAAGGCTGTGAAAACCTATTTTCAGTGATGCGATATCTTCAGTACACATTAACTGATTTCTGATTTAGCGTCTATTGTTCTCAGAACTCTTCTTTCTGGGTTGAATTTGTGTTTGCTCACTAGTAAACACCGGCTGACGACCACCAGTGTTGCCGATGACAACCGACACTTCACAAGGACAGACACGGATGATTCTTTCTTATTTAGTCTGACAGAGCCTTCAAGGCACAGCTGGAAAAAAAGTGCTTCCTGGTGACAGAACAACATAAAAGTGACTGTAAATTTCTGTGGAGCAATTTCTACACTAATACCTGCCTATATGGGCCCATGTATTGGCTGGGCTGATCATCGGTCTCACCCGACTCATAAGGAGACTCGGTTGGTTGGTTGGCTAACGCTCTTGTAAAGTAAAATAAATTGTGTCCATTAAAAAGTGATTTTGTTCATTTTCAGGGTGTAATGTTAAATTAATTTGTGGTTTTGTAGCGTAACCAAAAGCTTCAAATGGGAACTGTTGAATTATTATAAATGTTCAGTTACAATATTACCAATGAACTAAAAATAGAACTGAAGAAATAAAAGATGAGATGTAGAAACAGATGTGTACAGGCTGCGTTACAACATGTGTGTGTTTCTTTGCTTTGAGACAAGCGAGGCCTGGTTCTGGTGAAATCTGAGGGAGAACCTGAATACTTACAAAGAGAGAGAGAAGGAAAGCAGGAGAGGCCATTGGGACACTGTCCTGTAGGAGGACAAACATTGGAGTGAGAAAGAGAGAGAAAACACACACACACACACACAGGGGCGAAAAAGCAAGTTTCATAAAAGTCTGCGCCAAAGACGAAGTGGGTTGAGCATCCTTCTGGCTGCTGCACGGCCCACACACACACACACACACACACAGCTCTAAAAGGCAGGTAGTCAAAAGGCAGATTGGTATAGACAGACAGATTCGCAGAGGTAGACAAACACACAATCAGCAAGCAGGCGATCACACTCTCGTACACACAAACACGTCTTGAAGTCAACTCACTAACTGTGTGCCACAGTATGAACGACGTCAGCTACAGAACCGCTCCCTAAACTACAGAAGTTGCTTTATAATACTGTTGGGTCAATTAAATCTATAAAAAAAAGGTAGCAACTGTCCCATCTTGACTCCAAGAAAAAAAATAAAAAATTCTTACTTACTGCAAATCACAAGATTGGGAACGGATATTTCTAATTCCATGATTCTTAAAAAATTGCCGTGACTTACGAGAAGCCTGTCTGTGTGTCTCTCTCTCTCTCACGCGCACACACACACACACACACACGCACACACACACACACAGAGAGAGAGAGAGTTGGCCCCGCGGTGTCTCAAGTGTCTCCCTGTGTATTCAGCAGCGTTACCACGCTGACAATCAGGGCCAAAGGAGATCAGGTCAGCTGACCCGCATTTAACACTCGTCACGCTGAGCGAAGACAAGCAACGCATCAGGGAGGTGCGCCTCAGTCGTAGCAGAAAGCTCGGAGGAGTCGGAACCAGATGGAAACAAGTTTTTTACCTTTATATATAGAGGCCTGTGGTTCAATGTGATATCAAAAGAGAGCAAAACTGTTTCTCCTAGAATCGTAAGCAGTTCAAGTTAGTTTTATTCACATGAGTAGATTGGCCCATATTAACGGAGGAGAAAGGAGAAAACACACGTGTGGTGTGAAACAGTTGGATAAGAGACACTAAACAGACCAGTCAATCCAAAGGCCTCGCATCTGTTCTATAATGATGCGCTGATTCCTTTCTAATCTTTCAAAGGAGAACAATTCATCAAGGCAAGACTATATATTGACACATTGGGATTAAAAAACAAAAAAAACACACTGACTTTATGGTCAATACAACACGGCGGCATGTAACTTTATTAACAAGGGTCTGTGTAACACATCCATTTATTCATTCCTTTGAACAAACCATCTGTTTATGAAACTTAACAGGATCTTTGTTGTAGGATGTTTACATATTCACACTGTAAATGAATCCTTTTAAGGCACTTGACATCAGCCTAAACTAATAGACTGACAATAATACATGTCCAAAAGCGTGATACATTTTTTCAGCAATAAAGCCTGTATAACTATAAAAATGGGAAGCTTTAAGTCACGGAGAGAACAGTACAGTCTCTGAGCTTTCATCATCTGCAAAAAATAACAATTAGAAGCACGCATGTGCTCTGGTTTAAGTTGAGTGGAGCTTCTAGTGGATTCCCCCCCGTGTAGCGGGGCAATTCAGATAGTTTTAAGGGATACATTTTTATAAAAAAGTTAAGAGAACTTTCCCTGAGATATTATTCTCTTTTTGAGTTTACTTTGGAGCATTTTGAATCACACTCCAGGCTTTCTTCTTCAGAATACAAGATGAGACAAACCAACGATCCTCCCCATGGGCCGCGGGTTATGTGTTAAGCTTAAGGTTTCCATAGAAACCAGAATACATCGGCATATCGTGGGACAGTTTCCACATCATTTTTTAAATGTCTCCCCGGGCTCCCTTTAGATATTTTGACGCTTTGCCAGGCTGGTAAGGGAACCCTAATTTGTCCCCCAACAGGTCGCCCAACCCACCTTCTCAGCCGGCTCTCCTGGCTTACGGTTTCCCTCCCTGCCGCGCAGGCTCTTGGCGGAGATGGCGCTCTCCGAGGTCTGCATGATGAGCTGGGTGGCCAGGAACTGCTGCACGTGCTCCAGCACGTCGCGTTGCATCTCCAGCGCCATGTGGTACACGTCGTGGTCCGACGAGTTGTACATGACGGCGTTCTGGAACATCAGCATGATGTCGCGCTGGAACTCGGCCGTGGTGCGGATCACGCCGGACTCGATGTTCTTCTTTATGGCCGACAGGTCCATGGGTCTGGAGCAGGAGGGGTGGTGGGAGGTGGTTCAACGCTAGTCAAAGAGGCGAGTGGAGTGGTGGGTTGATGGAGGAACGACAGCGAGTGTACGGGTGCCCTTACCTGTGTACGATGCTGTGGTAACCAGGGGCGATGTCATCAGACACCGGCTGCAGGAAGACGCTGGCATACCTGAGAGAAACAGGAAGTCCCCAAATTAGCTTCCCTTTAACCTTGGGGCACATGGTTTTTCTGAAGTGCTATAGGTCCAGAAAATGAATATTCGTGCTATTGTGACTTTTGGTTTTCAACTACGATTAATCAAATGTACAGTGGGGTTTGGTTTTTAGGCAAAAATCTGTGAGATAGAAATAATAGAATGCATAGAAGAGTGATAAATAAGGAAGGAACACAGGGTATCAAAGTATTAGTGAAATGTGGAGGTCTCCTGCTATTCGATGACACTGAACAAAAATCCAGTGAAAACGTGTGTGCTACATCACTGTGGCCAACAAAGACTGAATCAGGTGAGGCTCCACCTGTGGTTGGCTGCAGCTCTCCACACCAGCATTATGGCTTTCTTCCAGATCTTCTGGGCCTGCACGGCCTCCTGGTCCTCACCGCATGTAGATCTGAGAGGGAAGGACGGGTCGTGGGAAATACCCGGTGGCCGAGAGGCAAGTGGAGACAAAAGCACAAGCCGTTAGAACCTTGTGTGTCAGCAGCCAAAGAATGCGTAGCTCGGAGAAACGGAGCGTGATTCAGAGGTCATGGTGCAAATGTTTGTGACAAATGCAAACAAAGCTTTATCTAGTTCTAAAGAAACAGCAGAGGTTATCGGGATTTACACAAGCCACTTCCCCATCACATGGAGGGAAAAAAAGGTTATTATGACATCATCGTCATCGCACTTCTCTCTGCAACCATGACACTTACAGCTGGGAGGACGAGGCCGGGCTGCTGGCCAGGGAGTCCGCTGTGTAGCGCTGCGAGGGCGGCCCGTAACCGTCCTCACTCTCGCTGGCGGCCCGCTCCACCTCTGACAGATAGGGCCCCTCCCCTTCCCCCTCCACCTCCCCGTCCCCGCACTCCTCCTTCAGCTCTATCCCTTCTTCTGGGTAGCCTTCGCTACCGGCCTCCTCCTCCTTCACCTCCTGTATTCAAAATAACACACACACACACACAAAGTGAGCAAAAAGATTGTTTGACATGTTTTGTGTGTGTGTGTGTGTGTACGTAAGGGTGTCACCTTGGACTCTTTCCCGGACACAGAGCTGTCCTCAGAGTCTGTGGGACAGAACATGAGAAGCGTGTTAGTGAAACAGAAAGGCCGTAGCATCACGTGTGGACATGGGTCAGGTGACGCCACCCACCGAGGCATGGCGGGTTGGGCTCCGGCTGGCTCCACTCCTCCCCCTCGCTCTTGACCGTCGCCTCAGTGGCCTCCTTCCCTGCCGCCCCCTCCTCTGTAACCTCACTTCCTGTGGCACCATCGTCAGACGCGACCGAAGAGGTGACCTCGCTTGCGGTTACTTCGGGTCCATCACAGTGTCCCTTGAGATGTTCTCTTTTGGTTTCCGGCTGCTCCTGGGTCTCCACGCCCGCAGGAATAAGGGCGGCTATGGCGACCTCGTCCTGAGGCTCCTGACCGGGGTCGGGGTCTTGGAGCGCGGGTGGCGGGTCCGAAGCCTTCAGCTCGTGGGTCTCCCAGGGGCCCGGGAGAGTGTGTCCTTCTGAGACGGCCTCTTCACACAGGGAGAGAGCGGCTTCCACCGCCGCTGCATCCAAGGCCTCCACAGAGTCGTCGACCTGTTGGGGGAAGGAGGGAAGAACATCCCAAAGCCAATCGGAGTCATCATATTCTTTGTTAATACATACAGTCGGGAACTACGTGGGTTTTTTTGTTTGTTTTTTTCATTTTCGCGATCAGTATTCCACACAAATATTGGAATATTGACCGTAAACAAGGAATAATACACTGCGGAGGTTATCAATTAAGAAGTCTGTTGCTTAAATGTGTTTTACTGTTGCAAGTATTACGTCCCTCCTGTACATTACTGTCTATTAGGTGTCTACTATATCTAGTATTTAATCTCAGCTACTTCAGACTTACATACTCCCCAATTACCATGAATTAAAAAGGCAACCAGCTCTGACCATGGTCATTCCTGCCTCTTTAGTGGCGAGTGATACTAACTGACGAGTAGACTAGTAATTTAAAAAAAAAGACTGTGTACCTTCTCCTCTATGATGGCAATGATGTCCCCCACTGTCTCCAGGTCCAACTCATCTCCCATGTAGGACACTGCTACAAGGTCCTCTTCTACTAACCCCGCCTCCTCACTGAGTTCTGCCTTCACTGCAGCTTCACTCTCTGCTAACACACACACACACGCACACACACACACACACACGCACGCACGCACGCACACACGCACACACACACACGCACGCACGCACGCACGCACAAGTAAAGGTAAACACAATGAGACCTTCAAGGTTAAAAGTCATTATTAGGGAAGAACCCACTGTCTTAATCTTCAGTACACCATGAACACTGCAGGCTGAGATTCTTTGTCCTATTCATTCATAACAAAGAAAGCTACACTAACATGGATCTGTGTGCATGCACAGGCAGTAGCAGCTGTATTTACCGCTGATGACTACATGGCCTGGTGGTAAGGCAGTGGCTGCAGTGGCTGTCTGAACTCCATTGGTGAGGCTTCCAACAGAGTCTCCCTCCCCGACCTGATATCAATTTATAACACAGAAGTGTAAAAGGTGTTAAAACATACACAGTAAAGCTATACACTGACAATGGGCGTAATAAAAAGACTGAAAGGCTAAATAGAATAGAATTAAAAAGCTGCCTAGTCAATCCTTATCATTATCTTTACCAGCAGCTGTTCCAAATAAATATTGAATAACTGACATTACAAGCATTTCCGGCTCTTACCAGGCGGGGGCTGGCCGAGATGAGGTTGCCCTTCTTCAGCAGTTCCGACAGGAGAGGGGAGGGCGGCGGCGTGGATTTCTGGGTTAAGAGCCTCTTCTGAGGCGAATCATCTACTTGAGGGGCTGGGCCTCCATCTTTGGGCCCCAGGCCTGGAGCATCCAGCGCTGGGAGGAAGACAGCGATCCCCTGGGCCTGGCATAGGCAGTAGAGAATCAATGATAATGACGCTGACACCAGGAGCTAAAGTATCTCAACCATCTCCTTCCAGTAAGCATCCATTGGCTCATAGTAAGACCGAAAACCGATTGGAGATCTATAGGTCGGACATCCACCATAGGACATTACTGAAAAGCAAAACATCTACTACATAGTTTTCTCTGTGTATAGGCAGTACTCTTGTTGGATCGCACTGCTACATGACCACATAAGTCAAACTACAAACTACTCTATTAGAGGATGTTCTTACAACCGAGTGGGTGGTGGGTGTAGTCATGGTGGTGGAGGTAGTGGTGGTAGGGGTGTCATCGGAGGCAGCACCTCCAGTATCCATGGGCGTCGCGGGGACCAAGGACTCCGCCGGAGGGTCCACAGTGGGGGGGCTGGCACCCAGGGGAGAACGTACGGTTACACTGGGGAGACGCTTGGGTGTGTTTTTCATGGCCTGGCGAGCTGTGATGGACGGAGAGGAGCAGAGAATGAATCGTTTTGTTCCGTTTAAATGAATAACAGAAAAATAAGCTCCAGTGCAGAAATGAGGCATCCTGTAAAAGCTCGACGAAAACGGCAATTTTGCACAAAATAGCAAGGTCATAAAAGGCTACTGCAATTACCTTGCAGTTTATCAAATATTTAACTCTGCAAAATGCCTGAAAAAGGCACTGTACAGTTTTTCGCAGCCTGGTGGGTGGGGAATGTGAGGGGAATGTGTGGCAACACCAACCACAGGAACAACAAAATGTTCTCTAGAAAAAAATACTCACGCGGTCAAAGATAATTTAATTTCCTGATGCAGACTGAACCTACCTTGGAACGCGGTTTCTGTGGCTTTCCTTTTCTGTTCGGCTTCCTCCTCGGCCTGCTTCTTCTTTCTGAGGTTGGACAAACATAGTTGAACAGTCTGAGAAGCGGGTATACGGGCGGCTTAATAGGAACGAGTGGTAGGATTGCGGGTGGAAAGCTGCGACTGGATTTTGTCCAATTGTGGAGTTTTAATCGGAGAGAAGAACGGATGAGGGTCTCACAGTGTGATCTCCGCCCACAGCTCCTTCAGCTGGGAGTCCATGTGACCCGTCTGTATCAGGTCCACCTCTTTCTTCAACTTCCTGTCAGGAAAAAACACACAGACGGGTTAAAGACCATGTCTCGCTACCAAATGTAGTCTAAAATGATTCTACCCTGAGTGTGTATGTACCTGTACTGCTCCTGTGTGTCTCGCAGGAGTTTTTTGAGTTCCTCTATCCTCTCTGTGGTCAGCCTACGCACAATGACATCTTCAATGGTTTCGACCACCTCACCTTTCTCACCCCGCTTACGCCTGGAGTGTACGAGATCAAAAACACGCCCACTCAACTACCAAAATATTTCATCCTGTCAACAAGCAGTGATGAGACATTATTCTAATTCTGCAGATAGGTGTTTGGATATGTCTGTACTAAAATACTGACTTGGGTGCTTCTGTGGCCTCCAGCAGCTCGGAGTATTGTGAGGCACAGTGCTGAGAAGCAGAGACAAAGCTTGTCATCCTGAGGCTAATTTTGGCGACAGCGTAAGTACAACTGCATAGTTATCTGCTCGAAAGACACAACGGGGGAAATGATTTGTAGTTCTTATAGATTTCTTACCTTCTGTGAGAACCAGTCCGGTGGACGGCCGGGCTCCGAGAAGGGCTTGATGGCTCTACTTACAGACACCCTGGAAGACAGAGAGGAATTCCTCAGAATAAACACATATGTGGAGGAAACGTTCGAAAAATAAATTGCTGACAAAACTAAAGAAGTTCAAATTGCGAACAAATGAAGACAAATTAAAGGGAAATCTTGTTTTTTCTTCAAATTTTTAATAGACTCTTATGCTGTGGGGTGATTTTCTTTCACATTAAAACATGTGTACAGCTTCATTTTTCATTGTTTATCTAATACAACCCACAGACACACACCTGCCTTCTGATGTACTATATTTGTCCCCTTTGTGAATGACTAAAGTCTACGTTAAACCCAATGGGAGGATATTTTCTTACCAGTTTTGGTCGCCACTCCTCATAACAGAGGAGGCCAGGCACAGTTTCTCCCTGATGGACCAGGGCTCTGTTGGTCCCACATTCTGGATCTTGTGTTCTGTGAAGAAAAGCACAGATACACAGTGATTCCTGGGGTTTAAAACAATGAGTGACATGGTCATCTGTCAGGAGTTATCAAGCTGTCAGTTTGTACGTTAACAGGTGGTCATCTCAGATCATTTAACGTTATGTGTTGGTAGTTTTTGTTCCGGGGAACATGTTGACGGCAGCACACAGCAGCATTAAATGACAGCCGTCCCCCCCGTGCAAGTTAGTTACTATACGGTCTTTGATTTGTCAACACAAAGCGTATGACAGCTACAAGGTGCCGCTATGGTTACGTAACTTGCAGGGTTTTTTTGTTGTTGCTCAATGTTAGCTACCGTTAGCTAACGTTACGTTGTTTATAATAATCTGCTAACTTGCATCGAGTTTGGAGGATGATTTTAGCACTTAAATAATAATGTTGCGTAAATGCAACATCTACACGCAATTATTCTTAGTTATGGTTCTGCAGACATGACATGCATTTTCTCAGTATTGAAATAGAAAGGTTGATGTTAGCTTAGCCGTGTTGATTACGGGGGAACACATTCACGAGACACACACAGCTAACGTTACACGGTGTAACGCTTTTTTCATGAAACGACTCTACTTGGTTCAACCAAACTAAATGAACTGCAATGTATGGTGGTGTTTACTGGTATACGTGTTATGAAATTGGTATTAAAAATGATAACAGTGTGAGAAAGATCCGAGAAATATTACTCACTGCCGATACCGCTCGCCATTTCTTTTGTCAGGCCGTGAAAACAACTTCCGCCGGACAGGTTTCAGTGGGACACAAATGTTACAGTGAAAAAAGACAGTACTCTGCCCCAGTGGACCGTACATCAGAATATCTTAATTAAGGTAGCTACTTGTTTGAGTTATGTTTTGACATTTCAACCTCAGTCGGAAAAATTATAACAAGAGATGTTTAGTCTTAATGGGTTTTGCAAAATAATATTGGTGTTTTTATAAACTGACGTCAGGAGTGGAAGTTCCCCGTTGCAACTCCTCTGTATTAATCCTTTATGTGCTAACAGTATTTCCCCCCGACTCTTAATCCACTTAAATGGACAAATCTTATTTTATATACATTCTTATCTCTCTTAAACAATAATCTGAAAGTATATTCAAAGTATTCTCTATGCTGTTGTCAGTGACATAGAAAATATGATTTAATTTGTGTGATCTTAATTTTTAAAAATGTGTTCGCTTTAGCAAAACACACTTGAATTTAAAGATACGCAAGTTGGAAACATATCAGAATCACTTAAAGCCATATTTCTTGGTAGATTACAGGCATCTTCACGAATTATAAAAGCCTCTAAATGTCCAGAAGAAATATTTTGGACAACTTATGTTTGGTTGTCATTTGTAATCACAACTGAGCCTCCAGCATCTGTGGTGATTAAGGTGCATACAAGGATGACAAGAAATCCTAAACGTGTTTAAGTAACTGTTGTTAAAAAAAATCAAGGTTTACTGTAATTTCTAAAACACTAGTAACCTCATCCATGCTAAACATACAATGTTTAAAGTGACATTCACATTATGGAATGGAAACAGAATACGAAATAACAAAGAAACCTAACTAAATATATAAGGAATATATACAATATGTTTAATAACCTTGTAATTAAGTGAGAATGGTGCAAAGGATAACACGGCACGTAAAACAAGCTGTTTATTATTGTGTAATTTCTTGGGTTGATAAAGTATTCACATTTATGTGCTCAGTTTGATTTAATCATTTGTCACTAAGTAAGTGTAGTTTTGGTTAATTGTTTGGGTAATTGGGTAATACTATGGGCACCAGTGGGTTATTTAAGGGCACAGCCAGGTGTAGGACCAGCATGCACCTTGGTGACATATCGTTTTTTACCAGCGAGTCAGAGCAGCCAAGTTGTATCTTTGGTGGCTTCTGAGAAATAAATGTGAAACGAAGGAAAAGATCGCCGGGACAATCTGCTTTCTTACAGCGTGAAAGGAAACAAAGCTTGGTGCAGCAGTGGCCTTGTAATGATTTGTTGGTCCCAGGGACAAACGGCCACTGCACAAGCAAAACAATGTGAAGTATGAAGGGTGAGTCCTTAACACGTGTATACAAATGTACCACATGCGTGCAAGAACCTACACCTGGATCACAAAGTGCCAGTGGCCGGAGAACACAGCGGACATATTCGGTCTGTGTGAAAGAACCTCCTGGTTCACCTGAGTGATGACCCATCAGCTAAGGGGAAGATTCTTTCATCGTCACGTTCAGTAAACAGACGTCCGATTACATGTTGATGTAAAAACATACAACTGCAAAGACAACTGGGGTAAAAAGTTTAGCTCCACCTTTCTGAAAGTAGCCATAGCAACGTTAGTCTTTGCATGCCTGTGATTCAAAGCTCTACAAATAACGTGTGAAATCTTTGTGGAGGCTTTCTAGTGCATTTGGGCCAATTCAATGGTTTTTGAAGAGTTACGAGTTTCTCGAATGCAAAAATAGAAAAGCCATGTTTTTTTCATAACCTTATTTAGATTCCAGTTTCAAATTCATCTGGCGACTACTCAGTGGTAACTGTAGACTTTTGAGGACCAGTCAATCAAGAGCAATGATAAAATGAAACCAATCACAATTGTTTAAATATTGGCAGTCTTTATTTCAACAAGACTAGGAAATGTTGTTTAATATACATTTAACATCTATCTCATCTTGTTTAACATTTAGGAGATACTCTGAACAGGTAAAAATCTGATGTACTGTTATGGCCTCTTTTAGAGACATCTAAACCGGCTGCTCTGTATTTACACTTTTCTTCTTCTCTTCAGAAAACGAGTCATTTCCTGTTGTTGTGGGCCAAAGGCTGATGGAAGGGTTTCCTACACCGGTACGACTGGAACCCAAGTCGCCCCGTGGAGGAGCATCCATCCAGCAGCTGGACCGACTCCGTGCCAGCTGGAGGACGCCGCTGCCCCGGCCCGCAAGCACAGACATTCATCACCATCATCCAAAAACATTTCCTTCCACTCTCAGAAACGTAGGTTTCTTCACACTCGACGCATCTCTGAACACATGCACCAGCCCTGGTAGAAATGTTGGAGGAACCCAAACGTCATGGGGAACCGAGGCGGTGGGGAAACCCACCACGGAGCTGCTGAAGCGTCGCCTCGCTGTTTGAAATAAAAGCCTCCTTGTTTTCTGCGGGTTGATTGGTTGTTCCTCCACAGTCAGATTCTTAACACTGATGTCATTGTTGACATCAGTGTCCTTGTGTTTAGAGGATTGGTCTTTTTCTGGAGGAAAATGTCATGGAAGCTTACAATCAACCTGTCAATTTCATAAGCCAAACAAGAAGCCCAAAGGCCCAGGAGGTGTGAAACATGCCAACCCATTTCAATTTTCTCAAAAGCATACTCAAAGCCCCCAAATCGGATCAATTCAATCACTCTGAGAAATTAATTGTGTGCAGAACCACTTTGAATACTGTATCTTAGACCACCTGTGTTGTTCTGGAAGCATGTTTACAAGGACGTTAGAATACATGCATAAGTTACTGTACAAAAGCTACACAATGCGTCGTCATTTTAGAAATGAAATGGCCACAGGGAATCAGGAGTACATTATAGATACAAATCATCAACATCTACATTTTCTTTTTTTTACCTTAAGAAAATGCTAATAATGTACCAAGGTAAAAAAAGAAAACAATCAGGCACCAGACGTTGTATTCATTTTGGCAGCACTTGTGACAGGTAGATCAAACGGCCCATTTCTACCGACGTGGGCCTGTGAAGAGGCACAACTGTGTATTATGGGAGGGGGAAGAAACGCACAGACCAGAACAATCTGTGCACCTTTTACCCTTCCAACACCTAAACTAACAGTCAAATCCACTGTAGTACCTAATATATATCTTCATACCAAAAACAGCTAAACATTACAACACCTTTTCGACATAAAACCCTGTATTAAAAGAATCTATTTTTCTTGATTTCCTTTGATCAAAGCACTGTCTTTTGTTCCTCCTTTCTCGCTCTATGAACACTCATGGCGCTGCCTTCTCTTCTCAAACGAGCAAGGTCACAGTACCAAAAACAGGCCCTTCAGGACTCGTCAGCTCTGCCTTCTGTAAGGACAATGCCACGGGGAGTCAGTCAACTTTCGCCTCTTATCTCAACTCTATTTGACACTTTCAACTCAAGATAATAGGTTTGCATCGCCTGTGGGAGCATGCGTAAAGCACGGCCTTTTCCATTGAACTGTTGGATGCCGATGAAGTTCAATTTGAAATTGATTTTGGAGAAAATAATTAGGTCATGATAATGCTCGTAGTAGACATACAATATGCATTTTTGGGCTTGCAGAGCGCCCCCAAAGGCTCTCCTAAAGGACGAATTCATCTCCGGGTCAAACATGAGTACCTGTGCTGTAACTTCTCTCTGTGGATTTCCAAAACATGAGAAGCAAACTAAAGCTCCTACTGAGCCCCAGTTGATATCAACAGTTAACTCTCTAATTTCTGACTGGCTGATGAATGCAAATGAAGAGAGGCGGGGACACAAACATTCACAGTGTAAAATCCATAGCAACAATCTCTGAATAATGGAAAGGAAGAACATCTTCAGGAACATGAAGATACGTCCCACCACAGGCACTCACTGTTCAACCGAACATCCGGGGAATATTTAGATATTGGACCGCCGAAAAAGGCACAAAAATGTATTATGAGTTTGAGACAATAGTATGAAGTTTGTGTTGCTGCAGGTCGAACCCTAGTGTAGCTCCAAAAGAGCCATAAGGAGTAAAGGTTTGTCTGGGGGGAAACAAAGGTGGCTTTCTGCTCGGGAAGAAAAGTGTTGCTGTTCACTGATGTCCTTAAAAACATACAAATAATTAAAAGAAGCCATTGTAATATTAAGAAGAGTCCCCCCCTCCTCCACTCAAATGGCAGACAGTCCAAGGTCCTGAAGGCAGTCTTTTTTAAAGTCTCTGACAGTTTCCTCCTTCGCTCCGTCATTCCCGGTCGTTCTCTTCCTCTTCTTGCCCCGCCGGTTTTATCTCAAGTGTGGAGCGAGCAGGGCCAGAGCGAGACCGCAGAGCGCCAGCGCCATGCTTCCCTTCGAGGCGACCCCCCCATCTGATGGCTTGATGCCCTTCACCTCTTGCTCGACGGCTGGCTTGCCCGGGTTGGGTGGCGTGGAGAAGTAGATGTCCGGGTCGTTCTCGCAGGACGGAGAGTCGCAGCCGCTGCCGCTCTCATCCCCTCCGCTGCCGCCCTCATCTGGAGAAAACACAACGGAAACACGCGCGGGGGGGTCAGGTGTGCTCAGCTCGGGTTGTGATGTGATAAACTCGTAAAAGAATGCGGCGTCCGTCCCCACCGTTATCGATGGAGATGTCGTTGCCGCTGTGTGCAGCTTTGAGCCAGCTGGTCATTTCCTTCAACGCTGCGATTTGAGTGCGAATCACAATGTCCGGCTTGGTTATGTCGACGTCCACGTCAGGGTTGGACACCTGATTGGCCAGGCCGTTGCCAATGACTACAGACTCGTACCTGCGTCATGTGAGAATCAACGTTAGCCAAGATGTCGGATTATTTCACGGGACTGTAAATGCAGCCCAATGTAGGCTGCATGGTGTGTGTGTGTGTGTTGTTATCTTACCTGCTTTTCGCGGTTCCATTCCAGCATTCGTCCCCAGGTTCGATCCTCTCACCGGCACAAACAGTCTCTGGCAACGTGGACCAGAACTTTTTGGCATTTTTCAGCTTCTTCTTCACATCAATCGTCTGTGGGAAAAGAAAAAGAAAAAAACCTTTCACACTCAAAGAAGCAGCAGCAGCAGTAGTTTGGGTAAGCTGTAGGTTTTCCAGTCTTTACCAGTCGGTCTAAACTAGTCCCAGCAGCAGTAGTGGGTCGGGCATCGGGACTGTAAGGGCGGAAGCGTCCGTTGAAGCCGGTGTCTTTGATGGAGCGTGTTGAACGGAAGGCCGCGCTTGGTTTGGGCTGCCCACATCCTTGGAAAACCTGTCGATAAGGAGCAAGTATCACGTGAAGCTCATGGAACGGAGCCCTTCATTTCTGCTTTTGCTTTATTTAAAATGCTGTGAAATGATACTGACCTTCTGCGACACTTGCATGCTGTTCTCCTGCATGTTCATGATGGCCTCGGAAATCTTCACATCGATGGGTTCCACGACGGACTCAAAATTAAAGGGCCCTTCGAGCCTATCGGCCAGACTCAGCATGGCATCTGCAAACCAGGACATACGAACGTACAATTAAAAACAGAACCAGACCTGGAATCATTGAGGAGAGGATTTTGAACCTCAACGTTACAAATAAACTGCCACTAGAGGGCAGCACATGACCAGTGACACGGCGAGGACGGTGGCAGGGGTCGTGTGGAGATAATATAACGAGGGGAACGCAGGATGTTTGCGGCGCCCTGAGTGTAATAAAAGTGATGTGCCTCGGTGTTTACACAAAACAGGAGCTGCATTCATCCTGTGGGTCACAACATGTACAAGTTGCATGACTCCTCCCTCTCCCACTTAACTTATACAAGATGCTAAAGAATGAGGGATGTGTTTGTGCATGTTTAACTTTTTTCCAACCTTTTACAGTAAACACTGTTTGCTTGGTTTAATTAGTTTTTGCTTAACAGAAGTGTAATAAACCCATTAAATACTAAATAGGGAAAAATGACTCTATATTTCATCTGATTACCTATATCTCATCATGTCAAATTGGTTTCATGGTTTTAAAAGGGCTGCATTTTAGTTTAGGGAGGGACATTTTAAAACACTGCGACCTCTCGTTCCGCCGGCCCGCAGAAAGGGTCTCTGGTCCTTACCGAGGAAGTTGTTCCACTCGGCGTCCAGGTCGGCCTGGTTGGCCAGACACCCGCGCAGCACATTCAGGCAGTAATTCTGGCAGGGTTTCAGCGCCACTTGGCCCGAGCAGTAGGGACAGTACAACATCTTCATGGACGCTCGCACACAGCTGGGGGACGCGCTGACCTGGAGGGGGCAGTTAGCACACCGTTAGCATTTCTCCTTTTGACACTAGCGTAAACACTAGCGTTAGTGAATCCCTTCCCGCAGTGGGAGGAAACCACGCTGTAACCAGAACAGTCAACGTGGCTTTTGTTATCAGACACTAACGGAACCGCAGCCAGTTTCGACGAGGAACACACGCAGAGGGGAGGGAAGACTTTCCCACTCACCATGGAGACTTTATTGACCACCTCGGACATGAGCGTCAGGCCGCGCACAAAGGTGCGCGCGGCGACAAAGGACCGCGTCAGCTGGATGCGGAGCTTGCGCGGCACGTCGCCGAAGGGCTGCAGCTGCTCCGTGTGCTGGCTGACGCACTCCATGTAGGCGCGGCTGAACTCGTACTGCACGTTGACCAGCCGGAACATCCTCTCCAGGAGGTCGGCCCAGAAGTCCGACAGCATGGAGTCCAGGTTGACGCCGCCGCTGCCGGACACGTAGTACCGCGCCAGGGCCTTGAAGAAGTTGTCGAACAGCTCCGAGTTCTGCATGTACATCATCCCGTAGGTCCGCGCGAACATGTGGTGCAGCGACAAGTGTGCTTTTTCCAAAAGCTCGCGGAAAAACCCTGTTGAGGAAGGGAGAGGTGGATTAGTGCAATTTTTACATTGTAAACATGGCATAACAACAACATTTGGCCATACCGCCCAGCCCTGGAACAAAGGAATTTATATGACAAATGGCCATGTTTTGGAAGAGGATATTCACATGTAGACCTTCTTGGGTATCCCATTACAAAACTAAAAGGGGTTGTTATTTCAAAATACAGATTCCAGCATAGCCACAGTGTATGTTAATAACTAGATTATAGATGATGTGTGCCATCATTTTGTTTTTGTTTTTAAATTAACCTTTCTAAAGTATAATGCTACTGCCACAAGACTTTATTCCAGTACATTCCCTCCTGAAGCTGTGATTGTGACGATGCTGCTACGGTTTCAGATCACAATGATGTTTAGCCGCCTTCACCTGTACCCACATCACGACACTCTCCCCATCTCACCAGAAACAGCTTGGGCATAAAATCTAAGATGAAAGGCAAAAGGAATGTATTGTGGCACGGCGGGGGGGGGGGAGGAGGGGGGGCAGAGGGAAGCAGGAGGGGTGAAAGGTGAAGCCGGAGCATCTCTGTCAAGCTGATCGAGCGGTGCCGCTTCGGGCCCGGCTGACTCTCCATTGAGGGGGGGACGTCTCTCCGCATCAAGCCACTTCAAACTGACCACCATCAATGGCGTTTCTCTGTTGTCACATTCCATTCGCTCTCCTTTCTCCCGACTTGTCCTGGACTGTCCTTCAGAGGCATTTTCAATAGGATTACTGAATAATGCGAACCCCCCCCCCCCCCCCCCCCCACTCCCATATATGGACCTGTACCCCCCATCTAGCCCTCCGTCTCCCTCCCTCCGCCGCTTTCACTTCATCAGTTCCTTCAGAGCTCTCTTCACTAGAGACATGGAACAATGACCTACTTCATCCTGAGGAATGTCCGTCACCCCCACCCCCCCATAATCCAGGCCGCCTCTCCCACGGACACCCCACTCCTCCCCCCCAGAAACTTTCTTAATCTGAACAAAATGAGAATTCCTTAGAGTCTCTGAAAAATGCTTCACCTTCAGTCTAGCGTTGCACTCGGCCCCTTTCACTCATCTGTGTGTGCAGCAACCGGCCGGCCGGCTGCTGCTCCTCTGGGGGCAATCTTCCTGGCTTTGACCCGTCAGGTTCCCATGCTCTCACACCCCCGCTCTCGGCCCAACCGAATTAGTTCATTTTTAAAAATCTATCGACAGCCCATGTATATATTATATACATCAGATACACACGCACGCACACAGTGAGGGCGGGTTAAATTGAGGATTTAAAAAAAAAAAAACTCCAAATCCCCACTGTGTTGCCAAGGATACCGGAAACACTGCAGCCACTCCATTTACTTCACCCGCCATCATTGCCCCCCCCCTTCCCCCTCCAAGACACACACACACCAAGTTCCACGCTCCATTGCTAAAGATTAAAACAAAAGGTCCACCCCGACCCCTGTGGAATGTCATAGTAGCCACAAGTTTAAAGTCGGTGAAAAGAGACAGAAGGGGTGAGGAGGAGGAGGAGGTCAGGAGGAGGAAGAGGACAAACCCAAACTTCTCTATTTCCTCTCTACAGTTTGGTAGAGTGGTAAGGCCTACATGCTGAACAGATAAGCCCTGTAATGAGTTTGGACAAACCCTCTGGTAGGAAAAAGAGCGTCCTGTGCGGGGCGAGTGTGTGCGAGTGGGGGCCATGGGGGAGGGTTGGTGATGGTGGGAGTCTGAAGAATGAGCAGCATTACACAGGCGTCTTGCATTGTCATTAAAAACAGTTTATGACACGCAGTCATCTGCCAACAGGCCGAGGAGCTGAACACTCCCTCATGATTTTTCCATTAAAAAATGTTGCCTTTCGCCAATGGTCTGAAGATATCTGGGTGAAAGGTTACAAGGGAGAGAGAGAGAGAGAGACACCACGCTGTATTCTCTCTCTCTTCCACCCCCCTCACCCTGTCATTATTGCCACATGTTGTAGAGGAGGCCCTACATTATAAGAGATGATCTGTAGACCCGATCCATCATGGGAACAGAGGAGCTGACCGATTCTCCTCCCACTACTCCCACCCACTTCCTCCTACAAGGAGCCCCCCCCCCCACACACATACACATTCCCCTGCACCCCCCACCCGTGTTCCTATAAACTCTGCTCCTCCCAATCCCAGCCCAGGCAGTAATTGCATCCTATTTGTGCCAATTAGTCCCTGCGCTTCTCACTTTTCTTGTGGGATGGGATTCTGACCCTCCTGCTGTTGGACTCTAGAGCTTTCGGATGGATGTCTCTTGTTATGTGTGAGTGTGTGTGCGCACACACACACACACACACACACACACACACACACACACACACACACACACACACACACACACACACACACACACACACACACACACACACACACACACACACACACACACACACACACACACACACACACACACACAGAGAAGAAGGGGCCTTAATCCAGGCGCTTAAATCCCAGACATAGGCTCGCTCTGCTGGACGGGGTCAGTGCAGTAGGACAGACAGGCCGAGGACAAACACACAGCGAGGAGGGACTCCAGAGGGGAGCTCTATTTCTGGCCCTGGTCTTAATTAGCCATGACTCGTAGCTCCAGGCGCATGAAGACAGCCTGCCTAATCACAAATGCTACTTCCGGAGTGTGTTAGTGTGGGAGCAACGTGTCGCTGTGTTTAAAACATGCGCGCGCACCACAACGCGAGCGCCCGACAGCCCTCGGCAGCAACGTCGGTGGACACAAACAGAAGCTCCCGATGCGTTGGGTCTTCCTGGCGGGAAAGTCCCTCGTCCGGGGACGTCTCGACAACGGTAAATAATAGGTAGGCAACCCAAGCCCGTCACCAGTGAGAGAGGCGGGCTAATGTTCCACGTGGAGGAGAACACAGCAGGCCTTTGTAAAGAGACCCCACATCTAACCGTCCAGAGACAGCAAAACCTTGGGGGGGGGGGGGGGGGGGGGGTCACTGTTAGCTTGGCCTCATTTGTACACCACTGTGGAAACTAGTTAAACCAAAATGAGGTCTCACAGTAGCGTGGTTTTTTTATCCAAAAATATAATAAAGATTGTCAAAATGGACTTGTTTCCTGTATCAGTTCCTGAAAACACAAGAGCGAGAACTCCTTTCTGGTCCTGCCATTTTTCTCAGCAGGAACACCTCCATTATTAAATGTGCAGACATAAAAACAGGCTTTGCATGCAAAGCAGCTAAAAGAAGACGAAAGTTATTCAACCTGAAAACCTCTTCTTGCTCCACGTGCTTCTCAGAAGAACATTAAACGCATGAAAGCCCTTTGGTAGAGGGAGGAAAGTTTTATTTGTATCACATTGCATCGAACGGTGTAAGACCAATTTAATGTAGAGCTGGAGTTATTTTTCTGTTAATGGAATGAATGAAATGTTTTCCAATCATATAGCCATGTTCACTGGTTTCTGCTAACAAAACATGAGTATTTACAGATGTCTTTATGACAGCCCTCGAAAGATATTTGGGTTCAGGTCTGTTGGCTGTCAGGTCCAAAAACAAGCACAGAAACATTAAAGTGATCACTCCAATGAGCTGTAAGGTACCATGGAAGGAGAAAGGAAGGCGTGAGAAGCAGAGAGAAGGGGTTTAGGGGGGCCGGGCATGAGATGGGGACAAAGGGGCCGTAGGAGAAGAGGGGCTGGATGTCTCCAGCAGCCACTGCATTTCGACACGTCAAATTCCTGTTCACATCTGGCTGCAATACACACTACTCGTTACAGACTATCCCTCACTCCCTTTCCCGGACACATAAGATCTGAAGGTCTCTGACTCGCATACGCACAGGACACGCATGTGCATAAACTAGAAAAGCATCGAAACCCTGCACGGGTTTACAGACCCAAAACAGGCGACATTCCAATGTATTGAGAAACTTGAAACTCTGGAAGTCTATCAGTCGATCTTCTGCCTCTTCAGCGGTGACACGGTCGGCTGGGGGAGGCTGGTCAAAGCTGCCCCGCTCCCTCGGTGACTCAGCACGGTTGTGTGTTCCCATGATCTCTCAGCCTCGGAAAGGGAAACCCGATCCCAATATATACAGGCTTTTACACACACACACACACACACACACACAATCTGAAGATGTGTGTGTGTGGTCTGTCTGGAAACGTGCACGTCTCTCTGGAGAGGGAGGGGAGTGGTGTGGCATGGGGGGGGTTCATGAGACGCTGAGGGACAGGTGGACGGGCAGACGGACACAGACTAACCGTCTCCACCCGGGGCAGCGCACTGGCAGGTGGGAGTGTCCTTCAAAATGACAAGTGCTGCCGCGGCGTGGGACACACAATGTAAGTATGAGTGGCCTGTGTGTGTGTGTGTGCGCTTACTGTCAAAGTGGTCGTGCTTCTGTCTGAAGGTGGATTGCAGGTTGGTGCTGAGCCTGGAGACGGGAGCTTTGATCTCCGTGTGGCTCTGCTGGCTCAGCTTCTCCTCCATCTCCACCGTGCAGCAGGAGAAACCCTGCGGACACACCTTCAACGGGGCTCCTGGAAGAGACGAGGGGAACGCTGCGTTACACACAGGAAGCTGCCCATGCAAGTTGGAATTAAAGCCGGTTGGACAATGTGACTCAGTTTAAATGATCTACCGAAACAGCTGATCAGAATTGTTGCCGGGTTCGTTAAATCAATTGACTGAGCCGACTTTAGGGGATAGTTTACACATTTGAAACAAAGGTATCGATCGCTAACCCCATTCCTTGCTTTTGTGAGGGATGGAACCCTTCCGCTACTGAGGAACAACTTCACCAGTCACCAAATCAAATGCACCTAGGCTGCGAAAAAGCCCCTTAACTGCACTTCAGTGGATTAATTGCAACACTCAGCCCAGAGCAGGCTTTAGCCGGCCACTTTATGGAGCCTCGCTCTTATCCCGGCACTTCCCGTCCTGACTGATAGCTCAGTGCCGGAGCTTCCTCTGAGTGCAGTGTCCTCCTAAAACAGGCTTTTAAGAGGAGGGGATTAGCTCTTTGCTACCTTTGCTGGTATGAAGGGTGCCTCCAGCATTTTGAACACTGATACAGGTAAAGGTTTTCTCCTCCTTTGGCCTTTGCGGAATGCTTTATCAGGGAGCATTTCCATGTGACCTCCAATCTCTGACCGACATGTGATCCATGGTGGAATTGGTGAAGCGGTCTCTTTTTTTAAAAAAAGTGCTTGCTTTGTAAACAAACACTTTGGAAAATCAGAGAGCCACCTGCTGGAAACTTTGTAAAGCTGTCGGCTTAAGTGTCCCTAGCATGCCAACGCAGAGGGATGTGAAGTGCTTTTCTTCAGTGGAGTTGGACAAATGTTCTCAAAATGCTGGCGTGGACAGAGAACTTGTGTTTACACATTCCCAAACACGTCTGCATTCTTGGACTGAGGCAAATAAACTCAACAAAACCTACAGTGAGCGTTTACTTCGCTAATATATCTAAATACCGTCTTTGATATAACTTTGTCAAAAGGGAGTTTCTCATCCAATTAGAAAGAGGAGGGTCAGGGGAGGACGAATGCAAAGTCGCAGCTGCAATAATGTTTTGTTTTAAACATGGCTGTTGGAATTTGGGAGAACACAGGGACCCTTTCACGGCATCCAGGAACCAGTGGGCCTGTTTGGTTTTCCCCGCCGGCTCCTGCTCACTGACTCGAGGCCTGTGTGCGGGTTACTGCTACTGGGGCGGCCTCCAGGTCAGACACGCACTGGGCTTTAATATCACCGATAATGTTTTACAGCATTTGTTTATCCCACACTAATTGAGCCTTAAGAGATCATGCTGACTCTCCACATGGTGGTGGGTGCGGTGAAATGTGCCGTGCGAGGTTCCCGTGTGTGAAACCTGAAGTGCATCAGAATATCGCTCAAAGCCAGAGGGAGCTGAACACTGACAACTCAACGGCTCATTATTAATGACTAGGAATCTCTCACGTGCTTTTACCTTTTCCAGCTTGGAGTAAGAAACTCTATTCCATTACTTCCTATTGATTCATTCCTTTGGTAACGGTTGCTACAGATCCTCTGGTTTGATCAGAGGTCTCGCCACATTGCTCTGTTGCTTTCACGGCTTGCCGCCGTGTTTAACATGCCGCCATAACAACCTGAGGCCGATAGATTTGTTCCTCTCTGACATCTGGAGGTTGTTTTGGCGCATTGAACAGAATTGCTCCTCAACTTCGATTAGAAAAAGCATGACTTTGATAGATAGGGAGAAACACCATCAAACACCGTTGGATCGAGACAAGTCTCGTATTGCTGACGGGTGCCAGCTGATCCACGAAGCTCATCACAAAAAAACGGAATAGCGCAACACGTACGCACGTCGCTACCCAAACATTCACACATCACTGCTCAACACATGGCTCTTTGTACGAGCTTGATTGGAGGTAGAGGGAGCAGCGTGCACACGCGCGCATGCACACTGTACTTTAAGGTGGAACAGCCATCCAGTCTCTCCTCCAATGGGGCCCTCTGCTTGCCCACAGCACAAGCGCACCATCCAAAGGGCTATATCCACATGGAAAAACTAGCCCTAGTTACCAAAGTACACAAATAAAAAGAGACGGTCAATATTTCACAGGAATGTCTGCACACATGTCACATTGTTAGCTCAAAGGATTAAGTCTCCAAAAACTGAAGAATCTTAGCTAATGCATACTTTGTGAAAACATTTTGGCAGCCAACTTCTAAAACCAGAGAAGAAAATAATGGCCGGCTGGAACAGGAGCGAGCGAAGCGTTAACATGAACAGTTTGATGCCATACAAATCAACATAAGGCATGATTCTATTCACTAGTTCACAAAGAGCCTGGTCAGTCATTTCTCCACCACCGTTGGCGTGAATAGTCTCTGTGTGACGACTGAACTGGCTCTGGGGGGGGGGGGGGGGGGTGTCGCTCTCTCACCCCTCCGGCGTCTCGAGCACTTTCAGATGCCAGAAGACGCAAAGAGGGAGCAATGTTCAAGAGGGAAACTTCCATTTATGGTGGTCAAAACAAGAGCATCTTGTAAACAAACATGTGACGGTGTGCCATGGCATTCATCAGCCCTCCGCTGCCTCCCTGCCTTCCCTTTGTGGCGGGAGACCCCCATCCCCTTTTTAAACGGCTCATAAAATAAGTCACTTCCCTCTGACATTGTGCTGCCTCTCAAACGCTGTTCTCGGGGGAAGGATGGTGGGGGAGGTCAAAACGCCTCACTCAGACAAAAAACAGATTAGACACCTCACCGCCCCCTCTGCTTGCCATCATGCGCCCCCTCCCCCGCAGGCTTAACCAGCAAGGTCAGAGGTTAACAGCCCCTCCACTGAGAGAGGTCCTGTCCTCTGACCCCCCCCCCCACCCGCCCCACTGTCCGCCGCCAGCCACCACATCCATAAGACACAGTACCTCAGCCCCTCATCGCTCAAATAATAAACACCACCAACACACATACAGTGAGAGTCTTTTAAAAAGCGATCGAGAGCAGTAATACGCAAGCAAATGCAAAATCACAAGCAGAATGCGTTGCCATGTGCTCTGATGTGGAGTCATAAAAGTCCCCCAGGGACTATTTCCGTACCCTTCTGAACTCGGGACGTCACTAAAAGGGGCTTAGGGAGGAGAGGAGGCGGCCGCGGGGGTACCGCATGTCACCAACCATTCACTGACCGGTCACTAATTGGAGCCTGGTGGTCTGCGACTGGACCCAAGGTTCACACGCACATCAACATTTGTAAATAATGAAGTGATAAATCGTTTGCCCGCTAACAGCCTAGACGCACAAACTAATTCCATCCCAGCGGAAAGGAAGGAATTTGAGATTGGGGGGAAAGAGCTGTAATTTTATTTCAAAACAGAAAAAAAAAAAAAACTTAAATGTGTGAACATAATGCAAGTTGGACCAATTGACCACCATCGCCCGGCATAGAATATTGTGCTCCAGACGCACTCAGCAGTGCGAGGCATGCAGTGGTGGACGGTTAATTGGCGCATTATGCTCCCTGCTGTAACACGTTAAGGAGAGCGCTTCCAGTCTGCTGAGCTCTACACACACACACACACACACACACACTGGTGTAAATTGGGGCGCCCTGCAGCCACAACATTCTCCTCTTGCCTCTCACCTCTTTCTAGGGTGTAATTATCACAGGGGGCGGGGTCAAGGGGGGGGTTTATGGGATTGGTGCCATTTGTTGGATGACTTTCATTGTGCTTGCGTCCCATCCTAAGACACACAAGGTTATTTTGTGCTCTTCTGAGGACCCCGTGATGCTGCTTATTAGGGTGTCAAGTTGAATTACTTGGGAGAAGGAGTACAAACTTTTAGACATAAAACGAGTGCATATTGAATTTTTAAAATGATAGCAATTTTGGTTTAAATAATTCCTTTTTTAAATTCTTTCCTGTTGCAGCATGTTGTCAAATCAACACTTTTATGGTCTCATTGTCTATCAACAAGAACTTAAGGGTGCTACTTGAATTATACACACACACATTCCTTTACACAATACTTGTTATACGTCATTCATCCATCCATTTGAGACGTTTTTCCAATTAGTGTGCCAGCGAGTAATTCAATGTGTTGACCAGTCTGATAACTCGATGAATGAATCCAATAACTTCATTTGAAAGCAACAGTCTCAATATGTTTTGCATTCTTCAGCTTTCAATAGTGGCCTTGGAGTAGGCAGCATTTTGTCCAGAAAGACGGCTGTGACATTTTGGAATTAAACCTCTATTCAACGAGGGAATAACGGAATGTTTTCAAGGCCCCATAATGGTGCTGGGATTAAAGGAGGGAATCTGCAGCATGAGATCAGCCTGGTGCTGTGAAAATGAAGGGAGGTGAATCCAGTGTCCGTCAGCACAACGGTTCCACAGTTTGCACCTAGGAAAAGTGCTCTTGTACAAGATGATATTTCCCCTCCATATTACAAGAAATCCTTTAACTGGGCGGGCTGACTAAGACCTCAGTCTTATTTACAACCTGGGGGTGTTGCTGCAGGGGGAGGGGCTACAAATATCCACACATTAGCGTCAGGCTGCTGCTCCACACAGCCGCAGACTGCTGCTCAAGGGCATCGTGCCAGTAGGAGTTGAAGGGGGGAGGAAAGTGGGTCTCGATCACCTTTTCTAGCTTTAAGAGAAGACAACTTCTGTACGGTAGTCAGCGGATCAAAAATAGGAACTTCTCAGATTTCTTATGCAGAAATCAAACAAAATGTTCTCCCCATAGCACTTAAGGTGCATTTCTCCATGAAAAAAAGAGATCTCAAAACCATGTAAAGGCGTAAGAGACCACTGACCGCAATGTGAAGACAAAAGTGTAAGCAGGGATAAATATAACACGCGTGGTAGTACGCGTTGCAGTTACGGTAATATGCTGACAGCCTGCGTACATGGGTGTACTCTGAGCTCGACCACAAGGAACCGCTAAAGGGAGAAAAGGCTCAGCAACACTGGGCTGTAAGCGGAAACCATCATTAGAGACTGGTCATATGGAGACAATCAGGGCAAGCCAGATTTCCACCTACTCCGTGTCTACATGTCAGCCTATTACAAAAATAGACATTTTCACAGCACTTTTTCTGTCCTATAGAGCCTTGATTTTGAGTCATACGATTATTTTAACCAACCGACTAAAAATGGTACAAGTCCCAAAGAAATGCTGCTCAGCGTGGTTGAAGTTGTTACAACGGTTTATTGACAGGGAAAATGTATGTTACTTTGGTGATCTCTGAGGCATTAAACAGTGTTCAGTCTGATAAGCAGCACTCGCCCTCGGAGATGCCAGGTGCCACTTCTGCTGTAACACACACACACACACACACACACACACGATCTGCTGAGAGTGGCAACAGCATTTGGAGCTCCAGCTGACCCATGACTCAGACATTACACTGCTCTCATAACCAGCCTATAGCCTGTAAAGGATGTAACCCAAGTGGGCGACGGCTTTAAACATTTTAAGTTTAGTAGTAAAAATCTTTTACAGGAATTGTTGGAGGCAAACATCTGCATGTTTGCCTCCATAAAGAGCGTCTGCCTCGGTCCGTCCGAGTGCTGCTCGTTAAATGCTATATTTGGACATTTTCTTCATCAGACTTTGTTGGGTGTGTTTTGGGGCGCACTTCCTTTGGTTGTTGCTGTAACCCACTGCGGCTCCAACCACCTACTTTCCCCTGTGGGGACAGCTGTGTTCATCTACGGGACACTTGAGGCACAACAGTGTGCAGCCGAGTCGCAGAAAAGACTTAAACACACAGATATATAGAGTACACATAGTATTCAGATGCACCCTTTGTTAGTGTCGACACTTATCGCCCTTTCGTCCGCCAACAAAGTTGAAAAAGAAATCTTAACTAAAACAAATAAATTGATAACGTTCATCATGACCAGGAAGCCTCCACGCCTCACATAACGAGTCATGACACCACGTTGATTTGATCCCATAATTCAGCATATAACGCTCAAGTGTCAAGTGGTTAACGCAAAAGAACAATCACTTATATCCTCGGTCACATCCATAAACAACAGGATCTACTTTGGGAAGGGAAAACGTCAGCAACGTGAGAGATTTACTCCACTGAGAACAATGCCCACAGTCCATTTACGAGGCAGGAAGCTTTGGTTTAGGGGAGGACCCTCTGGTGGGAATGATCTCCGCTACCAGCCGGCCGCCGGGCTTTGGATAATGGCAAATTAAGTTGCCTTGAAAGCAATCCGGATATTAAAATCTTGTCTACAACTCAGCTGTCAAAACACCAAACGGCCCAACTGTGCTGGTCACGTGACCGGGACGATCTCCGTATTGCTTCAACTGACGGCTTTCTCCTGCCACGGAAAAAGTCATTTTAGACCGTTTGTCATTGGGGGCTGAGGAGGGATTGTCGCATTCAAATGTTTGTTCTAAATCCTCTGCATTTTACTGAGAATCATTGTCCAACAGGCGCACAATCCCGCACATTGGGATGTGTAAACCTGAGCCCTCTGCCAGGAGTCCATTTCTGATTACTAAACCAGTCTGGGCCTCTGGCCAATTAAAACTCTCCATTTGTGAACATTCCAAAACGCTGTCATCCATGAACATTTTACCCAGAAGCCCCTGGGGAGATTCCACAACATTGCCCCGGCCTCTCGCTCCGTCTGTTCCCCCCCCTCTCCCGTGCCGTCCCGGCATCTCCGGCTTTGTCTCCCCACACAAAAGCTCCCTGCCGACACCACTTCCCAGGTCACTGCTTTGTCAGGGGTTTCAAACTGGCTCCTGCACTTCCCCGAGGACATTTAACAAGTCAGGAACTGAATTCCAACCACTGGGGCGGTGCTCAGAAGTTCACCTGCAGCACGAAAACAATACAAAACCTCTTGTGGTCAGACAACAATCTGGAGGACAGGGTTTGACTTTCTGACCTTGTGTGTAGGCGGCGTGAAATCCTTTCCATTACTAAAATGCTCCGAGTGAATTTTAGCTTCCTCTACTAAGGCGTCAGGCGGTGTATACAGAGAGGGCTTTTATTGTGAAAAGCAAGAACAGGGCGCCAATAATAAGTAATGGGCTCTGAAGATACAAGCTTTGTGTAATTATTTTATCACCTTCAAGTATTGGTGCAACTTATAATCAAAGGTCAAGAATGAGAGTTAAAGTGAGATAACCCATTCGATGAGGCTGCAAATCATTCAAATAGTGGCCATCAAGTCTCCTGGTTCACAGAACACGGTTGTCTCACTTGACAATAAAGATATGGCCATGACAAGTGCTGATGTCTGCAAGAGGTCAAGAAAAACAGTGAGTGAAATTAGTTGTAAAAACAATACCTTAATAAAAATTGTATTAAAAAATGATAAAAAAGGTCAAACTCTCAACACTGAGAAATCCGGAGGTCATGTTAAAATAGATTCAGCATTTTTCCGTAGCAGACTGAATTTGGGCCACTTTCATAACGCGCTCCACACAAACTCATCTTGTTTGACTTCTTCTGGTAAACAGCACGACCACTGCCGATCGGCCCGACTGCCATTCAGCCAGGTGCTTCCAACATGAGAGCCGGCCCCAAATAGCATAGGGGCTATAGATTCATTGATAAAAGGGAGAACAAAAAAAAAAAAAAAAGGTTTCCTTCCTACCATCAATCAGTTGGGAATCTTTTCTAAACAGCACCTATCAGAGGGGGCTGGAGGCCATGATTCACGTTAACAGCTGGTCTAGTCGCTTGCCCTCTTATGGGGTTATGTGCCTTTTGATAAGCCGCGGAGTTCCAGCGTTTGATGCTTTCACTACAGATCCCACCTTGTCCGTGTGGTGTGTGCGTGTGTGTGTGCGGCGTCTATGTGAGCGACAATGTGAGCGAGTGAAACAGAGCAAGACTGCGTGGTGTTTAAGATGTGCAGAGACAGGCGGAGGTTTGGCAGACAAACGCAGAGGACAAGTTACAGCACAGCTTGATTATCAGGAGGAGAAGAAAGGTGGGACAGAGGGGGGGGGGGGGGGCACAAAAGGCCTTTCTGGTCGTGTCCCTCTACACCAGCCATCCGTCTTTCCCACTGACTTACGGCACACCGATGAACACACTTTAAAGTAGCAGATGAAAAACACCCTTTGCTTGAGGCCAAGTGCTTCAGCGCTGGAGAAACGGACTACTGTTGAGCCAACAAACGGTTCCCATTTAAGACGTGCTTCCCGCACACTGCTCCAGAGCCATGCGCTAGCTACACTACGGGAGGAGGCTTTACATTTAGAAAGGGGGTCTTTGTGTGGCCGCTCACAAGAATCAGGACAACCTACCCTCCAACTGCACAGAAGAAAAAAAAACGAACTTAGTGAAACATACGGGAACCTTTAAGAGGACACGACACACAAACAATAGATTTCATCGCTGCCAGTAAAACATCCGGCAAACCCCTCCTGAGGACAGGGAGCTTTTTGACACTGTTTATAACAGACATCCAAAAAGCAGCTGAAGTCCAACAGATGTTTGAGGCAGGACAGGGGCCCCGACGAAGCCCCCCCAGGCAGAATGAGGTCAGGTACAAGATCAGGTTTCTGGAAGCTCAAAGCTACAAAAGGGCAACAAAGATTGTGATATACCTGTTGGTCCTTACGAAATGGGACACCAGCAGAGGCGGAGGGGAAGAGAAGCACTCATCACTGACTGTCAAAGGCCCACGAAAGTCTAAACCTACCGGGACAATGGTCCAACGCAGTGGCTCCTGAACTTTGTGTCCTTTGATGATCTAGGTACATTGCAGGCCCCTAGGGTGAAATGTGTTGTGATATATATAACAAAAAAATGTCACCCTAGGGGCCTGCAATGATAATATAAATAAATAAACATATGTAGATATTTATGTATAAAACATATATCAATTATATAGAAAACATTAGTCTTCCTTTTTGCGGCGGGCATGTTGTCGGGCAGCTGGGACAGATTGTTATCTGATTTACGCTTTATACGAGCCCCCCCCCCCCCCCCCCCCACAGCCTCTGCCTCCACGTGAGAGCGCGCTCCCACTAGCGGACAGAGAGCGCCGTACGCACGCCGCCACGGACGAAGATCATTTCACTTCCGCGTACACAGCCTGACCCCCCCCCCACCTCAGAGCTGTGAATCTAGGGGGAAAACTCATAGCGGTTTAACGGGGTGTCCGTGTGGTTATGATGGCTCGGTCCGACCTTGGTGCCGGCACGTAATGAGACAACAAGTCAAAGTTGTTTGCCATGCTGATGATTTACAATATCGGCAAGATGAATCTCGCACATGAAAAAGAAAAACACGCTGTCAAATCACGCAAGATCAAATTTGCTGCTTTTGGAAGTTTCATTTCACAAACTATTTGATCCTTCATGTGTGGTTTCTTTGTTCCCCTGCCTGGCTGGTCGGCCCTCAGCCAGCCTTTGTTTTCTTCGTGTTTTAAATTGGACTTTTGATTATCTGCTTCGAACACATACCACCAACTTGTCAGTCGAGTACACAGAACTATGTGAAGCTGCCTGCTGAACAGAAGACAGACTGTTTTAAAGAGTATTAAAAAGAAAAAAGATGAGGTTTTGAAACAACACAGTTCATATGGAAATAAATGAGTGAGCAGCACACGAGGGGATAAGGCAAATAATAGGAAAGCTATTAAGCGAGCTGGAGTTTGGAGAAATGAGCTAAGTGTGAGTGACTTCCTGGTCAGTGGGAGTCTTGATAGCGGCCTTGGGAGTGATTAGCAGGGATTACAGCCCGTCTGGCCAGCGCCCAGCTCCACGGTTCCAGCCCAAACACCCGGGCTTCGCTCCCTCCCTGCTCTCCCCAACCACACTGGCGGGTCGCGCAAATCCTAATGATGATCGCGACCATCAACGCGGCCGTCCATCCTGCTGTGGCTGCGCTAGAGAAGAAAAAAATAAAAAAATCAATAAACCATCGCAACCACATTCCCTCAGACCGGCAGCCAAGCGGTTAGACGGCTTGTGCAGGTTGGGATCAGAGCTTGCTACCCTTTGCCACACTGGCTGATTGACACCGGAAACGGCGTTGGATAACAGAGGAACGATGGCGAGAGGGTGAGGTGCGGAATGGTATCTGTGAGAAAGCAAGCGTCATTTTATTCAATAAAAGTTAGGGCTTAGTCACATGCTCTTCTGATGCTAAAAGGTTAAAACGGGCTATTGCTTCCCCATTAATACGTAAAACTGACAGTAACGCAGCGTGTTCAGGAGACACCTGGTATTTTGGAATGGGAATCATTTAAAAGCCGCTTTGTACAAAAGGAGCCAAATAGCAAAGAACCACCGCTGATGGTGTAAAAGAGGAAATCACCCAGGGATGGCATGAAACTAAAGCTCCCATTGGGGCTGCTAAAGAGCGAGAGCAGGGGGGGGGGGAATAAAATGAGCCGACATGTCAGTCACAAAAGAGGGGAGAGGAAACGGCGTCCAAACGTGTTAACAAGGAGTTTCAGGGGGGGGGGTCGCCATCCTCCACCCTAAGTACGGAAAGCACAGAGCGTGATAGGGATTTCTCACAGCTTGCCTTGGACACAGATCCCCAAATGATAACTCTGGCGCAAGAAAACATACTCTGGGGCGGTTAAAAACCTTGTATTGTGCGCTCACAGGCTGTACGTACATGCCTGAATGACGATGAGTCACAGCGCATTGCATGCTTCCAGTTACCTCCCCGGATTCCCTAAGCCTGTGTCACACACACAAACACACACACACACTCTTCTCCCAGAGACTCAGTTAAACTTGCTCTGGTACTAAACTCTTTCCTGTCAGTCAAACCACCCCCCCCGCACCCCCTCTCTCTGCGTGCCTTGGTCTGTCTCCCCAGCGCTCTTTGTTGCCGTGTGTTCCCAGCTAGTGCGGGTCTTGGTGGTCTGGTGTGGAATGCGGTACTGGAGGGGGGAAAGGGGGGGGGGGTGCAGGCCGGCCTAAAGGGGGGTGTTTAATTGTTCTGACACACAGCATCCCCCCCCACTGATCTGTCGATCACTTGGCCATTATAAAGGAAGAATGTGTGTGTGTGTGTGTGTGTGTGTGTGTGTAGGGGGGGGGGGGTGTAGAATGCAGAGAGATGGAATTACGGACGATCAGTTGACGGACCGTCGCTACAATCAGGGCATACCAAATGGGTTTAGATTTGGTAGATTCCACATTCTTATACATGTTACAGGAGAGCAGCAGAACGGGTGGAGAGTGACAAAATGATTTCATCGGCCACACTGAATCAGTGTTTAAAGCAAGTCGTTTCAGAACCATTCCTGAAATAGTTGCAGTCTTAAATACCGCAGTAATAAGCCAACAGCAAGGCAGCGTTCGCCTGCAGAGAGCCCACCGGATCTCAGAAATGCTGCTGCAGGAAGTTCATAAGAGCGGCGAGATAGCAACAAAGCTGGAAGGCAGGTGTGGCTGCCTCCCTCGTCTGGAGACGTCCCAACCAGGCACCACACGGGTACAGCATCAACTTCATGATACAAAAACTCAATTATCCTGAAGGCGCGCCAAACCGTTGTGGAAGGGCCTGGGAGAAACCCGAACATTACATTATCAGTGTCAAAGGATACCACCAGAGGCCCACAATGCATCTGGTGACCAAACTCCTTCAGCTTCGTGAAACACTACAACAGCGGCAAGTACTGCCCTTTGAACTGGAAAGGATGGAGTGCCTCACGCTCCTCGTAAACCAGATGCAGGCCAAGAGAAAAGAGAGAGTCAGCAATGGAGGCTGAACTGAATGTGCTTTGCTCATTTAGATTGATCTAGGAATCGAATTAGCAATTACCGGTATGCCTCGGCTTTAATGAAGGCTGTTGCTGCTTTTTTTAATGTTTTATTATCTCAACCTCCCACCCCCTTCAGTGAACGCTTCTTCTCACACTATCCATTCCCCGTGCACCTTACTTTACATTGCCTTTTGTCCAAAGAGAGATCAACGTTTCGACCACATGCAACTTCGCTGTTTTGTGAGAAAAATGCATTTTGATGAGCAGGATTTATTATCAGCTACCACATAAACGACTTTCCATGTGCACTTCAGTGGCTTTGATGGTAAGTTAATAAACACACTGCTTCTGGACTCTTGACCTTGCACACTGCAAGAACAGGAGGGAGCTGTGGGTTTAACACAACGCACACATTTTAAAACCATATATCTGGCTTCCTCTTCAATGCTTTTCCATTTATGTATACCACAACTATTGCAGATATTCACGGACAAACTTTTTGGTGGTGGAAGTGGAAATTTAAACTAAGCACAGCGCTGCAGTGATCCTTAATGATAAGACTTGCCAAGTGTTTCACATAAAACAAAGAGGGCAGTTGGAGTTTTATGGGCCTGACCTTGAGAGGCGGGTGAGACCCTTGGCTGGGAGTTTATGAGTTAATTATTACTGGCGTTAAGATACCAGGCTATAGTTGAACCGAGCAGAGCCCCTCAAATATTGGTCTTTGAGTTATAAATGTTCCTGCAGACTGAGCGTGCCCCAGTTCCCTCCGCTCTTATCTTATCTACCCCGAATGTCGCTGCAATAACACAAACTGTTCTTTTCAGAAACCGCCGCTATGCAAAGCCCCTAAACTGCCAGCAGAGGAGCCAAAGAGCCCCTCGCGCTCTGGGACGTCTTGAGCTCGTCGTGGGGCCGACGCGCGGAGGTCATCGACCCTTTGGGTTTCAGTCAAACGGCGCAGGACTGATTAGGAGCCGGGGGGACGCTCCTCGTGCTGAAGAGAAGTAAAACCCTGTTTTCTTTGATCCCTGCTATTGTTCCATACCTCAAGCATGACATCAGGCCCAACTGCCAGAGTAAACCAAAACAGATTTTGCTTGAAGAGCTGCAATAAAAAAAAAGAAAAGCTACAAGCGCCGAGTCCATGAGTCGACACCAATCTGGTCAGCGTTAACTGCTCTTTATTTGGGGTGAGACCGACGTGCTGGTCTAGACGCAATTTAGGCGTTTATCACACTATCAAATATAAAGGTTAAGATAAATAATCACCACGCTTCTATTAGTAGAGAATTTAGAAAACAAAACCACCGTTTACATACTGTATGATTACACGTGTTTTTATACGTCATTAGTACTGCGAGGGTCATTTATTACCTATTATGGGGAGGCATTTGCCACAAGCCCCTAAACAAATCATCATGCAGCAGACAGGAAACTTGGGGATGAGGTCTTTAACCGCTTCCACGTAAGTGGTAGAAGATTTATACCATGGGATCAACAAGGAATTCGCCACCTTAGCCTGCCATTCCTCTATAGCACTGAATTTGGCCTACACCAAAGCAATCAACGTTTCCATGTGAGTTTTTACTGCATTTCAAATGCTTATTGAATCTCATATCTGGCTTCGGCCGACCCCTCAGTAATATGAATTGTAACAAAAATTCTTATCTCTGCTTTGCCAACACTAACACAAGACGTCTGCGGTTACGGGAGGCAAGTGGTAAGTCCTGTGCCTCCAATAAGACTAAAATATCACTAGTCAGATTTATGATGCGGGTATCATAAGGCGGTAAACCCATCTAAAAAGTTCCTCTGTGACAACTGAAAGAGATACTGTGTAATTTTTAAAGTATGTCTTCTCGGCAGCAGAAGTCTGCACAGTTACGGTTAATGTCAAAAGGGCCCATTATTTTTGTAGAAATGTCCATATAACAGCTGCAAGTGACATGTGGGACAACATTATCTCCCTGTAACTTTTGCATCATATATTCAGTATTTCTACTTCTGCAGAAGCTAGAAGTGAAAACAACTTTTTCAAACTTTGATCAACTTTTAAAGATCAAGTGTTATGAATGGTCTGTGACCACATATCCAGTTCAATTCAACACAGGCTGCGTAACGACAAAGAAGGAATCAATATTTGGAGCTTGACCCCATTGCAAAGTGCAGAAAGTGAAGTGCTAACAAACATGACTGAAGTTCAATCAGACTGCACATCTGGAGACATTCCTCCCCGGCAACATGGATCAATGAGATGGAGTATTCGGTTTACTGGAGACCCTCGGCTCTCTTTAATGACAGTAAACCTTGTTGCTTTCTATAGCTCAATTATCTCAGTCTCTTCCCATGACAAAGAATAGCTCATTGAGGTTGGCCCTGCAGAAGCCCCAGACATACACCAAGAATCTATTGTAAAAGGAAAAGGCACGTGTGTGTGTGTAGCATACAAACCTGCACAATAAAACAGCCTTCATTCAAATCCTTCTTTTCAAAACACCAGAGGTGCAAGACAGTTAAGTCAAACCCATGCAGACATGTTGGGGTACTCTCAATGACGTTTAGCATCACAAAGACGTACAGGCAGAAAACAGAAAGGTCCTATAGTCTTATGGGAAATGCAGGCAAAGAAAAAAATAATTCCTTGGCTCCTTTCACAGTTACGTCCGACTCAAATTATAATGAGCGGTTATCAACAGGAAAAACAAGACAGTGTGAACATCCTCTTACTATGCAAAGTAAACTAATAAAGGACATTGGTACAATTAAGAGAACACATACAAATTGGTCACTAGTCAGGACAAAATAAGGCTGCTAAGCCATTGTCAAAGGTGGAAGAAATGATTGTGGGAATGTCTGGAGATGAAAAAAAAGGAAAGCTCCTTATTAAGTCTAGGGAGATAAAACTGCAAAACATTTTTATTTTCTAAAAGGAGGAAAACAGGGCAGCGGCCATGCGTAGGATTAACTACTTTTGTAATTTAAAACAAGGATATCAAGATGAAGCCACCCACAAAACCGGAAACCAAACCTGACTGAATTTAGGGGTTTGAATATATGCACGCATATTCATTTGACCCACCGAATCAATGAAAGAGAAATGAAAGAAGGGAGGGGTTTAAAGTATGCAGGCCACAGGGAAATTTCAAACCCCAACCCCCTTCACTGTGAAAGACCCCCTACCTAAGTTTTCTATCACTTGGGTTTAACTCGTGATTAGCTAAATTGATTGGCCTTCTCACCTCTGTCTGAAGATGGCAACACAGCAGCTCCTTGTTGTTACGAAGAGGTCACCGGTGGTGCGCAACATCCTGCCTCGCCAACTATACTACAGGCAGATGTAGAAGTAGAACATCTGCCTACACAGAAGATGTGAAAACCACAAAATCTACAAACCCAGACAAGGGGGGGGGGGGTGTCCTGTGCTTGAAACAAAGCACAGGACTTGTTTACTAAATCTCTGCAGGCTGCCTGCACTTCACAACCATAGGAGCCTCAGCTGAGGAAGCCTGGAAATAAACACAGCCCCGGCCCCTCCAGTGGGGAGCACAGTCTGTGTGTTGATTATACCTCTTCATTGTTATGAATTACCTACAAGTATTTCCTAAATGAGGACTTTATTTACACACTGGAGGAGTGGGGGTTGCTTTTTGGCATGAAGAATTCCTTCCACAAATCCTACTTACCCTGCTTCTCACCCTTAAAACTTCACCATGCACTGGAAGTTTTAACACATGTAACAAAAAGAAGCCACGTTTGCACGACTAACCGTGTTTCCATACTGACTTTGACAGAAGCGCAAAATACCCAGGTACAAAAGTGACAGTTTAACTGTTCTATACTTTTTCATGTCACTCATTTTATTATATTTTTTTACGTTTTGGACCATAAGAAAATTGTTTGGAGAAAACCTTTAAAAAAAGTTATGACTTTTGAACAGCCAATTGTCCTCACTCTGTCTTGAGACAATGTTGCCGCAAAATCTCAAGAGAATGAATCCCACCGACCTTTACACGGGCCCACATTATGCTAACGCTGCTAGCTTAGCACAGGTTCTCATTAGCCTAAGGAGACCCGGGGTGCTTCTCTCTAGGGCCCGACGGGGGTCCTCGACCCCTACTTTGGGAACCAACAGCCCTGTACTTGAGTATTTATTTTATAAGCAGGTATAAAAGCGATACGCGAATACATGTATAAAAGTTATATGTTTATAAACTCACCGTTGACGCCTTTGTTGGGGACATCGTTGACGTTGAAGCCTTTGGAGCTGTACGCCGCGCGAACGTCGTTGCAGTTATTCAACTTTTGCTCCGCGGTCATCGACACACACAACACGACCAGCGTGCTAACCACACACAGCACCGACACGGGCTTCATGGTGTGGGAAAGAAGCTACAAGGTTAACACCTCAACAAAAAAAAACAAAAAAAATAAAATATATATGTATTTTTTTTAAAAAGCGCTCAGGTGTGTGGAGGCTAGGACAAAGTTGGAGCGACTCCCACGCCGAGTTCCCTCATGGAGACGCGCCGACTTCTTCAGCTCAACAGACACTTCATTCAGCTCCGACTGAGGCTCCGAAAGCACGCTAAAAACACACCGAGGAAAACCGTGCACGTCGCTGGTTTAAAAGCACGGCATGTACTGTAAATGAGGAGTTCCAGACTCAATCGAAGAAACGTGAAAAAAGGGGGAAAAAGGAAACAAAACGGTAGTTTTAAAACATGGGGAAAAGTTTTTTTTCCTGTTTAAACTGCAGGCGAGAAGCAGACTGCGGCTTCCACGACAGGTCGGACCAGAGAAGAAGACGGTGCGAAGTTGCTTCTTTTCGGTTCCCCCTTTTCTTTCTTTCCTCGCTCTCGTTCCAAACTTGAGGCGGTGTTTTTTCCTGTCGGACTCTGGACTGTACGCTGGTCGCACTGGGATCCAGATGCAGGCAGAAAACCCTGGTGGACACCCAGGAGCGAGAGCGAGTTCCGGGGGACAAAGACCTGGAAAACAGGAACACCAGGGGTGGAGCGTGGAGCGTGGACTTCACCACCCTGGATCCCTTTCTCCTTCTTTGGAGTCTAGACCAATAGAAACAGGCCGAAAGCCACCAATCTCTAAATAGCCATCAGGGCGAAACTTCCCTGGTTGGGAAAAGTATGGAAGTCTATGAGAAAGCGAGCTACTGTAAACCAAGAATAGTTACCTCAATAAACATCCAGAGCATGAGCGTATGGCCTCGCTGACTATTTTTTTGTTTGTTAAAACACTTTAAATGATTGTCACATTTAGAGTAAAATAGATAATCAAGTATATAAAATTGATACTTGCTTACAGTCTATTGTCTAAATAAGTCTTAAAATGAGGAATTCAACTAATGGTGGAGCTGCTACACGGAGGCGTGACACGGGGATGTATTCTTGGTCCTCATTACACACGGTAACACTAGATCACCAAAAATTCTCAAAATCCCAAATGTCCTGCAGAGGCTCTTGTGCCCTGTGTTTGAGAGGGCTGTCTAATCCCTTTTAACTGTCAGACTTGAGATAACCTCCGAAATAAAAAATAAAAACCCTTTGAACAAAAGGTCTGTCCTAACATAAATTCAGTGAAATAACTAGTGAAGATAAAGAGCTTTACCTCTCGTGGACCCGAGGGAAATAACCCGACATAAATGGTTCCAAATGCTTAAAAAGCACTTGGGGATTGAAGCTTGTCCATGATGATATATTTTAAGTCATTATGGTGCAGAATTTATTTTTTTATTTTTTTGACAAACTGGCATCTCACCTTTTACCTGCCGGACAGAGAGCCCACGGCAGTGAAGACACACATTTTCACCAAATGTTATTTCTGTCCGGCCTTTACCATCCAATGCGTCTCACGTTTATTTAAAGCTCTTGGATTAAAACTCGGCTTGTGGTACCGTGGCCATGCAGTCAGAATTACAGGCCTGATCCTTACACAAACACAGGTCAGGCTGTTTGCTCTGGGACCGTTGTGTCTCTTCTATACAGCGGCCTGTCTTATAGCGCGGCCAGTGTTATAAACTAGAATAAACAGTCTGGGAGCATGGCGGAGCTGCACAACTGGATGGAGACGACAGAAGTTGTGATGACAGTGATTGAATTAATTATGAATCCCACTGAACAGGAAGATGTTGTCGTGTGTGTATGAAACAATCCCCACATCATTCGGAGCCTCCATTGAGTGAATTCCTGTTTGTGTCGAAGCGTCAACACAACACCCCGGAGATAAACACACTAAAGGTCAACGGGAGAACTGTAACAAATCCTGTAAGCACAAAACAGTGCATTTCAGGCCAAGTACTTTCAAGCTAAATGTGTCTGAAGTAGTCGCGCATGCATCTGCGAAATGTTACTTCTCGTTCTTTTCAAAGTGGCATCTGTTCAACAGATACTCAAAATCCCCCACATCCTGGTCCGTCTTCAGCCTGCCAAGAACATCTCTTGTGTCCTTCCCTCATATTTCTTTCATAATGTTGCACCACTGTTTTCCTTTTTCAACTCTCAAGAGCACTCTGTTCAATCTGCTGTCGTGACCTTTGACCTGCCTGCAACTTGTTTCTTCTCGTGACACTGGAAAAAGCTATTTAAGTTACATTCCCCCTGATAAGCCAATCAGTTACATCCAAGGAATGTTTGAAAAAAGTTAACTGTCAGCCTTTAAAATCCGCCGGACAGTTTTCCTCTCTTCATGACCCTCATTCCAAATGATGAAATGCAGAAGTCCAGGCTTGTCAAAAATGTTCTCACAACGTCTGAAACATTGGACATTGAATTCAGTCAGTGCACACATTTTGAACCCAGTCTTTTAACTAAGTCGCAATAAGACTTCTCACCCCCTGCTTTTAAACATGCCTGGACTTGTGGGGTGCTTCTTGTTCTCGGTGCCTGTCGTGTCTGTGTGTCTATGTGTGTGTGTGTGTGTGTGTGTGTGCGCGCACACGTCCAATGGTTTGGGGGGTAGCACTCAGAGCAAAATGACATTCCTCCTTTTGTGTCCACATTCCTCAGGCGGCTCCATTCATTCCGTGTGACTGCGGCTGCTGCAGGGGAAGCCAGGGGTTGCCGAGGAGCGGGAGGAGGATGCTGGAGCTGTGTGCGCATGGGAGAGCGTGGGCCCGCTGCTCCCCTCCATAGGCCAACAAAAGGTAAGAAAACGGTCCAGTGCCACGGTAATTAGACATGAATGAGCTTTGAACGACATGACATGTCTCAGGCTTTGCTCTCCAGCGGGGGGAATTTTGACACTCAGCTTGGTTAAAAAAAAAAAAAAAGGAATCGGACAGGAGCCCGCGCACACTCGAGCACCTCAATCCCATTGTTATTTTAATCCATACACAACGCTCGATGACCCCTCGGACTCCGAAAGGTACCCAAGCCCAAACAACTTTGTGCAAGCATGAAACAATGCACGAATACATATTCATTAGGAAGTCAATCACTCGGGCAGAAAAATGCAACAATTCCTGGTTGTCAGCGCGTCTCACCGCTCCTGCTGACTAACATCAAATTGACCTTTCTCTCCCATAATGCCGGCCGTTCCAACATTGCACCAATATTACCCTAAGAAAACACATGCACTCTGCATTTCAATAGGCCTGTTTGCCCTTTCTCCAGCCTCGCATTAGCATTCAGAGTATAACTCCCCCCCCCCCCCCCCCTGCTCGGTTCATTGTTGAGCTGTGAGTGAGCGTCTGTTACCTGGTTGAGGTGACTCCAGGGGGAAAACCAATGGGGTTCAATGTAGAGAAACCCCACAGAGAGCAGATGTCATGCCCAAAGGGGCTCATCATCCGCTGAGAGGAAGAAATACGGATCCAGAGAGTCACACACATGACTCGCTGCTTTGAGGCTTCGGGGGACAAGCCGCACACTCCAGAGAAACATAAATCCCATGAATTCCACGCAAAGGGCTTTGAAGTGGATCAGAGGGCGAAAGGCACATTAAGTAACTTGCTACATCGTGTGTCCTATTTATAACCTGTGAGATGTAGGGCCTGTGTATGAATGTGTTACTTTTACTGAATGTGTTACTTTTACTTTACCATTTTTTCTAGCCTGGGCCAACATTAGAAATGACGCTGTGCTGATATGCACATACAGTAGACACTTGCTGTGATGTGTCTTAGGACCTTATAGGGTAAAACAGGATAATTAAGCAGAATGGAGAAGTACAAAAATACAGCTCGGACGAGCCAGTTCTGACCGGTTCTTAAGGTGGGGCGGTATAAAAGGTACACAGTCTGACAGCTGACAGACTCTCTGACGGATTTGTTGTCCGATGCGCCAAAGGGTCTCCAGATATCTGCGGGAATTGCTCCTTTATTTTTGTCTCTTCTAAATGAATGTTAACTTTTTACTTCAATCGATTGACGTGTCGGATTCTTTTTATCAGCCAACTCGGGAATCCCAACAGACCCCAGAGGCACGCCATCCTTTTTCTTTCTCTTGTTTTCCTCACTCTTAGAAAGTGCCCTAAAAATGTGAGGTGGAAGTAGTTTAAGCCGATGTGTCATTCAAATGTCTTTGTTTACCCACTATTCTTAACAGCTTAACCACTGTTACCTCGGTCGATGACCTAGATTGAGATTGAGCCTAACGCAAACTAAATGAACTAATTGAATGCTATTTCTCTTGGGAGGGAGGCTATTAGTTTTATCTTGCTTCAACCGCTGAGGAGCGAGTGGCGCATTAATCCCGGCAACATATTTTTTTAGTCAACATGGAAACTGACCCTTCTTTCCCAAGGGCCGTGTTTAAAAAAAAAAATCCATTATTATTTATTTACATGAATCTACTCACATCCACGTGTTCTCATCCACACCCATCGCAGTTTTTCTGTCACTATTTTCAATGGCTGGAGGTAAACAGCCGGCTCGTGGTGTAAGCTCACCCCTCTCAAGCACGCCTTCCTCCCTTTGTGAGAATCGTGCTAACCATGCTAAGCTAACCATACATTTATCTAAATTTCTCAGTTTGCCGTCACCTGGTGGAAGTATTTAAAGGTAGGAGACACAGAAAGACAGCATCAGTAACAGGAGTTGTCTCATTAGTCTACAGCTAAGCAAACGATTTGAACAGATTTCATAAACACATTGTTCATGTACGTTGATTTAATGAGAATCCCCAGAGGGAGTGGACCAGTCACACCTCCTGTCTGAGATTCATGGGAACTACAGTGGCTATCGTTGTTTTTATGATAATAAAAACGGGGTATTCAGATGTTACCGTCCTGTTATCATAGATTTGAGAGAAAAACCCCAGAGGGAAAAGCAACATGAGACACTGAGAAAACCACAACTGAAAACCCGCGCAGCAGAAAGTAACAGGGAAGCGAATCAGGATCCGGTCTTTTCCAATTACTGGAGCTGTTGATTATATGTACAAGCAGAGAACAGTGGAGATGATAATAATACAGTTAGAAATGGAGCAACATGCTGCATTGCAATCGAGTGTGCCGTGGCTGCTGTAGGTGTACAAACGTACGGTTTGGAGAAGCATTCATTTCCTGATTGTTGAGAGCTGTGCAAAGTCTAGCAAGGAAGCCCTGGTCTGTGATTCTGAGGAACATTTGAGATGTGTTGGATGACTGGACCCGAAATTACCCTTCAAATGCTTTTAGTTCAGGGGGAAATCGCTGCCTGGGCTCCCATTATGCAGTAGCCGCGCGGGTCAATGCTACATCACAGTAGGGTGTGGTCCGAGAGTACAAGTGACCACACCTGCTCATACCTTTCTGTAATGATAGGTGTCAAGTCCTTCCACTGCGTATAATGTATGATGTGTCTGCGGTAAAAGGGTGCCAATCTTTCCTCTAAAAGTCAGCGTGAGTGATACACCAACACACTTTATTTTGCCCAAAGTTATGAAAGTTTTTACACATACCATAGAACAAAATAAATCTGCTTTTCATTGCAAACCAAGGTTTTTTTTCTGATTTAAATCTTCAAATGTTGCTTTTTTTTGTCACAAGTAGTTTTTTATGAGTTAGTATCTTATGGTTATTATTATTATTATGACTTAGTATCGTAAAATATGATTATGTACATATTTACCAATGAGATTCCTCCCACGATATGATTAGAAACCAACCCGTCTTAGGTTGGAGGCTTTTCTTAATACTGCCTTCGGTATAAATGTTTGAGGAATACTGCAGAACAGCTCTCATCTCCAGCATCGCTCTGTGATTACATGGTCCGGAAACTTTCCTGGCAAAGTACATTCTTGGCTTATTAGTCTCCCGTCCCTACTGATAGGAAACACATGCAGTAAGAAAACCTCAACATTAAAACATGTTTCGTTTATTATACATTGTACTTTCCTCATCAGCACTTAACTGAAACCCCCCCCCCCCCCCCCCATATTCTACAACAGGGGATTCATTTATATAAACATCTGATCACAGGTCACAACAGATATCTCTCATCACAAAAACAATACTGAGAACCATTGCTGACGGCTTTATTCTGTTCAGGAGGTCAGAAGTCAGGGAACTGCATGCTGGGTCACAGCATCGTCATGTGCTTTGTGCTCCTCGTCCCATCGAGACGCTTACAGGTGTGTGTGTTTGAGAGGATGTTCTGGTGGGGCAGAGTCCGGTAGAAACACAGGAGATGGAATCCAGTCCAAAACGAACAAATGCTAAAACTCTGACTTCTGGTTCTAACAGAACATGGAAGGACAAATCATGAAATACAAAAGCCAGGCTTTGATACTACGTAAGCGCAATGCAAACCCACTACAAAAGTATTATACACATATTTATATTACACATTACTCATCGCTTTTTCCACTGTGTCAAAGCTAGAAATTTGTAGCAATGCTCCACAGTCCGTCCGCCAACCACACAGTCCTGTGAAACATGTCGATATTTTACATAAACATTTTCCTTTGTAAACATAGCAACAGAGACATACATCTATACTATTACAAGTACAATAGAAAAAAATCAGCGTTACAAAACAAAGCAAACACTGGCCATAGGAGTGTGAACTCTTCACAAGACGGAATCAGTCTAAAATCATTTAGCTATCACTAGGACACAAACAATGAGAGGAAGAGGGGCGTTTGGAGCTGGAGAGTTACGTTTACTTTGGGTGTCATTGGGCAAAAAAAAGACATAATTAACATTCAGCAACAAACCATCATTCTCAGTCATTTTAGAGAGAGGTCGTCCCTTCAGGTGGTGAAGGCGGGATCTCCTGCAGAAGGAGCTGCTAATCCAGCACGGTCAGCGAATGGCTACACTGCAGAACCGTCCAGAAATGGGAAGACTGACTTGGGCAAAGGGTTTAACCTTCTGCTTCGACCTCATGACTATTGTTAGCAGGAGGCTAATAGCATCGTTTTCTCTCCCACTCTGAAAGTCACCTGTCCAACCTCTAAAAGGCCACAAGAACACAACGATGGCATTGGGATACGGGTCACGATCGAGATAAAGTTTTGTTTGAATGACTCGTACTCTTACTGGTATGTATGTACGCACTAGTCAGGTGGGAGGCGCTTTCCAGCATTCTTTTTGCCTTTCCCAGTAACCTACCGGCCCTTGTGTTTCACTGGATTAACAAAATACTGAGAGCTTATGTTTGGTCTTTTTCCCAATATTTCCAAAAATAATGGCTACCATGGCTCTAGGTAGTAACAGGACATCTCAAGCTACTGTGCTAATGTTTAAATGAGGGTTTCACTTCAGCCTCTGAGGATAACGAGTACACAACAACTCCCCAGCTGGAGCCCAGTCCTGGCAGCACATCAGTCACTGCCAAAGAAGACAGTAGCAAAAGGTTTTTTTCTTCTTCTTCTTCTTCTTCCAACTTGGATCTGCAGGGCACTAAACGTGTTGCAGACTGGGAGCGTTTAAAAAAGGTCTGCTGTGTGTCTGTTCTCCATGGAGCTCCTCGCCTGCAGGTCTATGACACGGCCGTGTCATGACCAGGGGCCCCCCCTGTCAACCATGTCTTCAAACGGAAGTCAGTATGAGAGCGGAGAAGAGGCGAGAGGGCACAAGAGTACTAGTGGACTAGTGGGAGTGGGCCACAGGGCAAGTTTGTTATTTACACGCCGCCGTGGGTTTGTGTAGTGTGTGCTTTAATGGGTTAATTGAGGACCGACGGTAATCTTTGAATGAAACAAAACTAATAAGGACAAATGTTGTATGCATTCATTGTTCAACACTCCCTTTGAGGAGGCCCTGAACTTCACACCGGGAGCCGAATGAAAAATAATAATAAAAGAAACGGTTCCACCGAGTTCCTATTGAATCCTACGGGGAGAAAAGTGAAGAGTGGGAGAACGCAGCGGGTCAGTGGGGGCGGAGCAGGAGCAGAGCGAGCGCCACGGCGAGTGTCGGGACCAGGCGGCTCCTCCACAGCTCAGCGGCAGGTGAGGCGCCGCCCGTGGCCAGACGGGGGGTCAGTAGCTGCTCCTGGAAGGTGAAGTCGTCCATGGCCAGGTTATCGGCCAGGTCTGAGAGGGAGACACAGAATGAAAAATATGAAACACAGGCGCTGAGACAATTAAAACCATCACTGTCACAGAAGCTGAAAAACATGTGTGGAGCACCTATCTTCCTTTTGCGTGATGTCTTACACAGCTGTAAAAACAGTGTAACACTCTGAGAACGAGGACCTCTGAGCCGCGCATAGAACCAGATGTTGCATGTTATTGTTGCAGACACATGCAGAATCACACCGGCACATATTTCACCCGGAGTGAGTGTTGAAATGTGGACTTAAGTGGATGCTAAAAAACAAGAAATGAAAATCAGTGGCGGCTGGTCCATAGAGGGCAACGGGGCGTGGCCTCCCCGTGAATTGTATTTTTATTAATTATATTAAAAAACACATTTTACAAGTAGTCAGTATATGTCTATATTCCCAGTATTATTTGTAAATTAAGATATCTGCGCATTACTCTGCTGGGCTCGGGCGCCGTGTCTAAGAAGCAGTTTAGCCAATCCCTAATTGGGAATAAGCCCTTCGCCAACCCATGCTGCGCTCTGGCCAGTGCGAGTCTCGCAACGCGCCGTTAAACGACATGAAGGCTGGAACATGCGTCTTGTTTTTTGTCGAAGACGACCTAGAGATTGACGTCTTTGTGTGTGGGAGTCGTTGGTTTTATTTATTTATTTATCAGAGGCTTTTTTTGCCCCGTGCATCGCCACTGCTGCTTTTCATTGCCTTTTTTTCGTGACATATTTGTCACGTATTTTCCTCCACAACTTTGTTCCCCCCCCCCCCGACCGGCAAACCGACGTTTGTGGAGATCTGCGTCCATAAATTAAGAGGCCATCCTTACAGTCCGCCAATGACAAGTCATATAAGTGGTCTTCTTCTGACAAAAACTCTTCAAACTGATCCATTCTCTTGTGTTTGGCGGAATTATCCTATGAAACCGGAAATGTGAGACCTTGGAAAGGATGTAGTTGGCCGACTGCGGGCTGCGGGCCGCGTGACCTTTTGACGCAAGTCTAGAAAAATTGGTTGACACACGCAAGGGGGGTGAAAAGGACACGCAAGGGGCGCGCGATGGTTTGCGTGTCCTAGCGTTTCTCTGAAGACGCAGAAGCATAAACTAGGTTTAACAAGAGCGACCACCAGCAGTGTCCCTCTTGTTAAAGACCCGACCTCGGAACGAGAGAAGAACTTTGCCGCAGAAGCTAGAGGTAAAACAGCTGGACCCAGACCAGCCTGACCTCACAATCAGACACCGGACCGGCGTGAAAGGGAAGCTGACGCTTCTGTAGAGCTGCTACACTGACAGCTTTAGCTAGCTAGTTAGCTACGTGCTACCGCCGTATATGGACATGCCTGTGTTCTGAATATTGTTTAAAAAAAAAATATATATATATATAGTTATATACATCGATTTATACAATTGATAATATACTGAATTGTTTGAATAAGATGTCCTTATTATGTTAAACTTTTGAAATTAATGTTAAATATTTAACAGCAAAGTTATAATGCGTGTTTGCTACCCTTATTTTTGCATTGAATCATACTGGGATGTCAAGTTAAGGTATGTTGGAGGCACCTGGGAAGGATTTGTGGTCCGGTGGAGTTAAATACAAACCAGTGTCTGGTGACCCACAATATCAGCCACAGGTTCACACTTGGGAGAAATATGGCACTGGCTGAGAGTTAGATGAGAAAATGAATACTGTGATGTAACCATGGAGCGATAGAGTCGGGAGTCTGCTGGCTGAGTTTGGCATGAAGAGGGTGGGGGAACACCGCACATGGTTTTACTTTAGACCCGTACAAGGAATAGAATAAAAAAGTAGAATAAAAGCTTGCTGTAGGCAGAGCCGGTGGCTCCTGGACTTGTTAGCGGTGGACAGGGAGACTCCCCGGAGTCTTTCACCGTGGGGATTCGAGGCAGAGCGCAACAGAAGTCCTGGGTTTGATGAATGGAAGTTTGAAGAGGTGAATTACTCCCCAGTCGCTCCCGCATTTCCCCTGTTTTTCCTCCCCTCTTCTCCATCTGTTCTACACACCGAAGTGACATCTCGGTCACCTACTGCTCTGCTTCCACTTGTCTCCCTGCTCTGCATCTACATCTGTTTCTCCTACTGACGCTGGGGAGAGCGCTCCCTCCCTCTGTGTGTCCGTGTGTGTGTGTGTGTGCAACATATTCTGTGCTACTGCGCCCGACAGAAAGCTGTTAGGGAGTCTGAAATAAGAAGGTTGTGTTATATGAGAGAGGGCAGAAGGATATCAGTGATAAAGCTGCTCTATGGCTAGGAACGCCAGCAATGGGCTGTTCTGTCAAGCCAGATGCAATGCACGCACACACACACACACACACACACACCGGGGCATTTCTGACATACCTCTCTCTCACACGCGTCTGGGCGGCGGGGCGCACACTCACAAATGGCCGCTTTCTCTCGCACGCACTCGTCACATCTGAGCTCCTGAAATAACAGATCGCTCCACGTTGAATTAGCCGTCTTATCTGGGTGCTCCCGGGTGCGGGGAAGTGACCCCTTTTGCAGCGCTGTGCCACCAGGGGGAGCGGCCAGGATTCCGACTCAAGCTGTCAGGGCTGCTCTCCTTAAGTATGAACACTGTGAACGGGGCCCTTGCTAGTGGGTCCCCCGTGCACACAAGGCCCCTAAAGGCAGGCGTCTTAAAACAGAGGCAGGAGGCAGATGTACAAAGCCCCAAAAAATCTCCTAATGGCATCTCCTACGGATTTCTTTGCCGCTACGACATCGTCCGAGCAGCCAGGGGACAATTAACTCTTTTTTTGTGTCCCCGGACATGGCAGTCGGCAGACATTCTTTGGGGCTCTGAAAGAACGATTTGTCACTGTCGACAGCGGCGCACTGTACTGCCGAGCCAATTAAGCTCAAGGTGCAATTCGATCCAGCTTTTATATACACATGCGGATAAGATGGAGGGCGAGGGAGGGCTGGGACAAAAGTCTGCATTTGTGCACGGGTGACTAAGTGGGGTTTGCGCGCCCGTCTCTCTGTGTGTTTGTGAAGAAGCCGGAGAGCTCGAGTGGAAGGGCATTGTGTTGGGGTGCTTTACGGCGGCGAAAAAAAAAAACCCCAGTCTCAGGCTCCGGAAAAAAAAAAATGTCCGGTCGCTCTCGCTAGTTTAAACACTAGCGCCAGACAGGGGCCCTGTTCTGCAGGCTTTAAATACAACCCAACAGGGACTGGACACTATGCAAACCCAGAGCACAGGCCCGGCACTAATAATACCCTGGTTTCATTAGTGATGAACACCTGAGCCCCTGCAGCTAAGCAGAGCCAGAGAGAGCCAAAGACAGTCAAACAGGGGGACAGAAGCTTCTTTTTCTCTTCTCCTTTCGGGGGCTTCTGAGGAGGAGCCGGGACAGTGGACGGGCGGGGACGATTAGGCGCAGAGATGGATAACCACCGGCTAAAAATATCCCGACTGTGATTAATGGGACCAACGTGGGCCCTCGTGGCTCTCATCCTGCTCGCCCGTTTTGAGACTATTTCTCCCTCAAAGGACGCCGCCTTGCTAGAGTTCTCTGATTTGTTTGCCGTATCCATGCAATGATCGTCTCCATTTGATCACGTGGTGAGGCTATATATGGCCGCTAGTACAGATCTTCTCTTTGGCTACTTTCCCCAATACAATAGCCTCAGTCACTCATTAGATGTACCTACTGTGCGCTATACGTGTATCTGCTTACGCTCACGACAGCGTCCCTGAGGGGGCGCGGTGGACCTGATGTTTTCTTAAACGACCAGACGTCAGACGAATAAATCCAGACTGTGGTTTTCAGCGAGAGCGGATGTTTGTTTGGATCCCTCTAACGGGTCAACCAGTGGCTGGAGTGCGCATGTATGTATGTGTATATATATGTGTGTGTGTGTGTGTGTGTGGCGTTGTGCACAGAGGAAAGAGGAAGGGGGCGAGGGAGTCTGGATTGTTGTTTTCAACAGCGCTCGGTGCTCGAGGCTGGTGGTTTACAGCGTGCAGTTGTCACAACAAGAAAACTATTTTGAAGAATTGCAACAGCGAATGGAAAGACGAATTTCCCAGTACACTGCGACCGCGAAGTGATGATTACAAGATACAGGAAAGCACAGGAAGCAGCTAATTTGCAACGTCTCGCATTGTTTCTTCAGGGCAGCTTAATTGCTTTAAAAGTAGTTGCACTCCAGGAGCCAGTTGACACATTATCATAACCCCTCCGGCGAGTGTGTACTTTCATAGTCCAGTACAGTTTATTCAGTACATGTGTGCTACGCACAAAGGCCTTTTTTTGGTCAGATAAGTATGTGGAATGTTAAGTCTCCAAACACAGGTGCTTCTTATGAAATGGGAGCGATGGTTTGGATTGCCGCTACATTGGCAGACGATGTGTGCACATGATACACCTAAAGCTGCTCAAATTTGATCTAGGTTTTAGAGACTCTGTAGCTTAAATGATTTTTACGGTTTCTGAGGTAAAGCAAATATTTTATCACTTGTTTCATCTCTGCAGAGCAAACTATTCCCTTAAATATTGCACTCCACCAATTTAGTGGTGCAGGGGCTTGCGTGCATGCGTGTATGCGCGCGTGTGTGTGTGTGTGTTTTTGTAATCTTTTGTGAGGAGCCGCCTCTTCAGCTGCAGAGAAGCAAACAGTCCTGTGAAAACATGATAGGAGCAGCAGGATTGATTGATTGGCTCTTGCAGAGGGTTGCAGGTAATAAACTGACATGCATTCATTGGCTCGCTGGTCACATTCTGTAACTTCCGTGGCAGCTGACAGGCGAACAGAGGGAGCGGCGTGGGACGCTTCGGCTCTCGGGCCCGGCGGGAACGCGACGGTTGTGCTCTGCGCCTCGCGGGTCGAAACCGCGGAGGCGCTCGGACAGATTGGGAATGGCAGGCCAAGACAAACGGAGACGCCCAGAGGAGGCCCTGACCCGGGCCTTTGCAACAGCCCTCTGAGCTGCTCTGGCCCCCCCGATCTGCCACAACACTCACTGTTATTCTAGGCAGAGGAACCCTCCCACTCCAGAGGGCCAGAGAGTAAAGACGGGGAGACTTGACGCCAACGAGGGCCGAGGACCCAAACGGACACAATGGAGTTCTAAAAAGTTTTTAAAAAGGGTGAGTAGAGAAGTGAATAAATGAAGAGGAGGCTTGAGGAAAATGGAGCAAAACAGGAAGCATAATGAGGACGTTGAAATTCAGTCCAGCTTCCAGATACTCACATCTGAGCCCCGAGTGTGTGGGTGCACTCTGATAACAAAGGAATGCACCCAGCTGTCCAACGGGAGAGACAAAATATCTCAGACACATTCAACATTTTGGCTTTGAGAGACAAACGCGAGTCAACACCTTTTAATTAACATGGAGGCAGGGAGAGGATGACCAGCACGCTCCACCCATCGCTCCACCCTGCGGCGTCCAAATTAGATTTACGCAGGCGTATTTATAGCCTCCAGTACTTCCAGTAACAGCTAATGTGATCGCCGAGAGGAGAAAGTGGAGCAGAACTAAAAACTGAAAACGGACACATTGATTGTGACCTAGAGCTCCTTCTGCGAAGGGGCGGAGAAGTGGGTAAGCGTGGGAGACGTGGTAAAAAAATAAATAACATATCAAACATACAAAGAGCCGATTCTGTGCTGAGGGCGAGGGGCGTTCGCTCAGGGTGGGAAGCTTCCCCGGCGTACAGAGAAGGCCTCTAACCGGAGGGTCAGAGGTCGCCAGGGAGCACGGTTACAGCCGCTTGTGAGGAGATGGAACAATGGTAGTTCTTATCAGAGAGATAGAGGAGAGGTCTGCGCGGGAGTTTGGCCCGGAGGTACAACCCCGGTCGGGGAGCCTCCGAAGGACACATTCTTGGGATACTGTCTTTATCTGGTAGTAACGAGCCGAGTGGACGTCCCCTTGTTTACCTCCTCAACCCTTGGTCCCTTTGGTTGAACAAGCGTCCCTGCCAACAAACTTGCAGAATTCTCAGCGCATTCCTGTCCTGCGGAGCGGCCGACCAGAAGTACAGCCCGGAGTGAGTGACAATTTGGCCGGCCCGAGTGCACACATGGCGAGTTTCACTCTCTATCTGAGCGCTGTTTAGTGGTCAGCCCGCGGTTTCCTCCAGCAGCTCACAGTGCGCTGCCAGCGGGGCTCCTGCGATGCGACGTCGAGCTGTTTTTCAAGAATGAGATGCAAGGACAGAACGCTAAGAAGAAGGGCCAGCGGCAGAATGAAAGGCAGTTCAGAGCCGAGACTCGAAGGAAAAGTGGAGGGTTAACGTGCAAAAAAAAAAAAAAATGGCCACGCCCTCAAACAGGCTTTGAGAAGATGGCACAAAATGGCTGCTGTCTCGCGGCGGCGGGACGAGCGGCGGGGGCCAGCGGGGCCCTCAAGAATGGTCCCGCTGTGTGCAGAGTGTTTGCGGTCTGTAGCCGAGCTGATGGACATGACCCAGGACCGGGCCTGGAATCCATTTAGTGTGTCCAAAAAGTGCCTGTGAATGTAAATAAAGCGCTTGAGCAAACAAACGCTTTTTCGAGAGGCACACACAAACACGGGGAGGAGGGGGAGGAGGGGGGGGGGGGGTTGCACGGCCCTGCAAAACAGATCACTGGCGTAGATGATGAGAACCCGGTCGGCTCTGTGCTCTGGTATCCACAGAAATTAAAACCAGGGTTCCTCTTCCTGCCTTCTGGCTAATCTTAGGGGTTTTACCCCCGGATTGATTAGAGAAAGCTCCATGGCTGAAGACCAACAAGAGCCCAATAGGAGGGTAACTTCATCCCCGTGCCCCCCCCCCCTCCCCCCACCATCCAATCTTACAGTCCTCCGCTGCCACACCGCTCAGCACCAATAACCGAGGACACACAGGGCCTTTTGGCAGCTCTGACTGGCCAAGCCTGTTGACACAGATGGTGGCGAGCTTTCTTTCATTTTGTGAGGGGCGTGGAGGAGGTGGAGAAGGAGGCGGATTGGCTGGATTCACAGAGGTTTGTTTATGTGCTCGGGGAGGGACGGAGGTGGCGAACACTCGGTCGGAACACGTCCGACGCGTTGCACATGACCTGGCTCTCCACCGACACCACCCAACTCCGCCCCCACCTCCGCCCCGCGGCCTTGACCAGTTCATCAATTTAGAGTCTTCCCCAAGGAAAACATGGATTTCAATTTTGGACAACGTTCAATACTTGACAGTTGATCTACTTAAAGGTTGACTTTGTCAGACAAGGATGAGCAGTCCCCCCCCTCCAATCTCTCTCGCCTCAAACTGAGCAACATTATTGTCTTTAATTTTTCTGGAAAAATGAGTCATCATTTTGCTCTAGATCCCTGGTTGCAGAAACACATTTGGTAGAATTAGTGAACGTTTGTGGCTGGAAGCAATTAAACGTGTTTGTTCATTTCTGCTCCTGTTTGATCTTTTCAGTTTGCATGAAACAACAACCCTGAGTCTGCAGCCGTGCCGGCCCTCTGCGAGGAAACATCTGTAGAAACAGACCCGAGGTAGATCCGTCAGCGCTTGAAATGAAAAACCAACTCCGTCATGTTATATTTTCTATATGTGGGAAGACCATGTATTCTTGATGGAGGAGGGCACGTGGTCAACAGTGAAACCTTTTGTACAGTCTGCACAGGACCTTGTGGCTTCCCAGATTCCGGCTCCGCCCAAAACACCTGCACTGCCCTGTGCACATCTGCATCGCCTGTGCCCGTTCCTTCTGTCTCACGCTGTCACACTCGGGCTGAGGCAGGATGCAGTGAGGACTCAAGCGCAGAGTTTTTCCAATCAAAAGTGCTCTTTATTCTCAAACTAATAGACATGCTCCAACGACGAGGGACATTAGACAATGACGCGACAAAGGACAACAGGCACACAGGGCTTAAATACACAAGGGAGGTGCAGGTGATTGGACACAGGTGGAGACAATCACGCAATCACAAGACAAGGCAGGAAGTGAAGTTAACCCAGGACCACAAGAGACATGAAACTTCAAACTAAAACAGGAAGCGAGGCCAAACCGTGACAAACGCGAAGCTGCGAGACGCATGCCCGCTACCTGGCAGCCACATGTGGACAGCTGTGTGACTGGAAGCAGTTGCTCGGTTAATCATCCGTGTAGCTTTAACGAAGGGGGAGCGTTTTACATGGCGGATGCATCCCCAGCTAATGTCAACAGTGTCCAGGTTCTGGCTCTTTTTTTCCCCCTTCGGTTTTGTGATGAAGACATGTGGCAAACACTAGTGCGGAGGACCTTCACCATGTGACTCACCTATCAGGTGCCGAGGGGGGGCGGGGGTCACAGCTGCAGTCAGTTAACATACCAGGTTCTGGTACTGGCGGCACGTTAGGGCTTTCAATTGGACCCACATTCAGAGTAAGGAATGTTAAGGATTCCCAGTGTCATCAACCGTTATTCAAAGGTGTTTTTGTCTCTTTCTCTACTTTCCTCGCATTCTTTTACCGCCTCATTCTTTTACTCGCTCCTTTGTGCCGGCCACGAAGAAAAAAAATGGGAACAGACCTGAAAGGCGATGCCTGCTCATCGTAAGCCGCGCGTTTCACATTACAGGAATATTTCAACGTTGCATGTCGCTAACCTCTGGCGCTGATAAAACGCCACTGAGCTCAAAAAAAAAGCACGGCCTCAACTTGGAGTGACCGAATGTCTGCGAGCAGGGACGCAACAAGAGGCCTATTGAGCGCGGCGAGGTACGGCACACAGCGAGGGGGAGCTCTGGGAGGACGGGCCGTGGCAGAGTCCACCGACTCAATGTTTCCAAAAAGCCCCCTTTAACAACTTATTTAGTCTGGCAGTTAGTTAGACTCTTAGAATCGAGTGGTCAACTCACGCTGCAACAAAAAAAAGAGACATTTCTGTGGATTATTCCCACGTTTTTCCTCAATGAGGAATCATTTAGTTCCAAGAACTAACTGGAGTCAAGAAAGTGTATACACTAAAAGAATCAGGATTCTAAAAAAACAGTACATATTTAAAGTGACAAGGGCAGTGAAGTGTGAGGAGGGGGTTTGGGGGGGGGGCTCTTTGTTTCCTCACAGAGGCCGTACAGTCAGAGACCAGGTGTGCATGAAAGCACAGGTGAGCCCTCATCATGAGCGCCGTATCACAGATTACAGGATTGAAAAACAAACTCCTCTAGCTGCCATAGACACATTTTGGGTTTATATTAGCAAACCAAATATATAATTGGTCTGAATGTAGACTTTTTTTTCGGTAGCTTTTGGCGGATGTTGATGAACTGCAGCTCGATATTTCGGCGTAGTAGCTGACGTTAATTCTCTTCACTTCTTGTGTCACTGTACCTTTGTAAAATGTTTTTTTTTATTTTATTGTATTTTACATTTTATTTAATGAACTGATTGATCATATGAACCGGCTGACACCAGAGAGGTCAGTGACAGTGATGTGTCAGAGGAAGGGAAGGTGTTGTGGGAGCTGTAACCGGTCCAGGGTCTGGATTTAAGTCTGGCTCTGGAGGGGTGAGGGTTATATTGGGGCGAGGGGGTGGGAGAGGACACCCTATCCTGGAATAGCTCCCCTGGCCTGGAATGCTCTTGGGAATGTGCAGCACGTGGTTTGATCGGTCCAGAGGGGAAGTGTGTGTGTGTGTGTGTGTGTGTGTGCGCGTGTGTGTGTGTGTAATGCGGTTTGAGCAGCACTAGTGATCAGAAGGTCATGGAATCAGTGTGGAGAATGAGCGAGGACAGATCATCAGGAAAACGTCCTCTGTGTGGTCAGCAGGTAGACAGCCACGCCGCGAGGGGCTTGGCTTGGACGCCATCCTGTCCGCACCTTGTTGTTTGGACTCCTGTCAACCCCCCCGCCGGGCCCTCCTGTGCGTGTGTCCGCTCCGCTTCGGGCTTTGTGAAACCAGATCTGTCTCGTCCATCTCGCGGCGGTGGAGCAGAGACAGGCCCATTAGGCCCCATGCTCTGCGGGTTGACCTCCGAACCCCCCCTACCTCCCCCCCCTGGTCTGCTGTTTGACCGAAATGGGCTGGGCGTGCTAGGTCAGCATTCTGCCGGGTCACCCCGGCGCTATCAGCCGCTATCAGTGTGTCTGCCGGCGAGCGGGGACGCTCCAAGGTCTGCAAACACTACCGGCCCGCGTACCAACAGGCGCGTTTCTGCCTGCAGCGCCACTCACACCCCAAAAGATGGAGGGCAGACCCTAATTTCCCGAGGGCCCGTGTGCGTGGAAGCAGAACCGTCCGGTCAGGCCGACGGGGGCGTGTTGGAGAGGGCGCCGGACTCTCACGGCCCGGCCTGCTGGAGGCGATGGCCCAGCAGGATTCCTGCGTTAACCCCGTGTTCCTGCTCTCGCCCCCCCCCCCCCCCCCCCCCGAACCCAAGTCTCTGCCACAACATCCCCGACAGGAGGACTACTCCCTCCGCCGTGTTTGCTCAGCTGCGCCGGCTTTGTGTCGGCGTATCGGAACCCTCTTGTTCCCGCCGCCCGGCTGCTCGCTCTCCTCTCGCTCTGTTTGGTTTCTTTTCTCCCGGCGGTTTGTAGCTTCACTTTGTTGTTTGTTTGGCTTCGGGCGGGAGAGCGCGTCTGACGCGTCCGTGGGATGGGCAGGGCTGTGGGGGAGGTCAAGAGGTCGGGGCCGAGGTGGCTACCTGAGGAAGTCACGTCTTCTGCTGCATAGTGTCACAGTGGTGTCAACATGTACAGCAGTCGTGTAAACGCCTCACCGCTGTGAGGCCAAACCCCTCCATGCACTGCTGGGCCTCTTATTTAGTAAGCAGCCTAACACTTTTTCATTTGACGCGATTGATGCGTCGATGCAGCGCCTCATTCTCTAACCACACGGGGTAGGGTTGCGTGTGTCCGACCTGCAAAGATGCGCAAGCGCTTGCGTCTCGGCGGCGGTCCCAGGCCCGACACTCCGCTGCACTCGTCCTCGTCGTCGCAGTCGCCGCTCTCCAACCCCTCCTCCCCGTCGTCGCTCCACGGGTCCGCTCCACCGCCTTGCGACCGGGCTCTCCAGCGCTTGTCAGACACGGTCACCAGGCGCAGCAGCTGTGGGAAGAACAGGAAGACGTTAAGAGGTAATTGTGTTAAAACATTTTTTTTTTTAGGCCTCTAACGCATCCCTCACTCTCTTCATTAATCTCTCTGTGGCCGGAATGTGCCTGAGCATAAATGGTTTAACAAAGCTGTTAAAATAAATAAGTGGGTGTCTCTTGAAGGGTGCGCGTTCTGTATGATTAGAACAGTTTGACGGGGAATTCCTGACAAGAACTCAATGAAATCTAAAAGCGCTGGTATTTACCAAACCCTAATTACATTCACCAGGCAGGAAAAGAGTTTTGTTATTGGTGCCAGTTTGGTTATTTCTGTCCAAACGTGATTCATTCAAAGAGGTTGTGGCTGTCGCTCCGTGTAATTTACGGGTAGAAAAAGAAACAGAGAGGCAGGCGGGCTGGTACGGCCGTGTTGTGACTGGAAAACATCCTTGTCTTGAGTGGTTGTCTCGGGGCAACAGGGACACAATAGCAACACATAAAAAAGACCTCGAGAGCTAAAACGAGAGAATAGGATGAAAGATGAATGTGTGTTAATGCTTGTAATATTCATTGAATGTGGGGAGGACTCTCCAAAATGGTAGAATTAACAAGATGCCGGCAAGATAATAAATCAAGCAACAGAACGACGCTAAAGGGACGATAACAATATTTAGTCTGATACAAAACATAACAAGAGCTTTAGAAGGAAGAAATCTGGTTTCTTTTGCTACAGAATCTTGTTCCAGTTTGGCTGTAAAAGCAGTTGTTCAGCTCCGATATTTCCCTGCAGGTTTTTTTAGAAAACGTGTTTGTGCAAAACATACCAGAACTGTTTATTGAGAACTCTGGTAAACTAACAACTCATAAATAAGACACAAAAGTCCAAGAGCTGTGACGCAAAACCACTGAATTCCCCCAGATGGAAGTGTGAGAGGAGGGCCAATACCGAAATCTACACATTGAATAATAAAAACGAAGCAAACGGGACATCTTTCATATCCATTTGTTATGCAGCTTCTGAAGGAAAACGTTGTTGTGTCCAAGGGTGAAAACACGCGAGCCTCCTCAGAGACAAATACATGGCCGCCACAGCATCGCACATGATTGAGAGTCCTGCCAAGGTAACAGATGTGCTAAATTCCTTCCTCTTGCCCTTTCGAGCCTCCTTTCATCTCCCCGCTCTGCCTCCTTGTTTGCTCTTCATTGATTTCCTTCCTATCTGCATACGTCAGCATGCTTTTTTTGCTTGTTGTTTTCGGTTGTTTTAGCTGAAAATCGGAGTAAATTGAGTTCAGATGGGCCATATCTCAATTCAGCTGTGACGTTGGCCTGGGATCTGACCGTGTGTGTGTGTGTGTGTGTGTGTGAGAGAGAGACTGAGAGCGGAGGTATAAAAACGTAGAGCTCATCGCAGAATTACGTCAGTCGCAGGATAAACAACCCTGTTCCCTTCGCCGTCAATCCGGGTTTTACAAGTGACATAAACTCTCGAGGTTGGAAGGTGAAACACATGTCACCTTGTTCCCAGCGTGGCCACCCAACAAACCTCCTTTCAGTTCTCCACATTGAGGCCACACACACACACACACACACACACATATGGCATGACCGCAACATTTCAAAAAGCTTGTTCACTTAGAGCGAGGGGACGGACAAACGGTAAGTCACACACAGGATGGTCGGCCCGTGGGGTCATCTGGACTTTGGTTTAGAGGTGAGGCGCCACGTGTTGACAGAGCCGAGCTCTCAGGTGTCACATTGAAACAAACCCCCAAATGATGTACGCTGGTTTAATGCACTTGACCGTCTGGTTGTGGACTGCACTGTGTTTGCCTGCGTTCGCCCGGGGGTCCTGAAATTCCTCCTTATGGTCGGCATCCTGGCAACTCCATCGGTATTCGGGAGGGGAGGGGCGCCCTGCGGGCCAATTAAAAGGCAAACAAACACTTCTCGGCAAGGCAGGGAGAAAAAGACGTGGTTTGGGGGGATTTTAGAACAAAACCTACGAAGAAGGTATGGGGAATGAAGGGAGAGGCATTTGGGAGCAACTGTCACGTTTAGAGCTCAGTCCGTGTGAACGCTGCCATGTGTGGCAACACAGCGACTCCCCTGTACACATTCACAGGCGGGCCGTCCTGCCAGGCACTGGGTGCTGATGATGGAGGGAACAGCGCTGCTGAAATCAGCAGGCTGACCCGCTCACCGCGACAATGGGAGCGGGCCGATGTGTAGGCGGTGGAAGGTTTGACATTGTTGATCTGACTTTAAAGCGCTTGCAAGCCAATATTAACGGAGCTATAATAAAAATTCTAAAACGTGATCAAAATGAATCCATCCAAATCTGCCTACGGCAACGTAAGAATGAACTGAGATTCATCCGAGGGAATAAAAAGCATTAAATCCACAGATGTTTTTGGGCAATTACATTAAGAATTTTTGCTGCATAATAATAGCCGTCGCCTAAATGGGGTAGAGCAGCGAGCTGTGGCGTTGCCTTCTCCACATTAGGGGTGGGAAGGGGGGCCGGCGGATTCTCCCCACTGGCTGACTGCCACTACGGTCAGGGCTGCGGTAGCGACGAGGGGTGGGCTGCATGTTTGTGTCGAAAGTGATGCTGCGCTGTGATCCGGCAAGAGCCTCCGCAATTACCACAAGAGGGAGGGACCTGTGGAAAGGGCTGGAATCTGCTGCAATTAAAATACGAGAAAAATCCAAGCAAAAGGAAGCAGGGAGGAAACAAATAAAAAAGACATTTTTAGGAGAAATGCTCCCGTATGTTTTCCATTAGCTCTCCCTCTCCCTCTCTCATCGGTAGCTGGCCTGCTGGACACGCACAACATGCAATCAGGACAGGGCCCCCCCCCCCCCCCCACCCCCTAAACCCAAAAGCACCAAGTCACACCGAGGAAACGCGGGCTCAAAATTTGCGAACAAAGCCAAAACATGTGGCGGATTGCTCAATGCGGGCCGGTCCAGACAGAGACAGAGAAACCGCAAGTCTGTCACTACCTCCCACTCATGACATGAACTCCACCCAGGGTCACCGTTCGCCACAACAGCTGCAACACAGCCCCCGAGTCCCAGCCACTGGTTGACCCTCGCCGGCAGAAATCAACCTGCCGATCGTCAGCTGTGGGGTTTTTCTCGTTTGTGAGCTGGTTGTAATGACCCTGGGTCCCATCTGACCATGAATCACAGGGGAAAGGACACAAGCTGGAGATAAGGAAACAAATATTTTAAGATAAACGTCATGACCGTTGAACGAGTGAAACAGGGAGGGGATGAGTAATGAAGGCAGAAAGCCTCCATGTCGGTGTGATTGAGACGGAGCCCTGCGTAGTGTCCTCCTCTCCGACGAGTCCTGGCAGGCCGCTCGTGACTCGCCTCGGAGGGAATCTGCATCTCTGACCGTTTCCATCACTGCCTCGGCACATCTAGTCCACCCATCTGATCTACAGAACCTGAGGCTCGGCTTCCCAAACAACGCTGCTGATGTGATCTCCGGGTGTACAGTCATATACCAGTATACTGCACGCTGCTGGCTTAAAGCGGCAGCAGCGATGGAGATTAACAGTGCCTCAGGTGTGTAATGTGAAGTGAGTCATATTTTGTGCACAGAGAATGATCACAGCGCTCCTGCTGCCCTCAGCTCGCGCGGATGTTTTTTTTGGTGTCTTTCAGATCACTGTTTCGGTTCCATCACGCACATTTTCACTTGTTCAGTCCTCCCCCCGAGCTTTCATCTATCTGGCAGCTGTTTTCAACAATAACGAATCTCATTATGTGCTACCCACCCAGCACCACACGCCACATGAGGCTGAAGGATTTAGCCGCAAAAGAGACACATGTTTCCCTCAAGCGCTGATGGACCTCAGACGTAAACGAAAAAAAACCCCAAAAGGCTGAGTTCAACGTGACGCTCGGTGGTTAGAAAACAAGAGGACTATTGTTACAACAGAGTAGGCGAGAGAAGAGTGTTTAGACAATCACTTACATTCCAGTTATATTCTAACTATACAAAGTACAGCAGGTCAAAGTTCACCAGGAGGTCTGTAAATGTTTACAACTTAAAGTGATGACTTTGGTTCCTCTTCCAAATAAGTGGGAGCAGCGTTGCGTTCCCGAGCCGTGATTTCCTTGGTGAGACGGATCTTATCATCCCCCATGAGAGAAAATATGGCCAAGATAATGAATTGTAATAAACTGAAGTCATAATTTCAATTCAAGGAGTCTCTTTAAGCCAACTTCAGGCATGCAAAGCTTTGGTTGAGAAACATTAACCTGCTACTAATTGGGTCCCATTTCTTGCAGAGATTTTGTAAAGCCACAAACATTCTCTGCGGAAGATACTGTATTTTTAATCAGTGCAGCAGCCGATGCCCGGGGTCACAGCGTGGGACAAATACAACTTTTCAGAAATTTTCTCAATAAACAAAGGAAATGAGCTTCCATTACACCTAATCCCCCACATGCACGCCGGGCCGCTGCGCTTGGATCCGGTTTGCAGACGTGCCGTTTGGAGCAGAGGAGCCAGGAGGGACGAGGGGGAAGGAATGAGGGACGCTGCGGGAGAGAGACGAACGGATGCGGCAATGGCGGGAGGCACTTTCCAAGGAGTGAGTCATGGAAAGATCCTCGGCACGGACGATCGGGGTGACGCGGCCCTGCCCTGAGGTCCCGCCCCGCTCGCATTACTCAACTTTTATTGAATCTGAAATGTAAAGAGGAGGGGGGGGACATGCTTCTCTTTACTTTCCTGTCTTGTCTTCCTCTTTCCGTCCGCGGTCAAGTATGTCACGCAGCGGGAGCCCTGTCTCAGACAGTTAATGCAGACAAGATTCATTTCCTGAGGTTAATTACAGTTGGAACACAACACACAGAGAAAAGAAGGGGAAAAAGAGAGAGCTCTCCATTCAAGTGTTAAACTGGGCGTGTGTCCACTCCACCTTTCTCCCTGAGCCCATAAGGCTATTTCCAGATTTCTCCAGTTCAGACCCAATCCTGAATAAATGTTTAGACTTTGTTGCCAGGGACTCCCTTTGTGGATGAAACCCTTAAACCCTTCACATATATATTTAAGATAGCAGATGAAATGCAGTTCATCTCCTGCTTGTGTCGTCTGTTTATTCAGACATTGTGTGGTCAGATCAAGGCAGGGCATGAACACACAGGGTTAAGTCCCTCCAGTATTAAAGATATCTGGTATGACAACAATTTCTGTTTTGAGGCTAACCAAATGAAAAGCTTGACTTATGTCTGTGAATGTGCCTGATTGTCGGCATGGGGTTTAACTGTTGAAAAAAGTCCCATTCCTGCACAGGCCGCTGGTTGCTAAATCAGATTACACCCCTCAGACAATCTCTTTTTGTCTGCTGCTCCTCTTCTTTACACGGTATCACAGCCGTTCCCAGAGTTATGTGTTGCTAAGAAACCCTCCGTTCTGACATCAGCAGACCGTCACCGCGTGTCCCATGATCACACCTAGAGGCGGACGCCCGGGTTGGGGAAGCGCATAATGGAGGGTGGAGTGGCCTGTGCGTGCACACGCTACAGTGGGCCGCGGGATAGCTTAGTATGTAGCTTACAGGAACAGGGGGACACTGATTTGAAGAGAACAGTGCGGGTAAAAGGAGGAGGTAAGGCTCTCCAGCGAGATGAAGAGGCGACACTTTGACGGGTCAGAGAGGAGCCTCAACCCCCCTCCCCCCAAACCTCCCGCAACAGCACTCAAACAAAAGGCAGAGGAGGAACAGAGGAGGTCTCCGACCCTGAGCAGAGAGACCCTCTGATGACCTGGCAGAGACAGGAAGCAGGAAGTGTGACCCCCCTGACCTCTTCCTGGTTGGGAGGGGTTGGGGGATCCTAACACGTGACTGTGCCCAGTGACAACAAGGCCAGGATGTGAGGGTCAGATCAGAGCGAAGGATGAACAAAAAAATATTGGCCCCAGAAAGCGGAAAGCCTGGTTCGCGGGCGGTGCCTGGCTTGTGCAGCAGGGCTTTTACAAGCCGGCTGCGTGATAATTATACCCAGTGGGGGGCGGGGGGGGGCAGTGGTGCGAGAGCAAAATGGGCGGGGTGGGAAGGGAGAGGGCGACCTCGGCTCAGACCTCAGGGCGCAGACGGGCCGGGGAGGGAGGGAGAGGTGGAGGTAAGAAGGAATGGGTGGCAGTGGGAGAAGGCATGGTTGGGCCTCATTAGCAGGCAGACTAATTGGGAGGAAAAGGGCCCTCACATGCTCCATCTGACCTCCCAGCCAGCAGGGGAGAAAGCCGTGGTGAGAGAGGTGTGTGCAAGTTTGTGTGTGTGTGTGTGTGTGGAGCTAGACGGGGGAGTATCTGATCTTTGGATTCCTAAAATTAAGGAACCATAACTCCTTTTCAACTCCTCACATCCTAAATACACCATGAAGTCAGATGTCTGCGGATAACATGCGTGCGCGCTGCTCTAACGTGGATCCTGACTCGGCCTCTACAGACGCCCCGCAGCTCCTCCGAGGTTTACACCAGGTGTCACACTTCATTTAAAAAGGACCCTCATGGCTTCTCCCAGCAAGCAAACATCTCTACCTCCTGCCACGCCATTCGTACTTCACACACATAAAAAACAAGGAAGGGGGGGGGGGGGGGGGTGTATTAAATAACGCTTCAAAACCCCTCAGTAAATAACATCAAACAGAAGTCGGGCTCTTTGACTCGAGCGAGCGTAATGGCCAGGTTGGCAAGTGTAAGTTCGCAAAGCAGCGGGCCGGCCTGACACCCACGGTGTCATTAGTCTGATAGTGAGCACACCTTGTCGCAAAAAAAGGGCCACCTCACGCTGTCCTTGTCATGAGGCGGCTTCCATTCGGCCTCTACTGTTATTATTATTATGCTCACAGCGCTGTGTTCGTCCGTGCATTTCAAAGGCCCGTTTGAAGTGCCGCTCCGCTTCGCTCACGTTTCACCGCTTCATGTGAGCTGGAAACGGATCCGCTGCAGTCACATCGCTAACTATGTGTGTACAAGATTAACCGCCACAAGTGTGCACAGTAAAAGCTGTCCCGCACTCGAGCGTGTGAGTTATATATTAAAGACGCGCATTCTGCACGGGGAGGGGAGGGGGGGGGGCGCAAGGTGTTGAGCACACGCTGCCCAGGCTCCGTTGGCTCAGAGGAAGTGAGGCTGCGTGATGGAATTTGTGGCGCTCGGGATCTGTTTTTTTTCCACCCTGAATTCCTGTCCTACCTGCAGGATTTTTTCCCAGGTTCTGGCTTCAATTAGACTGGGAAAGCTGGGGCCGAGGGAGCAGAGGGAGGGATGAGGGGGACGAGGGGTCCAGGAGTTTAGCACAGGGCGAGGGCCGGGGGGGGGGGGGGGGAAGGGGGGACGGAGCTGGAGTCTGTCACACACAGCTCGGCGCAGCTGGAGAGATGGAAAGAAAAGCGACTTGACGGAAAAGATAGAGAACGAGGTGCAGACAAATAAAAAGCTTTGGCCCGCGGCGGTAAGAGGCCGCTTCTCCACTCAAATGGCCGGTTGGCAGGTTTCAACGGGGGAAACATCACATCCTCAACAAAAAGTTGTCTTTCATGTGCGCGATGTTCCAAATGGAATCCCTTCAAAGGGCGTCACGTAGCCAGGAATAATCCCGGGAGGTCTGACCCTCCAAATGGCAAACTCACCTGACAAATGAGCGGGAAGCGTTCTGTAATCAAAGACCAATCACATAATTGCCCCATTTTGCCACTAGCTCAACCGTCCCCTGCGAGATTAGCTGTACGGAGGAGAGACACGATACTCTGGGAAGTTAAACAGATGTTGAGAAAAAACAAACAAACTCATCTCCTCAGAACGGGAGAATACATCACCAAAACAATACGTCCCAATGTGAGAGCGCTGCACATGTCTCCGCACGAGGGAGCTCATTTTTTTTTTGCTTTCATATAAAACCGAGGAGTGTTACTATCTTCGTTGAGAAAACAGCGAGAATTGTTGGCATGGCAGAATACCTCCCGCTCGACGCCACAGTCGGGGTGAAAGAGGACTCTTTATCAGCTTCACTGCACATGCACACGCAGGCCACACCACTCCAGACAGGAATGCGTGGCACAGCATGCGCACAAATGTCCCCGGCGCTAGAGATTCCAAGGCGGGAAGCAATAACCGAGGGAGAAAGACATTTCTCTTCCATTCGTTTTCTAGTGCACAGTTCACTTTAAACTTTGGCTGCGGTTCAGTTATGACATCAGCTGCTCCGGGCGTGAGAAAACGCTGTTTTATGAGCATGAGGCGACCGGCCTCGGAGAGGTCGTTTTTTTCTGCTTTTTTTTTTCTTCTCTCAGTGTTTAGTTTAGCCTTGCAGAGGCAAAAAGGCAAGGGTCTCCCTGCCAGACTGTCTGTATCTGCGGATTCTGTGATCAACACTGACAACGTGAGAAATGACACATTTCCGCTGCATGGCGGCATTTCGCAGGGCCATCGTCGCGGAGCACTTAGGAGCCGAGGAACAAAACATTGGGGGGGGGAGGTAGGTTGGAAGGAAGTGGAGATTCTTTGGAGGGGTCCTATGTTCCCCTCGACGTATATTTTTACATGGTCTGCGGGCCGGGTCTGATTCCTGGAGAGAAAGTGGGTCAGTAGAAGCAATGATTGTGCTCACCACTTGAGCCAAAAGCAGAATAATGTTCATTCGGGGGGGGGGGGGGGGGGGGGGGGGGTTGAAACATGTGTGGACATTACACACATTATCTCATTGTTGGCCCGTCCTGGTGCGCGCCGCACATGAACCATGGGCAGACTAAAGTAATTACGTGTGAGCGGTGGCCTATTCGCCTATCAGAAGGTTAATTAGTGTGTGAGCTTTAAGCCCGGCAACATTCAGAGCCAGTGGTCTAGCGGGGAGGCGGAGACCTTGTAAAAACTGCTTTTAACTAAACAGCATCACTTTCTCCGGTGCCTTCAGAGCTTGTTTACAAGACGCCGGCTCGGAGCAGCTCAGACCAAGAAAAACTGCGTTCAGTCAATAAACATTTAGCAGGGTTATAAAGCGAGTTTAAGGCTTTGCCTCTTACAGGGGTGGGGCCGGCGCTGGTCTTTTTGTCACGCTACCACAGATGGCAATGGCGGTCAATCAGGTTTCTCCTCCTCGTTCAAGTGGACGATGGATTGCCTTAAAACGATGTCCCTTGAGGAGGAGACACGCAAGCTCTCTGCTCCGCTGATGCGAGAGCGCCACACGGACATATTTGTGCACGTGTGGAACTGCCGTGAGTGGGAAACTAACAAAAAACACACTTTATCAGGATGGGGGGGGGGGGGGGGGGCGGTTATAATGGTAGGGGGAACAATGGTCTATGCATCCTTTGGATTTATTACATCAGTGAGTGTCATGTTTTTCAGTACAAAATCTGTAACAAAGATGCCATTTTTGTTAATCACCTATTCAAGGTTGAGTGTAAAGGGGCTAAAGCATATTATGCCCTCCCTGCACTCTATTATGTCTATCTTACACATAATAGAGATCCTATATTAGGATATCCAGCCTGCTTCCTGACAAGCCAGGACATGACTGGTACCATTGGACTCAGCCGCCTGTTTCCTATGGTCCAAGTCCACGTCACCCTGCCTCTAAGACTTTAAGACGGTCGTCGGATTGGGCTTCTTTAAGACACTGTGTGTGAGTGTAGACTGTAGTATTGTTCTTACTTTAGCAGTGAACAATCAATATGTTTATAAAAATGTTAAATGCAAATGTAAAATGCAAATTTAAAAATGGATGTAGAAATGGATGAACAAAGGTTCAGGAACAGCTTCTAACGTAAAATCAAAAGTTACCCCAGTGAGGACTCAAGCACAAAAAAACAATAATATTCGAAGGGGAGTTTTTTGTTGCAGAACTATGGTATTGTATTGCACTATTATTTGAGGCATTTCCATTTTGTACCTCAGTATATCAGTGTAGTCGTGATTTGTGTAATCGAATTTCTGCTCAAAGTCACGAGTCATAAACACTTTTTCCAGACGTGAAATAGTCAGTCAGTCATTTGTTAGATGTTAATCCAGCCCATTGATGTCGAGATCTGAAGGGAAGCTTGAAATGTGCTTAACTCTGCTGTTCGGTCATCAGATATGGGATTAAAAACAGCCATGTGATTAGCCAATCTGCATAAATATCAGACGTTTATTTGATCTGATCACACACACACACACAGGCAGAAAGAGCTCGACTGTGTGCATGTTTCAGACCCCTTGTCTGAATGTCCGGGGCTCAGTCATTTCGGCAAAATGCATTTTCTTGCAAAAACCTCATCAAAAGCCCATCAGGAACCTGATCTACCCGGCAACCGGTCTGCAGCTCTGCTTGTTATCACGTCGGTGCGAATGTTTGTCCCTGTCAGGGCAGGAAGTTTTCAAAGGCTTATTCTATTAGAGTGTGTACGTGTACACGTCCTGTGTTTTTAAGATTATGGGATGAATCCAGTTTATTGGAAATAAACACACACATGACTGTATGTGTGGGTTTTATTTTTTGAAGTTTGGGCCAATATTCCTCATAACATCATGCTCAACATGTGAAATGCTGAGGGATGTGAATGCTGCCTTAGACGGGCAGACAAACGGCTTTGGAGACTTTAAGCGAGAGGTGAGCGGTAGGATCACTACCTGAATTGTCAATAACATCCAACAAACCTCTCTGGTTTAACTCTCACACAACATACTTACGTTGTGTTGTGCGCACGCGGTTTTCCTGTGAATGTATTACTACCAACATTTAACGCTCACTCTGGTTGGACCTTAAAATAAAGTATTTTAAATAATCTGTTCACCTGACTGCTTTTCATTATTGTTGCTCCAATCTTTTAAACCTGAGATCTGGGAGGAATGCTTTGGGGTGATCCTGAAGAGGGAAAGTTAAACACCTAAAGGTCCCGTTGAAGTGTCACTCCTCTCGCCTGCACCCCAAAGTGCCCATGAGGTAATACAGTACAAGGAATTGGGAAATTCTCAAACCAAAACACTGTGTATTTGTCTTGAGGGTCTCTGGTTGTCACAGGCGGAGTGTAGGAAGGCCCGAGTTGCTGCTCGGATCTCCCAGGCTGTTTAAACAGGAGAGAAGGCCTGTAATCCACTGTGACAGGCCTGCAGCACTCAGACAAAAGCAGACACGCTTTGCAGCTGGAAGATGTGTGTGTGTGTGTGTGTGTTTGTTGGGGTTGGGGCATGGGGAGTGAGGGGGGGTTATGGCACAGCGGCCATCAACGTGTTGACAGCCGTAAGTGCAACCAGGAACCAGGAGTCGCAGACAGATCTGTGGGCTGATACATCTACCTGCTGAGGCCGACTTTGAGCCCTACATCCAGGCATTTCCGCACTACAGCTGGCCAACTCCAAAAGGTGGTCTCCATGACGACGGCAAAAGAAGAAATCAAGAGGGCTAAGGCCTTGATGTCAGCTGGGGCTTGCTGTGGATGGAGGACATCATTCATGTCCTTTTACAACGGCCACCACATCGGCTTTGACCATTTGGTGGATTTGTGTCCAAAAGTTGTTTTGGTTTTCTTTGTGTGCAGATGAGACACAAAACAACATCTAATCAGCAGTTTGCTGTCTTTGGATTTTTCTTTGTGATTACACAGAGCAAGGTGTTGACATCACCTTCAGCACAGATTTTCAGTGGTCTCTCTCTTTCAAATATGAGGGAGAACTGCTCACTGGATCAAACGTAAAAGACGACGGACGAGTACAGGCACACAAACAATGAACACGCCGCACGCACACTGCTGACCTGGTTGATGTGCTTGAGTTTGTCAATCATCTGGCTGATGATCGGCTCAGGGGGCTTGTTACTTCGGACCTCAGAGCCGGGGTGCGATCGCTTCAGGCCCGGCCCAGGAAACCTGAAAGGAAGAAAAGAAAGTACTTTTTACTTCCGTTTGTTTACTTTTTGGGGAACTATTTTCTTTTATTACATATAAACACACAGGAAAAGGGGACAACATACAGCAAAGGGTTCCTCCTCAAGTTCTCAAGTTTGATGGTTTCGAGAAGTTCCACAGAATTTAGAAACCTCAAAGTAAGTTTCGTGAGTGGAAGGCAAAAAGAAGGTGAATTCCACACAAAACAAGGTGATTGTCACCACCTAGTGTTGATAAGATGAACAACATCTCCACTGTTCCAAGTTTCGGGACTGGAAAGACAATTAGTAACTCAACCCTTTCCAAACGGAATATGTCTTCCCTTGAAGACACTGCGCCTATATAGTTAAACAGTGGGCAACATTGTGAATGTCGTAAGAAATCTTTTTATATTTGCAATAAAAATGGTGGAGAAGTATTTATGTCCAAAATGTTTCAGCATCAGAGGATATTAAATGTTAACCACTATACAAAGTCTGCCTGATGGTTAACTGCCTGTTCAGCGTCTTTTAATCATATCAGAGGGCATTAGCAGAGAAAACCTGCTTTAGCAGCAAGGTTATGCTTATGCACACACCCGGCCTTTGGGCAGGTGCTCACATGTCCCTCCCTGTAACCGCGGAAACGCGGCTCTGTTGACACCTGTGTATGTTTTCAAGAGGAGGAGCCGGGGGGAGTCTGAAAGCGTTCCCCCAGGTGTTTCTTGGCTCCTCCCACCGTTCCTACCACAATTCCCTAACAAGTGTAAGGGATGAAAGGCGGATGCGTGGTAAGAGTGTGTGTGTGTGTGTGTGGAAAGCATGAGGTCATACTCTGTTCTCATCTCTGTGACATCGCCCTGAGCACTCACCTGAAGACACACACACACTCACTGATACACTTCATATATAACTCATCAGTCTTTCGCTCTCCCCCTCAAACGCCAGACTTTTCTTAAAAGTCAAATTACGTTAGCCTGGGTATTTATCCGTCTTATTAGCCATGACCTCATCCTTTTTCCCGTCGCTAATTATAGCATTAATAATGGAGTGAGATGTGTGATCCGCTCAGGAGACAGAAAGAGGGAAAATGGGTCGAGGAAGGAGGATTAGTGGAGGGAGACGGGTTCGTTTTTCACCTTATGGGTGCCGCACCACACGGCCTTTGTCTGTTAGTTTCTGAGTTATTGCAGGGCGGATCAGATCGGTTAGCTCAAGTGATAGCTTAATCTAATCTAACACCAATTACCACACTATTAGGTCCTGTCTGGGTGACGCCAGACACAGCGGAATAAACACCAGCGGGAGACGGGGGATGAAGGGAAACATAATGGGGGTCTGATGCTTTTCACACCACCCGGTGACACTTCCAGTCCCCCCAGTTGCCGGACAGGGCCAAAGGTCAGGGTGTGTGGATTGTTACTGTTAATACACTGAACAACTTCAGGCTGAACGTCTTCTTGAGCAAAACAAGAATCTAATTAAGATGATAAAAAAAATAGCTCAGAGGGAATTATTGGTAGTGGTGGGGGTCGGTAAACCTTTTCTTTCACTTTGTAAAAAACACAAAACTGCAAAGAGCTGTCGAACGGTGTGAACGTTTTCTTTCTCTTCTTCCCAAACTACAACATCCTCGCAACAACGTGTGAAAATAATATAACGCTGTTTGTAGGTGACTATTGTGAACGTGTTAGTGTCACAGAGAGGCCGAGTAGGAGAGGTAACCTGCGGACGCGCTGCTTTCAAGGAGTCAAGTATCCAGTTATATCATACAATCAATCAATCATTGCATACTGTCCTTTTGACGTGGTTTTTAGTGTCGTTTTGGCGTCATTTCAGCTGTCAATAAAATAAAATACTTAATTCTCCAAACTTAACTCTGGACTCACCTTAATCCTTAATGGATACCAAACACCACGTGACTCAATTAACGTGAAAGACGTGAAGAGGCGTATCAGGGGGCGCCAACAATCCCTGGCTCCTACAGTTGTTAATTAATGTTCCTACAATCTGGATAGGAGTATGTACACAAAAGTGAACTGTATTTTGAGAATCGCTATTCATGGTCTACAAAAGATATTAAAGTAAGATAGATAAGAATCGGCATGTTAGCATTGTCGCTGTGAGCATGTTACCATAGCAACTTAACGTTTAGCTCCAAGTGAAGTTGTGTCTTAGGCAGCGATCATCTCCGACAGATTTAATGTGGTTGTTATTGTTCCTAAAAAATACATCAACCCATTATTAAACACGGGTACAACGATGAACCTGTTACTCTGATGGCAAAGAGCAGCTTTGTGATACAATCACTCTTACTGTAACTATTTTAATAAGGAATGATGCAAAGAAACTAAAGTGTCCCCCCACTGGCCTTCTTTAACCAGAAATCAGAACCACCAACACTCTCCATTGTTATTGGCCTTCTGTCCTCCTATTCACTTGTTTACAGTTCCCGAATAAAACGTTCACAGCTGACGTCTCAGCTTTTATCATCAGCCTGGTTTTTACTGTCATTAGACCCAAGAGTGGAACGGAAATTCAACGCTTTCGTTATCACAGCTCTCCGCGTTAACGCTGTTTGATGTGGTGCTCCTCTGATCTCGGCTCCAGGTAGGATGGTAAACACGCCTGCTGAAAAAAATGCCACATTTAGATCCGAAGAGAAGATTGCTCAAGTAACCAGCATGTTCTGCGTGCAGGCAGACGACACGGACGACTCAAGAGAATTGCTCGCCGGGGGGGACGCTGCAATCTCTCCATCGTTTCTCGTCTCCTTCCCTCCCTGCACCTTCCTATCGCACTGTTTGGTCCAATCATCCCCTCCGGACGGCTCTGCCCTACACGCTAACCTGATGGCTCTTCTCCGGTCGAGACTCTCTTTTTTTTCTACCTTCGTGACAGATTCTCTTTGAGCAGTTTGAGAAAAGCCCAGAATTTACTCTTGCCTCTTCTCTGGAAGTAAGTAAAATGTATTTGTACAGCGCTTTTCACAGACAAGGTCACAAAGTGCTTTACAATGTGCATAGACATTAAAACAGTCAATATAAAATACAAATACAAAATATAAGTTATATATATATATGTATATTAGTGCTGTCAAACGATTTAAATATTTAATCACGATTGATAACATTTATGTCATAGTTAACTCAAAATTAACCACAATTAATTGCAAATTCCAAATGTCCCTTTGGATATTTTTCCCCATATATTATTTTGCATTTTAATGCTCTTAAGATGGAAGAGTGGATTGGCTTGATTTATGCAAATGTTTTCTTTTACTGAAAGAAAACATTGCCAAACAGGGCGGTACAAAATACAAAAGTGCACATTTAAGGTAAACAAGGAGTCAGCCTATAGTGCAGTAAAACCATGGCTTAATATTTCCTTTTTTTCAGTAAGCAGTAAGGCCTCTTATTTCAGAAACAGTTTGGTTACCAATAAAAGATAAGCTACTACTTTGCTTTCAGCCAGCTACTCAAACAGACAAGCCTTAAAAACTTAAGAAAACGTTAATTTCTCAATAATAAAATTGATGTTGTTAAAATGGGTTTGCATTAATGTCGTTAATAACGTGTTTAACTGACAGCACTAATATACATATATATACACACATATATATACATTAATACACATACATATATACATATATATACAGTATATATACATACATATACTGTGTATATACATATACATATATACATATATATACACATTTATATACACATTTATATACACACATACACACGTCCCAACACCCACGCCCACCCTTTTCTATATGTATATTACATATATAATAATAATAATATATATAATATGTATATGTATATTATATATATATTACCCACATAAAAAAAAACCTCCTCGGTGAATCTCCACCTTATCGTGGTGGAGGAGATTGCGTGGCTCAGTGAGCCTGTGATCTGTTGTCTCTGTGGCCCCGAGAACAACAACAGGTCTCAGGGGAGAGTCCAGACTAAGAACGATTCAAAAACCCAGATGAAGCACAGTCACCCGGGCCGTTGTGGAAGGTGAAACAAAACTAAATGATAATTAAAGCTGGACAGGTCTTCGCTACTCCTTGCACGTCGGGGCGCTGCCGAACGGTTACAAACGAAGCGTTGGCAAGTCAGTGGTCGTTAACCGTGTGGAGCAACGCCAGGAATGCCGCTTTGCAAACTTTATCTTTGACATTATCACGGCCTTAGGCCTTTTATGTCAACACATAACCAGGAGCCTCTGATGTACTATTAAAAATTAAAGCCTCTCAAAATACCATATAATAGTAATTTTCCTTCAATATCTAAATCACCAGACTACAGTTTATCATTTTCAGATTAGATTTAAAAGGAAACAATCAATACTTTCATGACCATTCCACTTCAGGCAGAGAGTACACATCACCGTGGTGTGACTAAGTGATAACCAGGACATTCTGATGTACTAGTCCAAAATTAAAGCCTCTCAAAATACCATATATGAGCCATTTCCTTCAAAATCTATCACCAGACTACATTTGGTCATTTTCAGATTAGATTTAAAAGGAAACAATACTGTCATGACCATTCCACTTCAGGTTGATAGTACACATCCCCTAGGTGACACTTATGGATAACCAGGACATTTTGATGTTCCATACCAAAATAAAAGCCTCTCAAAATTCCATAGATGACCCAACTTCCTTCGTAATCTTAGTGTTTTTTTTTAATTGCGCCCTACGCACATAGTTTAATATTTCTTCTGGCAAAATGCAACTTTTAGAGGCCAACGTCACAAGAGCACACTGCGTGGATTGGAAAAGAATGGGGTTTAATCCCTGGGAGGAGTTCGGCCTTTTACAACTGTAGGAATTTATGAAAATTTGCCAAAAAGGCCAAGCCACACCCCAAAGTTAATTAACTGTAATATCTTCTTAAAATCATAAAACAGGTTAGAAATGATCATATGGATGTTTAAAGGGTGAGAAGTTCATGCTATATGAGAAATATGGAGCAGATTAGACAAAGTATGGTTGAGTTAAAACAACTTCAACGTGTGTTCAGGGCTTCAATTTTCACACATGCTATAATTTTGGTGAGGGCAGGCCAAGCCATTTGGAAGTTAAAAATGAGTTATCAGCACCATTCTGATATATTAAGGGCACATTGACCCAATAATCATCCACCGAAGGTTTTGTGACAATCAAACTCAGCGTCTAGGAGAAATTGCCAAAAATGTGTTTTTCACTAAATTCAAAATGGCGGAAAATCTAGTTAGGCGCATATGCATACCATGATTAACTTTTTTGTAGAGCATGACGAAAAGAACGTGTGTGCCAACTTTCAAGTTGATCGGATATCGAGGGCGGAAACTGGCCTAGTGTGGCCTTTTTTAAATTTCTAGAGGGCGCTATAGAGACATTTCTTTATACACAAATGTGAGACCCAAAAATTATCAAATATTTTAACAGTCCAGATATCCATGCCAAATTTAACAACTTTTTGAATATGATAAAGGCCCAAAAAAGGCCTGCGGTTGTGAGAATAATAATAACAATAATAATAATAATTCCTTGAAATACAATAGGTTCCTCTACGACTAGTCGTAGCGAGGACCCTAATTATCAAAAGACGTAGGCTGGAACAAGAGGTAAAAGGTTCACCTGCAGCAGCTTTCTGTCTGGATCGTGTCCATTGATTACATTCCAAAGCAAAGAAAGGTAAAAAAGAAATCAAATAAAGATGATATCTATATCTACGTAAGCCAAATTGAAATTGGGGCCAGCTGACAGCGTGAGGGGGGAAAGAGGTTATGATGCGTGGAGCTGAAGGGACAGGGGTGAAGTGAAATATTGCGCAAACCAAATGAGGTTCTGCTGGGCGCGCGGGAGGTGTTGGACCAGGTCAGAGAGAGCGATCGAAACAGCAATTAACTAAGCGAGAATGAGGTGACAGCGCTCCTGACATTAATAACATCCCATCGAGCCAACCTCAAGATTTACACTCACACTCGGCGGGAGAGGGGGGGTCCTTGTGTGGAGAACTCATCAGCCCTGGGCCAACTTACCCTTCAACTCACCTACACTCTCCTCCTCCTCCTCCTCCTCACCGACGTGCCGCTGGATCGTTGGGAATTCAGGGATCAGAGCAGATTATTTGTGTAACCGCTCATCTAGTGAAGGCAATAAACCTGTGCAGGGCCATCCTGGGGTGCATGGGTCTGGAGGGGCTTGAAGTGTGTGTTAGCAGCTGCCAACACAGGGAAATGAGTCACCGATTTACCTGTCCGTCATCTCCTGGCCGTTCCAGCAGAGGGAATGGTTCGTCGGAGCGGGCTCGCGGCTGCACAGCGCCTCCCCGAGACCGCTGTAGAAGGAGCTGAAGCCCCTCAGGTTGGATATGAACTCCCTGAGGGTGCAGGCAAAGAAAAGGAGATGTTCAACTCAATGCTGATTGTCACACGCGGCAGCAGGGAGCGGGAAGGCAGAGCGAGAGGAGAGGGAACAACAGAGGGTTCAGCTCAGCAGCAGCGAGAGCAAGTCGATGAGCTCCCCCTCGAGGAGGAGAGAATAAAAGAGGCCTAATTGACATTAATCTGGCCATTGTGCTGCCGAGGCCAGCAGCCCTGCTGTGCATTATTACACCCCCCCCCCCCCCCCCCCTCTCCACCCCCCTGGCCTGGGGTGCATCGGGGGTGTTAGAAAGCACTCAAAAAGCGAAAGACTGAATGTAACAAGGAAACAGCAGGAAAACCTGTCGGGGACAATATTCTGCCAGACGTACAACGCCCCCCGCAGTGTGTGTGTGTGTGGGGGGGGGGGGGATTTTCCTCACCTGCGGAGGCCGCCCAGAGTCTCGTCATAGTCCGGGGGGCGGGCCGCGGAGGCGGCGGCCTGAGGAGGAAGAGGAGGAGGAGCGGGGGGGGATGCCACAGAGCGGGAGGCGCGTGGAGGAGAGCTTCCACACATCCCGCTCACCTGCAGAGGAGAAAAGAAGGAGAACCCGGTGAGCAAATTCGGTCGCCCCCCCCCCCCCCCCCCCCCCTCCTAGCTGTTTATTCAGACACTTTATAGCAATGACAATGCAGAATGAGGACAACCTGTGGGCCCTACTGTGCTCAGCCCCTTGTCATCCGCTTGGGTTTGTTTATTTTCGCTCGCGATGAAAGCTAAGAGGGGGGGGGGGGGTGGGGGGGGGATTTCCATAACAAACAAAGTCATTGTATTCTCTGCCAGCCGGTTCCGCCTTGTTTCGAATTTGTAATCATAACACTCCAAAAAGAACCGCGAGCGTGAAAATAAGACCTCTCGTTTGCTTCTCCCCTCCCCGAACAACCGCCATTGTGCAGCCACACGGGACAACACAACAATACCAAGTAAGTCCCCGCTCTGTCTCTAACAGATAATGGACCTGGCACATTCTTTTCAGGTGCAATAAAAATGCAAATGGCTGTTAATGTTTTGCTTGTGGTCCAATGATTTGCCAGTGGTTTAATTTCCCGTGGGGATTTTGGCCAAGGTTTAATTCTGCCATGTAATGTTAACAGCTATTTGTGCCCATCTCTCCTTTAAGTGAATAGGCTGCTGAATACTGATGTGACCTGATAGAGCAGCAGTGGACATCTTTATCCATCTGCAACACACACACACACACACACACAGATTTAATTTGCACAATTATTCATTTGTTCATAATGCAGCTAAAGCCCATTAACGTGCCCATTAACACCCTCTCTCCTACACTACTGGCACACACACACACACACTCGCTTATTGCATGCATGCTGACACACCCAGAAATGCTGAACAGCTGTAAGACAGAATCGTCAGGGTTAATCAATGCAGCCTTGTCACCCAAGAATGCACTCTTAGTCACGACACACACACACACACACACACACACACACACAAGTTCTCCTGCACCAGGCATTCACTAATACCCAGCATCCCTGACTAGCCATCTCTACCAACACTCCCCTGCCGTGTCCTCATGAGGGAAATCTCACACACACGAAGACACACAGGCGCGCACACACACACACACACACACACAGTCTCTGTCCCCTCATTCCCTTCCTCTCGGGTACTTCTCTGGCTCTGCTCTGCGCCCGGAGCGAATGCCGGGGCTCCCACAGGCCATGATTAATGTGATTGGAGCCCCTTTCTGCTTCTCGTTTGCGCGTTCCTCGCGAAGCCGTAGGGGAGTTGTGGCACAAGGGAGAGATGCATGCGGTGCAGCCCCCCCTCCACCCTACCTCCTCCCAAACACATACACACACACACACACACACTTCAACCAACGCCAACGGCCGATTGTTTCCGGATTCTTCAAGGAAGGGGCTCATTAGCTGCGTATTAATATCACCCAGGGCTGGACCAACACGACTAACAGGAGAGGGTGCAGACAAAGCCCGCCGCAGCGTGAGCGCACGTTTATCTGCACTGAGCAGCCCGCCTCACTGAGCGGGAGATCTGCTGACTGCCAGTAACACAACACTCTCTCTCACTCACACACACACTCACATCACAGTCCACATGTCGTCTAGCGCACATGCAGCTCAGGTTCCATGTGGCGCTTGCGCTCGTGCAGACATGGCGTTGGAGTGAAGTGCCAACAAATCATCGGCGGTGCGCGTGGATCCTGGCGCGCGGTGTGGTAGCAGGCCGAGTGTCGGCTGGTTATTCATAAGCCGACCGTTTGAAGATCAAAGACGGTGCACAGTCGCAAAGTCACGTCAGAGGATATTTGTTGTGAGTAATGTTTGCGTTCAAGTGAGTCCGGGCACCCAGGAGAGGGGGGGGGGAGACTGAGTCAGCATCCCTCCTCCTCCTCACTGCATTGTTGTCACTAGCATAGGAAGTGGCTTCTACACACATGATAAGGATCCTATTTCAGCTGAAAGCCTCCTGCAAAATGCAGGAGAAGTCGCACTCTATATCAAAAGTAGAGTAATACCAAGCAGCTGTTATGGTTACAACTTCAAATGGACCCCGTACTGTCTGGGTTGGGAAATGAGAAACCTGGTGCAGTAACGCCTCGGTCTGATGTAGTGTGAATAGTAAGAATTCAATCGAGTCAGCCAGAGCAGCTAGCCGGGCCTACCTGTCTGGTCCCACAGCCAAGCTCAAAACCTGTCAACAAATGTGTCAAAAGCGAAGGGCCTCACACACTTGCACTCCAACAAGAGGCGACTCCTCTGGCTGCCTTTAGAAACGTTGTCTTACAGGCGTCTAAAGCGACTGAAGCGATCCTAAACTCTGCATCCATTTGTTAAGTACAGTCCAAGCTCGTCCTTATGCTGCTACCACTCGGACTGAGCTGGAGGTGTCAACCATTACTTTCAGGTAACTCAATTCATTGTTTACATACAAATCAGTTATCTGTCCAATCCTATTTGGGTGGTTACTTTCCATTTTAACACAAATTTGTGAATATTTCGAGACGTTTCTAGTATTGTTTATCATTGTGTATCGCTGAGCTGGCCTAAAACCTTCCCTCTCACCCCACGCTAACCGGAGACCTCTCAGTGAGAGTTGACTTCACAACTCGGGGCTGATGATGGCAAAGAGATTCCATGGAGGAGAAGATGAGAGCACGTTGAGCTGCAGAGATTTGATCTACAATGTTTCCACCGCAGCTTCCTCAAAACGAGTTCGACGGCGGCGTTGCGTGGGGACATCCCGCACCATCGACAAGTCGCAAGGAAGCACACACACCTGATAGATTTACCAGCAGGAGGCTTTTTACGTGACATTTGGCTCGTAAATATACATTTAGTTAAACGAATACAGGCCCATTGTCTGTTTCTTTCTGTAGGACTCGGATTATTCTTTTCTAGTTATTGTGACATCTGAACATTTAGCTTCGCGTCCATACACCGTGAGCATGAAGCTTTCACACTAATCAAAGATTCAGGTAAAGCACAGCGGCTTTCGGTCTAATCTTCACATCCCACTAAGCAGTTCATCGCAGCACACCTGTTTAGAAAACCCAGCGCTTCAGGAACCACGACGTGACATTAATAAGATCAACAAAATTCCAAAATATTTTTAAAACAAAAACGTGTCCATATTTTAGCAGCGAGTTAAATACGTACTTTATGTTAAAACCGTAAATTGTCAGCATTAACGATGAAAGTGACTAAACGCTGATGTTAACTCACTAAAATAGACAGCTAAGCTGTGCCCATCACTGTCTAGTTTAAAACGAGACATTTGTTTGTGAGGGAAATGGATTTCACACTTCTCACTCCGGGTTCTGTCGACCCAGAAGCATTTGCAGAAGTGAAAAGTTATTAAAGCTCGGTGTTTTTCTGATTGGACAAACAGGAGCGGAGTGGGATGGGAAACAGGTGTAAAAAACATAATAACATAATATATATATAGTGTAAGAAGGTGTGATGAGGACAAACTGTCAGCATCTGGAGGGAAATAATGATCTGATGAATAGAAGTAATGGGAAATTTGAGATTTGCAATTGAATTACTACAAAGCATATCCGTGCAAATTCCTAAAGGACACGTTGTGCTTTCTGGGAGGTTTGCTTTTCAGCTAAGGAAACGTGCTCTCATGTTTTTATAGTAAATATATACCAATGCTTCTAAAAAACAAAAGGGCATGTTATGTTAGGTTAAGAAATCCTCTGTTTTAAGATGGACATGAATAAGATGCAACGTGTTCAATCACTAATCTTTTGAGGTATTTGGAAGGTTTTCTTTTTGTTACCTTTTGGAGCCAAAAAAAAACAACTCCTCCTTATTCTCCATCTGTGTGCCGAGCTAAGCTAATCAGCTACTGGCACATTTAGCAAAAACACAGCTGAATCTAATTTAAATGATGTTTGTATGCTTTTAAATGTTAATTTATACTGCAGGGGAAAAAATCGTATCAATGTAGCTTTGATAAGTCGTACCGTAACGCTTATTTTTGATCCTCAAACTCAATTACACATGCATATATCTGTGATTGTAATGGTCATACAAACCGCAGATTGTTTCATTTGAATTATTGAAGTCCTCAAAGGCCCAAACGACTTGATAATTACACCGTAAGCGGGAATCATTTCATGTTTAAAAGCTACAAAAGCTTTCATGACTTCAGTAGCCGACAAGCTTGAACGGATTAGTAAGGAATACAGATGCAGCAGAGATTTAATTAGTGCTCTTGTTTTCCCTCACTAAAGCAACAGTTTGCGAGTGGCTGTCGACACACGCGGCTCACGCACTCAGCGGGACGTCTCTTCTACTCGCGGTCGGATCCATCACGTTCTCCCCTCTTCATTCGCAGCCCGAGAGGTCGCAGGGTGATGGATGTCTCCGGCGCCGTCCCCCCGTTCCCCACGGGCTCGCTCTTCACACTCTACACCGCTCCTTCTCTTTCTCGTTGTTCCTCTCCTCTCTTTTTCCTCGGTAACTGGTAAAAATAGAGCTTCATAAATCATGCATCTTCTCTCGAAGCAGGGCGTGACAACGAGTGGGAAGGAAGTAAATGGCGGGGCGGGGTTGAAAGGGAGAGAAGGATTTTGAGGGAGACGGAGGTGGACGACATCAAACTGTGGGAGAGGGGCGGCGCGTTGACAGGGGAATTGATTGAAGCGGTGGGGATCTTGGCTGCCCTCTCCGTCTCTCAGAACGTTGGTGGATTCACGCTGGAGCGGGACCAGTTGGGAGGAGGGCGGATGTTAACATGCTGGTAGACGGGCTGTGGTCATCTCCCCGCCAGAGTTACTCGTATCAAATCGACGTCGTTCTCGCCCCACGGAGGACACTTCTACTCTGGAGTGCGTCTGTTTGTCACCCTCAGTGACAGTGCTCCAATGTGGGGGGCGAGTGACTGATGGCATTCGCAGCTGCTGCTTTTACAAACACAGGAGAAGCACTGAACAAGACGTAGCGCTCCATAGATTCATTATGTGGCTGTACAAAATAGTGAAGTATCATCAAATGATTGCTTAGGTTTTCACTTAACAGCCACACACATCTATTTTAAAGCTGTCCGGATTTACAGGACCAGACATCATTATTAGATCCACAAATCAGACGTACTTTACATTAACGGTGCTTTCCATTTCTCTTTTTTTGCATTACCAATTTAAAATGAGCCTGCAACTACATATTGATACATTTGATCACTTTACATTTTTGTCAGTTTGTGGGCATTTCAACTATGGTCATGAAAATTGCTGCAAAATTACGAAAGATCATTAAAGTATAAAAAATACATATACATATTATAAAGCCATTGTGTAATATAAAAAAAAAATTGAGGTTAATGTCCGATAGTGGTCTGATCTGATGGCAGAGACTCTAAACAGCTAAACTGTAGAATTACGCACAATTATCATCACCCAAAAATAATCACCAATTTATTTTTTCCTTTTTTGTCAGTAGCACACGTCTTCTTTCTCTCGCTCGTCCTCCTTGTTTCACCGGCCTGTCTTTTTACTTGATCTCTTTCTTGTCCCACAGTTGATAATGTCCATGTGATCATTAAACCCTTCAATAGATGGTTTACATCATGTGAGGAGGAGGGCCACACCGTCCCCTTCAGAGGGACCACTGCTGCAATGTACATCCTGCTTGATTTGAATTTTAGATTAGAGTGTAGTCCAAATGCGGATGAAAATGGAAATACCACAAAATATTAAACCTGACCCAGTTTGTATCTCTGTAAACTTTAAATTTTGTATTGTTATACTTTGGGGGATTCTAATGCGCTCTACTTATTTATAACTCATAAATCATAGAAAATCTGATTAAAACAATCAGCATTATTAGTGTTCCTGCTCGACATGACTTTAGCATGTACAAGGTAAGAAATAAGCTTGTTACATTTATTATTCTATAGTTAATTGGCTGAAATATCACAACAACAAGAAAAACCCTGCAATGGTCCAAAGACTTATATTCTTTCATCCAATTCCTAAACTGGTTGTTTAAGAGGAGGTAATCAGGTGTCTGGTTGGTTGGTTTTTCTCTCCGAACAATGTCCCTGTCGCTCTGAGCGAGCTGTCTCAGCGAGATTACATTCCAACACTCTCACACACGCGACCATGTCACAGGGACACAGCTGAACAATACAATAGCGGCTTTAATACAGCACGCCGCCATAAACACAGCGTAAAGTAATCCGCGGTGACTGGAGCTGCATCCCTAAGTAAATCCAAACAGGACTCACACTCACACAAGAGAGCGGTTTCCCCCAAGTCAGCAATTTGTGGTTGTTGCCACGCCCTCGCGCTGTAGAGCAAGTGAGGTCAACCTGTGTGTGTTAATAAATGATGGCTTCTGAGTGGAAACCTGGTCACCGCAGGGACTCGTGGGGTGTCAGAGTGAAAAGTTCAGCGCATCTACAGGAGCAAAAAGCACCTCTAGGTCTGCAGCAGAGCAAACGGGCTTCATATTTCATGAGCACTTCTCCCTGACTTCACATGTGGGCTACGAACAAACTTGACGGCTTTATCGGAGTCAAGAACACGTAAGAGGAGTGAGAGACGAGTTTCAGCAAGAAATGCCGGGATAGACTGTCTGACCCCCCCCCCCCCCCCACCCACTCGGCGTTGTTATTTCCGACTCTGTATTCGGCTGCAATCCAAGATCGGAGAATCCTTCAGCCTCCTTAACCCCCGGCCAGCAGTTTGAGATTTTCCTATTACGAGGTGACACCTTCTCCGTTGGAGGGAAGAAATGTAGGCTGGATCGCTCATCCTCCCTGACTCAATAGAACTGAAATGGATGTGCTGTCTTCAGCTTCCACATTCATTTTAGTGGGAGCACTGTATTGGCACAGCATGAGGATGTAATGTCGCATTATCTATCCGTCGAGTACAACTGGCATGCAATGCGGATTGAAAAGAGTTTGTGATGTTGTCTGATGAGGGAGAAGAATTACTGCACCGACATGAAACAGCTGCAGTTTAAAGTGGTAACATTTTTGCATTTACAAACACTATTATTATGACTGTGCAAATTGAAACGTTGACAAATATGAACGTTGGTCATAGTGCTGTAGATTGTTATCACATCAATGCAGTTGCAGTTTTTTTTTACTACGCCTGCATGTATGTTTGTGTGGCTATCATCCTTAATATGGATCTAAAAGGAAAGGCATGATTACATGGCTGTCTGCTCCTTCAGCACCATGGACAGCGCCGAGGATTTATCAATATGCAGCACAGTTAGGCTGCTGATATTTCAGAGTCATAGATTCTTATCTTGCACAAACCTCAGGCAGAGAAAAGATCAATGAGTCAGGCGGCCTAGACTCACATATTTAACCAAACGCCCCCCCACCCCCCCCTCAAATCAGCTGCCGTGTGTATGTGTGTACTGGACTCACCAGGGCAGTGAGGCGGGTGCGGGCGCCCACAGCGTGCTTGAGAGCCAGTTTGATCATGGAAGGCACCCTAAGAACGACAGCCTCCAGATCCTGCTCCCCTCGCATGGCGCCGGCCACCTTCCCCAGTCCCTCCACGTAGCTCCTCCAGTGCGGCTGCACCTCGGCCGCTCCCCCCAGGCAGCCCTGCATCACGGCCTGGCAGAAGCCCCTGCAGGCCGGGGGTCCCAGCAGGCCCTGGCAGTGCGGGCAGTACCACAGCCTCAGCAAGGCCCGCCCACAGTCCCGGCCAGGCCGCAGGTGGTCGGTGGTGTTGACCACCTCGATGCCCAGGTTCAGCGCCTGCAGGAAGACGCGCGTGGCCAGGAGGGAGCGAGACAGACGGGTCATCATCAGCTTGGGATACGGGCCGAACGCTCCAGAGTCCTTCCAGGCTCCTCTGACACACTCCTCGGACGCGGAGGACGCGACGCCGCCCAGCAGGCGGCGGTAGGCCAGGGGAAAGAGGCGACCGTAAAGGGCCGCCACCATATGGTCCACCGTGGAGTCCGAGCCCAGGATGTAGAGCGACATGTCCAGGAACAGCTGCCCCACGGAGCTCTGGGCTCCGCCTCCGAGACCCGGGAACTCCGACTTGAGCATGGCGAGCGTGAAGTTACGGCCGTGACGCAGCACCAGGTCGAAGGCCTCTGGGAGAGAGAAAAACAAAACATGAGGAAACAGTCAGGCGTGTGTGTGTGTGTGTGTGTGTGTGTGTGTGTGTGTGTGTGTGTGTGTGTGTGTGGAAAAAGCGGAACTTTTTGAAAGCTAATCCGTTTTGAAAACTGTTACACTCAGTAACCACAAACTACGCTGAGCTGTCAGAGAAATATAGGCAGCAATTTAGCTCAAAAACATGAAACACTAAAAAAGATGCAATTCCCCCAAAACACAATCCCATCCTTAACGATCACAGAGGGAGAAAACTTCCCACGCACAGACTTCCCCTTTTCCTGTTTTTTCTCTATCTATTTTCTCTAATGGGGCTGTTCACACAAACACAGGGCGAGCACACCCACACACACATATAGACACACACACACACCGCTGCTAGAATAAACTACAGCTCGGAATATAAAGAGAGCAAAGCTCCTGGAAGAGATGAAAAGGGAGATCTGGGGATTGACCTTTCAATACAATTTAAAACTGGAGTAGAACTGGGCTTGGGGGGATCTTACCAAAGAAGTCCTTTTTAAAACAGATTATTAATGTCGATATTTTAGTCAGCAGGGGGAGGCGATAGGAAGTCTGCAGGGAGAGAAGCACACGGAGCGTGACAGGATGGAGGGAAGGGTGCCAGGCCAACATGGGGAGGGAAAATAATCGGTGTTTGCTTTTTTCAAGGCTCACAGGGAAGTCTTATCGACAAGGTGGCACAAGAAGTCGGCGCTCTGTCATCGACCCCCGGAAGAAAGATGAGCGAGGGCCCGACAACAACGGAGGAGATTTAAAGCCCCATTACTGAACTTAGAGGGGGGGCTGAGAGTCAGTGAAATGAAGCTTTGCACTGGAGAATCACTCGGGATGCCACCATCGATATAGTCCACTACATCCCGTTGTTGAGAGCAATAGCACTACTGCTTTGTGGGGGGGGGGGGGGGGGGGGGGGGGCACGGGTTTCAGAGATTGTTAGAGGAATTGTACAAACATACACAAGCTGCCTTTTTGCCTTTGTTATTGCCTATTTCATTTCTCCTTGCTTGGGTAGTTTAATTTATTTCGTCTCCAAGAAGCACCAGGACCTCAGACCTCACCTGGTGCACAACGTATCATTTTCTCTGTGGGCAATTTTGGACACACGAGGGGGTCCATTGGAGGATATGACGATATCAGAGGAGAGGAAACCAACATCACTCTGCCCCTCTGTGTCACGGCTGCCCGCGGAGTAAAATTATGAACAAAAGGGTTTTGTTTTTAATTCTCAACACAAAATCCTTTTATTTTTAGTGGATATTAAATTATGATTTCTTTAAAGGAGCTGTGTAGGACATATGGATCTCAATTGGGAGAAATTGAATATAATGTTCAAAACTGTGTTTTCATTAGTGTATAACACCCAGCAACAAAGATAAGATAATATGAAATAATTCTTTACTAGTTCCCCCTAGCGAATAAAATCTGTAGGATTACAGCAGCAAAGTGTATGAAAGAAACATGTTTTTGTTGAATGAGACGTTAATGTAAGTAACGGTTGCTGTAGCTTAGCCTCCTATGTTGCACCGCCATGTTTCTACAGTGGCCAAGAAGGGACGAACCAAACCCTGTCTAGAGTTCTCTACATTCAGGCTGGAAAGCAGCGGGCTCAGTAAGCGAAACAGCTGCTGGGCGAATAAAGGCTATAAAAGAGACATTTGAGGATGTTCGGGGCTCGGGAGCGCCACGCATCTGTTTGGATTTTTGAGGCCGCCGCCGCCCCGCTGAGTCTGAGAAGCAGTTCCCTCTGTGATCAATGAGCAGACAGATGTGTAGAGTGCCACTGGAGACAAGGAGACCGACTGGGAGGAGGGAAGGCAAGCCCACACACACACACACACACACACACTAGATGCTCAATTCCTGGTAACTCCTCTTATATTTGGTTCACTGATGGAATATTGAATGCGGTGAGAAAATGCACATCCACCTCAAAGCTATTTGCTTCCCCGCTCTGTGAACATCAAGTCGTGTGATTCATCAGCTACCTGTAGTATCTCTTACGCTGCAAAGAGGAGAGCCACTTTGTAATGGTGAAGAGAAAGACTAGAAGGCTCTTCATAAATGCAATCCAGCTGCTCTAAGTAGCCCGGGTCACGGTGTGGAGCCGCTACGAGCCCATTTCCTGTGCACGCCGCTCGCTCTCTTTCAGTCCGCGCGGGATCAGGTATCCACTAATGGAAGGGAGGGGGGCAGTGTGACAGGGGCCTGTGACATCCTGGGTGCAGCTGTAGGAGGTCATGAGCACACAGAGCGGGGAGCCACAGGCAACATTGAAATCAGCATTAGCATTTATTTGGTCAGTGTGACAGATGGAGACAGCAGGCTGGATGCTGGAAAACCGTTTGTCCTCTAAGACCGAAGGCTTTTTTAACGGAGACATCCGAAGGGGATTGTCTCCGCCTCTCTCCTTCCACACCTGTCCTCGCTCTCCAGCAACCAGATTATGTTTACTCCAAGGGGTTTAAGGCTTCTCAGCTTCCTTGTGCATTAACATATGGATATCCACCAACAGCCCCATCACGTTGCCATTGATACCGTCACTCTGCAGTCTCGCAACACCTTCTTTGTCTGCATATCGTGTCATGAATCAAAACCCCAGAATGAAATGTGATGAAGTCCCCCATGTGGGAAATAAAGCTCATAAATCCATGTTACAGACGTGAGGTCACCTCCATACACCAAAAAGGTCCACGTGACCCCTTAGAAACAGGCTTTTCACATAATCTATGAATGGCCTGTCGAATGAGCACATTTCAAATCCGATAGGCCCATCAGTCTTGGTGTTGCTCAAGTCCAACTCCGGCTCGGTACCAGTGCGCTGACTGACCGTCCGCCTTGGCGGCTGACATGCTCCTCGTGGCCTCATCAATCATCTGCCAGTACACCTATTGTGCCCCGGGGGAGGATAGCATCAATACATTACCCAACCAACGAGACTAATGCGTTCGGCTGATGGAGTGTCACCTCTACTGGCCAACAGAGACGGATGGTGAAGCCCCCTCACAGCCACGCACCGCCACCCGATTCCGTTGACAAAACGGTAGCTGTCCAGCACGCCGGGAGAGGACCGGCATGTCGGCTGGAGTGACGTTCGCAAAAGAGGCACGCCGGCGGTGCATCCCAAGTGTCTCTTTGAACGCTTCTTGATTGTGAAACCTCACCGAAGGGGCTTCAGAAAGCAAACAGTGACAGAAATGGCCGCGGTAAATAAACACCTCCCAGCATGCTTTGCTTTCACGGGCCAGTTTACAACAAAAGCAGCATCTGCTCATTGACCTTAAACAATATGTTGTGTCTCCAGACCCATTTCCCTCGGCTCGGGCAGAGCGACCCGGTAACCCAAGAGCGGCTCCACCTGACGGGGAAAGTATGAAGCCAGGTGCCCCCCGTGTTCACGTGAGGGGGGGTGTTGGGGGGGGCGGAGAAGGGGGGTGAGCGCTGTTTTCAGAAACAAAGCAGACGGGTTGCTGGTAAGGCCCAGATAGCATCGCCAGCGGACCGACGGGGCCGATGGACGGCGGGGACGAGGGACACACGCGCTAAGTTTCTCCATCTGTTGAGGCCCGTCCCACGCACAGAGACAGGCGCGTGCCCTCACACGCACACCACGCCATCACACGCCGCACAGCAGCCGCCAGGTGGTGACGACGTGGGCGAGCATTTGGCAAGCCCGAGTGCGAGGGCAAGGTGGCAGTCAGGTGTGAGGACGCCAGCTACGCACAAACACACACAGGCCCATCCTCATTTTCATTAATTTCTCTGCCTCCCAGTGAGCTTCTTGAAAATGTTTTTTCACAGTCGGAAAAACAATGAACATTCATCCACAGTTTTTTTTTGGTTACCTCCTATTTTAGAAACAAATAAGGTGCAGAGGGGAAATCGCTCATTTAACAAATGGTCAATAAGGCCTTTTGTGACTAATCAAATTGTTTTTGTATTACGCGTTGTGACAGAGTGAACTCAAGCGCAGATTTTCAAAATAAAAAAAATGACAAACAGGGGCCAGGAGTAGGTGCACAAACTAGCCATCTGTCACCATTGACTCCATTGATCTCTGGCGCTGCGGTCCTCGGCGAGGTCAAAGTTGAGCGGGCGCTGCCAGAGGACACTGTGCGGCCGAGTAGAGGACACAGGGAGGTGGGAAGGAGGCAAGGGCAAACGTGACCTGGGAAAACACAGCAAAGGGCTGCGGGGGAGGAGGGGGAGGAAGGAGGGGGGTTTGGTGAATAGTGCCAGAACGTGTGGAGGGAAAAATTCAGCGAGGCAGAGCTTTGAAGTAGCATTCAAAAGGCAGCTGGAGTCAAGCGATGCCAGGGCTGCGAGACACATCGCACACCTTCCCGGCCAAAGTCGGCCGCCGGTGAGAGAGAGAGAGAGAGAGAGAGAGAGAGCTGAAACTCACCCCCCGCACCCCCTCTTCCCACCACCCGATCAAACGCTCGCCTTGCAGACAAAATGCACATACATTGGACACAGATTTGGACTCGAGAGGACTCTCTAGCACTCAGAAGTGAAAGGCTACTCCAATAACAGATTCATTTATTCCCAGCACACAGGCCAAGACGTGATACACAAACACAAAGTGCAACACACACACACACACACACACACACACACACACACAGAGAGCTCTCCAGGGCTGTGATTGGAGGATGAGGGTAAAAAGCCTGCAGCCCATCCAGAGTGGAGACGGCATGAGTGGAGAGGTCACGACAAACACAGCTCCAGCGCTCCGCTCCAAGTCCAGCATCCAGGCTCCATTAATCCAACATGCATCTATAAGTAGATCCCCAGGTTTAGAGGGAACACACTCCCACTCATTCAGCCTCAGTCCATTACGCCTATGCATCGGCTTAATTCTGCAGAGCGGCGCTCTCAAACGAGGAGACAAATGCGATGAGAAATATTTGCTTTGCTCGAACAGCAGAGGAAAGATGAGATTTTTCCCTTTTTTTGAAGTCGGCCTTTTAAGACATAAAAGAGCGTCGGACTAAACCGGAGCGAGCTCTTGGAGGAAAAGCAGCGAGGGGATACGGGGCTAGTTTTTGAAGTTCTTGAAACAGATGGGTGCACAGTGTGAGTTAGAGCGAGGGAGAGAGGAGAGAGTGGATGAGACTGTGAGAAGCGGGAGGCCTTCAAGCTTCATTATGAGTGCGGGCGAACTTTTGAGTGGGTTTAAAAACTGCTTAAACAAGTCCTTGAAACCATCATGTCAGATTGTTGTCCCCTGCGTTCACGCCAACGCCAGCTCTGCATGTTAAAGGTCACTGTTGAAACGCAAGTTACATTCAAATCATGAAGTCATCCTCCACCCCCCTTGATGCTCGCATGTGTCTACGCGGCTACGAACAAATCCCACTGTCCTCCTTAATTAATACAGGCGCAGTTTAATAAAAGATTAGAAAGGCCTGGTTCTGGCTGTTTTAATAATTAACTGCGAGTTATACATGGGCTTCTTTACAGGGAGTGAGAGAGTCTGACATGTGCTGCAGCAAGATTACTCGAAGATGACTTCTTCTTCATGAGATTGAAATGGTGGTTGGGTTTGTGTACGTAATTGACTGCCTGAACCCCTGAGGGTTGAAGGACATCGATGACAGTTTTATTGCAGGGCGAAGGTGTCTCCCCGTTGACAGTGTGGGTGCAATCACGACTCAACCCACTGAATCAGCGCACGTTTAAAAAAAGGCCCACGAGCTCAGAAACTTTGGGGGGAAAAAAGTTTGCAAATGATCTACTCTATTTAATTTTTTTTTTTCATCAGGGATTTTTCATCTTCAGTCCTAACTTTGCAAAGCGAGGTATGGCCTCGGGCAAAAATAACATGCCAACACACTTTGATGTGGAATGTGAAAATCCGCAGCCTTCCACCAGCGGCAGAGGATGAGGAGCTGTAGCTCAGCTTTTTGTGCCTGGCAGAAAGGAACCTTAACAGGCGGTAAAAGTTAAAGGTGGAAATGTTGGACGCGGCAGGCTTAACAAAGGCTGGCAAACAGCACCTTCCAGTCCAAGCAGTCACAGAGAAGCGAGGCCTCGAGGCTCAAATGGGCAGTCGGGAGGCCCGCAGAGGTCAAGCGGTGTAAAAGTCAGAGGCTGCTAAAGAAAAAGGCAGCGGGACATATCGGTTTGTGGTGATTTGACAAACGCGTGTTGACAAAGCAAAGGAGGAGCCTTCTGAAAAAGTTATAAGTACAGATACAAAGCGGAATGAGTTTTGCAGTCTGTGTGAGTCTGTGTGTGAGGGGGGGGGGGGGTGCAGACATCCGGGAAACAAAAGAAGTAAACGGCAACAATTTGATGCGCGAGCAGACAGCTCGAGAAGCCAGACTTCAAAAGAGGAGGGAGGATGAAGGAGAAGTGAAACGGAGGAATCCAGTGGTGGCACAGAAAGATGCCAGAAGGAACAACGAGCCGGAGGGACGGGCTAACGCAGCCATTTGCACGGCTCTTTCAAAATTCATTAAATCATTTCGTCACCTCGTCCATAAAGGCGAACACGCGAGCTCGACAGGGTAAACAACGCTCCCTGCCGCCTCTCTTAAAAGCTCTCATGTTGCGGCTGACAGCAGATCAGCCTGCCGCCGCCTCCTTTCACCGTCTGCAGCCCTTTGTGTCGAGACGTTTCTCCACTTTTGGAGACGCCGACGCGACACCTTGAATCACGCTCAACCTTCAGTGAGCGGGTGCTGCTGTTCCCACACAGCCGTGTGTTGGAGAAGCTCCGAGGCGCCAATTCGTCTGGGGAGAAAACGTAGACGCAAAGGCCCAAAATCTGACCACAACGTTGCAGCAAGTGTCCCTCCGCCCTGATCAAACATCTCGCACGGACACAGCGAGTCCAGCGGTTGCTGTAAGCGTTCATGGTGATATACTGAAAATCAGTGGATGGTCAGTCAGTGGCACCACACACCGTGAATTCTGTACATTATTTCTACAAAGCAACCCCCCCTGACATCAATGATAAGCTGGGTTTTATTGGAAACTCAGAGCAGTGACATTCTTTTATTTGTGTTTCATCGTTTTTCAATGATCACCTCACGCAGCTTTTAATGGAGTCGCCGAAGCAAGTGAGGGATCAAGTCGATTAGACATTTGTGTTGACTTGTCATAACAAAACATTGTTGGTGAGGTCACAGTGAACTTGACATTTTAGAACCAAATCACTTCAAGTGGTTTTTGAAATGAAATGGGAAGAAAACGATCAGAAACACAAAGCCTCTGGAAGCAACGGCAAAAATACCGGGAATATATTGTAGACTAAAATTGTTTACAACGTAGTCTTGAGAGTCATAAAAATAAAATATAATATTTTATAGCCAAACCAGAAATGAAATCTGAAACACCCCTGCGACCGGTGGGGTTAATAAATCAGAGTCATCTGTGGCTATGAGCACCAGCTGGATGAGCTGCTGCTGGCGTGTAGTTAAGAGTATTTATTCTCCACGACCGCTTTACTATCGCAGTAAAATAGATATCACCAGCCCCAGTAAACAAGTTTAACAATGCCCTTGAAGTCCTATAAACACAGCCGATGGCCTGAGATTTCAGTTTATGAAAAAAAAGATTGAGAAACGATTAATCTCTCAACCAAACGGGTCGAGGAGGACTTCTGATCTCAAGACTGAGAAGACTCCCTTTGTGCTGCAAATATTGCACAGTGGTGGACAAATTAAATTTAACCAGCAAATTAACATCAATGAAGGCACTAAAAAGCATCTGTAGACTTTTAAAACACACAAGCCAGTAAGGGCAACAAATTCACTCAGAAATACAAAGCAGATATCCGTGCGGTATTTTAAAGCACAAACATCCTTTAGAGCCGCAAACATCAGAATCTGGTTTAAGCCTTTCAACAGGACATTTAAATGTGCATCATTGCATCTCCTGAAAATTGCCATTATGGTGCGTGGCATAATCTCCCTTTTGGTGGCAGAGGAGCGCGCTCGCAGAGACGTCAGGTGACCAGCAGACAGGATGCGGATTAGAAAGGACAAGCAGCGGGGGGCCGTGGGTCGAAACGCAGCGCAGCGTCCGATTAAGGAACAACGACCCACTCATCCAGTCCATATGATGTGAGAGAATTGTGGAAATACTGCCACTTCTGCTAAAAATAACAAATGTTATTTTGGAATGTATGGTCATTTATTGAGCTAATGGCTAATTCAGGAGCAAGTCATGCTAACCGCCACATTGTCACGCCGTGCTTCTCTGTGCATTTGGTTCTTTTCCCGCCAACACTTTGTTCCAAAGTTTGTACATCTTTGCCTTCAATTAAGAGTAATCATGAAGAGCGGGAGGGTGCTAACTGTCATAAAGCAAGCGTGTTAGTTTGGCCCTTCATTCAAACGACTTGTGGGTCAAAAGTTATACTAAAAATATATGTGAGAAAAGATTTGTAAATGTGCTTATAAACAGAAATGGAAAAACTACAAATCAACTGTTTTTACATTATTTCTCACTATATCTATATAGTTATTTAAGCAACCTTCCGATTCTTTCCTTCCGAGAAACAGACACTTCAGCGGTGTCAAATAGAAATAGATATCCCAATTTAAGTGATTAACTCGAAATCAAACTGCTCCGTTTAAAGCTCGGGCCTTCAGCAGGCTGAGAGGGCCTCGATGAGAGGTTACATCATCACGCCGTGTCTTTGTCACGTGGGAGCAGCGCACAAAAGGAAACTCGCTGTAAACTTAAGTAATAATCTTTTCCTTGGTTTCCGCAGCCAAAGAACAAACTTACTGGCCCGTGAGAACCAGCCTCTTCCTCTCGCTCCTTCTCTTCTTCTGTCAGCTCAGCGCCGTACGGCCTCCTGTTTGCTCACACAGCCGAGCTCTCCGAGTCGTGTGTTCACTTCAGAGGTTATTGGTAAACAAGCACCTAATTAAGTGATGCCGCTCAAACTGCGCTTCTATAAATATGCGAGCGTTGAGAAAGGCTGTTGTACATGAAGGGGGGGGTGGTGGGGGGGTAGGACCCTCTCGGAGCCTTCTTGTTGTTTTGTGTGAGAGAGATGAAACACAAACGCCTACGCAGCCTGAAGACGCACTTCACCCCCTCCCCCCCTCCTCCTCACCCCCATTTTTCTTTCTGTCTTTTCTTGCCTCTTTTCTTGCATTGCTGTCATCCGACCGGCTCAACAGGAGCCCTGATTTTGGCCCCTGCAAATCTCTCCTTCACACACACACACACTTCACTCTTCTACCCCTGTCTTTACTTTCCTTTTGTCTCCATTAATTAGAGGTATCCTAACTCTCAGTGATGCCATTCCATTGCTCTCCATTCTGGCCTTCAGCCATCTACAGTGAAAAAAAGACATCTCTGGCGGAAATAATAGGTGGCAACGTTTTTTCGGGGGATGGGAAACAATGAGAGTCCCTGCGCTGCGCTACGTTGGGCAATTTATCTCCAGGTAAAGATGTGTCTCATCCCCTGCTTTCCCTCTCCCCCTTTCCCAATGCTGCACTCCCACAAGCCCAGGTGCTCGTCTTCAGCTAACTCACCCCCTCCTACTCCTCCTCCTCCTCCTCCTCCTCTGAGAATCACCTGAGCAATCCATACCATGCATATCTGGACCTCTGCAACCGGCCAAACTGCAACACTTTTTAAATTTTAATCAGGGCCTCGGTCAGAAGGGACCTGGCTTTTTCCGCTCCCTTTGTCCCGCCACCTTTCTCTCACCTTCACTTCCATCCTCTCTTTCTCCCTCTCCAACTCGCTCACGCACACCACATTCCCCGTGTCTACCTTCCCAAAGTCACGGTGATGAATGGGTGAGCGCTGCCACCTCCGTGCCCACCAGCAAGAAGCCGGCTAACACGGCTCAGACGCTCTCGGGGATCACAGGGAGGGAGGAGAGTAATTAATCCTGCAGGATAGGAGGCCGTGTTGCAGGACATGGTGTGAGCTTCAGCAGTGTGTCTGTGTGTGTGTGTGTGTGTGTGTGTGTGTGTGTGTGTGTGTGTGTGTTGTCAGAGTACACAAATGGAAACAAAGGATAGAAACTCCAAAGCATAAAACTGGGGGGGTGATGTGTTTCAGAGCAGAAGGTCAGGCTAGTCCGTGGGTGCATGTGTGTTAGTGTGTGTGTGTTGGGGAGCTCCTTAAATAAACACCACTCGGGTACAGACAGAAGCAGCCAGAGGCAACACATAGAAGCCTGTCCTTGAACTCCTGGGTCAGACACCAACAGCGCCACGCAAACATCCACGATGGATCCAAGCATCAGTGTGTGTGTGTGTGTGGGGGGGCAGAGAAATTATTTTAGCTTCTTGTTTGAGTAAATCCATTACTGATTACTGGTGCTGAATAATCAGGGAACCGTGATTACTTTCACCTTGATAAGAGAGTCTGGTGGACAACTTGTAGGAAAATGAAAGATGACTTGTATAAACAGGTGTGTTCTCCATCAACGCTCCATGTTAATTGGGCCAATCCATTACCGGCTTTGACGTGCTTAATGGTTCGGGGGATGACCGATTAGGGCGGCGCGGGGCGCCGAACACCGGGGCCCAGGCTTGTTCCCTCTGGTCCGTGGCGTCTAACCAGGGGCAACAGCGCCATGCGTCATTAGTCATGGCCTAGCCGGCATACCAATCACATGTCCCTATAGCCCTAATAGGATAACCCAGGGCGAAATGGCTGCTCCGTATGTGATCTCCCTGTTCTTTTCTTTGTGTGCACGCATAAATGGACGAGGCCGGAGCAATTATAGCGCCGAATGAAGCAGGGGAGGAAATACGCCCCTAAAAACGTGAGTGAAATGGAGAAATGTTGGACTTTGACATTGCAGGCCCTGGTGGATGAGGCAAAACGGTGTGACACTATTAATTGAGGTTAGGGAGGAATGAAAAACAAAATAGAGGCAAGGTACTTGAGGCTGATGGGACCTCGTTGTTTGTGCAGCAGGAGCAGCGCTGACATTCTGCCCTCCCGATGGCGCTGCGTGTTTAGAGGGATTTAAAAGGGAAAAGTTTAAACAATCCGCGCAGAGAGGAACGTGTTTGAGCATCGCCACTCAGCCTTTGGCGGCCCGTGGTCTTTCCCAGATGAAGGTAGATGTCGAGCTGCAGCCCACATAACGTGACCCATTTCTTCAGACGGGAGGAGCAGCACAGCCGGGGGGGGGGAGCAGGAGTCCAAACCCTCACTGGCTGTTCATAGATGCTCGTCCACCTGTTAAGAACAAGTGTTGGCGCGCCCAGCTTTACTGTAACTGTCAAAAGAGAGACACAGGGCTTTCTCCATCATGCAACTCTCTTTTAATTTCCATTGGAGGTTACAAGACTTTTATGAAGCACAAGACCTTTATGAAGCCCGCTGGTGGCTGCTAGAGTGGAATGGAGGGACTGGATGAAACCAGAGGGGAGGGGGAGGGATGAGAGGATGAGAGGTCACGGGGGAGGGGAGACCAGGCCGACAGATATGGAAATGAAGTCGACAGAAAGACAGAAACGACTTTTCGTTTGCTTCCTCCTTTGTATTTACCCTTCAAAAAAATTGAAAAGCGAGGCCTAATAAAACATTTATCATTCCAGGAGAGCTCTTTAATGTCTTTGACATTAGAAGGCCGAAAGGAGGGAGAGGGAGAGAGAGAGAGATAAACAGAGTGAGGCAGAAACAGACAGAGGTGGGAGAGGTGGTGAAAGGTGGAGGAGTGACGGGGCTAGAAGGGGCATAGGACAGGAAATCACAGGCATGATTGTGAGAGTGCAGTGAAAGAAGGGGAAAAGGAGAGTCTGGAGATGAGAAAGGAGTAATCCAGTCTGATTCATCGGTCTCAGTGTGTAGAATATATGATGATCAGAACTTCATTTGTGAAGCTGAACGAATCTCTGCAGCGGAAAAAAGAAATAACCGGACTACTAACTGTCTTTAAGTAAAAGTTTATGAGTCAATACCTGACTTTAAGGGGTTACCTACCACCTGGAAAGTGGTTTCTACTGACCCCCTGTGCTACAACTCATCATCTTGATGCAGTGACAGATGAACCCCAGGTGGCCACTGGTGGCCGTGGCTACGTCTGCTACAAGACATTACATGTTATTTAGCTGACGCTTTTATCCAAAGCGACTTACATTGCATTATAACCCATGCATTACATTTTTGCCTGGGGAGCAATTACGGGTTGGGTGTCTTGCTCAGGGACACTTCGACATGGCACATGGGGCAGGCGGAATTCGAACCACCAACCTTGTGGCCCCCAGCGCACTGCACTATTCCATGCGCCACCATGTCAAGACACAACCTTGACTTCAAGCTCCAACCACCAGTGATACTGGAAACGTTCAGGACGAGCATTTTGGTTCCTGCTCGTTAAAGTTTTAATCCTTGATATTTTCATGAAATCAAACCCATATTTTCACGATAATTATTGTAATTTATTTGTAATTATCTTTTGTTTTTAGCATTTTCTTTTGGTGCTGGCAGCATCTGCTGTTCCCGCGCTGTGTTCAGACTACGAGGGATTAACAAGAGAACTTTGCAACATATTCCCCGGCTCAATTTCATCTCATTGATCGCAAACTCTTTTATTCCTCACTGTTTTTGTTTGTGTGAGCTAATATAAATGACATGTGAAAAATCATCACATGAAAGGCTTTGGCTTTTAACAAATAGCAAAGCATTTATTTTCAAGGATATTTAACAAATTTTCAAGAGTGTAAAGCTCCGCTCCGTCAACTGGACCCTCACTTATCCTTTCGCTCCTCTTTGGCTTAGTAACGAACGTACGGTGGCCGAGACTCTCTGCTGGCCGACCAGCCCCGAGCTGTTAAACGGGTCTTCATCTCCACGCACATCGGTCTCTGGAGTTCCGCGGCTTTAGCCCGCTAACAGTTAGCTAAACTGAGACAGCGGAGCTAAACCCAGAAGGCGCACACTCACCGAAGCGTAAAATAGTCGTCGCGGTCCGTATCGGTGCACAAGAACCACCGCGGCCCCCACAGTGACAGAGCGGTCTGGGTCCGTGGATGACGCCATCATAGAACTTATTAACCGCCGTACGGGGTCCGTACTTTGCCCATGTCTGTTAGGTGCACGCGAATTAAAACAAAACAAAAAGTATAGTGACTTCGTCACCACCTACATTTGTCTCGTCTCAAAACAAAAGTTAGCATAGATTTAGTCATAGTTTTTATTTTTTAAGATCCGTTTTGGTCTCGTCTTAGTCAGGGGAAAAAGGGTCATTAACGAATATTTTTGTCAACGAAATGAACACTGGTTCAATCATCTAAAACAAACCGATGGACGGGCTGAACGCGATTGAGAATGAATCGGCAGAGATTTATCTCAGGCTTCATGATTGGATGACATTTCGTGCTCCTTGAAGCCGTGACGCTGGTCACCGGGAGGTTCCACTGCGGCACAAGCAGCACTGGATGCTAGGTGCACACTGAGTCACTTCCATTAAATAAGTCAACATGCACAGCAGGAAATATGCCCTCCCCCTACATAATGCATCGTCTCAGACTTGTGCCAGCTGTAGACGACGTAAGACAAGAGCGTGGGTCCACAAGAAAGCAGGAGACGAAAATAACAAACAATTTTCAGATCAGAATCATAACCAATTATTGCCAAGAATGTTAGACTTACAAGGAATTTGTCATGGCGGTTGGTGCAAAACATTGGACAATTGAAGACAGTGCCAGAAATATGAACATATTCAATTTACAATAATTGTTGTAGTTTGGGGGCGGCTGTAGACCTCTGACCATCAAATTCTAATCAGTCCAATCTTTAGTGGAAGTGGACATTTCTGCCCGATTTAAATCATTTTCCTCCAGGCAGTCCTGAGATGTTGCGTTCACATGAATTGGGACTGACATGGGTGTCAAGAGTTGCCTTCACCTTTGACCACCTAATTCTAAACAGAGCATCCTGGAGTCCTGATGGAGGTTTAATTTTTAGGGAAATTTCAAAAGCGTCCCTCCAGGCAGTCTGGAAATATTCTGCTCATGACAACGGACAACTTGAGACCCGATACGTCCGGTCAAAGCTGTCGTGACCTTAGATTGAGACGTTGACTGTTAAAGGAATAGATCAACATTGTGGGAAATACACAAAGCCAAGCTTTCATACTTAGTCGTGAGTAAAATGAGGACTTATGAGGCACACATTATCACCTCATGTTTGCTGGCTCAACATGAACGCTATCAGTCACCACAAACCGCTCCCTCTCAAATGATGAAAAATCCCCTTTAATTTGGGATTATACATTGTATTCAAGAGTTGTATTCAATTTCCCTCGTTGTGCAATAAACCAGATGCGTCCGTACTTCAGGTGATGAATTTGTATGTTGTAGTAGAAATTTTGCGGTCTTTTCCAAACCTACATTTAACTTCATGTGAAGACAGACTTTTATTTTGAGGAGACACCACATTTTGACCCGCACCGAGTTTGCTGAGTGTTGGTTAGTTTGATGCTCAGTGCCACTTGGCAGAGAGAATCCGTGCTGTATTCTCATTTCAATTCACCGAGCATCATAGAGAGGAATGTTGGGATATTTCCAGTCAATGTTTTGACTGATCTGGTCTCCAACAACCAAAACATCTTTAAAAAAGAAGAAAGAAAATCGTTGCTTACTTTCAACATGTGAAAGATCTTATAAGAGTTTTTTTCTCTGTACATCAAGTCAATTTCCATTACAGTGGGAGCATATTTCCACCTGAGAAGAACCTTATAGAGGTCCCTCCAGCTCTGATGATATGATCACACAGAGGCTTAAGAGTGGCCACTGACAGCCTCTGGGCCTGAGCCATGAGGGCTGAAGGTTCAGGTCTCACTGGGGGTCCCGTCACATTTCTGCCTGCTTTAAGTAGCTCAAGCAAAGCCTGAACTATGTGCATACACACACACACACACACACACACACACACACACACACACACACACACTCCTGGGCCTTGTTCTTCCTATTGCTCAGTTCAGTCTGCTGCCACAGACTGCCGTTTGTCTGTCACACCGTCTGCGCTGAGCCTGGCGGTCGGACCCCGGGGAGGATTTCTGGCTTGCGGGCAGCTCAGGCAGCCGGGCTCGCGCCTCTAGTGATCCCGCCATGACACGCCTCGCCAGTCGCCACTCAGAGCCGCACCGTTCCGCTTCAAGCCGGTACTGACTGAAGTGGAGCAAAGTCCTCGCACACGACGCACAAACCCTAATCCGGTCTCATGTTTGCGGCGCCTCATTTTTACGAGGTACTTGGAAACGTGGGCCGGAGTTAAAAAAGGGAGAGGACAAAAATGGTCACCAACAACATAATCTGGTGTCGGTGCAAAAACCCACTGGAAATTAATTCAACCCTTCAGAGGTAATTGGGTTTTTCAGCACATTTCTGAATGGTTCCGATGCACTCGGCGTCGGCTCCAATTTGTTCCAGGTATGTGAAGCACAAAATGTGAAATGTGTCTTTCTCACGAGGTGGCTACGGGACGCTGAACCAACAACCTCCGGCAGTGTATTCCATAAGCCACTTAAAACAAGAACGGACACACAAATACCCGACATAAAATAAATCCTACCAATTTATAAAAACACAAGATGCTGAAGTTACACATCACTAGGCCTGACCTTAAATGGTCAACAATTACATGGAGCCAACAAAACATGGATCATTCATGAATAATAACATATTTATTAATAAGGGGACTATATATATTTTCAATGTATGAACGATGCTCTAAAATGTGCCTGGGGAAGTGCCACAAAAGCAGCCGTTTGTGGTGCATGCAACAGCTGTATGCAGCTTGTGTCCCCCCCCCACCCCCCCATCGTGTCCCTTCTGTCCGAAAGCTCTATTAATAACCACATGCCGAGCAGGACAAGAAACCGCGTCTCTGTCTATCAATCGCTGCTCCATGTCAAGACTACGGACAACTCCACAAACACACAAACGCAGTGGGGTACATTATTCCTCCACAACAGCTAAAGGATAGCTTGGCCAATAATGTTGTTTTTACTGTTTTTATACGTGAAGTTTTTGATCAGAAAGACGCATTAGTCAATCATCTAGACACACATGGGGACCAAAGTCCGGATGGAGGCGACTGGGTCACTGTGACGTCACAATGACGTCACACATTGGTTTGTGGACGACTATTTTGAGGCCTTGAACTGCTGTGTGGCTCGGTAGAGAGCAGGGTCGATCATCAGAGTATTGGTGGTTCCATCTACAGGGTCCACGGAGATGTGTAACATTCAAAATAAATGTCTGACCATCTTGATTCCAAAATGCCAAGATGGCGACGCCTGGTGCATGGTTCGTTCTTGTGATGAGGAGAGCCAGACAACGTTTGAGGATATTACTTCTACAGGGGCAGCAGTCAAAGTCCCAGCATCATTAAGCAAAGGCAGACATGCATTCATTTGAATATTCATTACATTGAGTGTGCACCCTGCCAGAGGCCCCGTACCCTGCGTGTAACTAATAATGTGGAGCATGCACTTAATATATCACCTGCATGCTTTTGTGCAAAGTTGGCTTGAAAGCTTGAATAAATGTGTGCTAAATAGCTAATTGATAAAACGGCAACACAAGTAAATTTATGAAAGCCGTTATGCCTTTCTCGTTCCTTGAACATCCCTTCCTACGAAACACATGATTTAGTTCAGCTCTATTATGTTGTATACTATGTTTGATGAATGCGTTTCTCCACAGTAATTGCAGTTCTAAAACCCTTTCACAGTATGACCCTGTATTTTATTTTGTGTTTTACAACATATTCTTTTTTTCCCCTGGTCACAGTTTGAACTCCTTTCACATATGTATATCTTTCATTTAATTTCTTTTACTAAAAATCACAATCAGCCTGTGACAAGGTTGGGGGGGGGGGGGGGGGGGTGAGTCCGCCAAAGTCCAATGGAATCAAAGAAACTCCCTTCTTTGATGAGCTGATCACTTCTACCATCGTACAGTAGTTTGGGATAAATGTGGCCCGAGTGTAGTTCGTTAAGAGACTTCAAAGGGGCCCTTTGAAACGAGGCCATGGAAATGCCACAGCATTGGTGGAGCGCCTGTCTGTGCTTTAAAGTTGGCTCTCGGCTCCCTCGGCTGCGCGTTAATGATGAACAGATAAGATATTCAACCGAGTGGCGTCGGCGCGCGTCTGCTCGCCCGCCGCGGTCACCCAGACATGTGCGAGGCACGTGAGGCCAAGCGGCCGTCTGCCTGCCCGTCATGGCGCCATCCAGGGTGTAAATGCAACCGATTGTTCTACTTTGCCTCTGAACAAAAGGGGCTGCGGATATGTGGGCCGCTATTAGAGCGGTGTCCGAGTGCGAGGCGATGAGCTGCCTCTCTTATTTGGGAGAGGGGGGGGGGGGTCAGTCTGCGTGATAATTTTTTTGCTGGCTTTGATCCAGAGCAGCCTCTTCTGGACACCTGTTGGCCTCTGGCTCCGTCTGAGGGACAATAATTAGACCCACAACAGCAAGACTCGCGCACACACACACGCGCAGTGATATCCCATCGTCCTCCAAGGCATACCTACATGTGAAAGGGAGAACGGGTGAACTTTCAGGCAGCCATCCTGCCTGTAGCTCTACGTGTCCTCGGCTGCCGCGTTCGTCCCCCCTGTCATTCAAACTGTGCAAACTTTCACATGACATTGACAGTCAGAGTCTCTCCTGCCGCGCAGACAGAAACAGCCATTGATGGTGCTCTCTTTTTACACGGGAACATTTTTCACTCAGTGCTCCTTTTTTATGTTATTTTACAAAGAGAGAACATTTTTTTCTTAAAGAATAATAATTTTGAGAGAAAGCAATTTCCTGACGTGCCTCGTCTTGTCCTTTCATTTCAGTACATTTCCAAGGCTGCCTATTATTTTTCAAAGAACCGCGACGCTTTCTGTCAGGATGAACCAAAGACAGACAAAGAATGTGCCATGGCCAATTTCTACAATCGGCTGCAAAGAAATCCTTGCTGTTCGCACCTGGGAACATCTTTTTGGGTTTGAAATTCAACATTGTTGACTTAAAAATAAACACATACATAAACTCAAACTAAATAGGGCTGTCAATACATCAAATAAATACAAAGAAATTAACTAATCAATCGCAACATTTTGAAACTCATTAATCCCTTCCAGCTGTCATCGTGCACTTTGCTCTCAATCATTTGACAACTGTGTTTGAAGTGCCAACAAGCTTCCCACATTTAGCCAGGACGTTTAGATGGAAGTAGCCTAGCAGCTGACCTAGCCCAGCAGCTAGCTAGCTAGCTTAGCATAGCGGTGCTTTAAGTGGTCCGTTTGACCCCTTCACCCCTCTTCAGTTTGACATGTCGATTAATTCCTCTCCGCTGGATGTCGCCCCTCTGTTTGTTTTACCTACCATGCAAAAAGCTTTCTCTTTCTTGATGTACCGTCTTGTTTTCTCCGATATAACCGAGTGCAGCTAGCGGCCTTTTGGCTTCCTACTAGTTAACATTACCTAGTTTTAGTAAACTAGGTAATGTTTCTGTGTTAAATTATTTTGTTGCATTAATCTCAGCCACATTAGCATTGATCAGCCCTACTAAATATCAACGGAAATAGTATAAAGCTATCTGTAACATCAAAACTTACTCTCTGGAAGTGTTTTAATTTAACCTGCAACCTCTCAGTTATTATCTAGTGTCAATATGTCAGTTTAATTGTTAGCGGGGCAGTAAGAGCGCTTTAATATAATAAATAAAATGTATCTTACATAGACACAGTTCAATCACAGTATTGCTCATGACGGTTCATTATGGCCATTAACACCTATGGAAGTCTGTTACTTGGATTATAAAGAAGAATATGTATCACCTAACCTGCCTTTGGTTGGAGCTCAATCCGTCTATAAGAAGTCTGATCATTTCCTCTAGGCCGATTTGTGTTAACATTTTTGGAGCTTAGAGTTGTGGATTTGCATTTCAGTGGCTGGATTTCTAGCCGCTGCGAGGGGTTAATGGCAGCCACACATTTAGACACCTGCGGCGGCGCTTTTGATTTGCAGTGCTGAGGGAGGATTTCACCCGCTGCTCTCGCCGCCAGAAAACTAGACGCCAACACGGCCGTGTACCGCTTTGATGACGCTGCCCCATAGTAACCGCTTGCCATTTGTTTAATTTACTCTGTGATATGCAGCGGCGCTTTTCCACGTGGACTCTCACATTCTGGTAACTTCTGTTCCACCTCGTCTCATTATCGCGTAGGAGACGACTGGTCGGGTCCCTTCGCTGACAGAGAGCCATGATCACACGCTGAGGGACTTTTGACGGAAAGGCTTTTTTTCTACGTGTTGTAAATGAGTAAAAACCAGGAGAATCGACAAGGTCTAGAGTTAATGATTCGGCTCTTACCTTTGAATTTACCTCGTGAGATCTCCTTGTCTCAAGGGCAGAGAGACCAAAACCATCTGTAGCAAAGGCCTTATTGTATTAGAGCCGATACGGAGATCTCTCGCCGTGTCAAATGCAATAAAAAAAGTTCAGTTTCTGCCACATTACTAAATCACGTTCATCCTTTAGATGCATTTGAGTCTCAAACAACTGCCTGTGCTATGGGCATACAGAGGGTTTATTTGAGTTTTTTCACAGAAACCAGCCAAGGCAAAAGGCTACATACAGTCCATTATATGGACTCGTGTCAAAAATGGTGACGAGTCCTCTTTCCTCGCTGCCCACACAGACACTGCTCTAATTTTCCCCCTCACCTCATGAGGGTATCAGTACTCGTACCAGAGTGTTGTAAGGAGATCCAGTCACCACCGCACCCGTGGGTCTTGTCTACAGTTTGCTCTGAAATGTCGTGGTTAAACCCAACACCTCTCCCGAGGTTTGATCAGGCGTTCTGTGAGTGAATAAGAGTGCTGCCATTAAACCGTACACTCTGTCTATCCAAAAGTGACATTTTCTTATGTCAAAAGCAGTCAGTGTTATAAAAGATAGAGAAAAGACGATAGACCCAGAATGTAAAGGGTCATGACAAAATACTAATAAATGAGATGAGAAGAAAAGGGGAAACAAATGGACAAGCTGTTACTTAGTGACCTTCAGCAGCGGTATGAGCTGAGGGTCCCCTTAAAGGCACTGACCCTCATCGCCCTCTACACGTGTTCCAGATGCTTCGGTCAGGCAGGGAGCTACAGTTGAGTTTTTACTCATCACAGTGAAGACAAGAACTTCTCAGACGAGTCACAAATAGTTTTAGTAAATAGTAGTTTTGTAAATGCTTATAAAATAATCTAGAGGAAATATTTGGCCAGCTAAATCAAATTGTGGGTAGGACATTGAACCATTGTTTCTTTATATTTAATATAATACATCTTTCTTTACATTGTCTGTTTGAAGGCAACAAAGCAGTCCATGTGTGAGAGAATAGTGGAGCGACAGCACCTCTGTGCTAGCTCTGCTGAGATTGGCCTTCATCAAAGGTAGCGCTAGTAGATCCAGTTTCCCCATACGCTACTTATATACTTAAACAAACTACTGGTTATGAAATTATTCTAAGATTCACAGTGACAGCGAAGAAGGTATGGATCCCATGCTGTGTCATGTAGGATTTGGTTTTATGTATTTGTTTGTTTGGCTGTAGAGGAAATTGCTTCTCGGAGATTTCAGTTTTTCAATCTGAATCCCATCTAAGAGACGTCGTTCATCAAAGAGACAAACCGTCCTTCCTCCACTTTTTCATAATGCATTATGACCCAGTGTGCTAAGAATCTCCAATGTCCTTCATTGCACTAGTATACCAGAATTCAATTCACTCCAACAAGTACAAGGACGCGAAACGTTTCAGAAGCCCACATTCCTCTTCTTCGTGACTAGCTTGTGCTCCGGTCCCCCTTGTTTTGAACATCGCTGCAAAGCCGACCTCAAGCCTTAACTGACGATATTAAAAAAAGACTGGCATACCTGCTCGTGTCTATAAGTGACCGACAGGAGGAGAAAGGTGGGGGGGAACTTCTGAGAAGCAAAAAAACTGCTAAAAGACACACACACACACACACAAAAGAACCTGCGCACAGACACACTTTAAATGGTGCTGGTGCATTTCACAAAGCAGTTTTGCTGGACAAATAATCCCACTTAGAGGAAACCCTACCGGGCAGCAAACAAAAACGCAGCACGGACTAAGTTGTGCAAATGAAGCTGCAGGACGCAGCGCTCAACATGAGATTGAACGTGCGTCCGCTCAAGGAAACCGCAGCACTTTCAATTAACGGGGCATCACACCCACACAAACAGACCGCACCACTCAGCCTGACGTGTTCTCGGCCGCTAGTGAAGTGTAAGGTTTTAGCGTGTATCAAGTCTGCTTCCCACATGGAGGAATGATACGGTGTTCGAAGCGGGACGGGACAACACTGAAACCTGGGAAAAATCCTGCTAAACTGAGAGTAACAGGAAGCCTACAGGTGGTGAGAGAGCATAGCAGAGGAAGAAGGAGACTGAGACAAGAACACAGGCTCTACCCGGAAGGCTAAAGAGGCCGTTTCAAATGTCCTATTTTTCTGTCCTCAAAGAGGGTTTTTTTACCAAATAATTTTTTTTTTTTTAACGTATGAAGTTGTTCAATTCCGTATGCGGGCTATGAAGTCCTACACACTCTTTACCCGACCATCTCACAAACCCGATTCCTTCTTTCGCCTTTTCAGTGCAAATTGCATATGAGCGGTGGAAGCAGGCGGTTGCCGTTGGACACAATTGTGAGTTGACGAGGTGGTTTACCACCAGAACACCCGTCATTACAGACCGGTGGTCCAGCGCGCTGTCGATATATTCACTCAGTGAAGTCAGAACCTACCTGACTGGCAGCAAATAAAAAAGTAGCAGTTTTGTCTCAAGCTTCAGTGGGACAGATTACTTACCTTTTACAGTTGGCTTATCTCTCATTAAAGCTTAATTTTTACTATGCAAACACACACATTTTGTCACCCTCCACATGCAATTTGCACATTCTTTAAACAAAGTAAACCGTGGCATACCTGCAGATGTGGAACTTGCGGTAAATTAGGCGGAAAAAAGGCTCTCGGCAATTAAAGCTGCGTGAACTTGTGACCTCTGTCCGACTACAGAGCAGCAATTCATTCTCGACATGAGGGGAACGAGGGAACGGACCGAGTGGTAGAGGGGGGAGAGGAGGGCAGAGTTTGGTACGGCCATCAATCCACTTGGACTGCTTACAGGTGACGAACAAACCACCGCAGTGACACGTCGACAACATCTTGACAGTGCAGAACAGAGATGTAACTCTGTTTACAAATGGACGATGGGGGGGGGAGGGGGGGTGCAGACTACAAAATCCCTCGGAGAGCGATGCACTTTCCTTGGCTGCACAAATGAAAAATAATAAAAGTCACTCCGGAGGTTGACAGGTAGGAAGCTGCACGATCGATGGTGGATGGGGACCTCTAGGGAAAAGGTACAAGTAGCAGCACAGCACCCATGAGAGGTGGTTTTTGGGTGGGGGGAGGGGCGGTGGTGGACGGGGGGCAAGAGTTGAGGGAGATAGGGTGACGCAGTCAGCCGGCTCCACTTCAGGGGAGCCCAAAGGGTATTCCATTAAGTAAACACTTAAGTATTAATGGGGAGCGATCCAGCTGCCCCCACCCCCCACAAAGTGGGCCGTGGATTGGAGCGGACACGTTGGCTTCCTGTGACAAAGCACGGATCTCCTGGCACATGTCAGGCCTGACAGAGCGAGGATGAAACCATGGACACCCCTCCCCCCCAATCTCATTACTACCTGTGCAAACATATACAACATGTACTAAATCACAGTTCACCCGTCTTCGGCCTCCATCTGAATTATAAATCAGGAACATTTATTGCCACAGTATGTTAGGCATACAAGGAATTTGACATGGCGCTTGGTGCATAACATTAGACACTAAGAGGGGGTGCTCAATCTGAGGGGATCGATTCTAACAAAGTCAGAGATAGCCATGACACTCCTCCCTCAGTGTTTTTACCGAGCGTTTACCGGACACTCTAACCGCCCTCGGTTGATCTCTTTGGAGGATCGTTTTTTTAATGATAAAAAATAAAAAGTGAAGCAAATAAGGCAGAAACGCTACTTTTACTGTCGCTACAGAGGCAAACGTAGCTGATGAGGCCGCCGGTGAAGGGACAAGGCTCTACCTCTCATGATCGACCCGCCCCCCCCCCACAAAACCCACCTCATCAACCCTCCACTGACAGGTTGGACCTGGGGAATTTGCTGAGAAGGAGTAATGGAGCTTGTAGGAGAGCTCCCCGCTTCACACCACTTAGCCTCTCAGCCAGGGCGGTTGGAGATGTAGGGATGTCGGGATGTGGAAGAGGGGGGGGGGGTGCACCACTGATGAGGCTCCGCTGGGAGTCAGAGCAGACTCCTTACCACCCAAACACTTCTCCTCGCATCAGTCACGCCACGGGGGCAGAGAGGCGTGCAGCCGCTCCTTTTACCAACACAGCCTTTTTTTCTGGCCTCCCCTTCGTTAGGCGCCTCATTCCTGGCTCGCCCTTGGGGCCACGGTGCCCTCTTCTCTCTCACACACACACACACACACACACACACACACAGGGTCCTGCTTCATCGATAATTCCGGGGTGGACTGCTTGACTGTGCGCTGCGGCCTGAACAGTGAATGTGGTGTCATTTTACAAAAAGACGGTGCAAAAATATGACTGTTTCCAATCTTGGAGAAACCGTGGGAGATAAAAAAATATGAGATAGAGGATATAAAGCAGGGTGACAAACCTCTAAGTCACACAGTGACATGAAATAAAATACATTTCTCACACTGCGTCCCTGTGTTTTAATTAAATAAAATAATATTGAATCTCTAGGGAAGCCTAAAAGGGTTTAGGTTTATTTTAACATTGAAATATGAAATATCTCCTATTCTCCTTCTCTAAAATGTAAAAATATTTTGATGAATCATTTTGAACACGGGGGCACGTACATACACATCAAATTATCCCATTTTAAATTGTTTCTCCCTAGAAGGTCCTTTTTCCGAAAAGTCCTTTTATTTCGGTTTGGGAAAATAGGTCACATGTTAATGTCAGCCAGAATGAGTCATTACCAGTGTGTCTGATCTGCCACTTCTTTAGTGAGCTGACGTCTCCACGTAGCCTGGCGACCTCCTGCAGGCGGCTTCTGTAGAAACAAGACTTTACCGACCACGCACCTGCTTCAGCATCCGGTAGAGGCCGAAATCTTTGTAATTAAAAATAAATGATGATAAATAAGTGATTCATTTGTTAGCATCCTGTACAAAAATGTAACAGCTTCCACATCAGCGCCGCAGGTACGCCATTGCAACTGGACATCGTCAATATCTATGTTCATCCACACTGTCCTATGAGGCTATTTATTCAACTCTTTTACTTCATTTAGTGGACTAACGAGCTGCTGGAATTTCAATCCCCACAATGGTCGAAGGCTTAATTGCATTTATCTAAGACCAATAAAAAAAACATTTCATAAAAGACCAATTTCGAAGGTTTATGTAAAAATGAGCCATCGTTATGAAGGGAACAGCACGGCATATAAGGATGTGTCTCATGGCTGCGGTTCGCAATGACAACTCAACAACTATCGGATAATACATAACATATAAAAATAAATATATAATACAAGTGGAAGACGTCCCATTCCCCTTTGGTTTGTGAACTACAGCTTTGGATGCCTCGAGGTTGGGATTTTGTCCGCCGCCACAACCCTTTGTTTTTTTTGCAACCAGATGAAACTAGAGAGTGGAGCTCCATCCCTAACATTAAGTAATGCATTTTTAGGCAGGCCAAGACCAGGCCGTAGACAAGCGTTGCCCGATAGGTTAATCGCCAAGGCAGTGCCGGTATATTGTCTGCCATTGTAAGAAAATCTAGACGGGTCACCACGCATGTGCGGGCGACCACGGGAGCTAACGGAAAACTTGGTAGAGCATATTAGAATTCTTGCGAATCACCATGACTTGTTCGACTGAAAAAGTAGCCCGAAAAACTGTCGTCAACCCTATAAAAGATCTTATGAATGAAAGTAATGAAAGTTTAAGAAACTTCCTCATTAGCTTCAAGTTTCAGGCCCCAGTGTTGCTGCCCAAGCTTCCAGCACGGCATCACTGGGCCACTAAATCATGTATATTACAACATCACTGTCACCTTGCTTCCCCGAGAAACCGTAAATCACTCTCCAGACAGCAATAGGTCATAGTCAGAAAGGTTATACACCGGTCACGTTACAGGGTTTGACAGTGGCCCTCATTAAAAAATAAGTTATATTTGGTTACATATTTATATTGTTGTAAATAAGCCATGAGGTCGCAAAGATGTAAGATCAGCCCCTTTGCCCGACCCTGCCCTGACACGGCTGTTATGTCTGCATGGCTGGGCACATGTTGCGTAAGTCTTTCAATATTTCATAGGCCAAAATGAAAAATGCATCCCTTTGAACCGTAAGTGCATAATTGGGAGTAAGAGGACATCGCGCAAGCTGTCGGGGTCGCCAGGTGAAGGAGGAACTACAAAAATGATGGGAGGATGAGCAGAAATGAAATGGAAAGCCTCTCAGCCCTGATATTTATTTATTTAGTTATGCATCAACCTTTTAATTTCCCTCGGAGTGCCATTGAGATCAGAATCTCTTTCACGAGAAATACCGGGCCACGGCAGCGGGCGCGATAAATCCAACACAATGAGATACACTCATGTGAAACTGCAACCTGAATTGGGTTAAAACAACTCCAGCCTGCGAGTGAACACACAGCAGAGCGCACTTTTCCAAAGCGGAGGATGGTTTCATAAACAAGGAGACCTTGAAGATTAATTCTTGAGCGGGAGTCCCATGCCACAGCCTGCCAAACATGGTGCACAAAGAAAGAGATTGACAGGCAAGCACCTTCAGGTCTTCAGGCTTGCCCCCACAGAGCTGAGCTCAAGTAACTTCAGATTGAGGAAGCGATACCTTTGAGTGAAAGGGAGGGGGAACTTTTTGCCGCGACAACACATCAGCAGCATCCTCAATACGCCTGCCCTGGAGTGAGGGTGGATATAAACAAAGTGACAGCCAGGAATGGCCTCAATTCGGCTCGGTATGAAGGCGAACGTTTACTTTCTGAAAAAGCGTCTTGTTAATGGATGTGGCTGTTAAAATGCGATCCTGCATTTGCATTGATTCGGCCCGCAGAAACGGCTTTGATTGAATAGAACTGTGGGCATTTCTGGAAAGCAGATTTGTATCATCCATTAAGGGGAGAAGAGTCCCACATGATGCATGGAGATGCTGGGTGATTCATTTAAAAGGAGCTCATTAGCTCGGTAAAAGCTGTGTTCATGTCAATACGCTGCGTTCACTCTTCACTTTGTCCTTCTCCTCTTTTCTCCTTTACTCTCTTCTGCCCCTCTTGACTCTTTCCCATCATATCCTCTCCTCTTCTTTCATCGCCCCCCTTTTCATTGTCCCTTCCTCTCTTCTCCGATTTCCTTCCCTCTACTGTTTTCCTTACCCCTAATCTTCTCTCATCTCCTACCCTAATCTTCCCTTTCCTTTCCTCTCTACTCCTCTTTCCTCCCCGTCCTCCCTGCTCCTCTCCTCCATACTTTCCTCTGCTCTCCTCTCCTTTCTTTTCGTCTGTTCTCCTCTCCTCTTTTCCCTGATTTCAAACAGTCTCCGCTGCCCTTTTCGCTCATCCTTCCTTTGCTCTTGCCTTCCCCCTCCATCTCCCCGTGCCCTGCACGCTCTCCTCTCCATCCCGGCATATTCACATGTCATCAGACATTGAGAGAAACAAAGGCTCCTTCTCTCAGCTGGAGCTGAGGAGCTGTCAGTCCCTTCAGCTATGTTTGATGATAGCATTTCAAATGACACTTTGATCCTCACTCCACACTGTTTGTTTTTCTTCTATGATGAAATTCAGCTCGAGAGGCGTGCAACGGGGCAGATCATTAAAACGTGGCTGAAACGCAGAGAGCCCCGCTTGGCCCTAGAAACCGCGCGTGACAATTTTCTGAGGCATCAGCGCGAAGAACACAACAGGGTTGGCGGCGAAGGAATTATAAAGAAGAGCGGGAATCCAGCGCTCAGCCCACAGATAACGCTCGGCTGAGGTGGTCTCACTGCTGAATCAAACCTCAGGTCTCCCTCAAAAGGCTGAATAGGAACAACTAGGTTGAGGCAGATCTGTCTGAGCAAAGTGTCTTCTGTGGTATGAGAAGAGAAAACCACATATTCCTGTCTTAGATATTAAGAAAAGATGAGAATATATGGAAATGTATACAAACTGTAAAATTTAAAATCCAGAAGAGGTTTCTGTTTAACAACCAAGATATTTTCGTTTATAAGAAAAGGTTAGCAGATGCATTCACACATTTATACGATCATTACCTTTTAAAAAACAAACCAAGCTCCAAACCAATCCTTCTCTCCACAGGTATTTTCAGAATGAATAAATATAAAACACGTGCCTTAATCTGAGAGAAATCAGCTTTTGTTTAAAAATAAGGGTGGAAATGCGCAAGATCAACAACCCAAAGTGTAAGTCTGAACGAGCTGGCTGTTTTCTCTCTGGGTGATAATTCTCCTATTGAAGATTTCCAGAGCCACAGCTGAATCGTATGCAAATATCCACCCCATGCTGTGCTGCATGGCTGACAAATTATCTGCAGAGAGACAGACGTGGCTCTTTTTGGTTTGGAGTGCGGTCATATCAAAAGACGGAGGCGCGCTTAAAAAAAAAAAAAAGGTGTGCCGCGAAGCACACGAGACAAAAAAACCCAACAGCGCAGTTAACAGGATACCAGCCCCGTCGGGAAAAGGATGCTGAGGCCCCCCGTGGAGGCAGCAGCGCCTGGCAACCTACATAGGGCCCCACGCTAGATAAAACAAGCGGTTTAAAAAGCCAAACAATGAAAACGGAACGACAAGAGGAGAAATAATGAGAACCAGGGTTTATCTGGGTGAAGGAAACCGGGAGTGCTTCTCATGTTGTTCTCTCTAAACAAAGTGATTATTATTACTCACCTCCTTGCCTAAGGCCTCCACAGGTGAGTTACACAAGTTTCTGAACCAAATAAACAATGGCATCGCTTAAAATTCCAAACGGTTCAATTGATTTGATTTCTAATAGACCATCCTCCACGCTATCATTGACCGAGCTTCCTTGGCCTTTACTTTAATGCCATGCAGTATACATAGGCCAACACCCGTGCTTTATCCACCATGACTGTTAAACATGGACGTCTGCTGTGAGAATGGCTTTTTTTGTAGTACACTGGGAGAATGTTGTTCTCGTAACTAACTTTAGAATCAAGATAACTTGCTAGAATGCTAAATCATGGCCTGGGGGGGTGATTTATGAAGTGACCACACACACACACACACACACACACACACACACACACACACACACACACACACACACACACACACACACACACACACACACAGGCAAGACTGTAAAATACAACTCCACTATGTTACGTCATAGCAGAGGAGACACAAAATGGAAATGTTTTTTTGTTTTTTTACCTTGACATACAGACAAGTAAACTGAAAAGGGCTGACTTCTTTCCGGGTTATATTGCTCATTCCTGTCATAGTCAATTATGGTCTCTATTTTCTTGCGGAACAATGATTGATGTTAGTGAACCTCCAAATATATTTACAATAATATGGCAAATTTAAAATACATTCCCATTATCCGCTCACACTTTTCTGTTTCTGCCTCAAACTACATAGAGGCAGACACACACAAGGGGCAAAGTGTGACACAAAAGATTCACATGCACACCATGGCGTCCTAATTCAGCGGCAAACTGCACACAAACTTTCACTTTGTATTTGCCTTTGGTGATTCACTGTAGCACAAGCAGCAGACTGGATAATGAGAGGAAAATCGAGAAGGGCGGCATCACCGGTGCGTCTACCTGGATGTTTCTGCACTCACAGTGTTGCGTCTATAGCTGCAGAGGAATTTTTTTTTCTCAGGCTGACAAAAACTCAAATAATCTCTCAGGCTGTTCGCTGCGAAGAGACACTCTGACATTTCGTTTCCCCTCTCTGACTAAAGAGCACCGAGAGAAACTCAGATCCCAAACAGACAGCGTGCGTCTCAGTATTACGGCGCTTTATTAAGTGTCAACCTGCACAAGTTTGCCAGCCCAGCATTGCTCAAAAAGTACAGAAAAAAAAAACTCATTACAAGCAAACTAAGAAGTGAAGCATAACGATAAAAACACGGCAATTAAGTGGAATTCAAATTACGAGTTGATAGAAGGAATGTGGTAATGGCGGGTAAACCCCATCACGTCTGGTAAACGATGCTCGAAGGAATGCATTGGACAAAAAAGCGCCTCTCCCCATCATTAAGTTATTAGATTACCCCGGTGCAACGAGTAAACAACTTCAGACATCTCGCAGCAGGCATACATCCAACCAGTCCCCGCTCTTATTGCATTACTACAGGAGACTTCTCCAGGAGACAAAACGACTCCACGGAGAGCGTGCGTGCGGCGAGGGGATGATTATTGGAAAGCGGATGATGGGAGGCCCCGAGCAGAGGCCCGCTCGGCCCGCCAGGCGCCCGCAGCACTTTGGATCGAGCGGCCGGCTAACGAGCAGGACACAGGGAACGGACGCGGAGGGCAGCGACATCCCATTTGGATTATTGGGTCCTGGACGGAGTGGCAGCTCCGGCCTGCTGCCACGTCTCGTTTGGGTTGCTGCCACAAATGTCCATTCAGCGCTATCGGAGACAAATGAGGGCCAACGTCTGTCAAGGTCAACAACCCCCACCGCCGGGGCCACAGGGGGGAAGGGGCTGATATTGTAATGCCTTATACACTTAGAGTAATTAAAACCTGTCCAGAAGAAGAGGGGGAAGTCAATATCATTTCTTGAGACTGATAATGAGATGCTAATCTGTTGGCCAGCTAGGAAGGAGGTATGAGGAACTCAAGGACACTAAAGCTGATGTTTTTGTTCTCACTTCTGTTGAGTCAACTTTTTAAAATATGGCAAGTGTGTGTGTGTGTGTGTGTCTTGCGGACGCTGCAAGTTTGTCGAGCCGTGGAGAGTGCGGGTCGCTCGTTGTGTTTATGTGGGATGAAAAGATACGAGCCTCCTTTCAAGCTCCTTCGAACTCCCGCTCGTTTACAGAGCGTGGCCCAAAGTGAGTTCAGAGCAAAGTGGAGAAAGTTCTCCCGCCTCGCAGGGACGAGTGAAGCCACATACAGATTGCCCTCATGCTGCCTGAAAGTAGTCCAAGTCAGACCTGTTTTTCGAACACCCAACCGAGCCGGCCTCCTATGGGCTCATTGAGTCATTCCAGGAGCACCAGGCTGGCTGTCCCACTTTCTTCTTTTTTTTCCAGCGGATATCACACGGACTGTGATATCTGCACGGACTCACGCTGCTCAACTTTCCTTGCCACATGTTTGACTACATAAGCAATTGGGCCAACCCTGTCCTCTCATGTTTATTAACCGGGTTGGTTCTTTGGACTCGAGTGAGACTCCCCTTGGGCTGCAGAGGAGCATCGAGCTGTGCTGAAACTGAGCAGACCGCTGTCTGTCAGGAGAGGCTCGTTTTCCGATGTGTCATTTCGCACAAACCCCACACTAACTAAATAGATTTCGCCTGCGCTGCGGATCCTATACGTCCTCAAGTTGTTTTGAAAGAAGTCAAATAAAAGCTTGTCTCATTAACAGAGGATAATCTAACTTTTGATCTGGAGGCTGGGGGATGAGCAGGGACATAATCGCCTGGGAAATAACAGCAATTAAAGTTGCCGGTCACCCACAATGCCAGAAGTAGTTTTTTGCTGCTTTCTCCACAAGCAGAGGATACAAAGAGGAGATGGGTGAGAGAGAGGGGAGGGTATAAGTTGTACAGGTGTAATCACACCAGACATAACTCTGCTCTCATGTCTTTCCAAAGTGTAAAGACACTGGCCCCTTTCGCACAGCGCGTTGGAGGCAGGACTCTTTTGCCTCGGTTCTGTGTGAAAGTCACCAATACGGAATGTAGACACAGAGTTGGCAATCATACGCACAACACGCACGGTGCTTGGATGGCATGTTATTAGCGTGTGCCGACCAGCAGGAGGCTAATAAAAAAAGAAGAAGAAGCTAACGGAGCAATGTGAAACCCCACCTAAATGTTTTGGTTCAGTGTGAAAAAGCAAAGACGGCAGAAATGTGGAATCTCAGTGTGAAAAGGGGCTCTGGTTTTGTAGGGCTTGGTTCAGTTAACCTCCACACATACAACACTTCACTTCTTTGTGTCTCGCAAATTAGAGTAGGAAATACTGCAGTGCTCAAAAAATAATAATAATTCATTCAATAGTCAAGCAGCAAAAAATGAATTAACTTTGGGTTTGTGGTTAAAATGGTAAATGAAGTAACCTCATTTTTTTAATGGGCTAAAGAGTAGAATGCAACACGTGTCTTAGAAAATACATAAATACTTATGTCCAACAAAGAGTAGATTTTGACACATCAGATAGATCATGGCATTTCTTAAACAGAATGAGGAAATGTTTCCCCCCACACACACACACACACACACACACACGCTTCTCATTATCTCATCTTCTCTTCCCCTCACCTGTTGCTGCTTTCCCTAATTAGACTCCCTATTTCTAGTCTGCCTCTCCCCATTGTTCTCCGCCAGATTCTTACCTATGCAGCCTACGTGTCAGAGTTGCTGTCCCTTGCCCCGCCCCGTCATGCAAGGCAGTAACCCTCTGCCTTGCCCAGCCTCCTGCTGACGTGAGCCGACTGGTGCGCTCCCCATCGGCCTGGACCTCGCTCGCCACATTCACCGGGATTCCCCGCTGCCAGGCAAGCGCCCGTGTTTTTCCGTAATCCTTTAAAGAGACTTTCTGTTTGAAATCGCCCTGTGGCTGCCCAAGTTCTGTTTGGCCTTGACCTTCCTTAGTTGCTTAAAAGAGACTTTACCTTTACCTTTGCATTTGGGTCCTCTCTCCTGCACCTTCATCACAGTAGTAGGTACTTGGACAGACTGGTTGAAAGACAATGTTTAACTTTATATTTCTAACATGTTTTACTACTTATTTAATTAGTGCAATAACATTTTGCATTTAAGAACTTTTCTGTTTGTGACAAGCAAACTGATGTTAATGTGCATAATCAACGTTGTCAACGTTGTGCCCTTTTAATACTCCTACACTACAATCATCCCGTACCCCCATGACTAAGAAAACGTCATGTATTCACTCCTCTCTAGGCTGCTTAGTGATGTGCAGCAATGATGTACACTCCTCAGAAAATATTGGACTCCATCGTTTATTTTCTAAATTAAATTCTCGCCATGCACGAGATCTGCTTCTCATTTGAAAAGATTAGATTTAACAATAGCCATCCTGCACAGCTTCAGAGATTCTCATTTTGAACTAAATTGACAGCATCAGGCCATCGAGCGCGAGGCAAGCACAGCACACGAGGGATGATGATGTTATGATCTCGCTGATGTGAATCAAAATGAAATCCCAAAGTCTGTTCCATATCGGAGTGGATGCTGCAGTTTATCCATTACGTGGAGGATCGGATCACGCTCATTAGATTGGCAAACGGTATATGAGGCATTCTGTGCTAGATCCACACACACATCATTAGAAATTCCTAATGCCATACCTATTTCCTGGTATTGATCTAGAAGAAGCTTTAGGTTAAAGCAGCCCTTCATCTCACCACTTAAAAGACAAACATAGGGAGAGAGAGACATTTCTTTTTCGATTGTTTGGAGAAGTTGACTTCAAAAGAGTGAAAAACTCTGGTGGAGTCTGAGGCTTGGGAACGCGGAGCAGGGCAGGTGGAGCTGCAAGGAGAGAGGGATGCGGGGATAGAGAGAGCACTCCGAAAGATGGGAGATAGAAGAGGGGAAACCTTTGATCTCTGGCAGAAGCGTGCCTACGGAGAAAAGAGATGGAGGGCGGCAGAGAAGATTGCAAACAAGGCATGCACTCAATTCCCAATAGCAGCACGAACACAAGGCAGAAGGGAGAAAGAAGGAGAACGAAAAGTCACACAGATTGAGCGATGCAGAGATCGGGAGAGAGGATGACAGGGTCAGAGAAAGAGAGAGAGAGAAGAAAGGAGAAAAGAGTGAAAATGAAGTGAAACAGATAAAACCAGGATGTTAAAAGGATTTTGGTCCAGGGGCTGTTTGGGGAGTTCTCTCAAGCCCTATGCTAAAGCAATTAGCATTGAACCCCTTCTAGGAAAGTGCAGCCAAACCGCAGCGGCAGTCTCTAACAAAGTTAGTGTGCAACAACCAAGTCAAGCAAACCCCATGGTCCCCATTAAACCTCCCGTTTTAATTGGCATGTCAGGATTGGGGCTGCTTGTACCAACTCCTGATTGTACCCAGTGAGCGCACACGCCCCGCTTCAATCGGAAACCCAGAGAAAGTAAACAGAGCCGCTGGATAGAAAGGGCCTGTGTAGCGGGACAACAAAAGCTCAACATTAAATGTGAAAGGGATATTTCTTTCCATCTGTTGCTCATATGGCTGCACTGTTAAACTGTTAATGTTATGTACGCCTTGGTTTTCAACAAGTTTACTTGAATCCAGTTGCTAAAGTTGACTGTCATGTGAAATTAAAGTTTTGGTTAAAGGGAGTCGATGCAATCTTGTTTGGAAAGTTAAAGAATGACATTACAGTAAAGATTATTATTATTAGCACAATTAATATTAGGTAGACGAGTAGCAGAAGGCTTAATGGCCATCGCTCTCTTGGCAGTGACAACACAGCTTACCTTCCAGCTAATTCAAAAGTGGGCAAACAGGTGAAGTTTGGGTGGAGCTCAGGCCAAATCAAACCTTGTTGCCACCAAGCTAGCTAAGGCTAACAAGCTAGGTCGTGAGCAGCCAGCTAACTCCAACGTGTTGCCTGTTGCTAGCATATAAATCAAAATTACATTCCTCCTGCTTTCTTGTTGCCAGAGTCCTCAGTCCTGTGAGATTCGTGTAAATAGAAAGAATCGAGAATGAGTGACACCGTCTGATTTACTGATGCTTGCCTGGAAGGCCTCCATTTTCTTTTATCCAACACGATGCACAACCACAAAGCCAGTTTGGCTGTTTAAGGTTAGTGACGGCTCCCAGCTTTCATTCAAAGTGGAACTATTCCATTCATTAATAGGCATTATTAAAAGGTCTTTGTTGCAGCTTGATTGACAGTTTTCTTAAGCGCCTGAGAACATAGATGAGAAATTTGAGAAATGAGAGGAGCAGCATTCATCAGGGGGGATACTGATTTAATAGAGTGTCACAGTTCCTGCTGACTCCACCGTCCACTCAGTAGCTTTCAGTAGTCACCTGCCTCCTCGTTTCAGCTGACAGCAGTCAAACTTCAGGGTCTCCAGGTTTGATCATTCCTACTCCTCTTACATCAACTAGAACCAGTCACACCAGTCCTCTGACCTTGCTCCCCTGAGTGTGATTCCCAGTTCCCACCGCTGCTGACAGGCGTTCTTCACACTGTAAATACATAACAGCCTCCACTGACTGCAGTGCGCCCGGATCTCCAGAGGCTGACACTCTACGGAACAACATGTCTGGCACCAACAACCAGACTACATCTAAAGTCACTTTAACCACATGTCCCTCAGCCTGTCCAACATTTAGTTGAACAGCAGCTGAGCAGCTCTTCCCTGTCTGCGTGCATTACCCCTTCTGCTCTATTGTTTTTTGTGTGTGTGACTCACGGTGTGGAGGAGTGAGCCGCTGACGTGAACAGGGACGTGTAGCCAAGAAACTGGATACCTACCGTGCCGATGTGAGGCCGTCAGTTATCGCTTTAGAAAAATGCAATTGCGGTGGTGAGGATTTTCTGTGCCAGTTGAGACCAACTGTGCTCACTGCTTACCTTGGAATATGGCGGCGTTCTGGATGATGAGGCGTTTGAGTTGAGCACTGACAACCTGCAGACCAGACTCCAAGTTGATGCGCGCGGCTACCTGATACCGCTCCTCCATTTTCTTTGAACAGCAGGTCGGGCCTTTGGTTTGGCAAACCTGCAGATCTGCACCTGGCAGATCATCAGCAGAGACAAGACAGAAGGCTGGATGAGCGAATACGAAGGAGCTGCAAAACCATTTCATTTTTAAAAAAGAAGAAGAAGACCCTCTTCCTGTGCATGAAAAAAAAAAAGATTCAGTTGCATGCTCTGCATGCTAAACATAGGAAACTCTAGAGCAGATTCTGCCGCATTAATGAGTGTGTGGAGAGGCTGTTATATTTAGCGGGTCTGATTTCAAAAACAAAATGTAGTAGAAAAAAAGTGTTTATTTATTTAACTTGCTCATTCAAGCAATACTAATCATTGTTGTCCTCGAAAATCAATTTGGTCAACAGAAAGTTTTTCACACGAGGCTCAATAAAACTACAGTTTTTCGGGTGACAAAAGTGAGAGGAAGGAGCAGTTCGGCGCACACACAGGCAAACCAGTTCACAAGTACCAGTTTACAACATCTACCAAACTAAGCAACATTGAAGGGATCAAACAACACTTCTGCACCTGGCCGCTGACGTTACACGTCGTTTACGCAGATGAAGCTTAGTCGAAATCCCAGAGCTCTTTTAAAAGGTGAGGATGTAAACCATGTTTCGGCATACAGGATTAAGAACAATTCATTTCAATTTGAAAAACACAACTAAATCTTGTTGACGAGGGCGATAAAGACCGTGTCGTTGGTGTATATAGCCTGACTAAGGATAGCGAGGGAGCCTCAGCTGCTGCGACAGCCATGACGAGTGAACTGCAGTTTGGTGTCACGAGGCACTTGGGGACATCCTTTACAAAAGAACCCTTCTCTCACAGCGGCGACGCTGTACAACATGTATCATAGACGTTCAAATAAGATACTGTAGCTCAATCTAAAGTTGCCGTGACTGGTCCCTTTGCAGGGGAGGAAACTACTCAAAATGTAAGCGGCAGTTCTCCCGATCCTGTGTCGAGAACACCGCTATTGAAAGAGAGAGGTAGTGGAAGACACGCTCTCTATACACAAGCTATAGATTTCACTGCCTTTTCCCAAGTCACTCCTCTAAAACGATGCACACACAAACATCAGACAGACATAAATAGGCCACAACCATCTGATGTTTAAATACAAAGAGGAGCTCTCTCCCGTGTGGCTGTTGAAAGCTTCGGGCGGGAGGCTGCAGTCGTAACGCGCCAGGCTGCGTCTACCAGTTGTCAGTGGGATCTGCTGCTGCCTCAGAGGCGTCAGTGACAAGGGCCTGGTGGATGGAGTGGTAAACAAATGTCAGGGGAGTCTGCCAGCCACTGGTTGGGATGCAGGGGATAGGGGGCCAAGGCTGGGGGGGTTAATGTGGAGGGAGGGCCCGGATATATATATATATATATTATATTAGAAAATCTTGATAACAAGCGTGTCAAAAGACAGACGAAGGCGTTTGTCGAGACGGAGGGTTCGTCATAATATGAAATGTGAATCTCTCTTATTTGAGGATTTGCCTCTCCTCAAACAATAGATCCTCAGAAACAAAAGCCAGACTGCAACAAAGAGAGCAGCAGGCATGGGGGGGAAGTTAAACTAGCAGGAAATGCAACAGTGTGGCAGTCCTCATAATTAACAAGTGCTGGGAAGTGGAGCGGCGAACTGCTTTAAGATGGAGTGTAATGAGTGAAACAGGCAATAAAACTGTCACATGGCACCTTTTGTATGCGTACTGACAGGCTTAATATCTTAAATCAATACCAACAAAGGACTCCTGACAGATAAGATCAAGCTAATTTCAGACTGCTAGGGCCTAAATTATTAAGCTGTCAATAGCACCGTAGGTGGGAAGAGTGCGCACGGTACGGGGGAGGAGACGGGGGATTTAGCAATTATCTCCCGCAAAACAGACAGTCGCATCTGCACAATTATCGTTGCTGATTCTTTCTTTTTTTTTTGTAGATGACGAATGTGTTTCATTACACCGCGCCGAGGAGTAAGTGAAGGATTCGACAGGAAAAATATTCCCTGTGGAGCTTCACAAATAATAAAAATCCCACCGTCTAAATAAAGCCTTCTTTCTGACTGACAGGTCACTTGGGGACCTACTTCCTACTTTTCCTCTTTGCTTTAGGCGGAGCTCTCTCATCCCCCTTATCTCTCTCCTCCTTATTTTATTTATATATATATATATATATATATATATTTCCTGTCATCTCTCCAGTTTTGTTCCGAGCACGTTTCACTTCACCTACCTTGAGCTTAATGGCTACTGGGCACCGTCAGCACGTGTTCTATCAGCCCCGTTATTGCCTAATTACGGTTCTTCTGGTGTCCTGATGGCCATACTCTCAAAGAAAACTAAGACCGACAAGGTGCAAGGCCGGCAGCAATCTGGCTCCAAGGTGAACCCTTTAAATAATTACCTTTAATCAATACCGTGAACTGGGTAGACCGGGCCGTTCAACATGCAGAGCAGCTGTCGTTTTCATGAGTGTCGAGGCCTTAATGGCTTTTTGAAAACGTATTGATCGCCCTCCGTTTTGTCGCAGCCTTTTTAAAAAAACATTTTTATCAGGACGATCCTTTATTGCTGCTTGGCTCGTAAAATAAAAGTTTCTCTTGAAATGTCAGGGGTGAAAAAAACTCCAGCGGGGGCTCCCACAGTCCTGTTTGCACGCAGAGAGGGGTCCTTTCACATCTTTAACAAGCTCTGGGACTCCAAGCCAAGGGAACTAGGGGGCAGCCACCGATACACTGTGTGTCTCTCGGCTTCCCGACGCCAATTAGAAAGCTACACTATGCAAGTTTAATAACCAAGACCATGGGGAAAAAACAAGTCGTATTAAAATATAGAATATGGTAAAAGCCGTTCATTACAGGCATAAATTATGCATCAGTTAGTGGTGTTGCGTGGAAGCATGTGGGACTCCTTGGCTTCCTTCCGGGCAAAAAGAGCCAGCGTCCTTTTGTAGAGACATCAAACGAATGTAGACAAAACCCCATATTACAATCTTCCTAAGGAATGATAATGTCATAATGTCAGTATTTTCTGGCTTTGCTGACTGCTCCACGTTGAAAGTGTTTGATGAAGCAACAAGTTGAGAGCTGGGAGCGTGACTGTGAAAGAGCCCGGACTCTGTTGTCTGAAGAGTACACAAAACAACGAGGCCGCAAACAGGAGCGCCCTTCATTACAAAGAGGGCTGTTTCTAAGGAGGAAATGGGAATCGACAGCACAAATTGCTGCTTAACGAGACAAAAAGAGCTCTTGCGTCAGGTCAAACTTATCCACCTATCAACAACAGCAGGAGCGTTTGTTCTTTTGTTGTTGTTTTTTCTGTGATAAACAGACAGGTCACCTGACCCCGCCGCTAATTAAGAAAGAGGTCTAGGACCTGCCGTTGGTATGCTGCTCTGCAATATCAAACAACATGAAAGCAGAGGCAGTTCAGGATTTTGTGAAATGTGCTGGGTCGCCTTGGTAGCAGAGCGGTTGCGTCCACACACAAATCCGATAACAACCTCCAGAGTGCACAATACGACAAACAATATAGTTGGGATCATCTTCCATCGCTCTGTTTGTCCTCAACTCCTATGGAATGCCGTTTAATTCAAAATTAAATAAATGGTACTTTTATTTCATAAGTACACATTCATTTATTTCATGGTACTTTTATTTCATAATGCCACTTTTATTTCATAATGCCACTTTATTTCATTTCACGTTCTTATATGCAAATCAGGGGGCGTGGCTATCTTTCACATTCAGAACAGACAACAGCCGTGTGCATTTATTTATTTAATTTTGAATAAAACGGCATTCCATAAACAGTGGCGGCTACATTTCAACTGTTTTCTTATTAATGCCATGTTCCTCTGGATGGCGTTTACATCATTATTATTTTCCTTTTTTTATTTTGTAGGAACAATGTAGCAAAGGAATGATATCAGCATTGCCAGTAAAAATATAATTATAACAGATTAAATTGATGGAAGTAAATTAACAAGTAGTTTAGCTGCAGTCTGCTCCTGCCTGGACCTTTTACTCCCCTTTACCTGTAGTTATTTATTTTTTGAATACTGCACACAAGTAAATGTACACAATGAGCTCTGGCGGAATAAGCCTTTTCCCTAATGTCCTATCACCACCACTGCAATGACATGCACGGCCTCCAGAATAAAACACATGTAAAATAAATGTAAAATAAGTGCCAGCTGCCAGCTCCGCCTGGTTCTATCCTTCCATTTAGTGAGACTGTGATGCTCCACTATGAATCAGGTCAGCTGCTGCCGTCCTCCACACGGAATCATGTCCCGGGGTAAGTGCTCTCGCACATACACGACTACCCGGCGCCGGGTGAACCGACACCCAGCCTCCATTTTCTATACCGACACTCCAACCACCCACAGCAACAACAAAGACATGAGTGATACTCCTCCAGCAAAATTCCGTTTTGCACATCTCTATCGTATAATGTTGGGTGTTTGCTTTTTTTCCTGCCCTCGCTTTCTTATCATGTTGGCAGAGTGAAACTTTTGTATTTTGGTGTTCTGCCCCCTGGCGCTGCATGCAGTGTTATTAGAAATCTGCTCTGCGTTCCTGCGGACTTCTCTGAATCAGCCACCTCCCCCACACCATACAGCATATCGATACAGGCTACTTCATGGCTTACCATCATCACACACACACAGATGGAGAGATAGAACACGATACTTTCACCAGTCACAGCCCAGCAAGCCATCCTGAACATTTAAGTTTTCTTCAATCTTTTTTTTAGCTGTAGGACTCAATCGTGTTAAAGTTTTTAGTTTCACTTTTTACACATCTGAATGACAACCTTGAAGTTGTTCTGTATCGATTAAAGGGGTGATGGATGTATTATGGATGACTCAAAAAAAAGGGGACCCAAAACTGAACCAAGTGTGTCAGAAGTGGTTGCATATTTCATGATTTTGTGAAAATGTAAAACAAAAGCTCATTACGACAAAAGTGGAAGCGCTGGAAGTTATGAAAATCCTACCAAAAGAACAAGGTGGCTCCATAACGCTGTCTCATTTAGGAAATTAAAATTTTAAATTTTCATGCATCACTTAAATATTGTACCTACCGCTGAAAGACAGTTCAATGTCATTGCAGAATATAATGAACAGCAAAGATCACTGGAAACATGAATGTAAAGTTTGTGCGCATTTGTCTAGTGAAAAACCTGGATATTATCTATTCAGGAATGGAATGTGACATGACAGGTTTTTGAGGATTAAGAAATATCAGAAGCAGCTTCTTGTATGTGGATCTGCACAGAAATCCTCCACAAACAATAATGTGTCAAAGAATGAGTGAAAGGCAATGAATCAGTGATCGACAATGATGTAATGTTTGGTAATACAAATGGATGACCACTGAAAAACACTACATTAATACTACTACTCCAACTCAATGCTGTCTTGTTAGTGCCGGTCATAAGCTGGTAAAGTAGGTAGTCGAGATCATTACAGGCCCATTGCTATGGCCAGTATTCTGTCAAAAGTCCTGGAAATAATCTTAATGGACAGATTAAATGAGTTTATCCACTCCTCAGATAACCAGTTTGGCTTTAAAGCCAAACATGGCACTGACCTGTGTATATGTGCCTTAAAGGAAATTGTAATCAAATACAGAGATCAAAACTCATCCGTTCATGTGTTTTATTGATGCCTCAAAAGCTTTTGACCGTGTTAATCATGGGAAGTTGTTTTAGAAAATTGAGTCAAAGCGGTGCCCCCAAACACATTGTGAGAATACTGGCCCACTGGTACGCCCACCAGACAATGCAAGTAAAACGGGGCCAAAGTGTCTCTGCCCCATTTGGGGTCAGCAATGATGTCCGACAAGGAGGGATTTTGTCCCCAGTCCTTTTTAATTTATATATTGATGATCTTTCCAAGCAGTTGAAAGCCTGTAATACTGGGTGCATGATTGGTAATGCCTTAATGAATCATATTATGTATGCAGATAATCTTGTGATTGTTAGCCCAAGCAATGCTGGTCTCCAGCAGCTCCTTAATACATTTACTGTCTATGGTGTGGAATATGATATAAAATACAATGCCAGTAAGAGTGTTATTTTAATTTGTAGAGCAAAAGAGGACAGAATTCTAAAATTTCCTAATTTTAAATTGTCTGATAATTACATTGTTGCCTGTGATACGGTAAAATATCATTTTTATTACAGAACGGATGACCGATGATGATGATATCTATAGGCAATGTCGTAAGATGTATGCACAAGCTAACATTCTTTTGCGCAGATTCTTTTGCAAAATGTATGTGTACAGATGGAGTGAAGACGTCTCTAATTAAAGCTTAATGTACACCACTCTATACTGCACACTTGTGGTCCAATTATAAAAAGGCAAGTCTACAGAGACTCCAAGTAGCTTATAATGATGCCATGCGAATATTGCTAAAGAGGCCTAGATGTTGTAGTGCCAGTGAAATGTTTGTCACTGCGAGAGTTAACACTTAAGAAACCTTATATATGAATGCATCTGCCGGGTTAACATCTCTGAAAATGTAATTATCCTGGCTTTGTGAAATATAAAGTTTAGCACTTCACACTACAAGTCCCAGCTGTGGAGACATTGGTACAGTTGTTTGTTCATAAGGCCTTTGTAGGTCGATGTACTCAGCTTGTGACCCTGTTTTTTATTTTATATATATATATTTACTGTTACTGGACCTTGAGTGTGTAATAAAGAGTTGAATTGAATATATATATATAGTTATATACATATTTATTGATGTACTGGATTGTTTGAATAAGCGTGAGCTACGAGGACGCGCCAAGCTGTCAATCTGCAGAGCGTTAAGGTCCGGCCCCGCTGAGAGGCGTTCACTAGTTTATCCACAGTTAATGAAGAATGAACGTGTGGAGTTATGGAAGGGATTTACGCACACGAGCCTTCAGGCACACAGAGATTCTGGGCTTTATGGTAAGATAAAAAGGGCCACACTACGTCCTCTGATGGGCCTGGCTCAATGTGTGATGTGGGGATATGTGTTCTTTAAAGCTTGATCACTAGAACATTGATTTACAACTAAATGCGTTGCAACCCATTTCTGCCTCAGTAAAAGCACTCGGATTGGACATTAAGTACTGAACTCACATTACATTTTACTGCAGTAGCTCCTAAAGGGGGTCCTGTGATCTCTCAGGCTGGGGGGGGTTAGCATGTCTGCAGAAAGACGTGCAGATGGAATTGTTGACTGCATTATGTCAACACATTGGAAATCAAAAGAAGAGGCAGGTTATCTATGTTTCAGTCTCCCTATTCTCACAATGGTTTAGTTATGTCATCAATCCTATCTAGAACGTGTCTCAATGGGACAAAATATTTTCTAAAACCAGACAAAGTTGTCGTCTTAACAAATGTTTGTTATATTGGTCTCCCTCGTGGTTGCATGACTGTGTGTACCAACAGAAACAATAGGAGCAAAATCAGAAAAAAATTGTTCATTTTCAATCAAATCCAATCAAATCATAAAGGTAAGGCCCTCCTATTCGCCACAAACTCCTTTGATAACGATGGTAAAATGCATGTGAAGACACAGATTTAGTTTTACATCCCTAATGCTCAATCAGAACCCAAATCGGTGCAACTCTCTTTCATCCCTAACTTCAAAGACAAATTAAAAATTAAGTTTATTTAGGGAAGTATTGACCCAGTGAGCATTTTTTTGGTTGAAAAGACGTTGAAAATATTCTTCAATATTTACTTTTGGTCCACTTCCTGTTGAACGCTAGCATGCACCAACCTAGCATGCTAACTAGCTAACTATTGGACACTAACGCTAACTGGCTTACCAAAAATAACTTCCCTGTATCGAGTGGGCAGCACAAGTAAAACAGCTGGTTATAGTTCCAGGTGTGCTTCATTCAAACACTGACGTACTTACAGAGTATTGGAGCCGGTAGCCGTGGTTTTATCAGCCCGCTCACGTCGCTCTGCTCCCGGACACGCTTTCCCTCGGAAGCGCTGCAAGCGTCTTGCGCATGCGCGTTACAGATTATGCCCGCATTATTATGTCCTTAAAGCACATTGGTAACGACACACAGTCTGTATTTCTATATTCATGACGTTTTAAGAAAAATATGAAATGCGTTTAAATCACGTCTCTAAGTAAACCAAATTTCGCCGACCAGTTCATTCATTATTATGATAATATTGATGATAATATAGTCTCTTTCAACCTTGCGTTACAACATGACACATAAGCAAGAAATTTACGTTTTTCTAGCACGTTGATGTTTCACGCACGTTTAGGCCGACGTTGAAATGATGACGTTCAGACCTCATTTCAACCCGATTTCAACCATATTTCAACATTGAATTTACGTCTTGTGCTCACTGGGGACACCCAAAACAGAAGTGGTGCATCATATTTATTTGCGGGATTTAATACCTCATCCATCTCGAATCACTTTGTAAACCAAGCTAAAAAACAGACGTCATCCAGTCTGTGGAACAAAGAATTACACGTGTTTGCCGAGCTGCTCAAACAGCTCAAACAGAAGAAATGGGGCCAGCGGGTTTTCAGTGTTATACATCCATCTAAATCTACAGCGATGTGATTTGTTGCCATTGGCCACTTGATAAAGCACCGTGGTACTGTATGCCCACTTCATAAAACCAGCAATCACGCTGCAGCAGAGGAGCCGCGGGCATCGTGGGAATGTGTAAACCAAAGTAGCTCTTAACCGGTGAGGATGAATCGTCCCTCGGCTGAGTGCCGGATTGATTTCCGGGGTGAGTAATGGTTTTGAGCCACCTGGTGTGCACGCTGTCCGGCTCAGACTGACCCTTCAGTGAACGTGCACAACGTGGGCTTCTCTCCCTCAGATTGTGTGTGTGTGGAGGGGGGGGGGTATTTATTTCGGCCTACCACCGTGACTTTAGGTCAACTGCACGGAGGCCTCTGTGGAGGGTGCGTGATTAAATATGTATGTACAGTACATAGAGATGTAAGGGCGCCGCGGTTGGAGCCGCGTGCACCCGCCGATGGGAGATAAACACGGGACGGGTTGAGCGTGATCAAATGTGCGTGGCACGTCGTTCCTTGCGGTTTGATTTAAAACGTGCCTGCGATCCGTCGCCCTCGTCTGTGTTTACGGCGCACATGTGGAACTATTCGGCCAAATCCGGTGCGATGCGCGGGACGCGTGGAGAGAAAACGGCATTAACTATACAGCAACAACATGTTGAAGTTGGTTGTGGGATTTAGCGAGACGCAACAACAGATTCATTCCTCCTTTCAGCGCAGTGGGCTTTTTTTGTTCTTCTCACGTCTGAAAAGTGAAGACACATCCCTCCGGGGCAGATTCGCTGACATTTGAGCTCCAGGGAGCAGTAATTGCCGCTGGAGAACCGCTTCTGATGCTTGGAGAGTGGGGACATCGCACCACTGTGACGGTGTGGAATAAGGGGACGTTTGAACGGTGCCTGTGTATCAACCCGTTTAAAGGATGAGTGCTGTTATCTTGTGCAGGACATCATCACCATCATCATCCTCCTCCTCCTCGTCACTTAAAACCAGCTTGCAGAAGGTGAAATGCCCGGTAAAACAAACTGTTTCCAATGTTTAAAAGCAGCGACTAAATTAGTTTAGCTACGTTTGGTTCGATAGGGAAGCATGCCATTTGTCAGTTACTGCTGGCTTGTATAATTTAACCTGAATTTTTAACACAATTGGTAACTAGTCAATAGATTGTTTTTGTCGCGGCAGGTCGATGAATGTGTGAAAGTTAGAGCTCCGCTAAAGGGGCCCTCCTCCCAAACTGAACAGTAGATAGTGAAATTGCAGTCAAAACACATTTTTAACCTATGAGAGTCCCAGTAACCCGAGGATGCAGGAACCGCATATGCGCACACCGCGCCGCAACATGCACAAGCCTTGAGGGGAGGACAGTTACCTGAGACCGGGGTTTCGGGGACCCACTTGGAGCCCGGATGCAGGGACTGGAACACAGTGCGCACCTCCTGGCACGTCGGCACCTGTCCGCCGGGCATGGAGAAGAGCTGGAGGGATACGCACAGGAGGAGCGCACCGCGGACCGATGCACCGACCATCGTAAACGGAGAGCGGCTCGTTGCGGGGAACCGGGCGGGATGGAGCGACGAACGGCGGAGATCAAACTTCACAGGCGCTCCAAAGTTACCGCAGTATCTCTCGTTGGCTGGTGAGGCTGCTGCTTCCGGCTCAGCATCTTCGCGCTCTCGCTTTCCACCGCCTCCTCAAGCGGGTCCGTCCGCTCCACTCAGATGCTGATAACCTCTTCACTTACGGGTCTGACTCCCGGCTTGCTGCAGATACATGTGCTCGCTCTCCCAACCCTCCCTTCCTCCCCCTACAAAAGCGCGCGTCACAACGTGGACCTGCGTGTATTGAGTTTTGCCTCACGCGTAAGAGTGTAACGATGCGATCAGATACATTGGCTGCAGGTCTGAGAGAGGGGGCGAGGGGGGGGGCAGTTGTGTCTTGGATGCATATGCTCATTATAACGATAAAGATGACAACGCTTCGGAAATAAGCTGAAAAAGCTTTTATTCAACCACATAGAGAAAAAGTGTACAAATCTAGCGCAAGTGAAGATCATCATCCTCCTCTCCTTCTTCTTTTTCAACATAATACACGAATCAAGTTCAATCAAATCACGTAATGGTATTTCATTTTACATTACCTTCATAGTTCACTTCCACTCAGCTCCTGTAAGGGCCGATAAAGTTGAAATGCTGCCACCTAGTGTTCAGTCTGACCGGGAACCCAAAATGTAGAGCGTCTTCTCTGCAGTTCACACTGACCTCACTCACCTTCCATGCTCCATACACAAACTAACACACGAGTAGCTGTTCACAACATCCGGTGGCTTGCAGATGGATACTGGGCCATTTCTTTAGATTCTATCAAGAATTGAAATTGGGTAGACAACCCCCCCCCCCCCCCCCCCTGCCCCTCCACACACACACACACAACTTTAATGTTAAAGTGTCCTTGTATAGCCTAACATTATTGTAACAAGGAGGTAGAAGTTGCTCTTGTGCCTGCAGTGAATACAATGTTTAGTCTTTCAAGTGCTCACCAAAGCAGAAAACCTGCATCTCTTCTCTTGGCCGTGCGTCTGAGAAACAAAGAGCTTTGCATGGATTTGCACAGCAGAGACATGGCAGAAGCTGACAGCAAACCAACAAAACTCCCTGTAAACCCACACGAGTTCCACCTGCCAGCGCAAAATCGGGCGCTAAAGCCGGCTTGAGGGAAGGTGACCGGCAATACCCGAAGTGCACAAACTGCAGTAGATCCGTGTGCCCTACCTGCACTGTGAGCACTTTGGGACTGCAAAGTCTACGGCACGTCCAGGGATCGGAAGCAGAATGTGCTCTGTGCTTCTTCTGTCAGTCCGTGATCAGCGGAGGTTCCCGGCACTCGTCAGCTCTCAGATTTAAAACATGTTACACATAAAAGCGTTTCCACAGAGATACATTTTATTTCAGGGTGAATATAGTAGAGAATATTTGCAATCCAGAGACAGAACGAGCCCTCCAGCCAGAAGGAGCAACTAGGGCAGTAGATACTGAGCTACTTCACTGACTACACTAGATGCACCTTAGCTGGAAGACCATGAGTTTGGGGGGGATTGACATAGTGGATTACTGCAAACTCCTGCTGGCAAGACGCTTCCAGTCTCGGGCGAATCTGAAAGACAGAACCAAAAATCAATTGATATTGAATTAGAGAACTATTGAAACCAATCCGATAACTCAATGCAGGAGAATGAATATAAGCCGCGGCCATGTTAGCCAAATTAAAACACGACAAGTAGTGATGTTTTTTTCCCACGGATATTCACGCATTACAAACCTTTAAAAGTCCCTAATAAAATAAATTAAAAACCTTTAAAAAAGCAGAATCATTTTATAATAAAATACTGGTTGCTTAGCAATGATCAGACATGGACATTCCATTGCAATGAAAAGAGGACACCCATCATCAGGTAATCTACTTTTGATGCTTAACTAGTTTAATGGTCTGTAACTGTTACAAATAAACCAGACTGGAAATCATCAGGCTGGGTACAAGTACTTAAATGACAGAAATAACTTAAATGCTGGTGTAACTGTATCTAGTTCACCTTCTACCACTTTAATAGGAACTGGAAACAGTTTGAAGATGACACATTTGAAAGTCTTCAAATACATTCCCATTCTATTATGAGATAAATCACGGGCTACTCAAGCATAAGTCTCCATGCAAAAGCACACACGTGGAGGGGGGAGGGGTAGTTGCAAAAGCAGGAGCACAAAAAAAAAGTTACAATAGAGACCAAAATACTTCTTATATCGCAGACTACGGGCTGAAGAACTAGCCGGTTCCCACATGCGGCCCGAGCGCCTCCGCGTGCAGCTTCAATAAAGTGGCGCCAATTTGTAACGCGATGGCGAGCGCGTCGACTCAATTAAATAATGATCTCATATCGCATCCGCGTTTATTCAGTGACGTAACAACTACACACACACACACACACACCGGGATTGGATGGATGTAACACGGATTAATCAAATAGAACCTGGATGAGCCCAACGTGTCAGCGGCGACGCCATAACAAAAGACTGGAGCGGAATCCACTTTCAGTCAACTTTAACGAGTCTTTGGACTTCCGCCGAGCAAAAACACACGGATCATTTAAATATGCGTTATACACACAACATTACTGCAAAATATATGTTTCTTTAACGACTCGGCAGTTCAATGGGCAGAAATGGTTAGTTTTTTTTTTCTTCGAATAATTAAAATGATTTAAAACGAAATAATTGTTCAAATCCACGCGCGTCGATTCGTGCCGGAATAAAAGAGGAGAAAGATGCTGCAGAAGTCTCCCGACGTCCTGCCTGCACGTACCGTGTACCGCGCAGATGTTGCAGCCGTCTTTGCGCCAACAAAAACCAAGAACTATCATGCGTGAAATTGTGAGAGCATCTTTTCGCGTTGTTTTACCCTCTGTGGGGGTGGGGAGAACGCAGGCAAGGCTCACGACGCGGAGGTCTTCCTTCACAAAGCGAAAAATCCACTCACAAGCGGGTTTTTAGGTTATTTTTTTTTTTTCTCTCCTCTCGTGTCCATCGGGGGAAACTTCTCCCTGCAGATGTTCGCGGACTGCACCTCGGGAAGCTTTTCAGGAAACCCAGATCTCGCTCATCCATTCGGCGCTTCGCTGGTCCAAAAGGAACCCAGGAGGCTTGTGACCCCCTAACCCCTGTAAAAAAAAAACCCTGCCCCCGCCTCGTCTCCCGCTCCGTCTGCAGGCGCACGTCCCTCCACCACCCCCCCCTCCCCTCGTGTGCAGACAAATATCACTCACCATGTGCTTTCCAGTTGGGAAAAGTGTCGAGACGCAGCGGCTTTCCAAAGGCTCGGTGGCACTCCCTCCACTGTGGGAACGTGGAGCAGCTTCGCCTCGCCGGCCTTCTTCCCCGGGTTGAACTTTAACCCACTTTGCCATACTCGCGTTTACTCTCTCTGGGTCCATAAGCTGTTCGTAGTGGAGTTTAAAGGGAATCGTATATTATTCCTCCCCCCCACGTGCCTTTGATGCTCATGAAGGAGTGATGAGGGTTAGTCAGGGTTTGGGAGCTTTGATGTTATTTGCCGTAAATCAGGGTTAGTTGGTGGAAGGAAAGATTATTTTTAAATGTTACAATCTTTTAAAGTATTCTGGTAGAGGATTGATGCACGTTTTCTATGGGTTTGAGCCGGGGATTATCATTGACCTCCACACAGACAATAGGCTGGCAGCAGGCCTCATGTTGGAACCCTCATGGTAGGATGGAATGTGTCCCAGTGTTTTGAACTGGGCTTACAACGGGGTGCGGGGCTATTTTTTTTTTAAACAATATTCGTTTGCATCACTGGATGAATACGCTTAGAGTAAGTGGCCGACTTAGTCCAGTAGGATATTTCCAACTTGGTTAGAACATTTTCGAACAGGCAGAAAGATACTTGACCATGTGGACTGAGCGCTGCAGAGAATCTTCAGGCAACAGGTCCAAACATTATTTCCATCAGCATTTCTTTGGACCAGTAGGTAATTATTCAAGTCTATGAAATGTCAGAAAAATTGCAAAAGTATGGCCCACAATTTCCTACAGCCCAAACTGGTTTGTTCCGAACTAAGCCAAACATTCTCATTGAGGGAAGCTAAAGCTTCGACTGTTATCGACGGGTTCCCAAAGTTAAAGAACGACCTTTCCCGACAATATTCACAATTTAATTCAATATAAACCAAATGATTTTTTCAATACATTGTGAAAAAAAACAAACGAAGCCATTGATATTTACTGAAGGGGTTTGGATTGCTTTCGCAGTACACTAACCATGGAGAAAAGACTTGCTGTCAGTATATACAGCGGTAGCTGTCATTACATCTAGAGTAAAACTGCAGAGATCCTACCTCACTTCCCAAGCCTGAGGAACCTGCTGCAAATACAGCAGCTCTGTCTCTCAACAAATGAGCGAGGGGGGGGGGGGGGGGGGGGGGGCATTGGTTTCCCAGTAACCCAAGTTCTATTACCAGAGCACGATCCCTCATCCATTCCTCAAAGGGCTGGTACACCAACACAGGTGTGTTCACATGGCTGATAAGACCTGGCTTGGGAAGAGTTCCCCAGACTTCAAGCACCAATTAGAATGTGCCGGCCAAACAGACTGAACACTGGACAGTAAGAAGAAGAAGAAGAAGCCTAATCAAGTACATTAGCTGAAAACACCTGTGTCAACTAGATTGTCGACACACAAAAATAAATTTGCCATAAAGTTTTTTATTTTCATGAATGCTTTCACACTTGTATCCTTTATAAAGTTATGTACACATGATTCGCTCCCATGGTAAATAAAGAGAATATCCAGAACGTCGAGAAGGGTAGGAAAAAAAAAAGAAAAAGGAAGGCAGAGTAAAAAAGTAAAGCAAAACACATTTAAACAGACAACTCTAAATCATGAAATATATAGTACTAATCTTAAGGAATTTGTATTGACGTCTACATAATATCGCCAGTGACTTATAAACTTATAATTAGAGGAAGGGTTATAGAAAGAAAAATGTTTTGTTGGTACAACTTTTACAATTGGACCCATTGATGCCACTAGCTCCCCCTGATGGGACGACTGGGCAGCCCATCATGACTGGGCTCAATTTAAATCATACTATGAAGGATTTGTATTTTTAAGTAAATGTTATTTTCTTTTACACAACAGTCAGAAATCTTGAATACTATTGGAGCCTATTATTCAAGTTGGTTAGCAAGCTGTACGTTTCCTTGTGCTCATGTATATAGAAATATATATTAAATTACTCTTTTGTAAATGGGGTGAGTGTGATGCATTGACATCGTTTTCACATTAAATAATCAAAAAGGAGTTGATCACGGACAGGATGTTAAAGAAACTCAAACACACTTTCAGACCAATTTTCTCTCATTAACTGGTGACATGATGGTGCACTGTGTGCAGGACTTAAGTCTTTTTGTGCATAATGTACCACATTCACAGCAGTCCCCAAATGATTTTTTTTTGATCTGTCAAGGCCTGATGATAACCTTGTCACTACCTGGTGCAGTGTGCAAAATAAGGATTTAAAATAAAAAAACAGAAGCCGTTACCTTCCGAGTAGTCTTTTAAAATATATAATTCCACTCACAGGATCACCTCAGAGCATAATGCATAGAGCTACACTACACTCGATGTGGATCTGAGAAATTAACTTGAATTCCATTTGGGACTTTAAAAGTGCATCTTCACCTGTTTTGACTTTGGTTTAAAAAAAAAAAAAAAAAAAGGTGTGGAATTTCACTTAATCATTATGATCCGTTAAAGGTCTTTAAATAAGGCAACGTTCACTACAAGGTAGCACACTGCAATTCATTATGAATTAACGTTTGTGTGGCACCACCCAATGAAATATTTCAGTTCAAAAATCTAGTTTTCCATTGTGGAAACCAGGTCCCAGTCCCAAGTTTGAACATACACTTTTGTCAAATTCCGGCATGCATTCAAACATCTGCTGTGTGTTTTAAACAGTCAAATAAAACTGATCTTGTCCAAGAAAAAAAAAACGAGCAAGAGAACACAGCATTTGCAAACTCAAATTCCATGAGGTATACACCAGAAGACTGTGCGCTCAGAAAACATATTTTGGAATCCCTAAGCTGTCCTTTGAGTGACAATGGCTGAAGTAAGGCAATTATTTATTTTTTAGAAATGTAACTAAACGGTGACGCACGCAAGGAACTCCGTGCTCTGCAGCAAAAACAAACTCTTGTTTCACAAACATGCGCGTGGTTACATGTTGACATCGGATAGGCTGTGCTTGCTGATGCATCAAAACGCCTGTTAGTTAATTTCATCAAAATGAGTCATTATAAAATCAGACCAAAATACTTGGAATTCAACAACTGCATGGATGAGTGTTATTCTTGACATGACGTCAAGGTGATCTAGTTCGTCATATCAAATGTCCATTACCTACTGAATACCCAACTGATTGAGACGTGGAATAAAAACCAAATGAGGGAACTTATTCAGTAAAAAAAAAAACGAAGTTTTTTACGAAGTCTCTTTAGGTATTTGTGCTGATCTTAAATGCTCTAATGATAGATGTACAGTGCCACATTCATGATGATGCATCCACATGGGCGACACCTCTGTGTAAACTGCCTTCCTAGCGTTATGCAGTGCTTATGTTGTAAAGCTGAAATGCCAAAAACGGCGTGTATCAGGTTGTTTAAATCTCCATGACTGAATTGTTGACTAAATCAGTGTTTCAAATGAATGATTTCCATCCGTGCTTTGTGTGTGAGGACAAGATCAATTGCGGTGAGCGGATGGCTGGTACCCTGCAGCGTTATCGGATGCCTTGCTTCTATTTCAGTCATGTAAGCCTTACTGAGCGCGGCCTAAAAAAAAAAAAATAACAGCGCGAATAATTGATTATTTCATGGTTTTGATTTCCCCTTCCTGTGTCAGCTAATGTATCCGTGAGTACAGCACTGCAGGGTCATTTGTGGCCTCTGAAACATCACACAATGCAACCAAAAGGCCTACTGCCTACACATTAATGACCAAAAATGATTATGTACCGACCGGGCCAACATGAGCCACATGTCTCGCATGCTAAAGCCGTAATTCCGAAGATCATTCAAGTCCCTGTGCAAAACTATAGCTTTAGAATAAGGCAATAAATCAAACCTATGCTAGTAGTTTGACTAATCATTGTTCGGAGAGAAGGAGTTACTGTCTTAATAGGTTTACCATGAAGATACAATCTCTAAAATTAAATATAGACATGTCAGAGAAAGCCTTCCAAGAACACACATTGGCTGTGAAAGGGTTGGTGGGGGAGGAGGGGGCGGTTTTTGTCATTCTACGGTCTCTTGTCAGCGACAATGTAGGTGAAAAGGGAACAGTTTAAGGTTCAATAATACAAGAATGGACTAAAATGCATTTCATTATCACCAAAAAAGAAGCACTATGGTTTAAATAACAGTTCTTGGCCCACACCCAAGTTGCTGGATGGAAATCACCTCACAAACAAAAAAAAAAACCCAGAAAAAGAAGGAAGTAATCTTTGCTTTATCTCCCCTATATTTTGTAGTTAATTACATTTTAATGAAGCATGTCTTTTAGACTCTCTTAGCCCTGTGCAGCCACCACCTGTACATCTACCACCTGACGGGAGCGGTCCTCCATGCCGCCTCAAGCTTCCTCCGTTGCTACGGGCCTCTTCAGATCCCGGATCTGCTTAATCAGATAGTTCTTCTCGTCGCAGAACTGCTCATCCTCCGATCGGTCGGTCTGGAAGTGACCCAGGAACTCCACGAGTTTGGTCTGGTTCTTCAGCAGGATGTCGAGCACGGGCTGAGTCTTGTTTGGGTTTGCAACAAATACCTTTTAGAAAAAGGGGAGAGCGTTGATTGGCAATTCGCAAGGTTTTATCTGAAAAATTACCTTTAGACTTCTGTTGAACTCCAGACCAGCTTTAAATATTTTATAAGCAAATGTCAGCATGCTATTTTATGAAACCTTTCAAAGAACAACCGGATTGTTAAACATGAAACTCTTGCACTCTTACACGGGTTTTATTAGCCCACCTTGAACACATGGAATGCTTCAAACTGGATGTTTCGACTGTTGTCTCTTAGCAGGTTCATCATCAGCTTCAAGTTCTCAGCACGACTGATGTATTTAGTCATGACCGTGAAGTTGTGTCGATCCAGCAGAAGTTCCCCAAGGAGCTGAAAAACAGTATGTTATTACAACAATGTCGTTTTTGTAATACTGTGGGTAACCATGTTATAAAGTGACCCCGATGAACTTCTACCTTCAAAGACTGTCGCTTGGTGACGTAGTTCTCAGAATGCAGGAGCTTCTCGTATTCTGTAAACACCTAAAAAGACATTTCACAAGTATATTAATACGCACAAATGAACTGCTCTGTTGATTAAAGACAACCACTCACGAGGCTCACCCTGTCATAATTGTTCTCCAGGAAATCTGCACACATAATCTTGTGTCTTGTGAGGAGGTCCTGAGAGGAAATAGAAGAAATATTAGAGACAAACTGTGAAAATAAAAAAAGGTGTTGGTAACCAGAAAGAAAGTCTGCCACTGAACCTTGAATGAGGCGAAAGCGTCTGAGGCGATGTCAAAGGTTGAGAGCTCCACATAACCGAAGAAGCAGTAGAAGTCTTCAGAGAAGAGCACCGTCCTCGCCAAAGGCTCGTGACGCAGGCACTCTCTCAGCATCATCCCACAGTTCAGAGCCACTTCTGCGCTCTCATATCTGCAGAGGTGAGGACATCGCAGTCCCATGTCAAATCACTTGCCCCGTAGGTAAATATGAGGCAAGAAGTAAATATAGGCCAGCTATAAAACAAGCCCTTTTTCAGGAATTCCATTTTGATTTGTACTGATAAGCAGTACACTTCTAGGTCTTATTTTTCGTGTGAAACAACCAAATGTGGACAATTAACCATGGAGCCAAAAAAGGGAACCTATTAACAGTCTACTTTAGAAATGTGTCATTTTAAATCAAAAGCTAAAAAAACAAAACGAGTGACAAAGGTGGCACTTCTTCCACAGAAAGCAGCTTTAACCGACCACAATGCAGTTGTGAGACATGTTGCTTCCCAAGTAGGCAGGGTGACTCTGTTTTTCAGAGCTGTAAAACCAGCACCGCTATCACTCTAGTCATCAACATGCGTAACCCACAGGTAAATGCAACAAGTTCTCGCTCGTTCCTCTGGGAGTTGTTGAAACACATGAGTAATGACGAAAATGATATGCCATGTTGATGTAGTGACTTCTACCTTAAAAACAAATAAAAAATGCTTTGAAAAGAGCCTTAAACAAAACTTCTTAAGTATCTAAGGTGGAAATTGCCTTTATGACATGTAATGTACATCTAAAGCGCTTACATTCAACATGTATTAAACGCCGAGTTCCTGTAGCCTGAAAAGATTAACTTACCCCTTCAGCAACATGAAGAGGATCTTTTGCTGGGTGGAGATGTATTCTACCGTGGGTGTTCGGCTGCCAATCTGACGTCTCACAATATTACTAAACAGATGAACCACATCCTTTTTCCCCTGTGAAAAAAAAACACAGAGCGGTGAATGGCAGCACAGTTGCAAATGTCATACAAATATTTTTTTGCTTTTGACCTTGATGTTCAAATCACGCATGTAGTGGGAGCGACCCTGATCATTTGAGGGATCAATACAGTATTCACAAATGACGTCGGTGCAGAAAGTAGGTGCCTTTTCCCCCCCCACCTCAAAATCAATCCTCTGCAGGTTTGCAATGAGAGCAACAAGGAGGTTGGTGTTGTACAGCTCTTGTGCCAGCTGAGCCACAGCTTCGGTTTGAGGCTCCTTGTCACCTGTTCCACTAAGTACCTCCTTCAGTGACGCCAGGTTTTTGGACACCTCCTCTGAGACCTTAATTGTGGAAAAGAGTTATTAACTGTAACTATCTGTTGGAGATGAGAATAAGAGACTGTACGAGACAGTTCAGAGCTGACCTTTTCACATTTTTTGCTGTCCCCAGCATCCATCTTTTCCATGTAGGCCACATTCTCCTTCAAACTCCGCACTATTTCACCTGGGCTCTTCTGAGACTTCCCAAAAGGAAAAGGCATGACTGGAGGCTGGTAATCCAAGCTGAAATCTCTGAAGAAACAAAAAACGGGTTCCATAAACTATTAAGCTTCCTGTAACGTCTTTGCATCAGGAAATGGCTGAAAAGCTTTCACCTGACGGAAGCCACAGCACAGCTAAGTTGGCTATGTCGCCAGACCGAGAATCGACAGTTAAAAGTTTAACTGTTGAGTTTACAGTGCTGAAGACTGACAGCACACGCAGCTAATTAGCTAACCATGCTAACCTTACGTTAGTTTTCAAAGATAATACGGGGGTACATTAGCGCCTGAGTAAGACTTTCACGGTAGGGTTCCACCTCAGTCATGAGTTCTGCTAAGTTAGCATTAGCCCAAGCAAATAAAACGCCAACTTTCTGAACGAACCAAGGTTCTAACGGAGAAAATGACGGTTACAACGTCAACGTTACAGCATTGTTCAGCAGCAAAGTTGAGCTAGCTTGTGACCTAATTAGCAGTAGCAAGAAACACGAAAACTAGCTAGAGTCCGTCCGCGGGCAGACAGCGAGTAAAGTGACCGTGGAAAACACACGTACACACTTCTGACATATTCAGTTAGGGCTGTCAAGACTCACCGAGTGAAGTTTGGAAGAGGAAGGAGGCTCGGCGGGTAAAGCTTAGCTAGCGCGCTAGCAAGTTGTCCCCACTTTCTTTTCCACCGTAGCGCTATTACTTTGAAATATCCGTAACGTTATCTGAGATCTTGTGGCTGGAGGTATCTAGCGTATTTCGATCGAAGCTAAAAGTTGCTCAGATGGACGACCTTCATAGCTGTGATGTTTCATATGAATCTCTCTACTCGTGACCGTCTGTCCCCTAACTTGCTAGCTGCCTAGTTGGGAAGAGAGAGTTGCTGGGCTGGCCGGCCTGACAACTTCATTTCCCTGTTCTCTTCTGTTGAAACTCTAGTACTCCCTTCATCCCGGGGACACTGGGCGGGTATGTTTTGCTTTGCAAAAATACTGACACTACAGTTGTCCAATCGCTTTAACCAAATCGAAGTGGTGAAAACGCCCTCTGCGCTCTAGGTACGCATGCTTCAGTAACTACAGATATTTGGTGGGCGGACATATTTAAGAATGCACGGGAAGGCCCTTCAGTCGGACTGCGCTGTGACAGTAACCAAGTGCTCCTAAGTACTCTTCAAAGGAGAAGGCCTAAAAATGTTTTTAGAAGTTTTGAGAAAGACCTTTCATGATATGTGTGCAGGGACGTCTGTACTTTGTTATGTAATTTATACCAATTGGCATAAGGATAATTAGTATACATTTCCCTTTGAGTTCCTCGCACCAATCATCAATACAAATTCCTCTATGTCTAACATATGTGGCAATAAATGGCTTCTGTTTCTGATTGGTGCGATTCTTGAGAATAGCAATGCTTTTCACTTTGAGCTTTTGATTTAGACCTGGCCATGTAGTGCAATGTCAAGTACAATCGAGCTGCAATTTCTGTTCAACTGCCCAAGGCTTTTGATACTATTCATCACAACCCTGTGAAATAAGCTGCTTTGGAAATGGCTTAAGGATGTCTCCCAAGAATCCACAAATGTCCTCTGATGATTATTTTATATAATAACTTGCTTTAAAAAATATTCATCAATCATTTTAGTAGTGCAATGTCTAATTTTGGCTATCATCTGTTAAATCTATGGCCAGATTTAACCTTTCATGGGCCACAACTAATGCCCTCACACATTCAAGTACAGATAACCTAAAATGACGAAATATACAGACATTTTAAATGAATATACTATAAATTAACACATTAATTAGGGGTTTAACATTAGGCATTACATGGCAAGAACTTAAAAAATTACAGCTCGTCTGATAGGTAGCCCTGAAACCATCTGTTTTTATCCTATTACATCTGCACAAAACATGGCCTGGTTGGATAGTGATCCATCAATAATAAAGCTATTTTGATAAGATATTTCCGTAAAGCACTTTAGTCTCCTTCACACTATAACCTCCTTGGAACACTGCAACGTACGATCGCCAACCAGACCTTTATTTTGAAACCCCCCTCCCGGAAGTACCCCTGCCAGCGGCACTGTAGCTAGCTTGATGCTAGCGCGAAAAGCTCACGATTACTTCTGAAGGACGGAAAGAATCCCAGCCGCTGCTCACAACACTTTTTTTTCACCTTCCCCACCGCCTCAGCGCTTTACATTTGTATCAGCAGGTAAGATGTGAGCTGTGAATTAACGGCTGGACGGCGGCCGCTGAGCAGTCCGGCCTCTTACCGTCCAGGCCGTATTGCTGGCGTACGAGCCGAGCCGCGCTCTGTTCACGGGGAACATCACGTATGGCGCTCTTTGCTTCCAAACGGTTCGACCCCCGCCTGTCATCACAATTTACCAAATTTAAAGGGCAATATTCGCTGTTTTCCAGCAGGAAAATAATGTAGACACAGGAACATGTTTTCCAACCAGCGACATTTGTTTCTCCACATGAAGAGGCCTTGGGGGAGATTCCGGGGCGTTGAGATGTTTGAAATTAAGTTTTCAGTTTCTGCCGAGTTAGTTTCTTAGAGAAAGAGACACACACACACCCCCTTCGATTCAAAACTTTGCAAGGGGGGATTTTATGTCACTTTCCCCCCTCCGTGCTCGTCTTGTTCTTCTCGCACATCGACCTCGACGCCGCCGTGGGACACAGGGTTGTGTTACGGGAGGGTTTCTGCGAAGACCCGAGGTGTAAAAACGCGCTATTTGCAGGTGATTTTACCCGCACGGGGTTGTGTGTCTGCACGCGGGCTCCACTGATGTAGCCGCCGCAGTGAAATCCCGGCCTTGCTATCGAGGCTGTGATGGCTCTATCGAGGCGTCGCAGCACAATGCTGCTGTGATATGAAACCGAGATAGTCCATAAACGAATATGCTATTGGGGTTTAAATACACGATTGTATTGTTTTTATTTAATACATCCGTTGCGCGTGAAGCGCCTTGTGGACACCAGCACAACATCTCTGCAAATGAGATTTGATCTCATGTTTCTCGTTCTGCGTTGAACAATACAATTCTTGAATAACAATCAATCTCGCATCATGTATGATAAAATGTTGTTTAGAATACAATACACAGGTTTAATAGAAACGCAGCTCAAATGATGCACTGTTAATATTGAAATAATCCCAGCTCATGGTAATGTGCGTGTGTGCATGTGTCTGTCTGTCATCTCTGCTGATCAGTCATTAGAGACAAATATTGCATATTTCCACGGATTAATAATTATAATAGGATGGTTTCAGGTTGGGCAGACAGGACGTGCTAGCATATTGAAGCAGACTGCAAAAATATAAAACATGTTGCATAATTTGCAGAAAAACTACTAAATGGGAAGGTGGGTGTTTGGATGTAATTAGAAAAGCCCCCTTTGAGGGAGGTAAACTTAATTTTCTCTGATTTCCATAATTCTATATCCTGTTTGGTCTGATTTATTCCCTGAAGGACTATTGGTAAATACACAGGACCTCACAAAATTCTGAGATTGGTCAGAAGTTTTACCAGACAGACTTTGGATTTTGGTAGTCGCACTTCAAACCAGCAGAAACTCTTCATAGACCAGTGGACCAAAATCAACTGGGACCAGAAGTTGACTAAGCATCAAGCTGTGGTTAGGAGTGCTAACTCCGAGTAGGAGTTTAGTACTTATAATGGCTTCTTTAGGGTTTAATTATTTGACCATACACAAATTTAGCCTCGACAAACCCGGATTTTCTCAAAAACAGGTTACTAATCTACGAGGTATGTTTTGGTAACGTTAATCCCTGGTTATAAACACATAATAATTGAACAAACCACTCAGAACTCTTATCTTGTTACTTCATTCACTCTCATCCCCATTGCAAAGGACCCTGGGCATCACCAATATATTCTATTCATTTCAAAGTTTCATGGCATCCAGTTTGAATCAGGTGTGAGCTCTGATTATTACGAGTGCATTCAGGTACATGAAAGCTGTTATACTGAATCTTAAAGGACACAAGCAGGCAGTGTTACTGTATGACTGAGCGCGTTTAACAATTGCTTCAACTACTTTTGATAATAACCACAAAAGGATCTACCAGTCTGTGTAATATGGAGTTATGTTGTTGTTCACACTGTCATATCTTTTTTTTTTTTCATCAGAGACTTTGCCCACCAGAAAAAAGGCCTTTTGTCATGTCGGGACAGAAGAGAGGAGCTGCAGCGCGGCTCCTTAAATGTTCCTTCTGCAGAACCAACCGGGACAAGGAGTGTGGGCAGCTGCTGCTGTCGGACAGCCAGAAGGTGGCAGCCCACCACAAGTGCATGGTGAGGAGAGCACTCTGCTCTCAACGCGTGTAGCCTGTGATCCTTCTAGTCTACACCAAGGCATGCCTACATTGTAAACTTTGGATTGTGTGTTTTTTTTTGTGGCTGTTGTGTCACTTTTGTTAAGCCTACAAAAGGTCGGCATTTCATGAAGAAGTTATTTATTTCCTCCAAATGTCTGTCTTTGGTCCCACGGGTGATCCTGACTTCCATGTTGAGAAAACACTAATTTACTGTTTACATTTGGCGAGGATTACATTGTAATTACACTGTGAGATCAGTTAGGATGCTGCTTAAACCCACTTGACATCGGTGGGGAAATTGGAGCATCAGCAGTGGTCATAGGCAAAATTAAATTGCAGATATTGCACTTCTCATCCTCATAATAAAAGACTGCACAAACCAATTGACATTTTTCTGTTAATAAATGTCCCATGCAGCTTTTCTCCTCTGCCCTGGTCACATCTCACTCAGACAGCGAAAACATCGGGGGATTTTGCATTGAGGATGTGAAAAAAGAGATCAAGAGGGGAAATAAATTGGTAAGTGGCCCTCTCCATTAGAATGCATCATGTGGAAATCATAAATCTATTCAAATTGATATGACTCGTCAATGTTATAGCTTGACTTGTCCCTGTGAACATATGAGCATGTGCAGCAGGTTTTTTATTGAGCTAATGAGGATGCTGGCTTCGTAGATGAGTGGATGGACACACAACACATGTGTGCATTTACAGACAAGGTGTTGTTGCTAGCTAGTAGCATTACAGCAGACCCCTCATGAATTATCTCATTTAGGGATATATTTGGGGAACATTCTAGGGAAGCTTCTTCCCTCTGATGCGGTCTAGAACAATACTGTTCTTAAGCATGTTTTGCAGGAACAAGTTGAGGCTCATTCCTCAATCGGAAGAACTATCAGACTCTTAATAGTTTCTCTAATATTTAGAGGAGGACAAGCTGCACTTTTAATTTTTCTAGCTGAAATACAATTTAATCTAATTGGCAGCATGTCTAATTTGATATGAATGAATATCACTGTCACACTTTATACTTGAGCTACATTATCGCAGTCGTTCTGGTTCACACCCTATTATATGAACACAATTGTGTACCAGAATACCCCCATATTTACAGGTGCAGTGTTTTATATATACACATATCTCAAAGCGTTATGTGGACTATGTATTTATTTTTATGGACATGTAGTTTTTAAATCTTAAAGTTTACTTTGAAGATTTACATTATTCTTTGACAAAGCACATTACTGGTTTCCCTGCTATTTACAATGAGCATTTAAAGATTGTGGAAGTGTGTGCACATGGCTTTTTCTTTTTTTATTCTTTCTTTTTCTGTTTCCTTCCCCCTCAGATGTGTTCCTCGTGCCACCGGCCAGGCGCCACCATCGGCTGTGATGTGAAGACGTGCCGGAGGACGTATCACTATTACTGCGCTTTGAAGGACAAAGCTCAGGTCAAAGAGAATCCCTCACAGGGGATTTACCTGTAAGTCACTTTGCCGTTGCTGCCGCACAGAGCGTTGTTCTTTGTTCCAGTTCCATGGGATTGAAATACTTTTCTTCTGCCCCCAAACATAGTGTTTACTGTCGCAAACACCGGGATGCCTCTCAGGATGGCATTCAAGGTAAAGTATGGGCATCTGTTACATTATTAGGCTGCATGGGGGACTGGATTCATCCGTCATTGGATATCAGATTCTCACGCAGCAATCAACAGTCAGTTTTGTGCTTTGTCGCGTAGTCCGACGAAGGTCTTGATGCGTCATTCATCGCTAAACTCTCATTTGGAACAATACTCGCTGGTTCCTTTCTCGGCCCTTTTGTGAACAGAAACGTTTTTTTTCCCTTTTTTGTCGTTAGATGAAGAGGGAGTCGTGGCCAGTGAGTCCGAGTCGTCGTCGCCCCCACAAAGCCGGGGAAGAGGGAGGTTTGAGAAGGGCCGAGCCAAAGTTGGATCTCGTGGCCAATCGGAGGACACCCGCTCCACTTCCTCGCAGGCCGCGGACGAGGAGAGCTCCTCCCACGTAAGGCGGCGGAGTCTGATTGAGTGAAATATTCTGTCGGGCCGCGCGCGGCACCCGGTCTTTGTGAGTGTCGTTGTCCGTGTGTTCCAGCGGGACCGCTCCCCTCTGAGGGCCAACGTGGGAGACGGCGGCCAGCGTTGTGGCTTCTGTCACGCTGGCGAGGAGGAGAACGAGACGAGGGGCATGCTGCACACAGACAACTCCAAAAAAGTGGCTGCGCACTACAGGTGCATGGTAAGCATGTTGCGCACGCGTGGGGGGGGGGCATTAAATACGACGTATGTACATCAATAGTGTTGCCACTTTAACTCTCTCAAATGTGATCCCTTCCCAGCTTTTTTCCTCGGGGACAGTTCAGCTGACCACGACGTCACGCGCTGAATTTGGAAACTTTGACGTGAAAACGGTCATCCAGGAAATCAAAAGGGGAAAAAGAATGGTGGGATGATATCATTTTTCTGCGATACTCTCTGACAAAAAAAAATGGACTTGCTTAACGTTTTTGACAAATAAAATTGTTGTTTTTCCAGAAATGCACACTGTGCACTCAGTTGGGTGCTACCATCGGGTGTGAAATCAAGGCGTGCGTGAAGACCTACCACTACCACTGTGGCCTGCAGGACAAAGCCAAGTACATTGAAAACATGGCGCGTGGCATCTACAAGTGAGCACAACTACTTCATAGGGAGATTTTCTCACTATACGTTTGTCAGGCTTAAGTTAGTCCTTGTAGGCTCTTGATGTAAAGGATGTTCATCAAATTGTTTTGTTCCTACACATCTGAAAACGATAATAATAAAATGTAACTTTAACCTGAAGACTACTTTAGTCATGGTCCCCCCCCCCTGATTAATGACATTTAGAGACTACTTTTGTCAATGGAATTGTCCTTTTTAGTCGAGCATTGAGGTCTGATAAACATGTTGGATGCATTCTCTTCCTCATTAAACATTTTCAAAGACATATTTTTTTTTTTTAATTTTGCAAATTGTTCATGGTTTCCCTTTACATTCACTAACTTCCGGCTTGAATAGACCAACGTTTGTCGTGTCCGTTTGTCCATCAGGGGAATATTGTGAAACTAGAAGTAGAAATGTGTATCACCTTTTAACTCTTAATTTAACCCACATCAGATCACATTTTGCATTGAACTAATAATGGCTATAGTAAGATTATACTTCTGTTTTTTTTTTTAAGACTATACTGCAAGAACCACAGTGGCAACGAGGAGAGGGATGAAGAAGACGAGGAGCGGGAGAATCGCAGCAGACAGAGAGCGGCAAACAACAACAGCGGAGACACACCTGCAACGCAAGTCAACGGCAACTAGGTGGGTCGGTCGCTGCCGCACGCACAAAAGGGTTGAGAAAAAAACCCTCAAAATTGTCCACTATTTATGTCAAACAGGAACACTGTGGTCAGTGTTTTCCCACAGAAGCAATATCAACCGCAATATAGTTTTACTTTCTAATAGGCACTAGTGTCAGTATTATTGTTAATATGCTTAATATTTATGAACCTTTTTATTATTTTATTCACATTATCTTGTTTTAATTAATAATGTTGGAATTTACTTTCTCTATTGTTGTTGAATTTGAGTTTTGATTATATATATCTTACACTTGCACTGCTATTCTATTTTGCATTAGTAACAGTATTACTTATTTTAACTTGATTCTTCATTGATGCTCATATTTTAGATCCATTGTTTTTACTTTATTCTTCTCTTGCAATCTTTGGTCAATGATTTTTTGGGGGGGATTATTTAAGTTCTATGTCATTACTTGTTACTAAGCAGCGTTTTAACATTGATGCCGCTCTTACAGGTACTCTGGTGGACGTGGGGAGAAACCAGAAGCAACTCCAAGACAAGGGACAGATACTTCTTTTTATACCAAATCCTAACCCGCCCCCATAAGTCCTTTTTCTACGCGTTTTCTCCTCAGTAAAGGAACACAATGTCCCGTGTCAACCAGATGTCGTGTACGTGTGTAAAACCCTGATTTGGCTCAACCGTGTGGGCCGCTTACAAGCCGGCGGTGCTTCCAGAGCACCGACTGCTGCAGGATCACCCAGAGCCACGCTGCTCTTTCCCAGGAGTCAGCGACCAGCTCAATTTCAAATACATGTACTGTTTCCGCGAATAAAAGCTGATGGGACTGATCTTTTGATTGTCAATCACTGCCTGCGCCCCCCCCCCTCTTGCAGATTACATGACACACACTTGCTGAAACAGATGCATTCTGGATCTTCTTTTGCTTCTCAAAGACTCCATTTTAAGCGGGGTCGGTTTACTAGTCTCTCTATCAAGTGGTGCAGTTTGCATACCTGTTTCTGTAATCACGTCTTATGAATACTCATGTTAGCCTTTCTTTCTTGATATGTCATATTTTGCTACGGTATTATCATGAGTCATTTTTGGAAATATCTGGATTTCGGTCACCGTTACAAGTTTCGCCGGCATGCACTTGAATTATCCTTCACTGTTCAAGGTGGCATTTTTAAATTTAGCGACAAAAGTAGAATTCTTTAGAAGAGATGGCCTGACTTTGTTTGATGTACTGTTACCTGTATCGCTACAAATGTACCCATGAATGATTGGAAATAGAAAAATATTTTTATTTTACACATTTACTGAGTGATTCTTTTTTTCTGAAAGTATGTCCGCGGGCTCTGGAAACACAGCGGGACCCATGATGATGTGAACTGCTTTGCACTGAGGGAAATGATCAGGAATGTGTCAAATTCATCAGTTAAATAGCAAGTTCATTTATAGTTGACAAATATGGATTCAATTCAAAGTTTCCATTTCTCCATCTACAATGATAATGGAAATGAAACTCAACCTCCCAGTCTTCAGAGCAGATGTTTTGACCTATTCTGCACATTTTAGAATGCTCTCTGTCAAGATTGTTTAATGCCGTCTTTGAGTTAATGTATTCTCATTCCTCTGATCTGAACATTTAGATCCATTTCCAAGCTCCAACTTACACTCAAGCCTTCTTGACTTAGTTCTTGCTGTCAGCTGATGGTGACTCTGATTCCATTTGTGTTCTCCAGTGCAGCATTTGATACTGACCATAATACCATCTGGAACCTAGGTGCTCCTCAACGGTTTGGGATCTTATCATATAAAAACATATACGTATGCTCGAACACACAACTGGGCGGGCCTGGCCCATGAGGGGGGGGGGCTCCCGCGTCACTATGCACGCTGCAGCGGAGCTACATTAGAGGCGGAAGAGGACAGAATCCCCCAGGAACCGCGGAGCGAGACCTCCACGCGTGTGCTGTTGCCAGGAAGCTCGCTCGTGTGCGGAGCCAAACTTTAAAGAGCCATTTGTCTCCCCTCTGTTTGAAGACTGCATTCCACTGAATGGCGGCGACTGACGCGGATATGGCGACGGCGCCTTCTAGCCCCTGTATCGTGGTAAGCGCCCCCCCCCGCCCCCAAGCCCCCTCAAAAATAAAGAAACGCAGAACGCATGAGATATGGAAGGTGGTCACGGTAATGTAGCAGCACTAGCGTTAAATACCTCCAGTAATGAATAAACACGCTGTGCGAGGCTGTGGTCGCTGAAGGTGCTTCACCTAGCTAGCTTAGCTTTGGGAACACGTTTTAGCCGAAGCTACGTTACTGTATTTCAACGTGGCCACGGTGACGTCACTAAACCGCGAAAGGTTATGATGTGCGCAACCTTTTTGGTTTCAAAATATAATAGCGAGTTGGCGCATAACGTCAAAACGTGACCTTTAAAATCGATGTAATTTCCTTACAACAAATTGATTTTCTCATACGTAAGTATGTTTGAAAACCTGCCAAACAAATGTGAATAAAGACGGTGAAATCAGAGCTAAGATAGGTGTGACATTTAAATGAACTCTACAATACACACGTACATAAAGTGGACCAGCCACAATGACCTCTATGAGAGTTGGAAGCAAGCTCTGCTCTACACAACATTTCCAGCATTTGAAGTGCAGGTTTGTTATGTCATGGTAGCAAAGCCTAACGTGGCACCAAAATGGAGTAGAAGTTCCTTTTAATCGAGTGTAACATTTGAAAGGAAATAAGCTGGGCAGTGTTGTGAAACATTCACTCTGCTTGCACAGAGTTCAAAGAGAGTTATTCAGTGTTAGTGTTTGTCTTTACGACTTTCCTCACTCAATGACATAAATCGCCTGTGTGTAACAGTGGGGAAATGCGCCTTAACACCATGTTTCCACAAGGACATCTGCTCCGTATCGGCTGTCATTTTAGAGTTAAGCCGGTGTAGCCCAAACAAATGGGCACGTCTATTGTTTTTCAAATGCTCTATCTTAGTTAAGTTATCAGAGGACGGGCGCTTTGTGGTGACAATTTGTTGGCTTTGGGGAATCCAAACTGCAACAGTATGAATACTGTGAGTTGCGCCTTGTCCCTCCCACCATTCCCACAGTACTTGGAGTTCTACGCCAGCTTCTCAGCTGTCACATGATATCAGTTATGTTGTCTGGGTTCATGAGGCATTCGATTTTGAGAATCTACGGTTAGTATTACACACAACTGACCACTGTCTGTTGCTCCACAAAATGTACAGAATCAAGTATTGTTCTCAGAGTGTGTGCGCTTTGTGGCAGAGAGAAAAAAATGTATAATGAGCGAGTCAGTGGAAAAATAAGACCACTATTCACCTCCTCCCCTTCTGCTGCCTGTATCCGTGTTTTTATCCTTTTCTGTCGTGTATTATTTCAGATCAGTGACGATGAGCAAGGGTACGACCTGGACCTTTTCTGCATCCCAAAGCACTATGCCACTGACCTGGACCGAGTCTACATCCCACACGGACTCATCATGGACAGGTCAGATATTTTTGCAGCCTGTGGTGGGATAGTAAAACTGTGAGAAATTGCCCAGGTCAGCTAAAAAGAGCGTGAAATGCTACAAATACATTGACATAATCATGTTTATATTTTGACTGTCTTTCCTGGTTGTAAATGCTACATTGCAATAAAGTGATGTAATGTTCTGAACTGACCAGACTGTTCCTGCTGTTTTGTGAATTGCCTTTACCCACTTAGTCAATATATTCACAATAGGGTTTTGTAGAAGCACAAATCAAATGGAGGTATCTGGTGAAGAATATCTGCATACCGCCGGGTACTGACATGTTGTCTGAATGATTTGTTGACAACCCACTATTATAACTGATCATAGTTTTTTTCCAGTCATTTGAAAAGATCCTGCCAATACGTTTGTACTGTGGTGGAAACATTTTATTTTTATACTATTAATGGTAATTACTGCTTAGTGTAGCTACAAACTGAGCTGACCATCTCCCCCCCCCCTTTCCCACGTGACCCAGGACAGAGAGACTGGCCAGAGAGATCATGAAGGAAATGGGGGGGCACCACATTGTGGCCCTCTGTGTGCTCAAAGGAGGCTACAAGTTCTTTGCAGACCTCCTTGACTACATCAAGGCTCTGAACAGGAACAGTGACCGCTCCATCCCAATGACGGTGGACTTCATCCGCCTCAAGAGCTACTGTGTAAATACATCAGTATTTATTTCTTTGTGTTTTGAAATTCTGCTTTTTAAAGAAATAGATTTTTTTAGAAACATGCATTTCGTGGAGTTTAGCCTCCTCTCCCATTTTATAGATATCTCGAGTAGCAACCCGAGGATGCACCTCCACGAAGGCGATAGTAAGACTTTCAGCCAGAAAGTGTAGCAATGTGACCGCAAAGACAGGAAAGACAAAGAAGACAACCAGGGAGGTAGACAATGCATAAAGATTGTAAAAAAACATCACATTTAGCTGACTCTTTAATCCAAAGCGAGGGAGACGCCCCCGAGAGTCATTGTTTCCGTGCTGCGCGTGTTTCAGCAGCACCTCGTGGTCCTCAGTCTGAGACCGCGCCCACATGGGAAACAGGAAGGCAATACGGTTTCATACTATTGGCTCAGCTTGGTTAGGTTCCTTCTTTTGTTTAAGAGCATCTATGTGCTATTTTTTTAATAACCTGGTTTCTATACCAATGTAGTGCGGATATGAACAAAAATTCCACACTCCATTTAAACCATTGCAGAGGAGGAGCGGGCCATGGGAACCACGCAAAGTGTTAATCATGGACGTGGAGAAAAGAGGCCTACTTTGAGGAGGAGGAGGAGGAGGAGGAGGAGGAGGAGGAGTAGGAGTCGTCGTCTCATTGGTCCACCCACATATTTTTCATCTGTTCAGTGCAGCAGAAGCTTGAGGCCCAGATGACTCGCACACACTGATGTCTCTTTCCGTTGTACTTTCAGAGATATACAAACCTTTCCCAAACCGCTAAGCTTAAAAACTTGATCCACATTGAAAATGTGCCGCTAGGAGATGTTTTACTGACATTCCAAATGTGTTTAGTTGAGAAACACTGAATCTAAATAGTTTGTTCCTTGATAGACTTTCTGCACCACTTTAATATATTTAAGGAAAAGTCTAAAATGCTTCATTCTAATCCTCACAGAACGATCAGTCGACCGGAGAAATTAAAGTGATCGGTGGAGATGACCTATGTACATTGACGGGGAAGGTAAGAAGGATGGAGGGCAGCACGATCGTCACTATAACATTGTACATTTGTAAAAATGATAATTATAACTTGAATCAATGGCGTTGAAATGAGAAACGTTACGCCTCTTGTCATTGATAGCATCTCATTATATGTTGCCACCATTTTCAACAGTAACGATATTTTTCAATTACCTGCTAACTGTTATTGATTAATGCTTTCATGCAATGATCCAAACACTCATGTTTCCTCCTCCTGAGTTTATTTGCACGGAAAAAGGAAATGTTTCTGACTAATGTGATGGCTCTTTTCTTTTCACACAGAACGTCTTGATTGTGGAGGTACGTACCAATGTTTCTCGTTTAGTAAATGTAAGGGCTTTCTATTCCAAGACTAATGACATGTTCTTTCATGCGGCGTTTCAAGGATATTATCGACACGGGGAAGACAATGCAGACGTTGTTGGAACTCCTCAAACAGTTCAATCCCAAAATGGTCAAAGTAGCAAGGTAAATTGAGCACCCGTATCTCTTCTCTCGTGGAATCATGTGATGATGGCAATAAACACATTGATTTTCTGGTTTCCTAACAAATGTCAGGCAGGTTGTTATCGTAGCTATCTGTATTATGATCAGCACTGTTTGTGTCCCCAGTCTGTTGGTGAAGAGAACACCAAGAAGCGTTGGCTACCGACCCGACTGTGAGTTCAAGTCAATGCTTTTCTTTGGACTATTTGTGAAATGTATTTTCAGTGTACTGTATGTGGGATTTTTTGAGTGAGAAATGGCATACCGTCATTTCAGCGTCGTGACTTCATCACAGTTGATGTATCCACCCGTTTCTTTCAGATGTTGGATTCGAGGTGCCAGACAAATTTGTGGTGGGGTATGCGCTGGATTACAACGAGTACTTCAGAGATCTGAACGTAAGTATTCGAGGAGAAAAAAGAGCCATTATGATTCAAGTGGCTCATGTATTCATTCCCATCAGTTTGTATGAACAGTTTGTACCTGCTTTTGAATGCAACAGCACTTATTGAGCCTTCTCTGTTTCAGCATATCTGCGTCATAAGTGAGTCGGGGATGGAGAAGTACAAGGCATAAAGAGCACTTTATAATCATTTGATCACTTTCGTCAAAAATAATTTGCTTGCTCAGGGTCCCAGAGGACAGACTGCTGAAGTGATCTTTCTGTTTTAGCAAACCGACACAGTAGCTTCAACCCCTTGACAAATTTAATTAGCTTGAATGGAATCACATCTGGCTGAATCGCATGGAGCTGAGCTTCACCTGAAATTAGAGCAGTTCTTCTACGCCGCTGCCCCTCCTCCAAAAAACTTTATTTTTAAGCAATGATCTAATTTATTCCTTCGCCACGCTGCTAGCTTTAAGGGCAATTTCACAATTGTTGTGCCACATTGATTTGACAAATCAATTGACAACTTTTGGAATTTAATTTTTTAAAAATTGTAATTCTACTTTTGTTGACGTTTATTTTATTGGCGGTTTAATGGCCACTCTAAAGCATGTTGTTACATTTTCTCAACATCTACATGTGTATTTTGGGACAGAACACAATTCTGTGCTGTGTGATTTTGTGTTGCAAAGCAAATGTTGTTCGCTGTCCCTAAGTATACACATACTATAGATGACATAATGAAGATGAAATATTCGAATACGAATTTGGGATGCATGACAGCTTGAAAATTAAAGTTGTTATGCTGGAAAATTTGTATACTGTACAAATTATAAAATGTCCAATACATAAACTGCAGTTAAAAGTTATTCAATTTAAATTACTTGTATTTACTTGTAATTGAATAAAACAATTTTTAAAAGCCCACATTCAGTAAAGCATCACGGTAAAACATTGTCAAATTTATTTTTCATCAAATGTTCCTACACCTCTGATTGCTGGGCTTCAGCAAATCATTCTCGGCCAAATAGTACAGGAAATACCCCCCCCCCCCCAAAAAAAAAGGTGTGACGTGATATTATTTGATTTCAAGTGATTACGTTTTAGACATGACTGAAATAAACGCCGGCTGAGCAGCACCTTACTTTTTTAATAAATGGTAAAAAGGAAGCATACTTTTCTCATGCTTTTCATGTGGCCAAAGTTATTTGAGATTGTTGTCAAATGTATTATTTTTCGATTTTGTACTGAGCCTGGATGCTTTGCAAACACCATGCATTCATTTAACAGCTTGGTTATGGTGTTAATGAAAAACCTAAACATGGAGTAGCCGGCTAGGCTTAATAAACGCTTACACGTGCTTGTTTTAACCTGATTTATAATGAATCGATACCGGTTGCCTGCTAGTTACAGACACTACACTGACGGGAAAGAAGGCAGCTTGAAAAACGTTAAACGTCCTAATAGGCCAAATAATATAAAGTTATTTGAGTATGAATGCCAAAAAGAACAAGCGTCTTTATGGCTCCTGTAACTATCTGCATGGCGTCTCCCGTCAGCAGAGACCAGGTACAAACATTTGATGCAGCCACATTAATCAAGCTATTCTTGAGATGAAGCTTTGCATGTTGAGTGCATGTAGAAGTCTGCGGTGGGAGCACCGCGCGCCGCCCCCCGCATCCCGCAGCATGCCGGGAAGTGAAGCCGTTTGATTGGACGGGACTGCTAACGCTAAAAAAGAGGCGTGAGCTTCGCTGCTAACGGCTAACATAAGTTAACGTTAGCTCCTCTATGATCATCTAACGCAAGGACCTGGTTCATTCTCGACGGTGTCCTGCGGAAACAAAAAAGGCTACTGGACAACAATTGTTTGCGATAGACGAGATTTATTTTACTTATTTGAGCCCTACAATCTTTTAGGCTGACGAGCTAAAACAACTAAGTTAGTTGGTGAGACTGTGCCTCGGCCTCTGTGGAGATGGTATTAAGGCTATTTGGGTTAATGCTAACTTAGCCTGGCAGGCTAGGTAGCATGGCTGCTAGCTGCGGATGGAACAGGGCAGCGGGAAGCGTAGCACAACATTAGCTGGACGGTAGACCCGCGTTGTGAGAATTACTTTTCTTCAGCGTAGTTAGACCTCGTCACGGCATCCACGCTAGACTCGAGGGTCAAACGTTTGAAACCCTTTTAGACCAAGTAGCTCGTCGGCGTGGCTAACTGTAGCTTTGTTTTAACAAGCTAACATGTAGTTTAGCATAGTCGCGTCTCAGCCGTCATCCTATTTGGCCTTGCAGCAGGAGACTAACAGGTCGGTAGCTAGCCGATACTGGGCATTGTGCGGTGTGTAGCCACGGCATGCTAACCACACAGCAGCGAAGTTTGGGTCTGTTAGGAACAGGCAACGGTTACGCAGACCAGTTGTGACCGATGTTATGCTCGTGGTATGTAACAATCTAAAGATAGTGCGTGATGGTCAGGCTTAATCGGATAGCTTCAACGCAGGAGTTGTAGACGACGGGGCCTTGCGGATTGCAGTGGGCTCGCTACATTTAGTGTGGTTAATGATGTGCTTGGAGAGTAACAATGTAGAACCATTGATCTGATTAGCCCTTTGGAGTTCATCAATTGGTGGCGGCTGCGACAGATAGCAAAATGAACAATTCGGGAGGCTTGCCACAAGAAAAGATGGAGCTGGATCTGGAAATCCCATCTTCTCTCGTTCAGACTGAAGGGCAGTTGAGACGATCCAACAGTGCGCCCATGATAAATGGCCTGAGGTCTCTACAAAGTTACTGTATACTATTTCAGTGGATGTGTTTGTCCTTTTCAGCATCTACAATTACAGTGGCCTCTTTTTGAGAAGACTCATGGTCGGCGTGTGAATTTGTCATTCCAGTGATAACACCCAGGTGTTCCAGAGAGAAGTCCTGCGCAGCCGGAGAAATAGCACAACAGTTGTCAACAGGCCGAACATGGTACCAGACTTGATCAAGCACACCTCACTGAAGTAATGTGTGTTTGAATGATTCTCAATTGAATGTTCTTTCCCACGCACACACTTCTTCTCAGGTCCCTTCTTCGCCCATTCGCGTCCCCAGCACCAGGCTTCATCAGATAAAACAAGTAAGCCGGGGAAGCGTCGTCTTTGACTAGCATTTCATCTTCCAAGATGGCATGTCAGACCACGGTCTCCTTCTCAAGCCATAGGGAGAGACCGGTGTCTTGTGAACCATGCTAGAGAAACACATTTTGGAGTCCATAGGGCCACTGATCTTAAAGACTCGATCACTTGGTAGTATCGGACTGCAACAGATGAATTATTTTGCTCAGATTGAGTCCATTGGCTGAACCACGAGAGATAAAAGTGGTACGGCTTTGATGCCGAGTAAGGCCTCACTGCAATGGAGATACAACAATGTCCAGTTGTTGGATATTTGTATTTATGTCATTTAAGAAAAATGCCTTGGTAAATCACCACTGTGCAACTATTAACCCCGAGTGCTCTTGCAGGAGGAAGGTGTGGACGTGATGAACAGGGAAACTGCTCATGAGCGGTAAGTCGTGTGTTTATGAATACAGTTGGGTGATTTAATTATCGGTTTGCTGTAAAATCCTTATTCCCCTTTTGTCTTCACTCAGGGAGGTTCAAGCCGCCATGCAAATCAGCCAGTCCTGGGAAGAAAGCCTCAGTCTGGTAAAGGTGGCCTCTTCTTTACAGCTGGTCCCGCCCCTCCAATGTTACTGTGTTCTTTTGTCGTAATCGTTGGGAGTCGGCTCGTTCCTCTGCATGTTTTGGCCTCGCGGCCCGGTCGGCCGCTCCGTCACAGTGGAGAGTGGACAAGTACAAACATGCTAGATTAACACTGAAACGATTGGGAGTTAACAGGGCCACCAGTCTTTCAAGGTCAGGCTGAGTTGGTAGTATAATACTCCGACAGACACTCTTCATGAATGCTTTTCACCTGCTGGCAGTGCTGATGTGAGGCCGCACAGCCACTGATCCCTTTGACCCCCTTGGTGTGTTCTTAGAGTGACAATGATTTGGAGAAGTCTGCGTCTTCGTCCTCGTCTCCAAAGCGCATCGACTTTGTCCCGGTGTCGCCCGCACCGTCTCCAACCAGAGGGATTGGGAAAAAGGTACGTCTGACCTCTGTATGGCTGCATGCACGTAACCCGATTAGACCGTGAGCGACCAGGCGCAGGAAGTAGTTGAGGCAATTTCATGGTTTGCAGTCAATTGATTCTCCTAACAAGTTCAAGCAGAGTTATGACTGGAAGCCTGTGTGGTTGCTGGAAGGCAACAGCTTATTGGCAGCAGAAAAAATGCAAATATTTGTTCTGTTTAAGTTCAAAACGGTTTATTTCGTGGAAGCCCAACCAGCTCTAGTTGCAAATGATTCCCTTAATCTTATACTGCATATGTTTTAGATTAAAGAGCTATCAAGGTTGATCAAAATGTTGTTAAACGGTGATTTCCTTTTTCGATGGGCTAACACAATAGCAACACTTACAGTATTATCTTGGTGACTTTCTTCCAAGCAGCAGTGTTTCTCTCCATCACTTCAAATCCTTGTGAGCAGCAACGGCCTGACACCGAGCCCGATACCCAGCCCGACGCGCCGCTTCAGGTGAGTGGCAATGTACTGCGGTTACTTTAGTCTCGTTCTAAATCAAGGTCTTTTTGGAACTTGCTGGTGGTGACTGATTTGTGCCAGAACTTCTATTCTGGCCTGACAGAGTGTTTTCTTTGCTCTTCAGCCGACGGAGTCAAAGCCCCATTAACTGCATCAGAGCCAGCATACTCGGGCCAATGAAACGCAAAGGTACGGGTCCAGACAGAGGTTCAGTAAAAGCTGTAGAAGGTCACTTAATTTGAGAGACATTGTGATTGAGTTTCCTGTATGCAGAGTCACTACAGAATTACAGCGGTTTCTGTACACATTCCAGATTTATATTTTCGTGTTTTTCAACCAATTATCTTGACTTGCTGTATTATGGTCTATTTGGGACCTTCTTTAAAGTATTAGAGCCTAATGTAATGATTCAGGTATTCTAGTGAGAACACTCCTAGGGACTGCATTGATTTATCTTTGGGGTTTGATCACATTCAATGTTTTTAAATGCTTTAAAAAAAAAAAAAAAAAAGATTGCAGTGTCTAGCAAATGACGGATTATATCTCAAATGTATAGTAACAGATGAAAATTGCAATAAAACCCCTTGATACAAGTCTACCTTTTGGGAGCAAATGTCTAAATGTCCCGTTACTCTGCAGGCGAGATGGAGACAGAGAGTCAACCCAAGAGACTCTTCCAGGGCACCACCAGCATGCTGTCTTCTGACGTCTCTAACCTGTCAGAGCTCGGCTCCTGGTGAGCCGAATAAATGTCGTTATGATGAGCCGTCGAAAAAACCCTCTGAAACATAGCCGTTGGGTCCTTGACCCAAATTGTCTTTTTTTTTTTTTTTTTTCTTTCCCCATTTAGATTAGGATTTTTTTTCGGGATCCAGTGGAATATTTATTCAGCTCTTTGTCCGTCTGAAGCCTTTTTAACAAACTTTCCTTTTATTTTTCTTCGTTCAGCCACTCTCCCGATTTGCTGGACGGGAGCCTCAGCAGCGTTGGATCCTCTGATTCGCCGGGCAAAATGGAGGGAGTGTCGCCCTCGTCGTCCAGCAATTCGCCCTTCGCTTCCCTCCAGGATTTGTCCCCGAAGTGAGCGCGCCATGGCAAGACACACCGTAAACGGACTGCAGCCAAAAAGACTCGGGGAGGGGGGTGGCAGAGGGGCAACAAGTTTCCTTCTCAGACTCTTATATCACTATCACCAAGATTTAGTGGGAGCTCTCTGTTTATGTCTCAGCTGTTGTCATGGCAACATCTTTTGCGGTTCTAGGTATGTTTCAATTGAGCAAGTGAAAGCCCCGCGTTGCTAGGAATGACTGAAGGCAGCGTGAGCACCAGCTGCTAGTTCTGGATGGTGCTTGGCTTTATTTCATAGGTGGCAACGCTTCTGTCTCACATAAGAGACACTGGACACATGAAAATAAGACTATTTGGATGTGTAGTTTCCCTGTTATTGTGCTGGAAAACTTTGGTCCACGGGCCGCTTTGTATGTATTCAGCCTGTAGCTTTTGTAAGATAATATTTAACTTATTGGTTTCCTGCTCTGTTTGTAATTATGTACATAAGAATTTCAGATGTTGTAGATAGTTGTAAGTTTGTAAATGTGTACACCTGTGGGGATTTCCTTACCATCTAACTGCAAGTTGTTACTTATTTTTATGTTTGGGGTTTTTTTTCTGTGTTTGTCCATAACTTGCTATAACTTTTAATGGACAAGTATGAGCGGTTAATGCAGTTGAATGTGGATGAAATAAGAAGATGGTCATCACTGCTGTGTCCGTGCCACTACAGGATCCTCTGTATCCTGTTTTTGTAGATAATCAGAGTATGGATAATATTTACCTTCTACTAGGGTATTGTTCTTATTTATGGAAGAAAATAAGTTTATTATAAGACTGGGATGGTGATGGGTTTTAACCATTTGTTAATCGGCACAAACAAAATGGCCCGTCAGAGTACGGGTGGAGAGACTGCTGTGGTTACTTGTATTGAAAGCTTTTTTTGTTGCACAGGATGCGCTCCTGTGATGTGTGAGCAGAAGTGGAACTTTGTCGATGAAACATGATCTACTAATGCAATGTGTGGAGGTAAAGCCTGTTCTGCAAATTTTGATTTTTGCACCAGAAACTTATTTTGGCTGTTTGTCACGTAAACATATGGCTCTGTAGCCTGAGCTGTATGTAAAACAAAAAAATGTGCCCTTTTACTAAAATAGTGTGACTAGTTATTTTTATTGTGATACAAATCAAAATGGGGAAAAAAGCAGTCACCTTGCCCTGCTCTCAAGATATTGTAAGTCATCCTATGAAGTGTTCAGGACATGAAATAGCAAATCTTATTCTGTGTGAAAAGCTGTGTTCCGCCACGCAGAGTCATGACTCTGCTGTGCTAGTGTCTTTTTGTGATGCATCTGTAGCGGACAATAGGACTAAATAAATTATTTTATTATGAGCGTGTTTAGAATGATTGTTGTCCTCAGTACTAAAACACATTGGTGTAAAATGTAGGTTGTCATTTCCAATCATTTACTCTGGAACCAAAGCTTACAGAGACTGCAGACCCGTCTGATCAAACTTTTACAGTATACCAAATAAATTAATCCCTACATTTGGTACCAGATAGCTGTATTGAGACTTTATTAAAAGTTTGATGTAACGTTGATAAAACTTCAAACGAGCCATCATCTTCACAAGTTTTCTTTTGACATGTAAAATTATATTTTAAAAAACTCAACCAAAGTATCCAAACATGCAAATAACTGCATTCAGCATTTCTATTAAATCAATGAATGATGGATTCAGGTCAATACCATAACTAAAGTTGAATGGGTTTATATACACATGTAAAATGTTTGCATGTAGATTCAGTCACTCGAGTTATCCATAGTCTGGTACGTGATGTCAATAGAAACACGATCGTTCTCTGGACCTACACGCCGGCGCTTTCCGCTATTTGCGTCTGTTCAGTTTCGTGTTTACGTACAAACAAGGATCCTAATATATATTGGAGGGGCGGAGCTAACTGAGTAAGTACAACGCCCCCCGCTGTCCGCTGTAGTCGTTGAAGCGTAGAAGAGCCTCCGTTGTGAAGGCGTTCTCGTCCTCCTCAGATAATTTTCCATCCTCCGCTCGCAGCCCTTCATGTGCGTAGGATGACCATCGTAAGAAGACCTAAGATAGAACAGGAAACAAAACAATGTAGTTCACGTTGAAACTTTTCTTTTAACAAAAAGTGCTACAGTATCTCTTTATTTTTTCTCACCGAGAACATAAGCAGCTACAAGTTTCTTGTTAATACTCAAGTGGAGGTAGACAGGCACAGTAGATTCTTGCTCCCCGAGGGTCGGGAGCATCAGGGCGGCCATACACACCAGCCCAAGCAGCACCGTCAGCAGGCTGGGGCCCCCGGCGGCAGGACGGCTCTCTGTTAAACCCAGTGGGTGACAAGCAGACATCTACAGCTGCAGGACGTAGCATGTGGGGTTGACTTAAGATAACCCATAGTGCGTGTTCCTGGTGACGCAACACTGATGTGCTTTCAATAATACACAAACAGAACATCAACTGATTTTCCCTAGATGTGCTGATAGTACAATATAAATTGCAAACACCTACCAATTTTGATTTAGTTTAAACGTGGCAGTAGTCACAACATGTGTTATTAAAGACAACCACAAAAAGCCATAAATCACACATTGCCCAAAAGATATATTGAGCATTTGGTTCCATCTAGTGGCAAAACCGTGCAATTGTCCCTCGCCCTACCTGTCTGACATGCTGTCTGCTCGAAAAACTCGCTGACTGCAAGATGCTCTTTGATTCTACGCTCCTCATCTTGAACCCGGGGGCTGGGGGGCTCCTGGGACGCTGAGGGGCGCAGCGTCGCCATCACCACTTTGTGGCCCAGGGCTTTTCGCTGACTCTGCTCCGACACTTGCAGTCGGAACTTGTCGTACACCCCGTAATGGCACGCACGCACATCCCTGTGTCGGATTACTCTGTGAGGACATCGAGAGATAGATCAACTCCTTGCTTGATCAGACCAGCTTAATAAACAACTGTCTGACTCAACACATAGTCAAATTTGCCCATGAAAGCTAAACGTTAGTATGTTTATCAAAGCAAGCGATAAACAGGATAAAAAAAACATGGCTGTATAAAGAAATCTCATGGATAGGAAATGTAGTCCCTTCAGTGCTTTACCCAAAAAAAAAATTCTGCACACAAAAACAAACTCACATGTCGACACAACACTGTGGCTTGACCGCTCCAGTGGCATCAACCACAGCGTATTTGTTTGGCGCTGTACACAGCACTGGATAAGAGAAGGAGAAAAAAAGCACACTGACTATCAACATTATCCAGTGTCTGGCATACATGGAAACCCGAGCGGCTTGTGTTTAACCCCACCGACTGACCTTTAAACTTGAGGGCGAACTCATACGGGTTGTAGAGGGTGAGCACCTGCTTGTGAGACGTCTGCTCATCAGCGTAGAAGATGAGCTCAGTGGGGAACACAAACACAGGAAGGCTTCCTTCCACCAGCTCAGGCTGTCGATGCTGCTGCTGCATTGGCTCCAGCTGAGCTCTTCCCCTTCCCCGTCCACGGTCTGCCGGTGTCCCCCCACGCCTTCTCTCCCTCTGGCTAACTATCACGCAGTGAAAACTCCCTTTAGCTGGAAACGGCAACTCCCTGCTCTCATTGCCTGAGGGCCATGACGTGTCACTGTGAAGAGACTGAATGATTAATAAGAAAAAGCCCCAGACAACTTATTTACATTTTGCGACCACAAAAAAAATCCCACTACATTTCCAGAGAAAATATTGTATTTGTTATTCCATTTATGCATTGCAGTTAGTTTGCATCTGAATGTTTTGCATGTGGCAAATGCAATGAGGCACATTTAATTCACTTCCAATGATTCAACTCAAGCCAAACGCTGTGTGGTGTGCCAACCATTTAGGAGCAGGACAGAAACTTATACGGAGTCATAGCCACAGCCCAGAAATGGACATTGGACATTCCCCTCCCTTGCTTAAAGAGATCTTCAGATCATGCCGCCTCCTCAAAGGATGCACCTCAGGTGGAGGTCTTTGCCTTTGCTCTGAACACCTAAAAAGTCCCCCACCACCAACATCACCACACTAATGGACTAAAGGGGAATTAAATATAAATAGCTTTATGCCTGCAACCATATTTATACCTGCAAACATATATTTGTAAAGATAAATAGTAGCTGTATATGTCACTTCAATAATCTATTGATGAAGCACTTAAACTGCATCTTAAAAATATTTGTTTTGCTATGGCAGATGTGTGTGTGTGTGTGTGTGTGTGTGTGTAAAGCTAAATTTGCAGTTTGAGCACAGCAAATATTGTACAATGTTCTCAATCATGTCTTGTTACTTATTGAACAGCATACTGATAATAGTGTTACATATTTGTCATAACTGTACAAATAATTGCATAATAACATGTATTTCTTAAAGACAAACTTTAAATAAGGATTAATATCAGGTATAGATCATAAGTCAAGCATTTGGTTGTTGTTTCAAGCCAAAGAAGCATCGTTCAAAGAGGTTTGAAGGCTGGACATCATTCAAGTTCATGGAAGTTATTCCAGTTCAAGTAACTTCAGCTCATCCACTCAAATATTTAAAAGCTGACTCAGTGTGACATGATGTGTTTACATTGTTACCGTAGAGCAACCCATTTGGTACACACAAATAACATGACACATGTGTAGCAACATTTACTACCATTACTACCTATGGTATAATAATTCATGACTGTTATCTTGCCTAATATGTATTCCTAGTTGTTCAAGAAGTAAGGTAACATTTCATATTCAGAGACCCTCACCACATGGAATTATTGAGAAAATAATTTTTTATAGTACCTGAAATATTGAGAAATGATGGTCACATATTTAGCAACGGGGAGTTATAGATAAATTCAACCATATCTCTGGTGACGCTCTGTAACAACACGAAACGTTCGCTGTTGTGTAATGCTAACGCTGTTACATTTAACTTTAGTGTTAACATCAGCTAGCATTAGCCGGCTAGGACAACGCCAGATGTTAGCTAGCTGAGAGACTCTTAACGTTGTCCGCCCGCAGTGTCATTCCAGAAGAAAAGAATACGGTTGTTTCAAATCAAGATAGAAGTGAGACTTTACCTTGTTGTCAGCACACGGGTTCCTGTAACGTCAGCCGGGTTGGTGCCTCTGTTCCCACCTTGTTGTTGTTTCGCTACAGTCTTCTTTTCTTTGTCAATAATATACCGCAGACCTCGCAGTGCATGCTGGGAAGGCCAAGGGCGAGACGCGTGATAGACGTCAACAAGAAAGACGTTACGTATTCCAAGCAAGGCGTAAGATGTTTGTAATAACTTCTTGTAAGCAAATTAACGCCGCAAATAAATTCAAAGCCATTGAGGATATATTTGCAAAATACTTTTAATGTATTAAATCACTCAATTGTTAATCATAAAAAATAGCTAAATATGTTAATGAAATATATACTAGACGGTTACCATTGTTTATTAGGCTTTTTCACCTCGCACGGAAAGGGACAAGTTTAAGTCTTCAGATTTAGGTTGCTCAGCTTGCCATGTCCTAACAAAAATGTTTCCGTTATCCAAACCGCTTTTCGGTTTAGCAAAAGAGAAATTCAAGTGAGTGTCTGGATTTGGCTATCGTGACTTCACACTGACCTATATATCTATAAGATACTTATTCTACTCTCTCAATTTAAAATCACCATACATTTGCAGTAATTTTTACATTGGAGGGTATTTAATCACGAGTTAAAAGGACATATCAACAAGACCCTTGATGTAACAGCGATGCTGCCCTCAAGTGCTGTCGGATTTACGAGGGCATATGCTCTGATCAGGCGTTACCCTTTATGGTTTTAGAGGCGTAATTGTGTAAGTGACTTTTCTACTCTTATATTTCCACTGTATTGACTGATCGTTCAATGATTTAAGGGTAATTTTACATATTTTCATTTTCTATCACATAGTAGTTTTGACCAATTGCAGGATAGGGTGTTAGTACATTAGGTGATTCAAAGACTTTGGAAAATGTCCAACTGAAATATTGTGTATGTTTTGTGAGGTCAAGTAATTCGTGCTCGTGGTGTTGTCTCGTTATGTTGCGTTATGTTTCAGAAAGACGCAACTTTTGAGGCGCCTTGAACGCAGCGAGCGAGACAGAGACAGAGAGAGAGAGAGAGGGGGGGGGGGGGAGAGAATAACGTTTGTGTGCGTGTGTGTACGTGTGTATGTGAGGGGGCGGGATGCGAGGAAATTGGCAAACCATTTAAAGAGATGTCAGGAGGTCTATAAATGTGTTATATACAGCTGCAACGTTATCAGTTGTCTTATTTCAAGTAAGACACACAGATCCTTTGTAATATTGAATACATGTATTATTGATAGACACACCAGACTTATTGTAATTCGCTTTGGATAAAAGCGACAGCTAAATGAAATAATAGTGAACCATAGAGGACGCTCAAGCACACCCGCCCGGGGAGCATGTAGAGAACGGAAGCGGTACGCTGATGTATTGATAACCATGCACACCATCTCGACCTCCTTATATATTTATATATGGCTTGGGGCGTGGTCAATGCAAACAGGCTCAGCCAATGGCGTTGCAGTGGAGGCAGCGGGGCGTTCCCTTCTGTTAGTAGCAGAAGTTGAACAGCGCGAGCCGAGGCAGAGCTGTAGAAAGGCAGATAGGGAGAGAGCGGAGGCGACGGCCCTCTTCTGGAGGGGGGGGCTTATTATATCAAATATACACACACATGTGTGAACTGTTTGGCCGCATGATATAGGTCACATGTGGATAACAGTAATTTTAGAAAAGCATACAACTGCGGCTTTACATTTAAAATGCCTATTTTACTTTTCCTGTTAGACACGTCCGCCTCTATGAATCAGCGCACTTATTTGGGTACGACGTATCTGGACGTTGCTAAAGGCGCGGTTGAGGTCTTTATGAAGGTAAAGAATGATTTCACCCCGACTTTTTTCAGCAAGTATGCAGCTTCGGTGAGCTTAGGGTTCGTTGGGCAAGGTCGGTCGAAATTAATATATGTTGTTTTGGCTTTCTTTTTTGACAGCTGCGTGCCCGAGACCCGGCTAGTAGAGGCGACAGGTACATGCTAGTTACATTCGATGATCCACCATACGGAGTGAAGGTAAATAGCAACTGATACAATGTTTACATTTTTGACAAGTCGGACGTATTTTTCTGTCAGTGAGACTTTATTGTCCTTCTAGTTCGTAGTCAGTTTTGGGCGGCTTCCCGGTGGCGAAAAAAGGCATTTTTTTCCTCCAAAATAAGCGCAGAGCCGGAGCCGCACTGCCTCCGACCATCCAGCGGACATTTTGCTTTTGTGTTGAGAAAAGTCTCGGGCGTTGAGATGGAGGCGGGGAGATTTATTATCGCCTATAACGTTGCTCTTTTTTTCAAAGTACAATGCACTGATTGGCCAAAGCGCCCGCCAATCATTCTCTACTCCTCCCCTTGAATCATCCACGCATTACCATTGGCCAGTCTGGGCTGAAAGTTGATCGGCCCTCTTAATCATTTTTGTGTTGATTTCGCTGGCAGAAAATTATCATTATTCATATATATAGTTATTTGTCATACCGATACTATTAGCATTATGGCCCCCAATACAAACACTAGATTTCATACACACGGGCAACAAAACAAAAACATATGAATGGCCGTAATAACTCCTGGGGTTTCATCTCAGCAAAGTTGTACCCACCAATGATCAATTGACTTGTTTTATGACCTGGCACTCATCTCTCTGAGAGCTTTTCAAACTCAATAAAATACAATCCTTAGTACCCACTGAATAAGTCTGCTTCAGTTGCTGGTCTGTGTTAGGAATCTCTTTGCTTGTGTGACTGTCTACAAACAGTACTCTTTTAGTCTCATCTCAATATGCATCAAATGACCGACTCCATGCCATGTCATAAATATCAGCAGACATATAGAATAGTTGGCTTTCCCTGCCTTTTTTGTTTAGTCTGCATGCCTCCAAATGACAAAAAGAGCCAGGTAATACTTGAATAAATCATCTTTGATATTTGCAGTTGGTGGGAGGCTTTGAAGATAAAGGCAAATGTCACAGATTATTTTTTGCAGGATACTCATAACAACTATAGTTCATTCCATATTATTGCTGTGTATTGTCAGTGCACTTGGCTGCAGCTATTAAATGATAAATAGTATCATATTTTACAGTCCTAATATTCCCATTAGGAAAGAACTTATATTATACAAGTAAGCAATTAGTATAACGTTTTATAACTTCTGATAGATGAGCAAAACACATGTAAATTTATGTTATAATTTTTATTTTTTTGCAAAATATTTAGTCTACTTTTGTCTCAGGTTTTGAGCGTTTTTACTATTGTACATTGTTTTGTTTTGTGTTAATATTTAAAGCGGTGCATGAAGCAAAATATCATTCAGGCTACATCTGGCTCTTTATTGACTGCTAAAAGGACAATTTTAGCTCAGCGACCCAGCACCTAAAACATACTGCAGTGGGCCTTGTGTAGGATCACAGTCATGACATTGTGTTATGAGTGGATTCCTTTGCAGCCTCTGTGTGATGCTTCCTTCTACACTCAGGCTTTGACCTTGCAGTTTTCTCCAAAGTCCAGATTATTGCTTCCCGCGTCCCACGGAAAAAGTACTGTCTATTTGAGCCGAATGATCCGAGAAGTGTTACTCGTTGCACAGTCTGTCCTCAACTCCTCTTCCTTCTGCTCTTCCTCCCTTTGTCTTCATTGCATCTCCTTTGTTGGTTCTACTGGCTCTGTGCACTCAGGATTATGATGAAAGGACAAGGTTAAACTGAATGGGGTTTCCCTGATTGCAGTAACAGAGGCAATAAATTGTTGATGTAGACTGTAGAGAGAGAGAGAGAATGAGGTTGTGTGAGAGGAAAATAGAAATATTCTGTAGTCTGAATAATTGAGCGTCAGCTAAGACTTACATATACACTGAACTACATCAAGGTATATGTCTGGGTTATTGCTCTGCTGCTATTTATTTGAATGACTTTCCACCTTTTGCTCGGCTGCCCACAGATGTTGTTTGTATGACTGTATCATTTTAATCTGTCATTTCGCTCTGAGCTTCCTAGAAACTCCACTAAAATGTGTGGTTTTAGAAGTATATTCCACCCATGACAATCCAGAAATACACCCACTGGCCAATTTCACACAGCACCCATATAAATACTGGCGCTATTTTCTCTCTCTCTCTCTCTCTCTCTCTCTCTCTATGTGTCTTCCGCCTCTCCCCCATCCTCTCCCAATAAAGGAAGTGGTAAGCTTACAGGTCATCCATAGATTAAGCATGAAGCTGCTGAAGTAAAGTACTTGACCCTGCTGAAGAAAAGTCTGAAACCCAGGGAGTGTGTCTTCCCCATGGAGGACAGGCGGCAGTGGGAAGTGTATTTACGGATGACTGTTTTATAGGAAATTGAACTCTTTCTCACAGCACCATCCAGCTCAAATGTTGGACTAATTTTCAAAAACATTATCTTCCATTTCCAGAGCTTGACATAAGCTGATCTCATTTCACGGTTACTGTGGTTATGTCATGCTGCGCACAATCAATGTGTTGCTAGTCGTTATGCTCGACACAAATCACTTTGTGGCCACCAGGGAACCAAACTGTATGTTGACTTTGTCTTTGTAATTACATGGTATGGGTAGCCGTGGGTGCGAATCTATTTTGGATTCGGCCTTCTCTGCCACTCGGCTGTGTAGCCTGTTCAGCACACTGATGTGTGTGTGTTACAGGCCGGCTGGAAGGAGAACCACGCCACCTTCATGTGCGAGCTGAAGAACCTGCAGGCATCTGGGCTGACTACATTAGGACACGCTCTCCGCACCGCCTTTGACCTGCTCAACCTCAACCGCCTCGTCTCAGGCATCGACAACTACGGACAGGTATTTTGACGCAAACATCCTATCATGCATTTGCATGGCAGAAGTTGATGAAGAGTCCTTCATTAGCAGCAGCGTGTGCTGTTCTGTCATTAGTTAGTTAGTCTGTGTGTGCAACATGTGGTGCTGGATACAAAGATACTAAATGGTCCCCAAATATCTCCCCTTTCCTGACATTCTGTAGAACACATATTTAATTGGTTTACTGAAAACATTTTTTTTTGTTTTAGTATAAAAAATGAATAATTATGTTATATTGATGGTCAACAATATGTATCGGCTTTGTTTTAGTTTTTGCCCTGTTGGAGTTGTGAAGTTATAGATGAAAAGATAAAATAGGTTCCACCAGACAAAACTTAACCCGACATACCACGTAGTAACTAAGTGTAAAACGAGGCCTTCCTCATCCGGCCAACGGACACAGCATATGTGGACTTTCCCTCAATAAACGAAGGGTATGCTCAAGATAAAAGCAGAGCTTTCAACTGGCCTTCCGTTAGTCCTACACCTTGAGGCACAGAGAACTATATTGACATTTGATGGCGGCATAATCCACTCCGTCGTCCTCGATTACCGTCATCTGCTCCTCACACACTGCACTGCTGCAAACCCCTGAGAATGATCACACCGCTCAAGTAGTGTCACAAGATCCGTGCTGCAAGAGTGTGTGTGAGTTTACTTATTCACTCAGTGAGTGAAAATTAGACGAGGCTGACCCCTAGAGCACCGGGGTGAAGGTCTTTGTCCTTGACTAGCAACACAAGGATAATCTGAGATTTACCGATGCAATCTGACACTATACAGTTATTTAAAATACAGCAACAGATAGTTTGTTATTATTCACAGGGTTATCAGAGGTGTGGAGCTAATTCCTTAATATGTACTCTGTTAAAGTTTATCTCGGTTCAAGTCACACATTCGTACTTAGCCTGTTGTTACCACGTGAGGCCAGTTACACTTCATGTTGAGAATCCTTTTGTTACTCACACGGTGGCAAAGGAAAGAAATCAGATTACTGAGAATAAACAGGGTCATTCTTTGCTTGAACTTGGATGTTAATAGCTGAATGTTCCCGTTTCTGTCTCAGGGCCGCAACCCCTTCTTCTTGGAGCCGTCTGTGATCATCACTATCACGGATGGGAACAAGCTTACACACAGCTCCGGGGTGCCAGACGAGGTGAGAGGCCTAAACAAACGTTGCGGTTGCTACTTTCCACTGTCTGTGCCAACGCCTTCTCTCCCGCCCTCCCTTTGCTCCCCCACCCTGTGTGGTGTGCAGCTGCACCTGCCTCTGAACTCTCCTTTGGCTGGCAGTGAGCTGACCAAGGAGCCTTTCCGCTGGGACCAGCGTCTGTTTGCGTTGGTGCTGAGGCTGCCGGGAGCAGCCTCGCCGGACACAGAGCAGCTGGGTAGCGTCCCCACGGACGAGTCCGCCATCACCCAGATGTGCGAAGTCACCGGAGGTTTGGCCTTTTTTATTATTCTACTGAAATATCCTCATACGTCTGTGATTACAATCCTTTCTATTATCCGTCATGATCGTGCCATTGTTGTTGTTTTTTTTCTATCTCTCAGGGCGATCGTACTGCGTGCGAACACAGAGGATGTTGAACCAGTGTCTGGAGTCTCTGGTGCAAAAGGTTCAAAGTGGTGTTGTCATTAATTTCGAGAAGACGGGGCCCGATCCGCCTGTGGTGGGGGACGGTAAGTGGCACACTAATTGGACACAAAACCAAAACCCTGCCTTTGTGCAAATGTGGCCGTGGCAATGTTTTATGGACACATTTAAAAACACACATTGCTGAATGTAGTCATTACATTTTGAATTCTGAAATATTTCCTGCTCGAGGGTCCCGATGAGCGAGTAAAACACGAGGTTGTGAGGACATTATCTCCACCGTTTTTTCATGGAGTGAGTGTCTCTGGCCATAAAACAGGCGAAAGCATAAGAGACTCTTCTTTCCTCAGATGACCACGGTGCAGTTAAACAATGCAGACCTGAGTACATCTACAGCCATAAAGCAGGAGGGGTGTCTGTGGATAGAAATGCCCAAAAATCATTTCATACAAAACATTTTTACCCGGACAGATTCAAAGTTAAATGCTTTAAAACAAAGGTTCTCTTTTTCATGAAATAATGAAAGTTTATTTGGATCTTTGACTCACATTATTGGACAGCCGTTGCTGTTTGCGTTTGAAATCGGGCTCAGAAATATTTTCAGTTATGTATAAAAACATTTTTTTTTCATTTTCCAGACATCCCAGTGGAGGCAAGTCGTCCTGTGTCGTCATTCAGCGCACAGCCGTGGCACAGTTGCCACAAACTCATCTACGTCCGACCAAACCCGAAGACGGGGGTCCCACTTGGGCATTGGCCCATTCCTGAGTCCTTCTGGCCAGACCAGAATTCTCCAAGTCTGGTGAGCAGAGATCCCAGCAGCACCTTCAGTGGGTCAATGCTGCAGGTCCACTCATAAAGAGCTGGTGCACGCCAGCTTCCCTTTTCTCTTTGAAATGGTCCCAGTTACTTTATCTGTCATTCTTTCTCTCTTTAAATTGCTTATTTTGTTTGCCTCTTCTACACCAATATCTGTGACTGGAGACAACGTTTTCTTATTGGGGGGTTTATCCGTCAGGTCCATTTCTCGTAAACACGATATTTTGGTACGAATGTTAATTTCCTTCAATTTGTGAAAGACGACCAGTAACATCGAGGCAGAACTTAGAGGAATTTCGTAGTCAAAGGTCATTCTCACCTCACAAAACCCATTTTCGGTCATAACTGAATGATTCATGTGCTGAAATATTAAATGAAGTTATGGCGTATTGGACATACAGTACATGGAGGTATACTGCAAAAAGACTGGTCTTCAGAGGGAAACAAGTTACATAGTTTGCAGATACGAAAAACGTCCTTTATTATCTCCACCAGCCGCCTCGCTCCGCACATCCCGTGGTGCGTTTCTCCTGCGTGGACTGTGAGCCCATGGTGATTGACAAGCTTCCCTTTGACAAGTATGAGCTGGAGCCATCTCCGCTCACACAGTACATTTTGGAAAGGAAGTCTCCACACATGTGCTGGCAGGTATGGCGGACATTCAGAAACAGTGGTTTCTGTAGACATGTAATGATTCTCATTCCTGAAATGACTTCTGAAGTGTCCTTATAATATTCCTCGTTGTGCTCAGGTGTTTGTTAACAGCAGCGGGAAGCAAAATGACCTGGGACAGCCATTCGGCTACCTGAAAGCCAGCACCACTCTGACCTGTGTCAACCTGTTCGTCATGCCTTACAACTACCCGGCGCTCCTTCCACTCCTTGGTAAGACACAAAGGACATATTTCCCTTTAAAGTGGCTGGAAAAACTCCTGCGAATGGCTCACTGGACACTGATCCAGAATGCTAAAAATATCTTCTCCCCCTCTCTTTGTCTCCTTCCAGATGATCTGTTTAAAGTACACAAACTAAAACCAAACCTTAAGTGGCGCCAGGCCTTTGAGATGTACCTGAAGGCAATGCCTCCGTACTTCTTCTTGGTAAAGTGACACTTGATATGTCTCCCTGGCTGCCTTAACTAAAAGTTCAGTACATGGATCCTGTTTCTGCATGTAACTAATATCCCTGATTTCCTCTTGTCATCTTCTCACAGCCCTTAAAAAAGGCATTGAGGATGATGGGTGCGCCTAATCTTATTGCAGACACCATGGACTGTGGCCTGAGCTACAGCGTCATCTCTCACCTGAAGAAGCTTAGCCAGCAGGTAAAGACTTTCCAAAAAACTGTGGAAATACAATGATGTGGTCATTCTCTGCTCAGATAAAAATGACTCCACCATATCTTCACACAGACTGTAGTTGTGTGCTGCTATGTTAGTGCTCACCCTTTTTAAGAGAACCATAACCTTCTTTTATCAATGTTAAAGTATTCAATAGTCACCTTAAAGAGCCATAAGGACTACCACAGAAGAGATGTACCCCAGAATGCATTGTGGGTCTGTGCTCTAAAGAGCATTCTTGTTGCTCTCTAGGCAAAGATGGAATCAGATCGTCTCATCGTGTCCGTGGGGAAGAAGGCTCCGCAGGAGCCTGGCATTAAGGTGAAGAACCACAATGGTTCTCTCTCTTTGGCCCACCGGCGGGACTTCAAGCAGCTGCTGCAGGGCATCACCGGGGAGGGGCCCCTTCGCCTGGTGGACATGAACTTCAAAGAGTTTGCAGGCTTCCAGATCGCCCTGCTCAACAAGGTGGATTTCTGAAAAGCATGATGAGAGGCTTGTTGTTTCTGCAGAAAGGATGCACTGCTACTATTCTACAATAAAAACATACATTCATAGAAAGGATATGTTGTCTCTAAATGAATATGCGGGTGTGTTCACAGGACCTGAAACCTCAAGCTTATCGAAATGCTTACGACATCCCAAGGCGTAACCTTCTGGATCAAGTCACCCGGATGCGCTCCAATTTGCTGCGGACGTCGCAAAAACTGATCCGAGGGCAAGACGAAGGTATAAAGTACTACGATTCTGGGAACTTCAGCAGAAAATGTGATGTTATGTTAATGTTAAGTTAGTTTTAATTGAGTGTGATTGTTCTGCCCCCATCCTGATTAAATTTTGCAATGCAGTTTTAAGAACATCTTATTTGCAGAAGAATCTAAATTGTATCAAGCAGAAGGATCAGTCAAAAGACTGCACGAGTACCAATAGCACTAACTTATCCCCCCCTACCCCCCACAACAATATGAAACCTCTCTTAGCCATCCTGTGTGATCCTTCCAGCCTTCGGTTGATGTTAATAAAATTGCTCTGTGGTTGTCAGACTATCTGCACAGCATCCCAGTGGCTCAGATGGGAAACTATCAGGAATACCTCAAAATGATGCCGTCTCCTCTAAGAGAGATCGACCCTGACCAACCTAAGCGCCTGCACACGTTTGGGAATCCTTTCAAGCAGGATAAGAAGGTAAAAATGCATCAGCGCAAACTACAGTTTGATGCATTTTATGCACCCGTCTCTTTGAAGTTTGAAGAGACTTTGTCGGCCAATAATCGGTCCCTTCATCGTTTACTCTCATGTTTTCTAAGGGGATGATGATCGATGAGGCGGATGAGTTCGTTGCTGGCCCTCAAAACAAGAAAAGAGGAAATTCCAACGACGCCAACTCGAGTACTACTATGAAGAGAAGGCGGAGCATGTCCCCGTTACTGCGGCGGCCACAGACCCCCCCCGCAAGCACCAACCATGTGGTGGCAGGAAAGAGTCCGGTAGGGGTTCAGGCACCACAGAGCCTCCTCAAACCCATCCCACAGCACAAAGGTAACATCAACAAGTAGATCATGCGAGCTGTCTTCAATCTGCATCCACCAGGCTCAAACGGCACCCACTTGTAGTTTTGAGTTGTCGTGGTTTTTCCTCCATCAGGAGTGGATGGCAACGACGTGGCGCTCACTGAAGGCACTGAGAGTAACGGTGACGGGGCTCTGGAGCCCGAGTCGGGGGACGACTGGCCCGCTGAGATGGACACTGGAGCAGACAGTCCACCTCCACCCAGCTCAGAGGAGACGGCCGTGCTGGCAGCGGCAGACCCGGGAGAGGACGTCCAGGTGACGGAGGTGGGAGTGGTGGACAACGGCATAGAGGAGCGGACGCCAGAGGAGCAAACCAACTGTGACCGAATGAGTCCACGGAGCCAGCTGGGGGACTCTGATGCTGACCCTGCACTGCTTGAGACCATATTCATAGCCCCGCTGGATGGGGGCCACGCTGAGCTGAGGAGTCAGGTCATCAAGGAGGTCCGCAAACCAGGGCGAAGTGAGTCAGTGCAGCATCGCACGTCGCATTCTCTGGCGCTGTAGTCTAATGACCTTATTGCCACTCAGTGGCCGCCTCGTCATCTCTGTGTGGTTTATCTTCACAGACTATGAGACAATACTCAGTCTCCTGCAGCAGGTCAAAGGTCCGGTTGATGTTCAAAGGTACTTCATCCATCATGCAATCAAAGAGGCTGTCAGGTAAGAAAAAAGACCATTTTTTTTTAATTTGAGGAATAGGGAAAGTGGAGAAGTTCAGAGTCTCTGACACAAGGCGGTCGTCTTCTAAATGAAGACTTGTGTCACTGCAGGAACTTATGTATTGTAGATGTATTGTCTCTAAAGCAGGTAAACAGCTTTTCCTCTTTCATTCTTGTTCTGTCTGATGTCCTTGGCCTCTCTGGCAGGTTCAAGAAGCGAGTGCTGATCCAGCAACTGGAGACGTCCCTCGCTGAGTTGGAGGCGAAGCAGGAAACATCCTCACCACTTCCAAATGACCACGGGAGTTAATGATGAACGTTGCTACAATTGGGAACGAGGTTCCTATTTTTTCAAATGTCAGATCAAACAAACATAAAAAATGGACATCCTGGTCGACTGGCGTCAAAGAGAACTGGGTGGGAGAAGAAATGCACTGATGTCAGCTCTGCTGTAACCTCACATGCTGTGAGAGGTTCAGCTAGAGGAGGGGCCTTCTGGACTAATCCACTGAGGATGAAGTATAATCCTCTTCTTATTGACAGATGCCTTAAACATCCATATGGCTTTTGTCTGTACCGGCAGAGTGTTTAGTAGACACACACACACACACACACACATACACATGCTACACAATATGCTGTATGCATGGGATGAACAGTCACATTCCTTTCTTCAGCTGGTCTGAAAAGTGTTTGTAAGACCTCAACCACTTCCTCCATATATATATATATATATATATATTCTGGATCATACAATTACCGAGTGAATATATCACCTGAGCAGAATAACCAGTTTTGGACTGGACATGGACTCATCATATCCATGAAATACTAATATCCCCTTACTTGCTATCAAAGCAATAGAACATGAGCTGAGAACGCAGCCGTTGGTGTCCATTTAGAGTTGAATGCTCAAACTGAACACACACACATACTGGCACACAGTCCAGTAAATTGTACTCCACAAACACTCCATTGATTCCCACAGTTATTCATTTGGAGGAATGAGTGCATCTGTCCTGGCGCAGTCAACAGTTAACTTTTTGGGATTTGAACAGCTGGTCATCTGAATCTGCAGCTTTTAACAAAAAGCTTTGTTGTCCTTGTTTTTTATGACAGATGTACACTACTTTTTAATGTTCATAAGGAATATAGATTATTTTTATGAATTTATTTCAGAGTATAAGAAATATTTTGAATGAAATGTTTATATACTGTTAAATACATATATAAAACAGAAAGTTTTTTTGAACCTCTCTTTTTCACAAAACACAAACCAGTGAATGGTATCCTCATCTGTGTGTCAATGTGCGTATTGCTACCCATGGGTCAGTTTTTCATTATGAGTGCCTAATTTCAGACCAAAGTGGATCGACTTTAACAGTCCCCAACCTCTTGGTTGGTCAAAAACGACGTCTCCTCTTGCCACCTGTCCAACAAAAGAGTGACTTTTTCAGGGGCTGGACTAAATCAAAGTATTCAGTCATTAATAGGAAAGAAAGGTCATTCTAAGTAACATTTATAACAAATATAAACATTTCTCAAAACATGAGAATTTTCATGAGATGGATCGGTGAGTCGAAAGAGAAACAGCCTAAATAATTTCTATTTGTAACAAACCACACCAAGAAATGGAAAATAAAACGCAGAAACGGGATAGTTAATTCAATATTTTTAATTGGGGACAGATCTCTGGAAAACTGGTGGTCTAAAAAGCTGTTTGCACTGCCACCTAGAGGCCAACAGGAAGATGTGATAAGGTGGAAAGTTTTGTGACGCAACAGTGCACCAACAAGGTCACACTCACATCTGTACATTGTCAGCAGTACTTTAATTTCCTTCACAGAGAATTACTTCCATCTGTGATAAATACGAGGAATGGTTACCGATTCCTCCACACTGATTAAGCAGGATGGCAGGACATTATTGCGCAGATGCAATCCCATTTGTCTTTTCACCCCTAAAGCAAAGATTTATTCCCCTTCCATCTGGTTGAATATTGCCATTTCTTATGAGACAAGTCAAAAAAATAAATTCTGACATCTGATAAAATCTGTAAGCCTTTTATTAAATTAAAAACGTCTGTTGAATCGTAACAAAACGTAAATTGAAGGAAAAACACACTTGACCCAAATTAATGTATCATTACTTTCTAGTTTGTGTTAATATTCACAGTATCTGGAAGAGCCGCCTGATGTTTCCCGCTCGAACCTCCCCTTGAGTGACTTCCTGTAGCAAACCTCTTCAGTGCAAACAGGATTCACAAATGAGCCTTAATGATTCCAGGAAATAAAGGAAATAAAGGATGCTTCGTTCATACAACAAAACTCATTTCCATTCACAAAATTATGGCCTGACAGTTGCCATGGACTGATGTGCGACTGAAATAAAACAGTAACGAAAGAGGCGTTTTCAAGCCCCTCATACAGAGGATATACAAAGGACAGCAGAATCCCAATTCAGTTCAGAAGGGACAAAAAGGGCCGACGTCTCTGTATCTTAAGACTCCAAAGCAAAAACATACTGTATATACAAACACATCCGCTTGAAAAATTGGAAGGGTTGGCACAGTCACTGTCGAATATTGTGGTGACCACTTTTATGGGAAGAGATGCATGTTGGAACAGCATATTAGTTTATGTACAAATACAAATTAAAGTAGAGGAATATGAATTCTCGCTTTGCCTCCTCGGTCTAACAAAAACAAATGTTATCTGACGTCGATGTCGTTACAGGTGTGGAAGGCCAGTCTCAGTGCAAATGCTCCAGCTTGCGTAGCCGTGTGGGGTCGAGGAGACCCTGCTGGTTGCGCACGGAAGACGGCGGCTCCTCCTCCGGCGAGCGGAATAGCACCCGGCCCCGGTGATTGAAAAGGTAAAAGGACGGGTGGTTCCTCAGCGTATCAAATGTTCTGGGAAAAAAAAATAGAGTTATCAAGAGGGAGGCACATTTCAAACGGACGGTTTATCTTCTACTGCGCCAGGTGCACTGAAACGCATGGGCCACGCTGGACCATGGATCTGCAACTCTGACACATACTAGAACCAGACTTAGTCATCGGTTATCTTGCAATTCTGACCACACGCATTCTTAGGGAAAAAGTATAATATGAAAAAGCAAAAGGAGTCTGTGGTACACTATCAGCACCAATAGCGTTATTACCCTCATGCTGTGGACTAATTTTGCCATTTCAATATGTTTTTTAGGGACATGGGACTCATTTAAAAAAAATCTATTGATTGTGGTTAATTCGTTAACTCGTTGATGTTTCTCCAATGCACCTAGTACATTTGATTATTCTCACATTGTCTTCCATGAACAAATGGGTTTCGCTATTAACCTTATGGAAGAAGATAAAGAAAAAAACAACACCACCAACCCAGGGAGATTCAGTGAGCATCAGTGGGAATTCATCAAGGTTATGGTTACTATAAATGGGATCTGGGTGGTGAGGCGCTTCCCTTGTGGCAGAGAACACAAACAACCACACCATCAAGGGAGCGAGGTTCTGGTGCACAACTTACTTGCTCTTGAGCTCTGAGGAGGCGTCCATGTCTTTGAACTCTCCAGCAATGTGAGCGATACCGTAACAGGTCATCACAAAGGATAACAGGGTCTGTAATACAATCTTCAACAACAACAACAAAAAAGGATGATGACGACGTAGAGAAAGAGCTTAGGGAATTGTTGCTATGTGCAGGCGGTTATTTAAATTAACAGAGTTATATAGTCACTCACATCAATTGGTAGTGTCTCGTTCTCCTTCTCTGTGAGTCGCATGTAGGATCGATCTAATGGGGGGGGGGCACATGTTAGCCAGCAATTCAAATGAACACAATTAAAACTGTGTCAGAGGTGGTTAAACAGACGGCGAATATCGTATTCGATCAATAGCACAATGCTAGCCACAGCAGAGACATTTTAACGACTGCGGATGAAGATTCCGCTCTTTCGTCGTGAACGGGGCTAAACTGCGCTATGTGTTAATTAGCAAGCCGTAGCACCGAAAGGCCCAACCTGCGGTTTTATCCCCATGTCCCGGGACCACGGAGCCTCTCCGGCATACATAGAAATGCCGAGACCCGTGTTCTCACTACCTGTCGTGAAACTTACGCTGTGCTGCTGAGAAAGCTGCATGAGCTAAGGCAAAAAGTCCGACGCCGACAACACCTTTCCAAAACGACGAGGCCATCTTCTTCCAGGGTGATGAGGAACCGTGTGTCGTAAACCGCTGTCGTAAACAGCCGCAACCATGACAGGGTCAAATCCACGAGGATATATCTAATCTAAATTAATCTAAATTCATTCAACGGTGAATGAAGAGGTATGGTATGTGAGTGCGTTTCATGTTTCTATGTTTATCCATATTTGCTTATTTATTTGTCATGATAATACGCCTGAAGTAGTGGGGGCTTTTACTTTGAATGATCACGTAACTTCCGGATTAGCCACTGTATCATCCGGTTAGCTAACGCAGAGGTTTCATCTCATTCAACATTCAGCTACTTCGCATAATCTCTTCAAAATATCCCCACGCCGTCCTTAGCAAGTTTTGAATAAGCACAAAAATGGCAGAGGCCCTTCAAAAGAAATTGAAAGCGGAAGTAGATAAATTTACTTTGATGCAGAAGGGTAAGTTAGGTGCCAGCTAGCATTGTGTGGTTTCTCAAATCGTGCCATGTTGCAACGAGCTAACTGACCATATTAGGGAAGCTAGCTATGTGTTAAATCAAATCGTGAGAGAAATGTACGTGTATCATATTATCTCTGGTTGCGTTATGGTGGTTGCATTAATTTCTAATACCGTTTTGCTGTTTAGATGTTAGCAAGAGCATGTCAGCCAGACAGAAGCTGGAAACGCAACTGGCAGAGAACAACATTGTCAAAGAGGTAACTGACGTCGGCTCATTTCCCCCTTGCTCAGTGGTTTTTAACCCATTTATTTGGATATTTAATCTGTCTTTCTCTGTCTATCCAGGAGCTTGACCTGCTGGACACCACAAACACAGTGTATAAACTTATTGGCCCAGTATTAGTGAAGCAAGACTTGGAGGAGGCCAAAGCCACCGTCACCAAAAGGCTGGAGTACATCAACGGAGAGATGTGAGTCAGATGTCCGTAATATCACACTACGAGTTACTTAGGTTTGTGCAAAGCAGTAGTATAAATAAGTCCACGTTCCATACACCCAGTATGGTTCCAGTTGATGTGGGTTCATTTTGATCACTACTGATGAAACCCTCTTTCCAAGAGAGATGTGCACACGCTATAGTAAAGTCTGAGAAGAGGAAAGACATTCTCTGTAATACTAACATAGTAACTACCCTTGTTACAGATTGTATAAGATCAGAACTGAGCTGCTTTTTTTGGTCCTTTTAATCTGAATAGTTTTGATGTTCATAATACATAAAATGACATGTCCTGAGGGGGCACCTGTCATTATACGTTTCTTTTCATTCAGGTAAGTGTGTCGCAGTTGGGAAAATATCAAAATTCAATACAAACTTGCCCTAAAATTGATGCTCACCTGCTATGTTCTGCTTTAGGTGTTGCCTCTCTAGTCCACGTCATTTATAGACTGAATGTATTATCAAAACCCAGATAGACATGTCTCATTTTTAAAGGCTCCTCCAATTCTGATGGAGAAACACATTTGTCTTTTGCCTAAATGTTGAGGAAGCACAACACAACATTTAAGAGACATTTTAATTTGTTACCACTGACATAATATACTTTTTTATCGGTCGTCCATCATGTTAAAGCAGTAACTAAGAACATTAGCTTTGATGATCATGTAATACCTCGTGGGATTTGCACTTCATGGCTTCACTATTATAAACACAATGTAAATATTATCACGGCTAAATATCAGACTTAAAGAAGGATTACTTTACGTAAAATAATGTCATAAAGAAACATAAAATGTTATGTCTTAATCTGGTAAACATTAGCATTTAAATACTGTCTTTTCGCGACTATAAGGCGCACTGGGTTAGAAGACGCACCTTCAAAGAATCACCGATAGAACTATTTTCCTATATAGGGCGCACCGGATTATAAGGCGCATAGAATAGAAGATACTGCAGCAAAACGTTTGACTGGGGTTGCGTTATGCATCCACTAGATCGGGCTGTGCTAAATCAAACGTTATTAGGGTTCACTCCCATGGTAACGTTGTTCAAACGTTAATGTGGATATTAACAATATCTCTGAACCTCCAACTTTCGTTCTTGATTAATGAAAACATTCTTGGCAAATGCTTTCGGGCATCTTGCACCGAGAGGCAGCGCTGGGACAGACGGTGGCGCCTCGGACCGTCAGCTCGATCCAGAGATCCAGCTACGAGCTTTTTAACTACAGCAGCTTTAATATATACGCTGTTGGAGCTGCAATTACCGCGGCTGCTGGCACCAGACTTTCCCTCCAATGGATCCTCGTTAACCAGTATGGATCAACCAATTGATCCATATATATGGCTCTCCGGATTATAAGGCGCACTGTCGTTTTATGAGAAAAAAAAAGGATTTTAAGTGCGCCTTATAGTCGCGAAAATACAGTACTTACAAATAGCTCAATGTGGATATTGGTGCACAGCTTAGCTCTGCTATGATGTTCATTCACATGTAGAGGGCAGTGAGGAGTTGGTGGTCTGCCGACATCCTTATTGCATTGTGAGTCCAACCTTTTTTGTTAAGAGTATTATGCAACAACATCTGGGCAACCGCAGCGTTGTTTCAAATTAACTTTGTCAGGTGGACTTTTGTTTTTGGTACCATTTAAACTTATTTTATGACAGCGTTTGTGAAATTCCCCTAGCCAAGTCCCTTATGTTTGAGTCAAAACATAAGGGATACCCATTATAATACCACACAATTATTGCTGTCATTTTGTAGAAAGTGGAAAAATATAATGTATATAGTATAAAAAATGTATAAAATGGGTTGTCAAATTTGTTTTATTTAGGGATGCACAAATTACTTAAATATTTTCCTTAATGACTGCCATTGGATTACCGTGCAAATAAGATGCCCCTCACAGATAACAGCTGCCAGTGTTTATCTAATGTGTCACATGAGTGTTGTGTTGGTTATTTGCAGTTGGACAACAGTTGCCAACATAAACAGCCTGTGATTTGCAGAAGTCCTTGGCGTGAGAGCATAGCCGCTGCCGTGAGCATGTCTCTGTATTTTTTTAATTAAAGTGGAGGAAATTGACGCCTCTGGGTTTGTTGGACGTCTGTCTGTGCAGAAATTGAGCAGGACTCATAGTCACTTTATTATTCTTTATTTTTCACTACGGCATCATTATATGTACACAAGTGAAGAAATAACAGAGTAGAAAATGTAAAAGGGAACAATATATACAAGAAAATACAATAGTATTTAAATTAAATGAACTAACTAAACAATACTGCAAAGATCAATGAAACAAAGATGTTGGATGAGACGATAAATGACAGAGCTGCAAACATCTGCAGTAGTTGTATTGATATATTTTTTTATAACACATGTTTTGGAAATGACAAAAACTAAAAATGTTAAACAGTAATATAGGTCAAGAATTGTAGAATCACACTTTCCTTTTTTGATTCTCTTTCATTTTTTTTATTTTACAGTCAAAGGTATGAGACTCTCTTGAAAGACTTGGAGAAGAAATCTGATCAGCACCGAGAGCTCTTGTCCAGTTTACAGCAGGAGTATCAGAAAGCTCAGGGTCTGGCTGTTGGCAAAGTCTGACCAAGTGATCCGGCTACATGCACGCACGCACGCACACACACGCACGCACGCACGCACACACACACACAACCGGTTATTCATGATTTAATGTTAGACCTTAAACATAAGGCTGAGAATACTCTGCCTGTATCATGTCAGTTATTTGTTTATCAAAGTGACTTCTCCTTTGTTGCTAATAAACTTGTTTTTCATGAAACGTTGTACCTCTTTATTTTACTTTAGAGTTTTCTCTCATTGTCGATGACACCGAGCAGGGGGTTGGGCGTTAGCTTTAATCACCGGGGCAGTCCGGTGACCATGCGGAGCAGATGGTGTCCCGTCTCGACCCGCCCCACAGATCTTAGCAGCGTAAAAGGCGCAGCGGTGCAGCATTGTTCCTTTAATGGGTGGCCTTTCCCCCCGCCGTCTACCACCAGCGGAGGATTTAGGGGACATGAATAGTTAACTAGTTTTAAAAAGTCTTTCACGGTCTTAGGAGACAAAACGTTCCTGTAAAAATGCTAACTTAGGGCAAACAGATATCCCATGTGACTTTACATGTAGGGTTGTAATAGCATATAACACATTGATCAAACTTTACAAGGCGAATGTGAATGTGAATGTGTTGCCTGTACTGGTAGGCTTCGTTTTTTAAATATACATCAAATGAAGTAATTCGACGTTTCGGGGATAAACGTAACACACAAATGCGCAATCATAATACCACCCCCACAACTAAAAAAAAAAGGCTTCTTCGTGCACGAGCCTGGCACCTCTGGCGCGTGGGTCTCGGCAAACCAACACGTGGAGGTGTCGAGCACGCTGTCCGACACTAGGCCATGACGCGCACACACACACACACACACACACACATATGTATACATATAAGAGTGCGAATTAGGTCTGAATAGCTTCATTTGATTATATCAGTTACTCGAGCTGACTGCAACTGGGATATTAAATTATTGATCACACTGCAATAAATGAGCCGATATACGAACTTTAGATAACTCCAGAATATGTTTTTGGCTATGAAAATATAATGTAGTGAAGTGAGGACTCGTTATGGGAGCAAGTTTGTTGTTGAGGCCAAAAGGAGGGATACACCTCGTGTTTGCACCTATGTGGCAAAACCAACACACCAACCGCTGATTGAAACATTCAGGGTTAGTATTTCTAATGCGATAGTAAGATTAAACTGACTTAACTTAAAAAGATCTAAACATTGTCTTTGGTTAAAAAAAAGCGAGGACCTTTAAGTTAAGTCATCCGCGCTGGACTAATCCTTCTGTATTTTACACTCACAATAGATTAATTTAATCTTCATTATACAGATGCCTCCCAGATTAAAACCTAATCTAATTTCCAACTTTAATTCATTTACTTAGGCCTGCTGGCTTTTCTTGGGGGGTGGGGGGGGGGGGGGGGGGGGTTTAAACTCAAAGGCGCACAATAGCGCACCCTGCCCAGAGATCAACCCCTTTGATGACGGAGAACGTGTGCATCCACCAGCAGGTCCGACCACAGGGTCACAATATGATGAATGGGACGACGATCTCGTCAAAAAAATGCACACCCAATAAAAAGGGGAAAATTCCGACAAGCGATTTAAAGGACCTGAAGCCATACAATTCCCTTGAGTTTAATACAGAATCTTTCATAATAAAAGCTATTTTGTTCTAATTACGTCTAACGTAAATTGTCATTACTCTTTGTACCCGAATTTAAGAATCTTCTTTTGAAATCGTCATCACATATCAGCATGGTGAGATGACCTCCCTGCCCACATGCCGATCTGATGGTGAACAATTTATGAGACCTTCAAGTGTGCATTGATATGTTGATGAGCGGGAGGCCGCTGCGCAGTTGTTCACATGTAAAAGCGCACGAGTGGCCATCACCAAAGTGTCCACACTGCGGCATCCAGACAGATTCATCTAATTCTTTAACCCGGTTAGCCAACCCGCGCGACCAACTACGTCTCTGGTTTGTTATGACTATATTAGGATCGAAATGTTGTTTGTAGTTAAGTAAAGCCCCCATCTGCCCCCCCCCCCCCCTCACACACAGCATCAGCACAGACAGCTGCTGCTCTCCCAACACCAACAGTGTAATTCTGCACCTGAGACAAACAACTGAGCACGTGTTCCTTTTTAGCCAAAAGGGGACACACGCGTTGTATATAATTAACAAATGACCAAACACTGCCAAATTGTTGCACTTTGAGTGTACCGTCATCTAAAAGCAAGTTGTAAATCGGCTAATTAGATGAAATTTTGTTCTTGGCGCTCCATCCTTTGAAATACACTTATTGGAAGTCGCTTTGGATAAAAGTGTCAACTAAATGACATGTAGTCCAAATTTCAGTTCTGCATATTTTATTGATGAAAAAACGTAACTTAATATATTGTCAATATAAACTGAATGATTGCTGCATTTCCGCCGGGGGAAGGGCGCCAAAGGGGTTTGTGTAAATGAAGTGTCTCCACACCTGATATAGGCTACGTTGGCCTTGAGCAGTCTGGCTGCTGAACAGTGTGTGAACAACTCTCCTTTGCATTTCTACATTTGAAAAAAACTGCACTTAGGATCTTCGAAGCATCGTTCTTCCCCGCCATCAACATTTCAAAAGAAGAATGTGTGCGCACTGCTGTCCAGCCTGCAGTACGTGTTAACTGTCTTGTGGATGTCCCCCTTCTTTTGAAAAGGGCGGCTGCAAAAAATGCTCAAGTACAAGCCGTTCACACAGCAGATAGGCCCCTCCATTGATCAAGTTGTGCTTTTTATTTGAAATAGAAAGAGAAAATTCAGAAAGCACACATATTCGTAAAGAATCAATTAATGTGCGCATTTTACGCACGCGTCTGTATTGTTATTACAGCAAAAAAAGAATCATCCAGTGGAAACCACCGCATTAAAAAAAACATGTAAAAATAATAGCAAAAAAGGTAAGAATAAAAAGATTATGCTCGTGCAAAACAGCAAATCCTAAAGAAAAAACACCACACGGAGGTGGAGAAATATTGAGTTTTCATGGAAAATATCTTCACTATACACAATAAGTCAAGCGGGAATACATATTAACAGTCTGTGGGCGTATATTTCTACTTCTAAGTACAATGTCACTGAGGCCAGGGTCTCCACACAGGATCGCTTATGTGCGTAAAGGCGGCCAGGGGGGAGAGCAGCTCCCTGGTGTCACAGTGGAGGCCAGTACGCTGGCAGTGTTGCTGCTCCAGATTCTGAGAGGCCTGCGCCATGTGGATGTTTCCAGGTGATGATGGATGTGTCTGCGGATCGGGAAGCGGGAGAGAAGCCTGATTCGCGGCCTCCCCGGTGTCCTCCAACTCCTGGCTCTTGCTGGCTATGAAGCGGCTGACCCTCAGCAGACAGGACCTCATGCCGTTTTGAAAGCTGTGCTGGGGGGTAGATTTGGGTTTCTGCTCCCCGGACGTGGAACGGCGATCCTTCTCCATCTTGAGGAAATTCACCACACTATCCAGGATCTCCGCCTTCTCCACCTTTGGATTTTTCAGTTTCTAAAAGGAGAAGAGTATTCTCACTTAACACAGGACGTATAGGCTAAATAGAAACCTTATTTGGCAGATATTGACCTTAAATAAAACAATGGCGCACGGACATACCTCGTCCTGTGTGTTGTCCAGCATCAGAAGTCGCAATGTCTCCAGACTTTGATTGATCCGCTCCCGTCTTCGTTTCTCCATCAGAGGTTTAGGGACCTTGGAGTTGAAAAGTAAAATATCACAATTACAACCTAGAAGATCATTTAAGAAAATATACTCTAGAATTCGGTCCAGGATTCAGAATGCAGCATCTTACCCTCCTCATACTCCTTGGCCTGTGAGACTCTGGTGAAGTTAAAGCTTTCATGCTCAGAGTTGACTCGTGTCCAATCGTTCCCAAAGTGAATCCAAACAGCACCGGTTGCACCCGCGTTGCTGCTTGTTGTTATCCCGGCGCACAGCCACGCCTCTGCGGGACACGCCCCTCACCTTCACAGAGCACCCGGGCCACTGAAGGGGGATTTTAATCTATTTCAATCTGATCCTAATTCTTTTCACCATTTTTTCACTTCCGATCTCGACTGTGATTGTTAAAGGGAGCGTAATCATAAATGATGAATTAAAGGTATAGTGTTTGTTGATATACCATCACGTTCCATATAGGTTAAATCGGATGCAGTTGCGATGAAGTCCATAAGAATCTCCCTTTGAATTAATGTATGAATTAATGTCCCACATCCATTTCAAGGAGGTTCTAGTGCAACAAAATAAGCCTTATGCTGAAACATATTGGAATGGCTTCATCGCTGTAGTGCTGCTATGTACTATATTTTAATAATACAATAGACACAATTATGTCACCTTAAAGTACAAATGGAATTGTTTCAACAAATTACACAATGAAATAGTTGCAACTGATGAAGCCATTTCTGATTTTTTTTTTAACTGACCCACATCAAATGGGACTCGACCTGGTGTTGCAGAGCCCTAATGCCCCATTCAGACCAATCCGACTTCTCTTATAACTCCTTAACTCCTTAAGACTTGTTTGAGGAGATGCTCCATGTGCGCATTTTTCCAAAATGAATTCAGAGTTGACTGGGCTTTTTGGGGGGGGGAGGGGGGTGGGGGTAGCTTTCTCCACACTGCATTTATTGGCCCCCTGATCCCCATAATAGGCTTGGGTGTGGAGATAACACTGGGATGATCGGATCACGGGGATCCCGTAGATTAAGTGGCTTTTCAGAGGCAACGTGCACTTCCGCCTCAAATCAAAGAGACGGCGATTAGTAGCGGCTCAGAGACCACGGTCTTTAACTACGGGGGGGGGGGGGGAGGGGGGGACCCAAGGACCTCCATTTAGAACACATCACCATCACCACTTTCCTTAAAGGCAGAAGACGCATTCCCCCTCTCTTCTACACGAGTATAATAATGTTATAGGAAAAGGAAAGGAAATATTTCATTGGTTTTTGGTAAATTGAGGAGCCCCGTGGGCCCCGCCCCGTCAATGCGCCCCATAATGTGCTCGGCGGAGCCTGTGACGCAAACGAATGGGTGAAAACGCGCCCTTTGGTTGCAGAGAAACGGACCGCTGGCTTCCAATATCGCGACTCTCCGGGTGTGTCGGCCACCCTGACAAAAGAGGTGAAACCAAACGGAGCGGACTGGGCTGGGGACCCGGCGTGTAGCCAGCAGCTGCTCGGATCCCCTTAGAGGGGCATCTTGTGTGAAGTCCAAACATCGACCCGAGGCCGCGCACACTTTACACTCAGGTGCAATAATCATGTTCGCACTTCATCACCTCGGCAGGCACACGTGACGTGCTCCCATTTGACACTGCGGTGCCTCGAGTCTAGTTGGTTTATCAGCTAAATTGCTTTTCCATTTGATGTGCTTAACCCAAAATGCGTGACTCGGTTAAACAGTTAGACACGAGTGATTTTAAATACTGGATAAGTAAAAGGGACCAGCATTGATCTCATTTGGTCTTTCCTCACGTATTCAGCGTGCGGATGCCTCACACATCATAAAATGTCCTCCTAGCTGCCCATTTTCTCACTTCATTTCTGTTCCCACGAGGAAAAAAAAGTTTTCCCATAGCGTCACCTCTGGGAGGCGTTAAAGGTAATCACAGACTTTACAACACATTTGGCCTGATGAGATCGATACGTACTCTATGAGCTCATGGGGGACTCATCAGACAACGTTTCTATATTCAGACTGAATGTTTTTAGGCAACATAAATATTGTGGTCAACCTTTCACGAGTGATATAGGTCAATGTTACTTACAAAACTTCCGCTATTGATCATTAAAGTACATAACATTATGGCCGTTTACTATATCTTGACTAAAACACTAGCAAACCGTAGCACTAACACATCGTAGCACTTAAATCGTACTTATAATGGCACATTTCTATGACATGTTTTGAAACTGCTTATTTGATGAAAATTGTACTTTTTGTTACTTGTTCTTTTGAGTTTGTGTCCCTATGGTTGAAATGCACTTATTGTAAGTCGCTTTGGATAAAAGCGTCAGCTAAATGACATGTAATGTAAGCTTATAAGTTATTTCCGATAACCGTTTTAAATGACTGGTATCGATCGTGTGAATTAATTCAAGACCCACAGTAAAGTTGGAACAAACCATTTTCGGTGTCGTCACTCAAACTTGTCAGCCAATCAGAGAAGGCTTGAGCTCTCTTTATAATCCCCCGCAGGGTGAAGGAGGCCGTTTTCACAGACTCCACTCAGGACATTTGGACCAAACGCGACACCATGACGAGGAAACTACAAACTCCAATCCCGGAGGATGGCAAGAGTAGAAAAAGGGTAAGAACTCATTTAATAGCCTTCCACTGTTTCCGTTTCCATCTCAATGTTTTTTTTATTTTTTATCAGGTACCGCTTTGTTAGCTCTTCTAAGTCATTAATGAGAACTAGTTTGCTAGTTTAGAGAGTCAATATTGTTGCTGCAGCCATAATAAAGCCAGGCAACCCAAGTTGTTCTGATAATACCTGCCAACAACGTCACCAGGAACTCTCATGTCTCTCCAGGTTCTCAAACCAGTGGTGGAAAAGAAGAGAAGAGACCGGATAAATCAAAGTCTGGCTGAACTGAGAAGTTTGCTGCTGAGTCATACATCTGATCCGGTGAGTAATGTTAAACCACATCCCACCCAGCCTTTCTATTCAAGGGAAATCATAACATTACAATGATGAAATGTATTTCCCTCCCTTTATCACTGTTATCACCCACAGCGGCTTCAGAATCCAAAAATAGAGAAAGCAGATATTCTTGACTTGGCTGTGGAATATGTTCAGAAATGGACAGGTGGGAGGAAACTGAGAAAGGGTTAGTCAAACACAGAGGTTCTTTAACTCCTTTTTCATTTATTACATTTCTCATAAAAATCTTTTTTTCTTCAAGTCAATGTGTTTCTCTTACACCCCTGTTTTACCCCTCACCCTGGTGTCTCTGCAGACTCTACTGGCAGTGCCTTTAAGACTCATCCTCCAGTGGTAAGCCTCTGTCGCTCCGGGTCCAATGCTCCCACTCTCCTGACCATCGAGAATGCGGGCTTTCAGCAGTGTGTGGCCCAGCTGACCAGCTACGTGCACAAAATAACACCAGCGCAGAGAAGCAGCCTCATCGAGGGCCTGAGGCGTCGCGCAGAGAGCCGGCAGGCCAACGACACCGAACTGGACTTCAACCAGAGGGGGACGGAGGCTGAGACGGCCACGGGACCAGATGGAATACCTGATGTCATTTGCACATCTGAGAGGAAAGAAGAGTCTCTAAAGTTTACGTCTCACTCCCCCTTTCAGCCCCACTCTTGCTCCACGCCGTTCCACGACTACCTGTCCCCTCCTCCCTCTCCTTGGCTCTCCCCTTCTTTTTCCACTTATGCCACCTCTCCTCCTTTCCCGTCATTTGCCTCTCACTTCCCGTTCCCCCCGAGCCTGTCACCTCTGTCTTCCAACACCTCCTTCTTCAGTTTCTCACCCACAGCCTCTCACTCCTGCCCCCCTCTCCTCACACTGAGGTCCCCTCCACACCCTGTCCCGAGGGAGGGGTCGCCACCAAACTCTTCTTTGACCATGTGGAGACCTTGGTTTTGATGGGGTTGCTTAGACACTGACAACCTGAGAGCAGCAGAGCCACCTGGTGGGAACTATAGCAGTGAGCATTGCCTGTGGACAGGTTGAAGAACTCTCCATGCTGGAAATGTATAGTGTACATATTATCCAAATTTCCTATATTTTCTATTTGCCTCCTAAATAAAATTGTTGCTGACGCTAATGAGTCTCAGTTTGTACATTTACTGTCCACAGCTGCTTTTATCCAAACACATGTGGTGTCAATGGTATGTCTCTGGCCAAACAATACTTCACAATTTAGTAGCTAGCATGACCCCTATGTAATAAAGGGTCAGATAATACATGTTTGGTATGATGTACTTGATTGAATATCTTAAATCAGGAACAGGCCTACAACCCATAAAATGCAGTTTTCCACTTGCGATCGTACCTCCCAAAGATGTCCCGAGCTTCATGATTATAGAATTAAAATATCATAAAATGCCATATAAGAGTCCCAAGAATACCATAGTATGAGATAAAAAACATACATCACATAGCACTGCAACCAGAGCATCACATGGAACCAGTACCACGTCCTTTAACACGTCCACATACCTATACGTCATCCACAACTCTGTTGGCTGACCACACGTAGGCGCTGTAGAGAGGACAGCGCTGGTCCAGTCCAAAAAGTCCAAGTCTGTGGTCCATTTAAGCTGGCTGAAACAAAACCATGACAACATGTAATTTAGCTTCAAAGTAACAATTGATGAATCTTCCCTCGTAGCAGACAAAGGTGTCTCTACAATGCGCAATGAGAGACAAAACTCACTACAGCTGCTGGATTACTGCAAAATTAATCCAAAGGGGAATTGCATTAGATATATATTTTACAAAGCTTTAATTTCAACCTTTAATTTATATGTTAAAGACGTCTGAAGTTTCTTGCAGCAATCCCTGCTGGGACCTGAAGTTCCCGCCTAAGTTTAATTATATAACCTTTTGAAGAAAAAGTTTCTTTGTACTAAGGTTGGACAAAGTCTTGGAATTGTCTTTAAAGAAAGTGACTTGATGTGCATTTGTATAAACAGTTGTTATTGTTGCTAATGATATGATGGCAATTTCTAAAACTACTTTCTAAAACCTTTTTAAGGCCCTATGGTAGGGGTGTCCAAACTTTTTTTCCCGAGGGCCACATACAAAAAAATTGCTCAGGGTGTTAAGATGATCAGTGGGATGAACTAAAAAAGATAGGTCTGCCAATCATAAAGGGTTAGTGATCTCATGGAGGGGTCTACCTTTTTCATTCAAAAACTTTTTTGATAATGGATCTCAGGGAATAAACCGACTGAGCCAGCGCACCCCAGAAGAGTAGGGCCCCGTGTTCAGCATTGACATTCATTTGACATACCTCTGACATTTTAATTATTTTTTTGCATGTACTTTCTGACGGATTATTCCACTAATCTTCTAACAAGGCAATAAAAATATATAAATTGTACTCATTTAAGTACTTTTTTATTTACGTTTTTATGAATTCTTTGACGCACTTTAATGGTTTTAGTGACACTGCACTACAATACACCATGCCTTTTCATATACTATATAATAACTTTTGATGTTTTGCACATACTATGCCTTTTGACATGTCGTCCTTTATGTTGTATTTATGTCGTACCAAGAGAAGGGGTATTCAAGCAGAAATGAGAAAGTAGTTGTTCTCGATTGAATTATTCTGGTATTTTGCTATACGCTGTCCTAAAAGGGTAACTTGTGGCAACATGTTCACTGTGACTCCTAGGTGTGAAATTATTCAACAAATGAGTGTATTTGCAATGTAATTGCAGGTGGCCGGTACCGAGTGTGACATGAGTTGAGAGGTTGAGAGGTTAAGAAGATGTTTTTCTTCTGACCAAAAGAGGGCAGCATTGACAAAGTCAAGTGATGCAGCATTACTCTCATTTGGGCTAAATGAGGGACGTCATTCAGTTATTCCATCAGGGATAGGCATTAAAAGTATGATCATCATTCTTCTGTCTCTCAGTGCTCAACCATATCTTTACCTGAGGATTAAATCTTTAAAACAACCTGTGAACATTTTCAGCTGTGAGGCTCCGACAGGTTTGGCTTTAGTCGACAGAATTCATAACATGATTTAACATGTCTTTAGATAATAGTTATCTCTTTCAGCCTCTTTACTCTCCTGTGAACTGGGGAATCTCTCTCCAAGCCATTAACGATGAGGTGGCCATTGTTCTTTGTCAGAAAAATGAGAGGGCAGGCACATCACTGGGAGCTTGCTTCACTATACTGTCTCCGTGTGTTTTGATCATTCTGCACGCATATGAGAGCAGAGAGGACGATTGCAGGGGCAAGCAACATAATTAATAGGTTCAAAGATCCCCCCCCTTGGAGTGACCTGACAATGGTTGGAAACGCCATGGCGTTTTGTGAGGACACGCCGATTAGAGCTGATCCTGTTACCCTCTTTAATCACTGTTTTAGTTTGCCTTGAAAGCACCTGTGCATTCCAGATTTGGAGAAAGCTCGAGACGTTGTGCTTTGGAGATGTCCCAGGTCTGTTGTAAAGGCCTGCTGATAATCTGTGCATCCTATTGTGTAGGTGCATTAAAAAAAAACGGTACATATTAAAATCATGAACACGTGAGTGAGTACGTACGACCGGGGCTCTGCAGATCTCTCCCTTCATGGCTGATTCTTTAATAACTTAAACTCTGTGGTTATTTTTACCTGGCTGCACTGATTCGATCTTGGTGAAATTGCACTTTTTTATTCTTGTTCCTCTGGGTTTGTATCCTTATGGTGGAAATGCATGTTGCATGAAAGCGTCATCTATCAAAATTTCCTTTGAGATTTTCCAAATTGACTTTACCTGACATTGCTGTTCTCCTCTCCTCATTCCACAGGTCTGAAACGGTTTGTATATAATAGCACACGGTTATGTCAGAGGTCCGAAATAACTTCTATTTAGTGCACATCCAAGACAATTTAATACTGATTCAAACACTTTGACCTTCCTCCAGATTAAGTAGAGTGGACTTGGTTTAGAAGACGAATTTGATTTTGTCAGATTTAAGGACTGCTGCAGCTTCAGCATCTCTTGTAAAGACGGCTCCTCACTCAGATCGCATGTCAATACTCAAGAATGTAGATCTGTCACTACCCACGACTAAATATAATTTTTCCTCCCTTTCATTTCTCTCTCTTTCCCTCTCTTTGCGAGGCTCTTTGAAGTAATAGTGAAAGGATCCCAGACTGTAGCAAATTACCTGAGGACTGAAACATTTTTGACATAAGTCCTGAGAGACGGGGTGAGCCACTTTTCCTGGCGGCCCCTTTGCCGTTTTTAATCTGGGGCTGAGGGAGACAGCAGCGCTGACAGAATGATGGGACAGCTGGACATGCATCCAAGCCAGTAGCAAAAGAAAAGCCAGGAGAAGGGCCACTGCAGACATCTCACCATGGAGCCAACCAGCAGACAAGATGCACAAAGCACATCAACCTCCTCCATCTTGACTGAACATCTGTTTTTTCTAGTCATGGAGGATAGAGCTCTAAATTCCAGATGCTAAACCCCTGAAAAATGTAGGTCTCAAATTTGCATTCTTCTGTACTTACAAATCATATTTTGAGCACACAAGGCAGTCGACACACACACTAACACACACAAGTATGGCAAAACGCAGTGCACTGTGGGTAACCGAATGGTGGAACGCTGGAGACTTTTCAGCCTCAATGGATCTATCTCGGCTACATAGTAAAAGAGAAGAACAAAGACTGAGTCATTATTTAAGATTATATGAATAATCCTCAAAAGAAATGATCCAATAAATCCTATTTTCTTTAAAGGAGGTAAAGATGGGCTTGACTCTCCAAGTTTAATTTGTCTAAGCGGGGGGGGGGGGGGGCCCAGGTAAATTGGGATAGTTGTTCCCACAACTGTTGCCACCACTCAGAAGTTCACTAATTACAGAAACACATCATTTCTTGTTTGTTCAATTTAAAATCTAGATCACTAAAGGTTGTAGCAAGTGAGTACACAAAGGGAATGTCCCTGCACATAACCCCAATAAAACCACAGTATGTGGGTTTTACTCTTGAACAATTGAACAGATAATACAATCAAGATTGGATATTTTAATTAGCGGGCTTTAGAGATGCTGGTAGGCCGAGACTAAGAACAGGAAATGAGATGGTCATTACATTCAGCTCTTTGGTGGACAAAGACATCAGAACATCCCAAAATCTCTGTAGGAGCTTGATTTTCTCTGGAAACATGGTTAAAGCAGACAGGAAGTAACTTGAGCCAAACAGGAGGGAATCAAATCAGACATCGCTAGCTTGCTTTTCAGGGCAGGACAATTATATTTGACATAAGGCCCTTTTCACTCATGCATCAGTGCTCTCCACTTTCACGGGCTGCAACCACATTGGTCCAATGGTTAGCCTTTCTTCCCTTTCATTTTACAAAGTCTTTCTGCTGAAGATGACCAACAATGGCCGCCTCTTTAGAGATTATATGACCGTCCCTTCCTGAAGATAGCAAGTGCAATCAAGTAGGGCAAAAGTTTTTGTCATTCATATGGCGTGCGCTGTCCAAATTCTAATCTTTCCTGCACTGCTTAGAGATATCTTTTGATTCAAAATCAGAGGGTCACGCGTTGCCACATTTTTTGCCAATTTGTTAACACTGGGCTTTACAGAAAGCCACTCAAGAATCAGGCCTGGCCTGTATGTCTGCCAGTGCCTTCCTGTGTTTTGTGTTTGGGCTCTGGAGCTGTCTACCTTGTGTCTGGGAACATGCATCCTCCTCAGCCTCTGTGACCCTGTATTCCCTCCCCCTTGGGTGGGCTGTGACCCAGCTCGCCTGCAGCTACCGCAGGTTACAAACTCTCACCCTGGAACGCTTGTAATCCCGGGGACGTACTTCGGTACACTTTATGCTCTTTGCCCCTTTCTAAAATTCGGTAAGAACTTCACAGGTCACAGGTCACGGTACCAAACAGAATCGGCAGGTTAAAAATAGCAACTTATACATAGGTCATCTAAAAATACTAGCTCCTGTCCATTCTCATTTAGAGAATACTTTGTTTGGCCGGGCAACCTTCTGGGAACTTTTGACATTTTGTCCTGGTGTCACCAGAAACAGGAGTGGGAGGCCATTTGTTTCGCAAAAAGGAGGTTAGATGAAGAAGATGTTTTTTTTCCTTTCTCGTATGTAACCTCATACTGCTGAGAAAATGTCAGAGTGCAGGAGAGAGAGTTTGTGGACATCAGATTCTCCGGGCCCTTAAGGGGCCCCCTGCACTGACGAATAGAGCAGTCTCTACTTATCTTGAACATGTAAGAATTCCACGGGGAACTGCAGCGTCTTAAGCCAGGATTTTGAACAATACAGCACGCACTTAAGAAAGGTCTAAAATTAGTCTTATTTGATGTATAATATATTTTAATTTACACCAGTTGTGCTATATTTAACAGCGAAGTGGAGATGAAAAAATAACAGCTACCTTGTTACACATTTCCAAAATGGTTCTAAATTTACCACCACGGGATAAATCTATCATCAGAAACGTCTTCCAGTGTTTCTCTAGAATAAACTAAGAAGGAAGAAAGGAAAATCAAGCATGCATTGGAAATATTTATAGACTTCCCACTTGCACATTACGAGCTTGGAAAAATGTCTTTTTTATTAAGGCTTCACAAGGTGACACCTGGAAGCGCTGGTGCAGAGGAGTGTGCTCCGTCTTGGGAAGTCGGGGTTTCCCACTGCGGCTCCATGCAGGAACAAGCACTAAACAGGAGCCACAATCAAATAGGAAATTACATACCTCCCCTGCCAAATACCTGTACTCTTCTCTGTGCTGGTAGTCTTTATTAACAGCACTGTCAAGAACTCAGTGACTGACCGGATAGAACTGAAGGTCTAGGGATGGCAAACCAATGACTGTCCTGTAACATCTATACTGAGTATGTTAAAATGCCACTCTAACACAACTTCCTGGTTCTATTTGCTTGCACTGCAAACCAGGTGCGTTTCCACCAGAAAAATGAGTGCAGATAAAGTTATGAAAACCCATTTTACTGTGTTATTGATGATGAATGCTGATATTCAGTCCTACATAAAACAGAAGATAAAGATATTCTGCGGAGAGGATGCCGCTGCATGAGCCATGCAAGGGGATGTGGACCCTCCGGGTGGCCAATGCATCCTGGGTAATGTAGGCAATGCCAACACGGCTTTGTGAGCGAGGAAAACCCAGCTGTCCCATTTCAGTATTGTGTGCTGATGTAGTTGTGGCATTGCTGCTTTTCATGGCTGATGCTGAAACGCACAGCGCCAAATGCAACGGTGAATGTTTCCTCTGGAGTCCCGTGGCATTCACCCTGAGATGGACCTCTCCACGAGCTCTGGGCCCATTTAAGAGCAGCCTATCTCCTGCTAAGCAGTGTTGCGTGAGACGATGTGTGTGTAGTTTATCAGAGCTTTTCTTCTCTCTCTTTTCATCCAGCTCCGTATTTGTATATCCTTCATAAAACTTAGATGCATCCCCTTGAATAAGACTTATCTTTCATTCAGACTCCCTCCCCTGTTTTCACTGTGGTCTAAATGCGTGGACCACCAACCTCCCATCTCCCCGAAGGACTAAAGGCGGGGAGATATGATGAAACTGATGAGATTCTGCTCAGAGCTACGGGACCTGGTGGTACTTTGTCTGGCCCGTCTAGATCGCTCTGATTGGGTGTCACGATAAGTAACATGAAAGTTCCCTGTCATCAGCTTTTTTCCCTCTCCCCTTTTCTTCCCTACAACATCACAGCAGGCAGAAGCCTTCTTGATAAAGATAATAGACAGTACTTTGGCATTTTACTACTTTTCAGATGTAGAATAGATTAAAAAAAAGACTGTGCAGGCGTCTGCTCACAGCGTCAGCGAATCAGTTCTGTTTTATTATTGACACGATTCCTGCTGATTCCAGGAGGTTGTGAGTTGCCAGGCTGGAACTTGGGGGCCTCTAACACTGTCATTTGTGAGCTGCAGTGAGGTCCTGAGTTGCAGCGCCAGCTGATTCTGCATCTTCACCCTTAAAACAACACTTCTCCAAAGTTGGCTCATCTGCTGATGACTGCGCTGTCAGACTTGAGGGGCTTGTTTTGTGTTGTTTTTAGCAGGAGTGACGCGGTTCTTAATGATAATTAAATATTTTCTCTTACTTCTAATTAAATTTAGTCTGAGATTTGGCAACCTCCCAGATAGTGGAAGGGAATGACAATTTGTTGGTAAGCACCTCTAATTTAAATCTGCTCTCCTGTGTTGAAATGAGGCCGGAATCTCAGCCATTACTATCTTCCAAACCTGGGTCAATGATGAAGCACATTTACTTAAATAATGTTGTTAAAACTGCAATAATCATTATTGTCATATCAACAGTGGATCCAATGACTACGTGTGATTTAAAAGGGATGAACACTCAAACATCTGCATGGCTAGATAGCACAACAGGCATGTAAGCAACTCTCCTCTTTTTGTCGTGCTTTGGGTGTACTCACCCTCCAACATGTTTTCTGTTCAGGTGTGCCAGCCACGATGGATAAAAGAAGACATTATTCACTTCTTAGCGCAGCCATGACGCACTGTCCTCTGGAGGCCGGCACTAACGCCCCCCTTCGGCTGCACCTTCACTATCATTAAAAACAACCTCTATTCCACACAGTTCTTCTAAACGTTGCTCAGAAAACACACTATTTCAACGGCGGCGTAAGAACTCTAGTGTCTGCACCGCTCCAGGATTTACTTTGATAAATACACGTGCGTGCATACAGTCGTGATAACGTTTCCAGGATGACAGCTCGCTTGTTGACACAGCAAGAGCTGAATGAATGTTTAACGTCTGCCGCTCCGCCGACATCTGAACTCACTCCTATCAATGCTGTTATGATTACACTCTGCATCCTTCTGGGTCAGACCAAAGGAATGAGGTGGTCCCTGTGAAAATAAACATTAACAGCAAGGTGTATTAAACGCGATTGTAAAACATCCACCAATGACAACATAAACCCTCACCTATCTTCCTTCAGGGCTCGGGATTGTAACCGCTGCTGTGATTGGTCACCACAGGTGAGGCATGTTGAGGAAACGGCACACCTTTCTCTTCCCCAAAAAACTGTCTTTGTTTGCCTCTGACAGGGGGAATGTGTGGCTAAGCATCGATGTGGCCCTTTGAGCGCTTGAAATGAGTCCCCTGTATTTTCCTAATGTGCACAGAGAGCCACTTTGATCCTCCCGAGCAGGCGGCTGTCAACTGTCTGAAGGGCTTGTTTCTGTCTGTTGTACTTTACCTTCAGCCATGCAGGTAAACTGGTTGAGTTCGCTGTCCGTTCGGCGGCATGAGCCGGGACCCGGGAATGATTCACCCTGAACTTTCTTTACAATGAAATCATGTTGTGTCTTTCTTTCTTTCTGGTTTTACAACTGACCTACCTGTTGGGAACGGGTTCGTGGTCACCTTACAGATTTCAGGTTTCAATGCAATCAAAAGCCCACCTGGGTTAGTGAAGAAGAAGAGCAGACACAAGGAGAGCAAACATTAATGTGGGAATGTAAATGGCCCTCGACTCAAACCCTGGTACATTTAACGACTCCCTTAACTAATTTGTCAGGTCTTGAGCCTTTGAAGACTAATTTCTGCCCAGTGAAGCGGACACTACTGACATCCTCTTGGTCAAAGTACGGGAAATGGACTTGGGAAGCGCAGGTGAAACACTAGACAGCTTGAATATGAGAGTATGATATTTCCTGTGTGTTCAGCTACTCTTTTCTTGTTCAGATCTGTATGATGATTAGTTACTGGGACGTGGAGAGGTATGCATGCCTGCTGAGCAACAGGAAGAGATGAATACTAAAGTGTGTTCAAACCCCCCCCCCCCCCCCTCCATCTCCAAAGACCGCTAATCTATGTATTCTTGTTACACCATTCACTGGACTGTGACGATTTCTCAAATATTCTCAGGGGTCACTTTTGCTTTCATGTAGACTGGACCTATTATGGTTCCTCTCAGGAGGCAGAGCGAGCCAACACTTAAAGTGGAAATCACTTTCATAAACTTTCATTTGCAGAATTTATCCTGGAATGTATAGACAGACATTCAATTCAGTTTTCTCTCTCAAAATTATACTCTTCATCACGCCATTCAATAAATCTGATTTTTAGCCAGCTAACTGCATGCCAAATGGCAATGTCTGTAGGCTCACCACTTTGATTCAGTCTGAAATATCTCCACAATCATGAGGCTGATTGCTATTAAAAATGGGTTTTTCATAATCGCGTTGGTGATCGTCTGAGTATTTAATTCAACTACTAAATTATGACCAAACACTGGGAAGCTGATGCCATTCCGATCAGCGTCAACTTTACTGTGTGTGAAGTGCAAATTAGCAAAAGTTCCACAAACACTGAACTCTGACAGTGCACAGGGTAAACATTAACATTGATGCTGGTCAACAAATCAGCATGCACGCTGATCGTAGCCTGTAGCTCAGAGCACTGCTGTCCCTCACACAGTGGACTCTTTGTCTATATTACTTCTCAGTTTCCTTTGCATTTAGAATCGAAGTTGCTTTCAACCATGCCCTCGTGTTTACTCAAACAGTGACAGCCAAGCAATAAATACTTCTATTATCCATAAAAGCTGCCGAAAAACCTGTGTTAACTTTATTGACTTTAACTTTATGCCTGCTTGTATGAATTTACACTAATAAAATGTAAAACGTGTCATCTTGGTTTGTGCTATCGTCTGGTGCGTTGCCTCTGGAGTGGAGTTATGTGTCTTTCCTGGCTCGGGGATTTCCTCCTTCCAGAACCACTCAAGGTTATTATTGAGGAGGCTGTGAGCTCTGCGGTCAATTCAACAACATTTTGCGTCGCAAACAGAGCAGCCACAGTGGGCTCATTTACTGAAAAGTCAATCATCTCGTTCCTTTCATTTGAAAAAAAAAAAATGGGACAAGGTTATGATCATTATGATAGTTGTGCAAACCTAAAAGAACACTCTTACGTAATCGCACACATATACTCAGTGTACGGGTGATTAGATGGAATGCAGACATTTGAGCACAACGGATTTATTTATGACTCCTTTTAGTCACATTGATTCCTTTGGAGTGGTTGTCTGTGTTAGCTCAGGCGCCTTCTCTGTTCTCCAAAGCGACCCGGGACTCAAGCGGTACTGTTGGATCACGTGTGCCTCTTAACTCGCCGGGGCTTGTTCATGTTTAGCCCTGTAATTAATACAACGTAACCATGTAAGGATCACTTGTTAACGCACTGTATGGCAAAGCACTGTTTAAACTCAGAGATTGGTTTCACTGCCTAGCTGCACTGCACTCGTATGATGTACAGCTGATGACGTCATACCCCCCCCCACCACCCCCCGGTTCTTACTTCTGGAAATTCTCTCCGTGGAGAAGAACGATTTTTGGTTACCATTCATTCATGGTAAAGGAGGGCCGGGTAGCCCTATTTGTTCAATTCTTGTACCCTGTACGAAAGGCTATCTATCCCCGTGACTACTCAGGGTCAAATAAGACATTATTGGTTTAACTTCAGCATGGTCTCACATTAAGCTGCACTCAAGCAGAAAAACAATTAATACAAGGCCTATTTGTCTTAGATATGGATCTCTATTGATCTCCTGCAGACATTACTACATTGTTTGTTTTGCGCAGTGTACACACCGAGACACTCAAAATATTCCACATACTGTACATCAAATCTGCAGCAAACAATCTTCTTTACAGGATTAAGCTGTCAATCAAGCTGTGGAGAAAACGTGTTTCTATAATTTGCTTAAAACTAACAGTTGTTGTTTTTAATGCTAGGATGACAAACATGCTTTAGAGTCTCTATTAATGTTCAGTGGTCACAGCTAGGAATGTCATGTGGTATTTTGCAGGTTTTGGGCATTGGCCAATACCTGGCATTTCATCTGCCACTGTGAGCTAAACGCATATTGGGTCTGAATGAGCTGAAATGGGCAATAGACGTGCAAGGTTTCACAGTAAATTCTTCTCGCGGATCGGTTTTCCCTCCCATGTCTTTAAGTCGCTCGCTCTAAGCCCTCTTTTCTCTCTTTCTCCCCTTGTTTTGTTATTTTACCTGGAGGTGCAGGTGTGAAAGGGTGAGGCCGTGGAAAAACATTCGATTCCGTAAGCTTGTCATGAAGGAATCCATTGACTGACCTCTGCATCTTTGGCACACAATGACAAATGGGTTTGCAATTTTCCGCCTGACTGAGGGGCAACAAAGCACATTTCCACTTTCACCGGTGGGCAGTGAAAGTACAGTCTTCCTCTATCGTGCTTTTCAACCAGGAAGGGAGCATTACACATAGCTGGACTCTTTACTTTGGCTGCTCTAATGGTCAAAGTAGACAATTACACTCTGTCTGATCTATCAGGACACACTGACTTCACACAGTGAGGTAATTTGTTGATGAAGAATGGAGAGTTTGTTTTTCTTGCATCCTATTTTTCAGACTACTCCTTAATTCAGAGAATCTGTTATCGTTCATGTAAATATACCACAACCTTTCTGTCTTTTTGTCTTTGCATCAGTGATTGACATGAAATTGTTAATTTCAACATTGTCTTTAAGATTTTGCTTGTTGTCGTCTTTCATTTGTTATCTTCCCTGACAGATCTGCATTTTTTACCAATAAAATGACTTAATAGAATCTTTATTGTAACCTGCAGTCCTGAAAATCTTGTACAATATACAAAAAAATGAGAAAAATGTACATATATAGGTGGTGTGTACCCTCGGAAGAATATCTTCTGAATGGAAGATGAGGATCCTAAACATATTTGTTTAGCAAATTAATTATTTGTGTTCATTTGTCTATCCCCATAATAATGTTTTCAGCTATTTTGTTGTTATGCACAAGAGATCATTATATCCATTAAATGTTAATATCGTTCAGCCCTGAAAAACATTCAACTCATATGTCAAAATATTGTCCAACTGAGCACGATTTATGTTGCACATGTTGATACATCCATCTTGTGTATGAGTACGCTGCATTTCCAAAGACGGCTGGTAATTCCATGCTTCTAACCAGTGTTTTTTCTGCTGATTGAATTGCTTCCAAAGCCTAAAAGAATGCTATGGAAATGAACCAATTGACCTTTTTTCTGACCCTAAAGATCCTTCGCCCTGTGGGAGTAGAAACTGTGAGCTGTGCTGCTGATCGAGACCTACTGGAACTCCTCCAGAATGGCCTCAGCACATTTAAGAATATAAATAGTTACTATTTATCAAATATGTTGGCTGATTTTATGGCATTTTATGGCCTTTCTTGGCTTGCTCCCAACATATTCCATTGAACAAAGAAAATTAGATCTGTGTGTGAGTTGTTTGTGCCCTGGAGGGGCACTGCAGCCCAGCAGGGCGTTTATGTCCTGTAGGGATAACCTGTCATGGTGCTGAGAGCCTAATTGATGCCTCATGCTTTTCAGGGGGCAATTATAGCGCCCAAATGTCAAGACCTAATTTGTGACTCTGTAATGTGGACACATGGGCCTGAGGAAGGGGTGACACGGCTGATCCAGAGGGACTCCCACATTGGTTTGGTCAGCAGATGTGAGGGGCTGAGGAGGGGTGGGGGGGGGGGGGGTCCTTTTTTAGAAGATAAATGATTTTTGCAATATGCTTATTTCTTCTTCTTGAATATATACAGTACTTTAGCAGTGATAAAACATTTTTTGTTAAAACAAAACTCCAGCATATAGTTATAGTTATAGTTAAATATATATAAATATATATATCCCAAAAATATAAATCCCAAAAGATTCCACACATTATCATTCTGCTGTGAGGGTAAAAAACCCTCAAGCTTGTTTGTGTTTAAATGGACCAATCACATCGCCTTTGGTAGCATATTTAATTCATCATTACACTCTTGAACTTCAAAAGAACTATACTTGTCCTATCTCAAATGTTAGTGTTAGTAGCACAAAAGGGAAACTATTGTAATATTGTAATAGTGTAATACTTATTAAGTAGAGTCCTTGAGTTAATACAGGCTTTTTAAAAAGTATAATGTTTCTGTGAATTAACATACTTAACATGGATATTGTTTCATTAAATATAAAATAAATAAGAAGACAGTATGCAAACATTGTCTTGTTTCATCAACCAAAAGCGTCACTGTTAAATACAGAATTTGAAAATCAAAGTCTGACTTTTATAACTTCAGCCATGTAGCATTTTTCTCTTTGTGCTGTATCAGATGCTTCAGATGCCTCCTCAGATACAGTGAAGTCAGATCCCTTTGGCCAAACAAGAGGTCAGTCAGTCTGTAGGCCTGGAAACGCACAGCGGTGTTGTTCACTATGCGTGCCTTGTAACTACTGAGAGACTTAACAGTAGAAATGACAGTTCCCCCTCTTCTTTTGTTCCTCACAACCCCAAAACATTCTTGTTTTCTCCTAACGTTCCCATGGCAACGCAAAAAGGGGAGCATATTTCCCCCTGGAGCTGACAGCTTGCGATGTGGAGTGTCAGTAAATCAGGTCTGTTGCTCTAATTGCCGCTCGCAGAAGGCTGAAGATCCTCTCAGCTATGACACGAAAAATGATTGCGCTCGACCGGAGTACAATGCAGCAAATGTGGAAGAAGGTTTTGTTTTTGGCCTGCAAAGCTGATATTGAATGATATTTTGGACCCCTGGCTGCAGATTTGACTAGAAGGCCTCTCTCTCTTCGGACTCGGATGAAAGCCCAAAAGTATCAAGTGGATAACGCTATACTTACACTTCTGCTGTAATCCCTATAAACACACATGCAGCTCATAATTTGTGCGCACAGAGCCTGAAATCAATAGTTGCAGGATTCAAATGACACAAAGCTGCAGACAACCATCCCTGCGCAAACAGACTCTTAGAAGTGGCCTCGGCTTTGGAGCAACAGGTGAGCATCTCGGCAACTCCCCTGTCTTCCCCAACGCAGCCTTCTAAATATAGAAATTATGCTCTCTGATAATTGGGGGCAGACAACAAAGCCGGCTATATTTCCACCCTCCTCCTCCTCCTCCTCTTGCTGCCGCTGCTAAGTCGTGTCCCCAGCTGATAAACAGCAGGACGGAGATCAGAGTGGGAGAGCTTGCGTGCTGAGGGAACACCTGCGCTGTCTGACTGGACTGCGAGGATAGACACAGAAGATCACTGACTTCCACACCTGCCCTTGGACTCATGCCACACACACACACACACACACACACTCACACACACACTTAAATTGGGTTTCCTCGAGAGCCCTTTAAGGCCACCGCTGAGGAGGTGATGAAAGTCAGGGAGCGTCTGTTAAGCGTGTGAGACGGCCCTCCAGAGTGGGTGCGGATGAGAGGCTTAAGTGTTTTCAGCGACCACCTGCAGGAGGAGGAGCAGGGGGAACAAAAGCATCTGTCCAGGGGCCAGGTAGACTCCAAAAACATTGGTCAAACGAGTGCCAAGGAGTGCTTCTGGGCGTCAGGTATCACAAGTCAGGATTTCCAGCACGTTTAGAAGGATGACTTTCAAAATGTCAAAAGGGGGGGGGGGGGCGGAGCGGGCTACACTGTTTGACTTGCACACGGTCTGCTTTTCATGGGCACGGGTGGTGATTCCCCGAGACGTCAGTCTCTTTGGGAAACAAAGCCGTCGGTTAAAGTCATGGGAACAGCCACACCTTCTTTAGCTGGGACAGGAATGAAGCGAGCTGCTCGCCATCACTCTCATGCTTGTTAACTTTTCTCGCAAGCTAAAGAAAGACGGGCAATTGACAGCAACTTCCCAAAAAACAAGCACCAGACTCCTCTTTCATGTTGCAGTAGAATGCTGTGTGTTCGCTTTGTTGAGGAGGGGCGGAGGGGGTTTGTGTACGTCCACGCACGCGCATTTTATAATGTACTCCGGGGGTGCTGTCATTAACCGACGACATAAGCGGGTTGATGTTTCGGAGGCTTGCAGGTGGGAAAGTCCCCCAGCGTTACACTGTTAACAGGAAATAGTTTGCCGCCTGCATCAAGACAAGGACCAAGGAGGAAACGGATATGCTAACAGCGCTTTGCACCTTCTCCTTCCAACTACAAAACACTTGGGACAGCAAAAACATCTTACATCTTTAACACAAAGAAGCAGAAGCTACCTAAAAGGATGTAAGTGAAGCATCATTGCCTTGTTTTATAAGACATTTAAACAAGGCTATCACCCTCAAACTGTCTGCAGAGGTCACATGATCCTTATCGGGCCCGAGCTAAAGGTCAGATTTTATTTGGCCCTGATCGTGTTGTTGCATGGCCTTTTAAATTCAGAGGATTCTGGGATGAGGCTTTGAAGTTTTATGCGTGCATCAATTCTACGACCTCTCTCCCGTCATAATGGGGTCCATAAAGAAAGACAACATTGGTCTCGTAAGCGGGTTTATATGTTTAAACTCTAAAAGACCAAGGCAACCGATAAAGTCAACTTTTCACATAATTGCTCTGTTTAAAGTAAAAATGTGGGTCATAAATAAACTGATTATATCTTCATCTCGGATAGGATGTTGGGATGACAAAAGAATAAAGCATTTGGATTACATTTTGAGTAATTTATTGTTTGTGTTGTCAGTTTGTTGACTTCAGATTCTTCCTGTAACACAAGTGACAGTAGTTTGGTGCCAACTAATTGGCCATTATAACAAAAACTATTTAGATATTAATTCACAGTTGCCATATTTTGATAAAATGCATTTCTTTCAGATCTTTCTCCAGTATATTTGATTTTTGTTGATCTCTAGCTGACCGTTTTTTAAAAGCAAGAGACATAATAGTACAGTGTCTCAGTCTTTATATAATCGATACATTTTCTAGTGTTTTTTCTATATAATGGATGTATTTAACTGTAAAAATATATTCTCAATAAATAAATATAAAACATAAATATATGTATTTAAAATGAATAAATAAATTGTAACATCTTTTCAAACAGGTCTGGACACAGGTAAGAAAATCCCAACAACTGAATTCCTTCAAAGTCCTTCTGAACAAACTGCAGCTTTTGGACACAACACCCAAATTCAAAGTACTGTTGTAAAGAATTCCATGGACAGCCAATATCCCCATCTGACCAGAGGAGATGCTTCCCGATGGCTCAGCTGCGTTTCCCATTCCTCTCCTATTCCACGCAGGTACTTTATAGGGTCGTCTGACAGAACCAGCCCCTCATGCCGAGCGTGCAGACATTCTAGCCCGTCTGCCTGGCTGCTGAGAGATGGCCGTGCATTCCTGCAAGAGGCCCCGGTGCCTTCATCCCTGCAGGTCGGGCACGCTGTCAGCCTGCACGGGCCACGTTCCTGCATGCGTCCCTCGTCTCTTCTCTGCTCCCTGCCTGCGAGGGCCTAAAGCAGCTATTCCTGAACTGGACCGGGTCTCCGGGTCTCAGCTGTGACCCAGGATATCCCTGTACAGCTCTGGCACACGGTCAGGGTCCACAGGCCTGGGCAAGAAGTGTGTAAATTTCTGGTGCCGCCTGGATTTAGTCCCGTCCCTTGGTGTCCCGTCTTTGTTTAACGCCACGAAATAACGTGTCCCTTTGTCTCCGTGTTTGTAGAGGTTTGAGGAGTATGTGTTGTACCAGTTCTCCTCAAACTGCTCCTTGAAAACACACTCAGCTGAGAGTTTCTCCTGAAAAACAAAAGGACACAACATTAAAAGTAGTTCTGACTTGTGATGCACGGACTCATTCTTTTTTTTAAATTTAGTTTCTTAGTATTAATTTCTAGAAACGTGAGAGCTGAATAAAAGCTGTGTGGGTCATCTTTGCATAGATATAGACGGCATGAATAAGCAACGCTGGTACTTACAGAGCCATACAGCTCCCCTTTGTCGTTCATCCCCAGATAGAGTCCACTGTCCACACCTCTAATGCTTATCAACCCTACAGCAAGGCTTATGAATTCCAAAATACCTGCAAAAGATAAACACAGTTTTTCAGTAGAGACAAAGATGAAAAAAATGAAAAATAAAGATGATTTAAAATATATAATTAATTCTATTCACACAATCGATACATTTGATGTTTTTAAAATGAACAGAGTAAAATCATAGGACTGTTATTTCCATCACTCCTTTAACCGTTGCTGATCACCGTTCGGCAATTACTTAATATAATAAAATGAGGCCCCTTTCTATATATTTCCTCATATTTGGGGTGTCTAAATATATGACAAGTACGGCCGGTATTTACCAGAACGACTGTGGTCCTTCCTCGTCCCCTGCACTGTGCCATCCGAAAGTATTTCCAGATGAAACCCAGTCCTGCAGTACAACTGTCTCCTCCTGAGGATCCCTTTGAGGTGGGTTAAATCCGCGGCGGTGCTCCGGGAGAGTCTGTCCCCAGGTATGAAGTGCTCCCCGAGAAGCGTCGGACGGTCCCTAAGTGGGCTCAGGAGGAAATGGGAGCCAACCTGCGCGACACCATCGATGCCGTGCAAGATCCCACCAACTTCTCCCAGTGCAGCAGCAGCAGCAGCCATCGCGTCAAAGCGGACAAAGTTGAGCGAGGAGGTCCGGAGGGAGAGCTCTTGCGTAGTGGACTACCTGGCTGCCTTATTGCATGCTGACTCCCACCTTACTTGGCGCGCGTACCCGTCGCAGAAGGACACGCGTGTTTCTCTTCCCTGTCAGGAAAACACTCACAACTGCCGCAAGGTACCGATTCCTCCTCTTCTTTGGTTTTCTTTTTTTCTTTTTGATCTACCGCTGCGTCTTCATCAGCTGGGTGGGGGCCTGCGGGTGGTGTTCACAGAGCCCTCATGGTGCGTACCTGTTCGCGGCGTGCTGCGTAGACCCCGACGGGAGACGATTCAGTGGTTAGGTGCGGAATGAAGGCTGCAGTGCAGGTAAAAGGAGCTCCTGGAAGGCTTTTGCACGCAAAGTGGCAGGGGTGGCGAGGCAGGTGCAAAACCACAGGACTAGTAATGGGCGGGGCTGTCACAGTCCAGACGTGCCCTGGCAAGGATTGTTGTTCCTTCTCCATGAAATGAGAGAGAGAGAGAGAGAGACAGAGAGCGAGAGAGAGAGAGAGAGAGAGAGAGAGAGAGGGGGGGGGGGTGTTGATGGTGGGCTGTGGTAAACTGAGCACCTGCCTCGCTTTTAAATTCAAATAAAACATGTAAACACAAAACTGCATTACACTTTAAATAAACTCACGAGACGCGATTTGGTACACGTGACGTTTTCCCTCACTCTCACGAGCGTGACGGCCCGTGATCCCAGAGCCGCTTGAAACACCACGTCTCGCGAGCTTCGGAGCAGCCGGCACAAGCCGCTCTGCTCTTTCCGGTGTGCGCGTGTGTTATCAGTTACGACACCTTTCGTGTAAACAGCCATGGCCGCCCTGCGCAGGCTTATCCCTCTACTCACTAACGGTTCAAGAGCCAGGAGGTTTGTCGCGTGTGGATCCTGCGTCACCGCGGCGGCCGGAGCTGGTTATTATTATTATTACTATTACTATCACCGCGGCTCCCTCGCCGGTAGACGCTGCGGGTTGAAGAGCAACGTCGAGGCTCGACTCTTCCATCTGGCGCTACCGGCGGTGTCTGCCACCGAGAAGGTACAGTGGGGCATTTTTCTATACTGCCGTGAGGAACGCTTCATTTTTAATGCTGCATATTTGTTTTACATCTGCATTTAGAAACTGCCCATCTCACATCGTGCACGTTACAACTACATTAACGCTGATGTGTCGTCAGCACGAGGAGCTGTCCTGACCTTCGGTGCTGAAATGGCAAAAACGGTCCGAGGCGAATGTCAGATCACGTGACCTAATAGCTGCCATTAGTGCGGGTCTTGTCTGCCTTCTAGAAATACATATTGCACGATTCGTATTTTCCATAAGACAATCCAGACAATGTTGATATTAAAACAATTTGTAATGCAATAATACAATACTGTATTTACATTAGATTAGGGGTTGGACAAAATATTGAGGACATGGCTGTAATGTAATCCAAAACCCTATTGGCCATACTGGTGGTGTTGCTATTCCTGTTACACTGCTTCAACTCAAGATATTCAATTACAGTTAATGGATACAGTATATATACACACAAATATGTATATGATGTACCAAACAACAAGAAAGCAGCTTAAACCAGAATACAATGCCTCTATTTCTGAGACGATTAGCCAACGTATTGATCAATATGCAACTTTTTTGATAATTGATTAATTAAGCCGGTCTAGTTTCTCTTCAGTTTTCACATCATTGAATAGTAATGAACAAGGATATTTTTTACCACAACATCAAGCACTTTGAGTTGTAATATATCACATCGGACGTAAACAGACAAGTAAACCTTGTGGTTCGCACACCTCTACCAGAAGATTCCTTGTTCTTTATGTGCGGGTTGGACGGAGGGCAGCTATACTGGTGGCCACGGGTCGGAGGAATTCAGGCACACAGGAAACTGGACACTGGGGCTTGGCGGAGGGGCTGACATCTGATGAGAGGTGGGGGTGGTTTAGAGGGGGTTTAATGGTTTAAGCCGAGGGGGGCACACATTCCCTGGGTGTTTGCTCAGTGCCCATTGGATCTGGCACTTTGCCACGCAACAGAAAGATCTCCTCTGTCTTCACCAATTCAGCCTTCTGATCTGGCTGGGTTGGAACGGTTGCAGGGACATTATCTGGAGCACAGGGATGAAAAATATGGTTGACATAACATGCGCCCCATTACTGAATAAAGGACAGGCCTCTTTGTTGTTCCATGTGATAGAGGCTACGTGACAAGAAAAGCTGCTGTGGATTTTATATAAAGCACCTCTCACACGGTATTCCGCACCGTTGGTATGATTTGAAATATTTCTTTATAGTGTATGTGTGTGTGTGTGTGTGTTTGCAGGCCCGCACCTATGGTCTGGATGATGGAGATGCATACATGTCGTCCTATGAAAACAGATTCCGCCTCTTCAGTTCGGTGGAGTACGAGGGGCAACTCTACATGACGCCACTCAGCTTCATAGAGTCCGTCACTTTGAATGAACCCAAGAGTGAGTGCAACACTATTACTCAGCTCCTTCCCACAATACTAAGCAGCCTGCAGAGGCTGAGTGGATTCACTAGTGATTTTAGGGTGTCTCAATCAATCAATTACTTTATTGATAGTCATTAATTGACAATCACTTACCTGTGGTAATATGTGAGGCTTTGCTTGTTGTCTCTCTTTTGCTGTCGTAAATGAAATGTGTGACTTTAGACCGGTGATCTGACACAAACAGGTTGATAACATAAAGATGGGCTTTCTGAGGAGTATTTTTTTCTTTTTTTAAAGCAAAGGAAAATATGGCTGTTGTCTGAAACGCAATCTTCTTAAAAGAAGCAACATAGATGTGATGAATCAAATCAAAGGAGAAATGCAGATCTCGAAAAGAAGACAAAGAACTCCACAAATTGTGTTCTGACACAAGTCGTAGCAGCCTGGACGTTGCAAACTTGAACCAGGCTTATTCATCCTGTCTGCAAAAGTACAGACGCAGAGACTCTGATGTGCTTACACACAAGTATCATCATCAATCGATTTTTCTGGCAGTTTACTTCACACAGACTGCTGCACTGCAGATGCTACATGGCCTCTGTGATCCACCACATTTGTCAGTAACCATTTGCTTAATTACCCTTCCGTCAAATCATCAGCTAAACACTGTTCTTCCTCCATTTACTTGATATCAGAATAAAAAACGTCCTTCAGTTCTTCTCCTGGAACATGACTTGTTGCTGAGGGCCTGTGAAGTGTCATCATCAGACAATAAGTTGCGGCTTGCAGAGCCTCAGTCATAACACCTGCATAAAGATAGGCATCTTTCCCAGCAACCCCACTTTTATGGTTCATTTATGTGGCAACAAAGTCGCAGGGACCCGGAGAGACCAAACAACTGAGCATGGATGTCATAAATGTAATGATAAGACATTCGGATTATTGCGATCGATTACGGTGTGAGGTGTGTGTGCGGTCTGCTGTAATGTCTTCACTGGCATCTAATGAGGCCAGTAAATAAGGGGCACTAATGTGTTAGCATACCGTGTGCCAATACCTTCTAATGTGTTGCAAAATAGCCCTCATGGTGCTTTATGGTTATACTGTGATCGTAAAAAGTGATGTGTTTCTGAGGGGATGGTGGAGTTCTGGCCATTTAGAAGTGAACCATTAGAATCAAAACCTAAAGTGATGTTGTGTAATATATATGCAAGTCATATCCGATCCATCAGGTATGTTTTAATGGAACAGTAAGTGAAATGAAGAAATACACGCTCACATTGAGGACAAAAGCTCTTTTCAGACCGAGTCATCACTTTGCAATCATCATCCCAGCATTAAACACCGGCTCTAAAACGTGTTAGTTGAGGGTTATTGTCACCGTTATCGATGCAGATTCCCGGGAGTTTTTTTTTTCTTCTTTTACGGCACCTCCATCTTATCTTCTGCTTTATTGACCACTGGAATGCGTTCATGTAGACGTCCATCCACATAAACACCCGTTTTCACTTTTGTTTCCCAGTTAGAATTACTTAATTTATAAATCACCGTTGTCTTTACTTAAGTAAAAGTTATGTTACCACACTGTTGTATATAGTATTCCGCTAAGGCAAGTAAAATGATTTATATTGAAAGTCAACTTTGCATACGTTTTTAGATTCATAACGATGCACTCAAGGAAGGTTATTGAAAGAGTATGATTGGGTTAAGATCAAACATGCAGTGGAGCAGAAATGACAAAATTGGCCTTGTAGATGTAGTGCAGTAGAAGTATAAACATGTATAAAAATGAAATACTCAAGTAAATCACAAGTATCCCAACACTTAACATACTGTATAAGTTTTACTGCGTGTACTAATTGTGAACCTTGTTTCCTGTAGGTAGGAGAGCATGGAAGTCCCTCACAAAAAAGGCAAGTTGTTCAGTCATCAAAGCACTTGTTACTGTTTCACAGAATCTCTTCATCCGTTTAAAACCTCTGTAATTACAGAAATGCCAACAAACATTGTGTTACTTTGTGATTACTCAGGATTTAGATACAAATGAGTGATTTGGGATTTCCTTCTATTCTCACAGGACTTAGAAAAGATACTGTCTGATACCCCGCCTGTTTGCAAAGGATCATCTAATTTGTTCAGAAATCTTCGTGAACGAGGTGAAGTAACCCGCTCGATCTACCACAGCTCGACACAAGCACCCATTGTATCTCCCTTCATGCTTTTATTTGAGTGTGCCCCTGGTCGTGCGTGTTAAATTGTGTGTTGTGTATATTCCAGTGTAGTGAGTGTTCTGTAAATACTATTTATTCTTATCTCTCCATCGCTCTGGTAACATGTTGTAGATTTATTATCAGGTGACCTCTGCATGGAATGGTCCATTGAGGTTTTATCGAATAAAAAATGTGATAAGTAATACATTTACTGGAAGAAACAATCTAATTTGCTACAAATTAGATTGAAGTAAACCTTGCAAAACTGAGTTGTATTTATTGTAACTATAAAATATATCTTAGAATGTGCCGTGCTGAGTTGTTAAAACACAGCAATTAATAGGAATAATTAATTCCACAAATTCACCATATTCCCTCTACATTACACAATCAGATCATTTTTTCTATTCACGGAAAACTATTTGCCACCCAATGCACCTGGAAAATCTCATTCTACTTTGAGGGGCTTGTGAAATATGACTGCACTCTTAACCTGCAAACTCTGATTCCTGATCATTAAGAAAATTAAGTTGTTACTCTGAGTCTGAGATCTTTTGTAAATTTTCCCACCTGGGCCTGCATACTCCCACTCAGTATGCGTACGAGCCAGTGCAGCATCAGATCTCACTGCTCTGCTCTCTCCTCTGTTGCTTTAGCTAAGTGCCAATGCTGAGATTTGGGCCTTTTAATCCTGCTGTTAAACGTTGCGGCTTTGTCAGGGGGAAAAAAGGACTGGATTGATCTGCCAACAAAGCGTCGCTTTGGAGAATGAGGGAGCCGTTTGAACCCGACTGTGTCGAGACACGTCCCACCGACCACCCCCCTGATCACCACGGACATTATGAAGCCTAAGAATGGCATTGGATTACATCTCCGGGACTGCCACTCTGTATGAAGTGTTGCTGTGGAATTCTTTGTATTGTCTAACAGCATCTACTTGAGCTCAGAGGCTGAGCTGTGGAGAGGAGGGGTGAGGTGGAGGGGGGAGGGGGGGTGGGGGTGGGGGGAGAGGAAGGGTGGGCTCCCTCCAGGAGACTGAAGGTGTGTGGTATGGGTGAAACATGGCTGGAATCTTAAAAGTTTTCTTTTTCTTCTCACCCGTCAACCCCTTTAAGCTTTGAAAGGCTTTGAAGCCAGAGATCTGTTGTCATTATAAGGCCGTACCTGCCAAACAGAGAGACCTGGGATGGCAAGAAACTTTTTTTTTGGATGAACATGTTTGCGGCATGCGTCACTACTTTTCACACCTCAGTTTGAACATGTGTTTCAAAATTGACATCTTGGTTTGCTACTTTAGCTTTTTTTTTTTTTCTTCCCCTTTGCGGAAACTCCCCCCAACCCCCCCAAAGCTGGATTATTTTCCCATAACACCCAGAGCAGTCACCCAGAACTATCTGCGCTCGATTCTCTATCTTCCCGGGCAAACAAAGGCTCGGGAATGCTTTCAGAGTCAGAGGGTAGAAGCCTCCCGAGTCGACCGAGATGTCCCCTGACACTCACTCTTCCCTTCTCCGTGTCACACAACAAAGGGAGCTGAAGGACGCAACACAAAACCTGAATCGGCCATTCTCAATCAGTGACAGATCACTTGAGAGTGTATTACACCTTGTTACCCAAACGCGATCAGAAGCCGTGGGCCTTTAATTTGTTTGGGTTTGTGTCCAGATCGGTCAGCTCAGTTGTAAAGCTTGTGTTTGCGTGAGGGGGGAAACACCAGGCACGAGGTAAAAGGCACCTTTTAAGATGTTATCAGAGCGGGCGAGAGGATTACTCTTGTCTTAAGGCGTGCACTGTTTCTTTGGATGGCTTATTCAACCCAGGAGCATGACTTTGAACATCTGTAAACACGGTTAATGCCATCGGATGCTGTTTTGTGTGCATAAGGGGTCATTTGAGCTATTGTTGGTCAGCTTGGCAACTGTGTGTTCTTTTTTTCCCAGGTGTCATCAGCTACACAGAGTATCTTTTCCTGCTCTGCATTTTAACAAGTAAGTATAAGCTTTGACTGACTCAAGGGGAATTATCTTTAAAAAGGCGACCATCCTTTGTATCTCCTTATTTGGTTTCAGAGCCCCATGCAGGCTTCAGGATTGCTTTCAACATGTTCGATGCGGATGGGAATGAAATGGTGGACAAAAGGGAGTTCTTGGCGGTGCGAGCCTCGTTGATATTCAGATACAATGAAATGCATTTCATCCATTGAGTCACAAAAAAAATAACACACTGTCTTTTTACCAGCTGGAGGAAATTTTCCGTAAGAAAAAGGCAAGAAAGGAAGTTGCAGAAGACACGCAAAGATTTGACCAGCAGGTATGAGTTGCTGTTCTATGCCTCAATATTTTTACGTATAAACAATCGACGACATGGCCCCCAGGAAAACGTAATATAAAAAAGTGTCTTGAAGATCATTGATTACCTTCAGTTCCAGACAATGTTTTGTTAATTCAGTTGCTTGCAAATTCCCCCCCAATCTTTTGCTTTTTCCACTAAATCTACTGCGAGCTACTTGTCTAAAACTCAAAGGCAGACAAAGTTAGCAGGTGTTTGTGTTAACTGCTTTGGTGTAGACGAGATCAGAGCAAAACGAGGAGTGGACTTTCGACGTATATGTGTAAGGTAGAAATGGGACTCTTGTGTTGCTCTAAACAAACTTCTGTTTGCTTTAAATGTTGAGTGTTGTCCTTTCAGCCTGGTCTGCTGCCTCCAAGTGGCCATAAACCTTCATTTTAACCTTCATTCAAAATTCAGCTACTTGTAATACAGCCGGGACATAATATGTAAAGTTGAACATTTTAGCAAGCGGTTGCCTCTTTACACACAGAGCAAAACATTCCTTTAGCGTCCTCTTTCTGCTCCATTTGAGTCCCCGACTCCAGAGGGAAACACCTTGTTAGCTAAATGCTAAATGCTAAATGTTGCTAACTGGGCCTGTCTGGGCACCAGGTTGGGAACAGTGGGCTCATCCGAGCTTTGCAACATTAAAGCTTTGTAAACATTAAGCTGTAAGAAGCGACACCGCTTCAAAGCGCTGACGGGGGGGGGCTACGGACTCAGTGATCCTCTGTGGGGTTGTCAATACAATGGACGCCTTTTTAATTCACACAGCACTCCTACCCAGTATTAATAATAATAACTAGTGGAGCTTGACATTGATCGGAATCTGAAACTTGAACAAATGTCGAACGCGACATGACTTTGTGTTGCTAGAAGGAGTGCAAAGAGGTGAATGTGGTCATACAGGGTAAAACATGTCTGAGGCTTTCATCTCTTTGGGGCCGCCCTGTGTCGCATGCAGGTGGATGTAAACAGGCAGAGCTGAACACAGCGATAAGAGCCACTCTTTGAGGTCTTATCGCTTAAACACAACATGGAGGAGCTTACTCTGCAGGGACAAACGTTAGCATCTCTGGACGGTCTTGCATTAATCTGACGCCCGTATGAAACATCAAACAGATCATTAGAATGGGTACTCTAGATTTGGAAACAAAATGATGCCCTTGCAAGGTCGAGTTAATTTGACTACGTATGACTTTGAAGAAACTCAATTGTTAGCTGACAAACTAATTTCCAACCGTCTTTCTCTTCTAATGGCCACTATGAATTATAAGTGAATCTTCTCTCTCCGCTGGTTTTTATTTCAGAGCCTGCAGCTGTACGGTCAACGCACATCACAGCCGCACAGTGTATGTATTGTTCTCTGTCACCGGAGGAAAATGGAACCTTTCTGCCTGTTGCATGTATTTTTGGCATGCAGAAATCTATTAAACGCACAAAAAGCACTGCATGTGTGTCTACTAACAGAATATAACCTCAGCAGCAGGATTTAAAATACACCTGTGTGCAATTCAGCATTATCTTGAATTGTCTTGGGGTTAGTGCAGACGATTCATCCCCTTTTACACCCCTTTTTTTCAGCATTGAGTTATAGATTCCACCTCAAAAAACGATTACCTGAAGACTGACAACGTTTAGTCCGGACCCCCGTGTTTTATTTTTACAGTTACTTGAGGATTGGTATTTGGGCTCAGGTGACTTTTTGTAAGATGCCAGTCAGACTGTGAAAAACTCAACACACCCACACAAACTAACAGAGGGACGGACCCGTCTGTTTGAAGGCTTAACCTCTGGGTGTGTCTTTTTTGTTTTGATTCCTTCCGTCTGTACTGTAGGTTTCCAAAAAAAAAAGTTCAAAAGTCAAATCTTTTAAAAAAAAATACGGGGTTTCCCCAAGTATGTTGTAATTACAAGTGTTTCGGCGCGGTGCTTTAAAGAGTCGTTCAGTGATTAGCGGTGGCATCTCATCGCGAATCTCTCTCTCTCTTTAAGCATTGAGGCGTAGAGACGTTTAATCAGCTGGCTCACATTCGCCCTCAGGCTCGAGAGATGAAAACAAAAAGTTGATGTGAGAAATAGATATTATGAAACAAAGCAAGCCTTTTTTATGGCCACGCGTCGACACCAGCTGTCTGTTTCTGGTTGGCTGTGTGCTGATGTCGATTTGTCTGGACTTTGGAAACGGATCGAACTTCAAATCGGCACCGTCCCCTTTTGTATGTATACGAGACGTGGATGTGAGCGGAAAGGACCATATGTTGCCCCGTTACTATCTGGCCATTACAAAGTAGCCCCGCCCTAAAACATACTGCTTTGGTCTAGTTCACCCAAAATTGATCATCCGTTACTAAATCAACCATGAAACCATTAACGCATGTTTAGGAAATAAGAGGTTTTATTGACTTTCTCTCAAACTTTTCACAAACCAGAGGTTGATTCCTGCTCTTCTACCTCCAATTTCACAAGAGTAGTCGAGCAATGTCTGATAACTTGCATTAACCTCTCAGTTTAACATCAAGTGATGACAACTTGGCATGAATCCTCCTTCGGCTCTCACACCTTGCATGCTTTGGACATGTGTTAGCTGTCCTGCCAGGATGCTGCATGCCTGGCTGCAGAGGAGGCCCACGCCGGGGGCCGATGGGCCCCTCAGATACACCGCTGGCAGCCCCGCTCTGTTTCTGCCCGTCTGTCCCAATGGCTCTGATGTTTTTTTTTTATTTTTTTAAATCTGGCTCTTCATCTTCTTTCCAGTCCCTGCATCTCTGTCCCCGTGCCTGCCTCAGTGGTGTCCGTGTTTGTCCGTCCGTCTTCCTTCCCCCGGGTGTGTTTTTTCTTCTAACAGCTGTGCTCCAACCGCTGCCACAGGTTGCTGAAAAGGACAGTCCGCATGTGGAGGCTCGGGGCATGTGGGATGTTCTCAGACGCAGCACAAGTCAAGTTCTTTTTTCTGATCTCACCGAGGTAGCCGTGCCTTCGTTGCTTTGGTCATACAGTCAATACTGTGAGCCAGGTTATGACTGTCCGTACTGCAGGTACCATGTTAGCACTGTAGATATTTTTATTTGGCCTTGTTGTATGCAGGATGACATTCGGACTAATACTTCATCTGTAGCATGTTTAATGATCCTATTGCATGGTACCTGTTTGTATTGTGCAGGAATGAGAAATGCTGGCCCATAATTTGGTTTCAGGCACAGTGAAAAGTTAACCATTAACTCTTTTTCGACTGCAGAATCGGAGTATGGCAATTACCTAACATGTTTGCTCCAGTGTGGTTAGATTAAGTCATTGTTAATGTTTACCTGGAGTTACACTTAGTTCAAAAACAGCTCATTTTGCTAGCTCGGATTTGGTGCAAGCTGACTCAATGTTTGGATAAATCATTGCGACCTAAAGCTATGAGGAGATATAATTAGGTCATTCGCCCTTTGTTGTCAGGTGGATGAAAAGACCGAGACAACGCTGCTGGTGCACTTCTTTGGGAAAAAAGGCAAAGCTGAATTGAAATTTGAAGATTTTTACGAGTGAGTAGAAAACCTCCTTGTTTGCTCTGTGATGAGTCAACACGTCCCTGATAAAATGATTATCGTACAGTGTGAGGGGGGCCATGCCTCATTTCAATGCCTAAACCCTGCGACTTTGTTAAGTGTTCCTTTGTGTACGAGTTGCTGGTGGTAGCGTTAGCTGTCAGCGGTGCGTCTCGCTCCTCCAGGTTCATGGACAACCTGCAGACAGAGGTTCTGGAGATAGAGTTCCTCTCCTACTGCAAGGGCCTGCCGACCATCAGCGAGGAAGACTTTGCTCGGATCCTCCTTCGCTACACCAAGGTGGACGACGTCAGCGAGTATTTGGAGAACGTGCGCCACAGCTTGCCGGACGAAAAGGTTTTATCCCCTTCTGATTCACTAACATGCTAAAAGAAGAGCTATCTTCTTCTATGGTTTTATGGGAAGGGTTGGAAATAATTGATGAGCTACAATTTATCCGTCCCCCCAATGAAGCGTCTCCCACCAAAGTTCAGGCATGGTGAAGGCAGGTCAGGTACAACGTACCACACCTGACCCTCTCATCGTGATGACCACAAAATAGTTCCATGTAGGACCATATGGAGACACAGCGATATTGGGACAATATTCTAGAGTACAAAATATTTACCCAATTCTTTGATGAATAATAATCAAGAATGTAAGCATAAATACTAAACAGGAAAAAGAAAATAGCGGTACAACTGATTTCCAACATTCACATTAGATTAGATTAGATTTTTAGATTAGATTAGATTAGATTCAACTTTATTGTCATTGCACAGGGTACAAGTACTGAGGCAACGAAATGCAGTTTAACATCCAACCAGAAGTACAAAATAGCAAAAAGTGCAGAGTATGTGCATATGTAAAGTGTAATAAGTGAATAAATAGATATATACAGTAAGAAATAGTTGTGCAATAACAGTGCAAATGTTCACTATATCAGAGCTGTAAAACTTATGCCACATTATAACAATGTTCAAAACTGAAGCCAATGTTTCATGATGTAACTCCCACTAAACAATAAAATGAATGTTTTTTCATTTGCATAAAGCTTAAATAAACTAAATATAGTTAGTTAATTATAGCGCTTCAGAGGTCCTAGACTAGGAAGACTTTCTTTCTTTAAGGTTGCAGAGCATTAAGTCTTCATGTTTAGCATACACACATGAATGCAACCTTCTCATCTAACCCAGACAAAAAGGGAAGAAGTGTTTTTCCCAGTGTGGAACTATTCCTTTGAATTCATTAGTCAGCTTTCACTCTGTTGCATCGTTTGAGCGTATAATCACATATTTGTTCTGGTGCTGCCCGCTGAATTAGCTGTTGAGAGAAACATCCTCATTTTAAGCTTTAATTTGTTTTTTCTCTATGCGTGCTGAAAAGACATCGGCAGCTCCTCAGGCCGCCTGAGTAGCCTGTTGCTAGATCTCCATTGACAATCAAGTGGGTCTCGTGGTAAGGGGAACTTTATGGCCCTCGCCTTGTTAAAACAGCAAAGCAACACAGATTAGTCATTACTCCGTTTGTTAGGCCCTGTGTGCTGCCTGTCTGGCGAGGCCCCCGGCGAGAGAAGCAGCTAGTAGCTGCGGGACGGTTGAGTGAAGATCAATGGACTCAGTGTTTGAGTCATCAGCCAAGCCTGAGATGTTTGGGGATTCATCACTCTTGTTGTTTTTGTTTATTCAAGTATCAGGTTAATCTGCCTTAGAAAAGTCTGCAAACGGGCCTGACCTCTTCCCAAAAGCTACAATCCCCCCCCATCCCCCCGTCGCTGACAGCTCAGCATGTCCGAACCGCGCAGGGGAAAATCCAGCCATGTGTACTCTGTCTGTTTGGGTGGGTTATCTATCTGCTGGCTTCAAGGTCCCTCACACACTAAAGGATTCCCCCGGCAGGATGAAAGGAAGCAGGTGATGTGCCGTGTGAATCGTAGCGCCATCCTCTGCTGGGGTGTTGACACGCGTAGCCGCTAGCTTTGTGCCGCACTTTACCATTTTCTCACGTGGCATCTTGCGCGCTTTGTGTTCGGTGCATAAAGAGGCTTTGCTTTTATTGGTGTCTGTTTGCAGGGAATCAGCTTTGAGGAGTTCAGGTCCTTCTTCCAGTTCCTAAACAACCTGGAGGACTTTACCATCGCCATGCAAATGTACAACTTTGCCAACCGCTCCGTCGGTCAAGGTGAAGACTCTCAGTGTGAGGTCACTCTATGGCAGCGCTGTGCTTTAAAGGCTGTTTTAGATTAGTGAGTATTAATAGAAAATAAAGAGATCCTGTATTAAGTCAAACCAATTGGTTGACCTTGCAGGTGAGCCACAATCTTTAGGCCTTTGTCTAAATGTCATATTAATGTGAGTAATAATGTAAATATTGGCAGCAAACATCTGTACTGTACTTAGCTCCCTGATCGACTGTTCTTTGTTCCCCTCCAGAGGAGTTCACCCGCGCCGTCTATGTGGCCACGGGCATCAAGCTGAGCCGCCACCTGGTCAACACGGTCTTCAAGATCTTCGACGAGGACCGCGACGATAAACTCAGCCACAAGGAGTTCATCGGCGTCATGAAGGAGCGGCTGCACCGCCGCGGCAAGGTGGGAAGGCGCAGGCCATTTATCGCTCTTTTATGGCTCTGGACGAGGTACCAGCACGGGATGGGTGGTACCAGAATTGTTGGCTTTTGTCAGCTCCTTCTTTAAAAAAAAAAAAGGATACCACGAATAAAATCTCAGAGACGGACGCATGAATGCGAGGAATGATCGAATTGAACAGGGTGAAGACAAAAAGGCTAATGTTTGTGTTACCGGTTTATTGTCAGAACAAGTGCTTAAGCAGCGATTGGCATCACAAACACATGTTTGATTACAGCTCAGAGTAAGCGCTAATTATGTCCCTCTTTTATTTAGGTTCCTCTTAGTACCTCCGCGCTGCAATTGCTAAATTACACAAAAATACATCTCACCTTTGAGTTGGCAATAAATGATTTCTGTGAAATGATACTGCCATCTGTTGGGAAACCAAGATATTGACCATCTAATAGTATTCCTCTCTCTCTGTCTGACACACTCCCACAGGGCATCAGAGTGGAGGAGAAGTTCACCTCTTTTAAGTCCTGCATGAGGAAGGAGCTCTCAGGCAAATAGGTAAAGTATTTTTCTCATCCTCAGCATTCTTTGTTAAATGGGGCAAAAATACACCAACAATGCTTAACTTAAGGCAACATGATTTGAGTTTCTATAATGTTCCGTGACAGCTTTTCCCAGGCACAGTATCCCAGTCAGCCTTTTCAGATATTATTTCAAAAGCTCCACTCTCTGCTCACCCAAAGCATTGAGTTACACTGTATTATTAACGCCTGATCAACTGCCACCAGACACCAGCTTAGGTCTGCACATGAGCAGGGAGCAGTGCATTTTAAAGCTGTGTGTATAAATGTTTCAAAGGAAATGCACCCCCTGGGAGAAAGTATGATAATCTGAGAAAATGACTTGATCTGGATGTTTTTTCAATCAGCACAGCAAGAGGAAAATGTCTATTTTGAGAAAATACCCAAAATGAATTCATTATTTGTTTTATTCTGTCAAAGTGCATTGGACAACTGGCATTTCATTGCGGCAGCATATACATTTTCTGACATGACTACATAATCTTTCCAGCATTAACGCAGAGAGGGGGGTGGGACAAAGAGACACAGAGAACTACAAGAACGACATCAAGAGATGGGAGACGTTACCAAGAAACCCAACATTAAATTCACCCTACCAATTCTAATACAGATTTACATTAAAGGATTCTGTAATATCCTCTCTCTAAGAACTGAGGAGAAAAACTGTGTCTTAGTGTGCTCGGGTCAACACTCATGTGAGGTGAGGTCAGATATTCAAAAATCTTTTAATAGCGATGCGAGCACAATTAGTCTGTGAATTTACAAATAACAAATCAAGTAGACAACAACAACAACCACATTTTTTGCATCCAAATGCCACCACAGAGGGAATCTGAGGGCCTTCACTGGTTACAGTTGATGTACCTACGTTACTATGGAAACAGGAATATACTCTACTGTACCAGACTAGGGGCACATGCCAGATGATAGAAGTCACATACTTTCAGCTGGCAGTATTACATACTGATACTTACAGTGCATGAAGAGGGTGCTACTTATTTCCATTTAGTTATAGTTTATCCCAAGATCTTATACTGTGGCAGTCATAATCAGTTGGGATGTTGTTGGCATATTATTATACTTGGGCGATGCATATTCTAACGTAAACCCGTTACATATACTGATCATAATATTCCAACTAAATCGTAAGTTGGAAGTGTGCATATTTGTGTATATGCAGTAGTTGAATAACTGTTTTACTATTTTACAGATATCATAGCCTTAATCTGGACATTTAATTCATCTGCAAATGTTGGCCCCCATTATTAGGAAACGCCATATCTTTAACATGCGATTATTTGGTTTTATCTCCTCGTCCGTCATGTATACTGTGTACACAATAGAGAGAGATGTTTCTTTGCGGGTCCTGGGTACCGAACACAATGCAGTTTGTAACACAGTGTCGTTTCAGACGACATGACGCAAACGGTCGCTTCTACGCGCTTCCTTTTGCTGATTTGAAAGAATCATTCATAAATACAGTAAATCTTTCCCTTTGCTTCTACGTACTTATGCAGCTGCACTGATTAATATATGTATTATTTTTATTAAAGATAGCCATTTACAAAATTCCCCAAATGTTCCCCCTTACTGCAGGGATCGGTAGTAGACACGTAGATACAGTTGCTGACTCCTAGCTCCACCACAGGGCCTTACTTTCTCACTATGAAAAAAACCCCTTACTGTCTACTTTGTAGATCGGGTTAGGTTGCTATGAATTATTATTCATTCTGCAACTTTCACACACATTCACACTCCCATTTAAAGAAAGTGTTTTCTCCAGATTATTTATGTATTCAAAGCAATTGGCACATTTTCTCTCATATTAAAGTAATACAGAAATAGATTGTATACATTTAAAAAATAAACATTAAAAAAACAAACAAAGTAATTGTACGGAATATTATTGATAGAAAACGGAATTTCTAACACAACTTGCCTTCCTGGACCTAATTGTTTAACACAAATCTAAATGTGTAAACGTACATCTGTTCTGGCATTACATTATATTTTATACATTCAATTAAATTAAATAATTGAAATGTTCATACATGTAGAAGAACTATTGCCCGTTGCTGGTTTTATGCCACACATTCACAGCTGTGGTCACTGCAGACGACCCAGATATTTATCTGAACTTCCACTGCCCTCTGTGGCTGTTTGACTAAGAGGTGTGCTGCTTCCTGTTTCTCTCTGGTCTAATGTACTATTATATTTCATAAATAAGTAAAATAATTGACTTCGGCTCTGTTGTGAGAACGAGATAATGACAACACAATGTGTTTACAACGTGTCCCTCTGGACCTGTATTTACCGCTCTTCCTCTGTTCTGCCACCAGGTGGAAATCCCATCATCAGAACCTGTCTTAACTGGACGAGCTGGGCCTCCTCTTTGCACTCTAGTAGGGACTGAAGGGTTAATGCATGCCGCAGCATCTTACTGCACTATGTTAGAAGCTTTTAAATAAAAAGGATGATGCACAAACAGGATGCGGTCAGCCGAAAGAGAGGCTGTTAAAAACCAACTGATCCACCAGTGTTGCAGGAGTCTGATTTAAAGTAATCAATCTGTCGGCTTTCAATTGGTTTAAGTTTTTTTTTAACAAGTCCAACGTTGTCTTATTACTGCTCGGCCAACGTGTGTTGTTCGTCTGGAATCCCCTTTTGTCCAGAGCTCCATTCGGCACAGTGGCGGCGGCATCACTCAAATGCTTCGCCCTCCCTGTGCATCACAGATCCGCTCAGGAGAGCACCTCCCCTCCTCCCTGTCGTCTTTCTCCTCCCTCTGCAGCTGGAATCCTTCAGGATGCCCTGGAGCCCCAGCAGGCTTCAGACAAACTCATTTACTCTTTTGCTTTTTCACTGTGTAACTGCAGGCAGCTAACAGCGTTACTCATTTCTTAGTGGGTAAGAGAGAATTGTTATTTTTGTGCCACTGGCAGGGATGACCTCTATATGAAGGAATATGCATAAAAATGAAGCCATATGTTTGTTCCACTCTTGGGATGCTAAAATTAGTTCTGGAGCAAAATATTAAAATGACCTTCCCTTTATGTTCTCTAAGAACGAGTTTATACTTCATCTTTGTAGAAATCCCCACTTGTAGTACAGTTCAGTGCAGTGTGGGACTGAGGAATATTAATGACTGTTTGCTGGGGTAATGTTGGATTTGGGAGGAGATATGTTCTCAAAAGGGTATCACATGCTGTAATATTTACCAGATTAGTTAGTCTACCTCTTGAAGAGTTTTTGGAAACTTCTCACCGGGTGTCATTATTTTAAACCGCGTCTTGACTTTTGCACCAATGCATTTCTAAAGACATTAAAATAATTTCAAACATTTGGTGGTTTTGTGCTCTTTTTTCCTCACAAACACATGCATGACAAACACCCAATAACTGTTCTCACCTGCCGAACAGCAGGGGCACAAAAGAATAAAGTACCTGTTTTATAATACATTTAAAAGTGAATCATTATTAGTCATGTGGAAGCTGAGGCTGTGTAGGTGTAAGAGACTAATCAGGGACGTTTTTTAATCTCTAAATGATTCATTCAGCAGGGTAATGATTTGCAGTCTCACACTCCAACCCTGAACTATATGAACCGACCGACTCAAGTTCATTAGTAATAAGGGGATAGGATAATAATATACGTTTAAATACAACAAATACAATATTTTTATCTTCCTTTACAACCGACATGTCGTTGTCTCTGCGTGTGCGTTTTCGTGCCAACAGGCTGACGTGCCCACACTCTCGAGTATGAACTTATTGAACCCATCTGCTCGGGCAAAAAAAAAAAAATGTGCCAGGCCAGCAGCATCCTGCGGACGTCATGGCAACCTGTGGGGAGGCAGCAGGGGCGGCGCAGACTCTGTACGGGTGTGTGCCAGCGCGTGCGTGCGTGCCAGCGCGCGCGCGTGTGTGTGTGTGTGTGCACGTGTGAGCAGTCTGACACAGTGTAGTGTTCTGTTCCGGAGACCTGAGCAGGACGGGCAGAGGGGAGCAGTGCAGCAGCAGCGGCAGCGGCGGCGGCAGCAGACGCGGGCGCGAGGCTCGCGCGATGTTGCGTCTGAGCTACACCGATTAGGCTGATCAGAGCCGGAGCGCACGATGCAGTGACAGTCTACGGGAAGACACGGGCGCGCGCGTGCGCGCACACACACACACGCACACACACACACAGAGGGAGAGGGAGGGAGGGAGAGTTGTGCGGCTGTTCACGAGAAATGATCCGCTCCTAGACTATGGCTCCGTCGGGCTCGCGTAGTATCAAGAAGGGCTGTCGGAGAGTTTTGTACTGGATCCCGGTGCTCTTCATCGCCCTCATAGTGGCGTGGTCATACTACGCATATGTGTTGCAGCTTTGCATAGGTAAGAAACCAGCTGTCTGGGTAGTGTGTGGGGGTGTGTGTGGGGGTGTGAAGGGGGGATACCTCTGAATGGTGTGTGCGTGCGTGTTTTTGGTGATGGGGGGGGGAGACATTCTGTTTAAGCAGATTGTGGTCCACAAGGATTTTTGTTTTTGTTGTTCTTTTTTGTGGATGCAGACGTCTGGCTTGTTTATGCAGTGTGTGGACTGTGTAGGTCACATGACCACAACAGTGAAAGCAGGAATTGTCACCATATTGTTACGAGGACGTGACGGCGGCATGCCTTGAAAATGAAAAACTCCAGTTCAGTAATATCATCCCAAAATTAAAATTGCAAATGTTGTGCCAATCTGTTCTTGTTGTGAAGAAGCTGATGAACAGAACAAGATCAAGTCCACGAGACTGATTATCTGCAGTCAGCACTATCTTAAAGACTTACTGTAAGAGCTTTGGGCCCATGTCGTCGCCGGGCTTCATTATCTCAATTGATATCCTCCAACACAACATGGCCAGCACTATCTTTTGGCAAGAAGTCTGATGGTAATGGCTTCTGAGTGGGGCCTGCCTTCGGCTGCTGAACGTTAGACGGTGCGGCTGCAGACAGCGAGCCTTCTCCGTGAACGGTGAACAGAGTTGACCTGGATTTGTGAGTGTTGGTTTTCTTGGATGTCTCAGAGGACTTTCAGAAGAATTTGGCAGCTTGTCAGAGCGCTGAGAAAGCAGATCGCCTGCGTCAAAAAAAGGGGGGTGAAGTGGAGACGATTTAATGAGACCAAAACAGAGGGGAAAGCGCAGCGAGAGAGGGGTTGTTCCACGGTCTGATCTTCTCCAACCAGGCATGCTATCAGCTGTAAAGGAGAGGATTGAGAGCATATACCTTTATGAAAGTCTTTGTACCAGTGACACTTAAAAAGAATAACAGGGCCATGAGCCTGGGTTCACCAGCAGGGGTGATGCCAGAGGAGAAGCACAGCTCCTCCTGTTGGAGCCTGAGTTAGAAATGGATAGCTATTTGCCTGTTAGTAGCATGGGTGCATTACTGAACGGGCTTGTCTTCAAACAACCACAACGAGGCACGAAGCGACTACATGGAGGCGGGAAACAAGGACAAAGATTCCAGGGGTGATGAAAAGAGAAAAGAAACAAGCTCCAATAGACACATGACGACCCCAAACGGACTCACAATGGTCACGGAGAGATTGAGGATGACCACAAAAAGCTGCAAAATTGCTAAAGGCTCTTTAAAGTTACTTTAAAAACAGAGCATCTGTTTATTGCTGCTATTACATACCAGGATATCTAAAGTTGTTTCTTTGACATTCATTTATCGCAATGAATAAATAAAAGCTATCAACAATATACAGTAAAATCGCCCAGAACCCCCCCGCTCCTGCTCTTTTGAACTGTCCCCTGTTGGAAAGGTTTCTCCACCTGGCCCTGCTCACGCAGGATGAATGACTCGTGGGGTCACCGGATGCCATGTGTCTGCTTTGAGATATCGAGTCATCCTTCAGCACCGCGGGGACGACAGAAGAGCAGAGTCACTGTTTTCCTCGGGCTGCTGCTTTTCAAACCGCCTTGTTTTTGCATCCAGCAGAACAAAAGCAACATTGTGGTGCACTCGTGTCACATGGGGCGGACTGATGAAAACAGCAGCGGCGGGGGAGGGGGGGGGGCAGAACGGCAGACACACACAGAGACAGCTGTGTGGAAGTATCGTCAGCTGATACCTCTAGTTGGGCGACTAAGTTAATCCCATTGTCTGATTTACATAATTCACCCCTAAGCAGCCAGAGGTTGACCCACTTTCTTTTAAGCCTCAGTAGGTCCTTTTTGTCCAAAAATGTGAAATCAGGTGGTCATTGGCCTTGTCTCTGCATTGTAGGAAAATGTACCTCTTTCTAGCAGAGACAAAGAGCAGCCTTAACGCTCTCATGGACAATTTATATACATTCCTGCACATGACCACACAAACACTTAATGCTTCTCTGTCAGACTCAAGGAGGCACATCTTGGCTCACCTTTTCTCCATTTCTGCTTTTATACATATATGTGTGTGTGTGTGTGTGTGGTTGTGTGCAGGATGCTTCGGTTGTTTCCAATACCACATGATAATGCACACTAATGCATATCTACACGAGAGCAACAATGAGTCAATCGGTTCGCCTTGAGGTGTGTTGTGGATTGATTTTGTGACTGGTGGCATTAAGAAATGACTCATTCAGCAGTCTGGAGTTCTGCTGATTTGGAGTCAGTCAAACATGAGTTGCGTACGCTACACATGTGGATCTTTAGTGCTGGTGTGGAGGATTAAAAAGACAAAGGAAACTTGAGTTTTCCCCATGTTGGATTTGGTGTTTTGTCTTCTTAAGCCAATGCACACCTGACTGTCTTCTCGTTTGTCTTCAGAGTCCATCGAGCACACAGGAGAGAAGGGTAAGTGCTCTGTAGCTCTAGTTCTGTAGTTTGACATCCATCACGAGTGTCTTCAGCTGCTTATTGCCATAAAATGAAGTCTCAAACTGTGAGGAAAAGGTGGACGATGACTACCGGTTTCTGTTGTCCGCCCTACAGTGATATACTTGCTGGTGTATCATGTCGTCTTCATCATGTTTGTGTGGGCGTACTGGCAGACCATCTTCACCAGGCCCATGAACCCCCTGAAGGAGGTGAGTGTTTCTGTCTGAGACGCAGTGTTTTCTCCTCTTCTTTCTCCCCACGAGGGAGGCTGAGGCTGGCGGGGGGAGTGCAGGGGCAGGTGACGGCCTCCCTGTGTGATTGAATGCTGCGTTTTAGTTGAAGTGCCTGTAGCTGCACTGTAATGGTTCAGATCCTGACCACAGCACATCCACCTGAGAGAGGACACTCACCACTCACAGGAGGAGAGCTTCTTGTCACGGCACCATCGAGTGTGATGGAGGTCATATTTCTCGTGCGCTCCATTGTTTGTCATCGCCGGAGTTATTTTAGTTTCAAGCGTTCAATCATAAATTGCCAGAGTGGCTGAGACCAATATCGCGGAAAGAACCCAAACTAATGAAAGAGGCAGAAATGTGCTGCTCACTGAGCTGCGGCTTCACGGCCTCAGACGTCACTGCATCGCTGAAACCAACACGACTTGGAGTCAAAGATTTAACTGCGGCAGCGTACGGTTCACTAGAAATAAACGGATCGATCTCGCGATACATCACGGTTGTTGTTGTCTGTCTTTTCCTCGCTGTTCCGCCCCTCATAGTTTCACCTGTCGTGCTCCGACAAAGAGCTGCTGGAGCGGGAGGACCGGGGGGAGTCTCAGCAGGAGATCTTCAGGAGGATAGCCAGGGACCTGCCCATCTACACGCGCACCAACTCTGGAGGTACAAGCACAGCTCACACACATTATTATGTCTGTGGTCAAGTGTCCCGGGGCTGCTGTGACTGAATTGGCCGTGTCTCCTCAGCAATCCGTTTCTGTGACCGCTGCCAGCTGCTGAAGCCTGATCGATGTCACCATTGTTCAGTGTGTAATAAGTAAGGCGCTCTGCTCGTGCACCCATAGAGAACAGCTCACACCACGCATTGAGTGAGACTCAAGTAGACTGACGTCTGACCCTGCTGCGTTACAGATGCATCCTGAAGATGGATCACCACTGCCCCTGGTACGTAGCGGCCAATAGTGGTGACACCGGGGGCGCTGCACTCGCACCGCGTCGTTAGCTTAGCACTGCCTTTTCATTAAAGGGCCCCACAGGCCTCGCGGTGTCATTACTCCAGTGAACGGGACTCGTAAACACACATCACATTGAAGGCACAAATAGCTTGTTCACTGATACGTCTCATCCCGCCAGATGACACCTTTTGGCAGCAGAGAGAGACAAAACAAATTTGTTTTGAGGCCCTCGTCATTGTTTGTCTGCTTCCTTTGCAGCAATAATGTGGCGGGGAGTCGGAATGCAATGTGCCATAGGCTCAAAAAGCAATAAGATCTCCTCTGATTTCCAAAGGCGGTGCCTGATACCAGGATACCAGTTGCTCTAACAATTCACATGAAACAAACCTGCTGATCAAGGGATGAAGGGATGAAAGATTAGTCAAAACATCTGTAATGCGTTTTCCTGTTTTTCAGCCCAAAATGGGACATTTGTATTAAAATGCCCTAAATAGTTGTGTACACAAACACCCATTGGCATTCCTCTTCTGCTTAAATGTCTGAAATAATCACTTCAATTCTGACCTTGTCCCAGGGTGAACAACTGCGTGGGATTCTCCAACTACAAGTTCTTCATGCTGTTCTTAGCCTATTCTTTGCTCTACTGCCTTTTTATAACTGCTACAGATCTCCAGTACTTCATCAAGTTTTGGCTGGTAAGCACGGCTTGATCAGTAAAATTATTGATTGTGTTTTGTTTCCAATATATTAATATATCCAATTACAAATCTGACTTGATTGTTAAAAACATTCATTCTTTGGTATTTGACTGTTTCTTTTCACAAGGCTGGAGGTAGAGCCCATTTCCGTCTAAGGGAGTACCTGGTATGAACCAACCAACTGCTGCATTTGATAGATAGAAACTGCTTAAGCCCCCATAGAACCGTAGCAGAGCAGACGCCCCTCGCAGCTCCTTGGTGTCCACTCGGTTTTCAGTTGTGTTGAAATGTTTGTCTGCTGTTCGCCCCCCCCCAGAACAGCCTCCCAGACACCCAGGCCAAGTTCCACATCCTGTTCCTCTTCTTCTCGGCCTCCATGTTCTCAGTCAGCCTCGCTTCTCTTTTGACCTACCACTGCTGGCTTGTCTGCAAGAACAGATCCACCCTCGGTAGGTGGCGCACAAGTTGTGTGTTTCGTTTGTGGCTGCGCTGATGATGCTCTGTTGGGTGCATAGTCCCAGTCTGCTACCAGTGTCGCCTTCGCTCCAATGGTGAAGGCCGCTTCGCCCGCATTTTCCCCGCCGTCAGTCCACCATCAGTCCTCATCAGCGCCGTGATTGGATGAGCCGCTCTGGGCCGCTGTGAGACGCAGCGGTTTCTCAATAGGCGCGCACAGTAGCACACTTTGTCTCCCCGCGGCGCAGAGGCCAAATTATCCATAGCAGTATGTTTCGGGCGTAATGCAAAGACGCAAGGCTCAGAGTGGTAAGCAGCTTAGTGACACGCACGGCACTGTCTCAGATCAGAGACACTTTTCTTCTGGAGTTGTTCCAGAGCAGCCGTTGGACGGAAGGGAGCAGGAGGGCGGCTTTTATTCATCTTTTCTGAAGAGGTATCTTTTCTCCACATGTGTCGTCTCAGAGGCTGTGCGTGCTCCGGTGTTCCGCCACGGCACCGATAAGAACGGTTTCAGTCTGGGCTTCAGTAAGAACTTCCGCCAGGTCTTTGGGGATGAAGTTAAATACTGGCCTATTCCTGTTTTCTCCGGGTAAGTTCTCAGGGGCTTCGGCAAAGGCCCTCAAAAGAAAAAGTCTGATAGGGAGAATAAGTTTAACACAAGTATTATTGAGAAGTAGCACTGTCAGCATGTTGGATAGTTTAGAAGGTCCCATCCCAAGTGCAGACTGGAGGAGGAGCAGGTCAAAGTGCTATCAGTAGAAGGCAGTGATAAATGTGAGCCGAACCCACTGCAAAACCATTGTCCTCCTGTTATGAATCAGATTCAACATTCATAGCAAAGGTTCACTTTTCTTTTTAGACTCCCTTACTTCGAATGACAGAGAGGTGCTGAATGAATGATGTCCCTCAGGAATTAGAGAGTGCCGTCACTTATTTTGAAACAAAATAGTTCAAAAGAGTTAAAAGTCCCAGAGGGAACATGCGAGGATCAGCTTCAATAAACAACAACACAACAATAGTGAATTCAGGCAGAAGCAGATTATTAATTCATGCTGACAGAATGAATAATATCATGAATATACAGTTTTCCAATTATTAAAACATAATCCCACATGTTTTAATTTAGAAACAAACCACTGTTGACATGAAGAACCCATTTCTGTTTTCCCAATCTGTTTCTGTTTCTGATTACAATTAAATAATTTACCTATTATTTCTGTTAATCTAATACTCTTGTTCTGTGGAAATAGTGTCATCAAAGTGAGACTGTAACTTTTTTAAAACAATCCTATATGTAAATGAAAAAGATTGAACACACTTCAAAGACTTTGGTACCAGTAGCTTATGGTGGCGCATATGGCTCTTTCAGACTATTTTAGCCGTTACCATTATTCCATACTAACCCCTGCTAGACTCACTTTAACATAATATCCACAAACATAAAATGAAGCGGTTTATTAAAACTTAGGCGGTTCTTAAAACTGTGTTTTCTTCTCCTCCAGTTTAGGGGACGGGTGCTCGTTCCCAACCTGTCTGGTGAATCTGGACCCGGAGCAGCCTTCATCATCCTCCACTGGCTCCAACCCTGTCAATAAGAGGTGAGTTTAGCATGAAGGAAAGTAATGAAGAACAAACATTAAACACTAAAGCACGGGGCAAAAGAATCCTTATCCGAAAGTGGGCCCAGAAATCTTCCCTGCTCAGGTGTACCTGTGTGTTTCCAGTGCGGCAGACGGCCGCCAGTCGAAGCCACTGACGGAGTCTCAGAGTCGGCTGCTCACCAGCACCCCCTCCTGGCCAGAGATTGGCAGTGCAACAGACAGGAAGGGTAAGATAGTGCTATTATACTACATGTATAAGGGGGGTTTCCATAGCAGCTGGCTTACATAACCATAAGAAAACGTATTTCTTTGTTACCTGAGACATATAATGTGCATTCATCAATACTTGTATTTTGGGGTTCATGTGGAGCATGTGCTAAAAAACAAATTATTTTTCTCAAGCTGTGTCTGAATATACTGTATACCTGTATTCACCCTCTGAAATGTTCCATTTAGCCTGTTTTCCCAGACTTGGGTCCATCCTTGAATCGTGTCATTCACATACAGAAATAAACTGGGACACATTTAGAATGTATATTAGTGTGAGTGCATTTCTCCATGAATTGTTTTCAGATAGAACCTGAAGCAGCTTTATAATACATATTAAAAAAAGTATGAACATAATTATTTTTCCAATATTGGAGCTTAATGTAGGAAATGTGTGTGTTCAGGCGCCAGTAACCAGGGGATGACCATAGAACATGAGGCCTAGAGAAAGAGGGCACACCTTCCTCCCAGCAACAGTGAGTTTGCAGTCATGTAGAAACTACCCACACATTAAGATTGGGAGTCAACATCTGCTCCCATGTGCTTCATCCTGCAGGTCAATGCCGCCTCCTCCTCCTCGTTTGAACGTGACGTGGTTGTGAGATCATCAATATCTGTTGCTTTCCGTGGCGCACCCTTCTCCAGAGAGGTTCCCCTGACTAAAACGCCCCTTCGAAGCAGAAGAAGAAAATGATTATCACCATCAGTATTACTCTCACAGCTATCAGTAACGATTTCTGCTGCCATCGGAGAGTTTTGGGTTTAAAGAAATGAAAATTGCATTCCGACAATGACCTTTTTCTTTTGTCCGCTCATGAATAAGCACAGAGCGACAATGGAAGGGCCTGTTTGGCCTTTCGCGTACTTCATGAGGTGAAGTTTATGTAACAGAAGTCTCTGAGTTATTCATACAATCTCTTGTTTTATATTGTTTTAGCGGCTTAGCACGGAAATAAATGGAGTTATGAGTTGGCCAAATGTTTGCACGTTCAGTATAAAGTAATAGTGGTAAAAGTGTGATGTAGCTGATATTCCTTTTTTTTTCAGTGGATTTTTTTTTTTCATCCACCATGGTGTGTCGTGGAAGTTAAACCGACGCATGCTATCATCTCAGGATTTCAATACAAACACACCTTGTTGTAGTGAACTGTATCACCTGATGTTCCCACCTTTGCTTGGATAAAGAAAGAAAAAAAAAGTGTAGTGATTAGTAAAATCCATTTGAATAAGGGCTCTTCTGACATTGCATGAGTGAAACACCTGAAAGCTGGTTGCTGCCAAATATCCAACCCGCTGTCTGGTAACCTACGGCACCCGACACACTGCCGGCCTGAAGCTCCCCGTCTGTGGAGGCGCATCAGTGAGACCTCTGTAACGCTGTAGATCTGCACAAAAGAGCAGATAAGTGTTTTTCTAACTCGCAACACTATGTCGTGGATGCACCGCAGAGCAAAGACAGACAACAGCTACACCTGCTTTCAGCGGTATATTTTCAGCCGTAACAGAGAATTACTTGGTAGAATGTATACTGGTTTAGAAAAAAAAAAAAAAAAAAAGCTTCTTTGTGACAGCCGGTGTCAATCTATATTTTTCTATTCTTCTGTGTGTGCTGAGAGACGATGTGGATGTGGGAGGCGATGTACTGTGCAGTTGTGCTGCCTTATAACAATAAAATGAGCTCATCACCTATTTGTTGCAAATTGAGTTATTGAAGGGACGTAACGGCCCTTTTTATTGTTTCAGGCCTTTACATACAAAATAATCTAAAACAACCCTCTTGTGTATTTTTCTTCAGCTCTGTTGGAGTGTGAAAGACGTGATGTAGACAGAGAAAGGACAAGTGCTCCAGGTGTCAGTCTTTGCAGCTCGTCGAGGTTATGAATCTCGTTGCTAACATTCAACACACCTATTGAAGTTCAGGATACTGCATAATTAACTACTGATTAACAACACAGCATATTTTCATACATTCTAGTAGATGCGGCTCGGCTACGCAGCATAAGTTAATTAAAGGGCATTACAAAAAAAACAATTCAAAAGCTGAATTGATCTCCACTAGAACCAAATGGTGCTGTTTAAGTAAACTTTTTTCTGGCTTTCAACACTCAAACTCTACATAACCTCAAGTAAATTAGTTTTACTCTCAACAGAGTATTTCTGGGTAACCTCTGCATGTCTTACTGCACGAGAGGGTTCTTACATTGAATGGTTTTTCAAGGTTTGGTTGAAAGTTGGTTGAATGCATTGTAAAACCATCTAGAGGGTTCCTATGTGAGTGTGTCAATGAGGGTGTTTACGTGCACAAATGATCCATATTCCTGCAAGGAAAGCCATGTGTATGCACATGTCCATGTGTACCAAGTGAATGTTTAGCGAAGAAAAAAAAAAAAAATCGAACTAAAATGAGGTTTTCAGGTCCAGTCGACACACTGCATAAGCAGAAACAGCAGCGTATTCGTCTTAAGGCTTATCACAGTGGGATCAGAATGAGGAAAAAGAAGAAACATTCACTAAAATACACGGATACCATAGAGGAGACCCAATGGCAGATGACATGTGGCGCGTCATGTTGAACAGAGTATCTGTTTAATGTCAGATAACCAGCACAATAAAATAAAGGTTAAAAGAGAATAAACGCAGGTAATCTTAAGGCGGAGCGCTGAGAGCGGTCCTCGAGTGATTAGTGTTCACAAAGCTAAATGGGAAGGCAACAAAGACAATAGAAACTCTTTCCATATAAAATCAGGTTAGAGCTTTAAAGTGCAAAACATTTCTACAGAACATTTTAGGAAAACTAAAATCCCATCTTTTCAAGCCTTTCAAATTCAAGTAACCCAACTGGGACGTGTACACTGCTTCGTGAGAGTATAGGACTGAACTCACACAGCATCATAATCAGTTGTCTAAGGTAGGCAGGGCCAAAGGGAAGCAGCTTGTTAGATGATGGGCGTATGCTTTGTGACTGTCCATGTGACCCGCAGGGTGGGGGGGGGGGGGGGGGGGGGAGCGATGTCACGACTGCTGCTTGTTGGCCTCCTCTTCGTACGCGTTGCCCGTTCCGTTCTGGACGTAAGCAGAGCCGGAGCCCAAACCGTACAAGTGACCACAGTACTTTGCATCGTCGATGCGATCCTCGAAGAACATCTGGGGGAGAGGTTCATGAACACAGGCTACAGAGGACAGACCTGCACTCATTCAACATCAAAATGACAAATATATACACTATACACATATATACAGTTGTTTGCTCTCATTGGTGCTTCTTCCACGTTAAGAGCCACACAGATCAAGACTGAATCATTTCAAATCTGGTAAAAAGCAGTTTGGTTTTTTTTTGTCAACCATTTAAGAGAAGTCATAGTTCTGAGTAATGGACACATTTAAGTACATAGTAAATCGTGGAATGTTTTCCAAAAATAAGAGTGAAACAAGTGAGTCCAGTTCAATTGGATGCACTATTGCTCAATTCATCATTGGTCACTTTTTCTATATATATATATATATATATATATATTAATGATGTTGTGTCCACTAAAGATGCCTCTTTCTAAGGAAAATACACTCGTCCCTCTTTCCATACATGATATAAGTAACACTAGTGGCTTCAGCCACATAGCACACTGCCATTCAGACATCAGCGGCTCGATGCTTCTCGTGCCTTCATTCAGACTTAAAAGCGCGTTTCCTGCGTGAGAGGCGCGCTCACATTTGTCACCTGGAGCAACGAGAGAAAGTGAGGTAAGGTCCAAATGTTACAGTGAGGGAGAAGAGTGTTTTCAGATCTCTCTCTCTCTCAGGATGCAGCACTGACTGGTTTTAAAAGTTATTGGGCAGTTGAAACCTTACCGACCGCCGGGGGGGGGGGGGGGGGGAGCTCGCCACCTCTTGTCATACTAAACCCACCACGTCTCACATCATTGTCATACGTATTCAAAGAAAAGCTTGATCATGATGAAACAGCAGCATGTAAAATAGCCCTGAGGTTAACATGAAATTGGCTTCAGCACACGTCACCGACTCCTCTCTCTGACGCAGGGAGCCTACCTCTCTCATCTTGAAGAAGGCCATGCCTGTGAGTAGGGAGTCAGAGCCGGCCTGATGCTGCGGCCCGATCCTCTCCAGCTCCAGCTGCTCAGCTACTTCCTGCAGGCCGCCCTGGAAGCAAAAACAAAAAAAAGACAAGTCACTCACACGAGATCACAACATACATCGAGGTGTGAAGCTTTAAATGAATAAAACAGGACACACCCTTTGCTTCCTGCTGAATTATAGATTTAGGTACCTTCAGGTTTTTACAACTCTTCATGAGATACTTGACATCATAAATGACGGGAAAGTACAAGCGAAGAATCTCAAAGAAGTCCACCTCCTCCTCAGGCAGGTTAGCGTTGGAGAGAATCTTGATCAGGTATCCAAAGTCATAGCCACTACAAAACACAAACACACCTTTTAACTAGGTTTCTTATTTACATAGAGAACATCACAAGAGATTTTGTCACTTATCATCTGCCACGACAAAGATAATTAAAAGAGTCGGTCTTAGGCCTGTACCTGCACATGCAAGGGCAACTAAATACACAAACGCACCAACTTTTCCCCCAAATACTTTGTGATTTGGGACATTGATTTTCAACAAGTATTCTACGAGGCCAAAAGACAATGAATGAGAGGTTTAGTTTGTTCACAACGGACCAATTATCCAATGTGCTTAAAAGGTTCATTCACATGAAACCGTTGAAAATGAGGAAGAAGTTACATAAGTTAGATGTTCAAAATAGAACAAAAAAAAAAAAAAAAGTGAATCACATTCACATGAATCAAAACAACATAACATTAAAGCCTTTTGTTAAAGGTGTGTTCTAAATACCTGAAAGATGACAGTGGTGTTTCAAACCTTAGCTTTGTTTATTTTCCAAAGCCTGGTTATCTTTTGCCTCAGTTTGCCATGGAGACACAGTGGGAAACTGAGTACGAAATGAAGATGTTAAGCAGCAGATTTTAGAAAATACCATTAAAAACCAAGTATCTAGTCACTACAAACCAATATCAAATACATAAGTGTTCATTGCACTTCACATTAAAATGGATAGCAAATTTCAACAGTATATTTACTTGTTTCAACGTGTGTGTAGGAAAATGACCAGAGTTCTGCGTAACATCTTACACTGACACACAAAGACAAATAAGGAACCAAAGAAATGAAGAAAAACATTTTTTTTTTTACAACAAATATTAGTAAACATTTAGAAACAGAGGTTTTCTGTGTGCAAACATGACAAAATATCCCATACAAGGATGCCGATCGGTTCATAGTGTCCAACATGTGCCCGTTTCCTAAATAACTCGCGTGAGGGAAAGTATAGGAGATGTTATACCTGCGTCATATAACTTGAGAGTTCTGGGCAAAACAAACATGATTCCTGTCGCTATGCAGCCGTCTAGGGCTGCTAAATACTAAAAAGCTGAATACCTGTGAAAAGACAGCCACCTGACCCCGTCGCAGAGCACCACCCCCGATGTCATCAGCAGCTCTGCAAAGTACAGCGTCTCGATGCCTTCGTCCTCGTGCTTCTCGAACTGAATCCCTGAAGTGGTCAGGAGCTCAATGGAGTCCTGCGCATACATGTCTTCTCTGAAGACAAAGACATTTCTAAATTTTGCCCTGAAGCAACATCTAAACTGACAGCTTGCATTTTGACAAGGCGGCATGAAAAATAAACACTGCAAACTTGCTGAATGCTAAATATGGAACCCACTCTAATGTCCCATCTGCTTGTGCCTTTAGAAACAAGCGGAGATCCTCTTGGAGATACTCCTGTGCATGCTACGGGTGCACATGAAGACCACACGAGAAGCAACCAGAGGTGAGAAGCAAAAAGGTTGTCTTACGTGATGTTAAACTTAAAATTGAACTGCCATGTTGATGTTCCCGGAGGGTATTCGCCCTGTTCGTTCATAAAGGTGAGGCCAAGCTGGATTATCTTGAGCAGATCCACATTGCAGCGCAGCAGCTGGTACTGATAGTCGGCGTTGCTCCTGAACTCTCCAATAGGTCGGGCCACCACGCCTGGAAACTCTGTGTCCTGTAGGGACGACATTGATCAATGCAGGACAGAAAGCCAGTTGTGCCGAGACAGAATTCACCCTCCAAGAGCATCACTCACCATTGCAATGTAGTTGTATTTTCGGATGACCTGTCGGATCCTCTTCAGCTCCTCCTCCAGGTTATTGGCCCAAACCTCACATATCTTTTGGTTGTGATTCACAGTAGCAGCGGGCATAGTGCCACTTCATGTACAGAGATATATGCAAGGAGGAAGAAAAAGACCAACCCCAACCTGCTGACCAGGGACATACCAAATGATGAGCGGGGGCATACAGCACATGATCCACACACACTATTAATAACATGAGAAGACACAACCTGCTATGGGGATCAGATATCTCGACTTAAGGGAAGCTAGTCGGTGCTTCCCTTCACCTGGGATACCACACACTGACAAACAGACATGCTAGCAGCTGAGTGAGCGCGTGCGTGGTGTGCTCGGCTGCATGCGGTTAACATTAGCTCGGCGCAGGCAGATTCTCGCCAGCTAACGTTGGGCTGCTCGTAGCAGGTAGCAGCGGGCTAAGCTAACATGAGCGGGACAGTGGAGGCTCCCGGGCGGGGACGCTGTGCCCAGGTTCAACACAGACTTACGAGGGTGCGCTCAACATGACAGAGACGAGCAACTAGAGCGATGCACACACTGCCCCCCTCTCTCTCACTCACTCACTCACTCACTCACCCCCACACACACATACATACATACATACAGAGACACACACACTTACTTACATACATACATACACCACCCCACCCACTCAGAGCCACTTTGACACAGTGGTGCTCCCTGTAGCGCGTGAACTTACCGTGTCCCCAGACGGGGCGGATGCGTGTTTATTAGGTGTGCACTGTATCTGGAAGCTGTTAATTTGTTCTGCGTTATTGTCTCGGAGGGAGAAGGGGAGAGGTAGGGAGGGGGAGGGCTCTGCTAACTTTTTAAATAGTTTATACTCAGTAATGTATCGAAGTCAACCCACTGCTGCCATCATAGTTGAGCCGACAATACGACGTCATCACGTAAAACGGACGCGTCACGTGCGCATGTGAGGGTGGCGTGTTATTGGCCCGTGCAGTGCTCCTGGTCCAGAGCTAAGGAAAAAACATCATCCGGTCGGTTTTTTGTTTGTGTTTGCACTATTATTACATTCTTAGTTTTTATTTTCTAGACTTTTCAAAATTGGACTAGCCATAACACTTATTAACGTAATTAACACACTTCATCACACCTATGTTTTATTTTTTTTCTGGGTGAACGGATATGATTGCCTAGGAACACAATGATTATTGACAATTATTTATTTCAAATGAAAATTGACACAACTTAGCATTAAGATAAGTTTGACAAATTTGGCTCTTTTCCCACGAACACATAAACGCAGCAATATCAATCTCTCTTTTACACTGAGTCAAAATTCTTTATAAGACATTGTAGTCCCTTTCACACAAACAAAAACAACATGCATTGAAGCAAGTAGTCAAAAACATACATCATAATAAAAAAATATCTTCACATGCTTTGCTTGCTAAGCTTGGTCTTGTTCAATTACAGTTTTGAAGTGCACCTTATGTGTATTAGTGTTCTGTTTCAATGATAGCGTTACAGTTGAGATGGAGTAAATAATCTAAACGTCAGTCACTTATCTGCTGCACTAAAGCAGCAATGCATTTCTGTTCACATGCTCTAGTCTAATTGTTCAGTCATCCATAGTGGCATCACTTCTCATACAAGCTGAGGGTGCATTCCCTTTGGTAATATGTTTAAATTGATCACAGCAAATCTGGTGTTGAAATATTGTGGACAGAAATGTAATGAGTTGCTTATTCAATAACATTTAAAAGCAAAGACGTGTGTGTGTCAAGTTGAACGGTCCAGGTGTTCTGACCCCAAGGTGTCAATCAACCACAACTACCCACTAGGTCAGTGTAGTGTGATAACTACAAACCCCAGCTATGTGCCCACTATAAATGTCCATTGGGGTTAAAAAAACCACTACAGAGTAGCAGTGATTACAATGTTTTTTACACGCGTCACTCTGAATGCTCTGAATTGTTTCAACTCTCTTATTGTAATTTCGCTCGCTGCCATCTTTACGCACAAAAATGGTTATTTTTGTGTTTTAAGTCTTATGTTCACATGATTGTAAAGCCAAATTCCTATACACAAGACACATTAAAGTGTATTGAATTGTTCATTGTTCTTCGTAAGTCATTCTTGATTAAATAAGAAACGTGTGTTGTGTGCACACTCTCAAGGGTCAACTCGGCCTTTAACAACAGGCATGAAAGAAAGCGACATCCAGCTTTGCTCCTCAGCGAAATAAGTGAGAGCTACAGTAAACAACTATCAACTCGTATGTGTGTGACAACAGGGGGAGCCCATGTGAAAAAAAAGTGCAAGTTACTTGTGTCTCTCAAATAAGACTTTTCACTGGAGTAAGCAAATAGCTGGATTACATGTGGAATGTGAAGGTCTGATAGGTGGCACAGTGGCTGTCTGGTCGCTGCTACACCTTCCACCAAACGCTACATTTGCCTCAGGCGGCCGAGTAGGCGGCCTCGTCAGAGTCCGGGTCCCTGGCGCTGTCCTCGCTGAGGGGTGAGAGACAGCTCACGTCGGCGATCCCCGACTCCTGGTCGCTGCCGTTGGAGAGGTTGCAGTCATGGGTCAGAAGGAGGAGGCTGCCGTCTGGCGCTTTCGGCTGACAGGGGCTGCTGGTGACGAAGCCCCCGGCGTAGTCCTGAGGAGTGTTGGCCAGACCCATGTCACTACCAAGAGCCCACGCTGTGGGGCTCTGATCAAAGGCCACGGCGCCCCAGGTAACACTCCCCTCCTGCTCCAGCTGAGCAATTTTCTATTGTAAATTCAAGACATAAAGAACACAGTATAGTGTATATCCTCCAGGAAAAAAAGCAAGAACTTCTGTGGATTGAGTTTTCTCTCCTACGGAATTTTGAATGGATTTGTTTTTTAGCCATGTCCTACCCGTTGGTGTGAAGCCAGCTGCTCCTCCAGCTGCTGCGTCTCCTCCTGGATGGCACTCAGATAATCCTCTACAGACTGTCGAGGATGCATCCCTTGGTCAAAGCGATTGTACAACCCTCTCCAAGACCTGTTCGAAGCATTTACCCATTTATATGGATGGCTTATAAAACAGTTTAATAGCTGTGACTGTTTAACTAGGGAACACAAGTGTATGCCAGGTAAACTACGTCGGCTGTGTTGCCCCCAGTTGACGGGACCTACTTAAAGCAGTAGGGGGCAGTAGAGGGCCGGAGGAGGCCCTGGGTCTGCCTGTGGTCTGGTCGGTACAGAGGGTTCATGTAGTCGGCCTTGTTCTTCCACAGATAGCTCCACAGAGAGTGAGTCCTCTCACGCAATCTGTATGAAAGGCAACATGAAAGACAATGTAAAAAAAAAGTTCAATGAAATAAATATGTTGATTTGGAAAAGCCGGTTTTGATTTTAGAGAAGTCACATCTATTTGCGTAAAACTGGGCCCTGCAATAAACCTCTGTCTGTAACCTACCTTCAGCGGTCGGTCTTCTCTGACAAGATGTCTGCGCTGTGACAAGGAAAATAAACTGCAGGTTTAAATCTCACCCCAGCGCTATCCTCTCCCGCTGATTGTTGCCAATGAAGTTGCCGTACTGGCAGGAGTAGACGTGGCTGTGAATGGTGATGAGGAACCTTGCGTTGAACTCAAAGGCACAGGGAAACTGCTCCATGATCTGCCAGGCGCACTCCAGGAACTGATCGATGACGGGGGACATCTCTTTAGGGTCCCCCACGAGGTGGTTGCATCTGGAGAAGAGAAGACAGCTCGAAAGATCTGAAAATCATAGATGCTATTTAAAAAAATGTATAATAATAATTAAAAAATGATAATGGCAAACCTGTGAGAGAACTTGTGTCCAAATGAAATCCAGTCTCTCTCTATGAGAACCTAAGAGCAGAAAAAAAACATTCATGTACTGAAACAGAAGGAGGACCACAGATTCTCCACAACGTATCCCAACTTATGCAGATCATGATTAAAAGGTTAAAACCAAGTGCACAGTTAATCCCTGCAGAATGACTAAGCCTCTTCAACCTCTATGTGGGGTCATTTCCCTTTGAATTTACAGTAAATTCCCCAAAGCAGGCTTCTCTATGGTTTTCCTTTTCCAAAGTGGATTTTGGTGGATTCCAAGTTAGCGTGCGCAAATCCTTATGATCAAAGAAACAAGCCTCATTAGCCCACTGCAGATTACTATCAGCTGAAGACTGAATGGAACTGGACACACACACACACGAATATGTGACATCTACACTGTAACTCAAAACACAGAAGGTCAAAGGTTGGTGATCTACCATGAATCCTCTGAGGGTCCGGTAGTGAGGATCCAGCAGCACACAGGCCACTGAACACACCTGAGCAGTGCGATCCCAACCGTCTGAACAGTGAACCAGTACACTGACCCCCTCCTCTGCGATAGCCTGCGGGTGCACACCACACACACACACAAATAAATAAATACACAGTCTGTGGAATGGCACAAAAATACTCTACTGTAATCAACGTGTAAATATAAGCATCCATATATAACCAACCAGCTAAACGTGGTTCTCTGGTTATGCAATAAAGTTGTGTAAATGAATGGAGCGCCAGTGCTATAAGGAATCAAGAGGACGAGGAATTTCTGCCCCTGGTCTTTATTACTTTTCCGCTGATTTCCGTGCACAAAGTGCACAAATTGCACAAATTGCATGATTAGAATAAAAAAAAAAAATCAAAAACAATAAAATCAAAAACACTGTTGATGTGACTGGGTGATCACATTGTGTTGTGTCTCTAGTTCCTCTTTTCATCCGTTTTGAGTACACGCAACTCTGTCTTACTGATTGATCCTTCCCATTGCCCACAATATACCGTGTACATTTTTGGATATGTGACTGATTGAGCCAAATGTTGGAAAAAGCCACCTGATTAAATAATTCTTGGATGCTGTTGAATTGTTGTGTGTTATACTGATGGTGTTTGTAGAATCTTATTCTGCCAATTTATATTTGTGATGGAAGGCTGAAAGATTTATCGTAGGGCTGATGTATGAGGGTGTATCAGATGAGTGTCACACATCCAGGATACAACCACGCACACACAAACACCTAAGCTAATATTGCGTGGCGCGGTGAGGCAGACAGCAGGGATTAACCTCCAGACTGACCTTAGCGATGAAGATGCCTGCATCCAAAACAGCTTTGATGTGCTTCAGCCAGCCTGAGCTCTCCAGACCTTCCAGGAAGTCGGACATGGAGGGGGAACGCAGCTCACACGCTGTAAGCACAACACAGCTGTCTCACTGGCAGGAAACAAGGAGCATACCTGATCACCGGCTATATTAAACCCCAGGCCAACTTTCACATCACCGACTACATCCGCGACAGGCGGATTCCAGAGAATCTGTGTGCGGCATGAGAAGATATGGCTTTAAAGAAGAAGAAAAAAACAACAATACAAATTCTTTTGGCTTGGCTTTAGTTGGTATTAACATGGGAATGTCTGGACTTGAACAATTATATATTATATGTTCACCACAGGATGAATCTTACTGATCTTACACCCTCAACTTTTCCCAGACCGATTAGCAGGACAAATACCTATGACATGGATTGGCACCATCATTTTTTATACATATACTCATTGTTCTTAGATGATGATCCTAAGGACATATACCTGACTTTTCCTTTAGTGCCCCCCCCTCCCCCAAAGTTAATTTGTGGTTTTGGGTTGAATGCCTAAGCAGCTACACAAAGAACTGGTTATTTAGTGCAGACATCCACGATCCCCTCATGATGAACTTCAATCGCTATGGCGATTTCCTTGACTTTGCATTGGAATGTTATCATGTATAAACAAATGTTTTCGTAGGTAAAAGACTCAAGAATTCTCCCTTATATCAACATTCATGTCACCCTCCGTTCTAATTCGTGCTTAGCGCTAATCAACAACAGCTAGCATGCGGATACTTGCTAAACTACAGCGGTGAACGTGGAGAAGCCGAACCTGCTAAAAATCAACATGTGACGTCAGCATTGCCAGTTAGAATTTAGCTTGAACGAATCCACTCAGCCTCACATATAACAATAAGAATGAAAAACAAAAGCCATACTAAATTAAGAATAACACAGACAAAATTAAAAATGGATCCATCTCTGCACCACTACTTTTCCTGCCTTGTTTGTTTTTCTTGTAGAACTGAAGCCTACATTTTTTTTCCCCCTGGTCTTCAGGTTTCAACATAAATATTTCCAAGTTGACCAAGAGGCCGATAGACACGAAACCGCTTCCCCTCAGTAGCCATTTGATTCGCTCTGGACAATTTTATGAATTTAAGTTGGCCATCAAGACACTTCTACGGAACTGTGGGCAAACATTTGCTCGCTCTGCGACCGAGGTGACGGCGTATTTCTGCTGACGCTGGACAAGTGTGCTGAGCTGCAAGGCAGCGCTTTGAGGCCTCTGATAGGAGAGCAAGCAGGTGAATGGGTTCATTCCACCTTTAATAACCCTCTCGTAGGGTGGCTTTCCACTTGGAGGAAATGTTTGAGCTAATGCTGCTGGGCGAGGTGGGTTGCTGAAAATCCAGTGAAGTGTGTAATCGGGAAGACAGAGGGAGTTGGGCAGGCTCTGAAGGGCAGTTGCTGTCTCCTTCGTTTTCTTTTTTTAAAAGACTTCCCCAGTGCTGCCAAGGGGCAAAGAGTTATCACAGCGGAGAACGGCTATAACTTTTCAGACTTCAAATCACATCATTCTCACGCCCTGGGTCTCTCTTTGGGGGATAAGGCTCCGGATTGTCCACTCCGGGAAACCAAAATAGCTCAGAAATAAAATCCAGATGGATTCAAAGTCTTCCTAGGAGTACCCCTGCACAATACCCAGAAATTCTCCTGCGGGCTCATCAAAGGCCTGATAGCAGGACTCTCCAGTCCGCATGAGTGCATATGAAAGCCACAGGGGTAGTGTGGGGTCCCACTGCTCCATTCATGTGAACAAGCAGCGTACTTTAAAACCGACAATGCCAGAAAGGAAATTTGTTACGCAAAAACGTATGTGGCGGACCCTTTCTGCCACTGCTGTGCCCTCCAAACGGTTTCCACAGTGGGAGACATGATTGCAGTAAAATAATTACCTTCCAGCATCTTTTGCTGGCTGTTTCTCATCACGTGGATGTTCTCGATGCCAATGAACTGGAATTTGATGTTGGAGTAGTTGTCCTCGTTTTCGTAGCCTTTTCCTGCAGCTCGGTTCGCGATTGCATTCAGCTGGAAACACATGCAATTCATCTTGATAAAAAAAGTCAGCTACACAATATTGATGGTGGTTTGACGAGCACATAGCCAGGGTGTTTTCGGGGCTTTTGTTGTGAACACATCCAGCTGGAAAAACGCAGGGTGGAGAATAAAGCCCACCTAAACACACAGGGCACAAAAGGGCTCACCTTAGGCCTGGTGTCCACCACATACATGAAGTCGCTGCGGGGATTGGACCTCAAGATGGCCTCCAGCATTTGCTCATCCTCCAGGCAGCGAGCGCTGAAGCCAGACAGGGGCTGGCTGCTCCGGCAGATGGCGGCCTGGGAGGAGGCAAGAGGCGCTAAGGCTTCATGTGTACTCGTTCGAACATTTCTTAAGATAATTAATACTTTGGGTCACGTTCTGAACACAAAAAAAAAAAAAAAACATCAAATATGCAAGAATGCGGGTGATGAAAAATTTCCCATTAATCTCATTCCTTGCCATGTTAAATATAAATATCTTAAAATCTTTTCTTTTTAGTATCCACAGGGGAAAAGATCGTTGTGTGGCTCACAAACTCGAGTGAAGCCCCTTTGTACGTACTGCGCTCCACACACTGGACCCTCAGCCCTGGGAAGCTGACCTCACACAAATAAAGCACTCACAACTGTCCAGTCAACGATTAATAGAGGGGATTATGAAGGTTGAGAATTACTCCCTGATTCAAATTCATAAAACAATAAGGACTTTTAACTTTGATTTAAAGGTAGCATTAAGGTTCTTGTGAAATTGCCAAAGTTTTTAAATGTCACGGTTACAGATCTCCTTAGTATGGGGCCGATTCTCATTACAATTGTTTTTTCATATAATAGTCGTATTTTTCATATCAGTAAAAACTGAAACGGCAAAAAGAAGGGACATATGTGTTTTTGTGTCATCATGACATTCTTATTAGGCCCTTTAGCTCCCTGTGTTGTAGCATACATATTATTACAAGAAAGCCTTTAACCCGCTTGACAATCTGTGCTAATTATACCAAAACAAATAAAGAATCTAGAGCTACTTTGGAGCCATCAGAGCATCAGGAATTTCATGTATTTATTTATTTATTGAAGGCCCACTACATACATCTGATGGAAAAATAAAATAATAAAACTTACATGGTTTTCTTTGGAGTAGTACGATAGAGTAGGAAATCTGCCCCTGCTCCTGAACTTTGAGCTGCCCACTATGACCGGAGGCGTGGCCGACTGAGGCACGAACAGGTCAGCAGGGTACGTGTCGCTCACCTTTGAAAAAAAAAAACACAACAGAAAGCTTAAGCTTCTGCCAAGGCCATATTAGGATAAAATAGAACAACTGGTCGTAGATGTCGGCTCACTGACCTTGTAGTGTTGGTTGACAGGGGAGAGTTTCCACAGGGAGTTTGGCAGTCCCATTCTGCTGTAATCAGCCTTGAGGTCCAAAAACTCCCATTCCTGCCGTCTCTCCTCCTCATCTACGTTGGGTTTGTAGGAGAAACAATACAGCTCCTCGCAACGCTCTGCAAGGCACAACAGTTTCTGATAAAGTTTTGACACAAAGATCGACAATGTGAAGGCTTTCGACAGCCCTAAGTGTTGCAGAAGCAGTGGAAAGTGAACCCGGGCATTAAGATCGCCACTGAAACAGTAAACCTTTTTTTTTTTTTTTGCACACTTGAGTAATTACGTCACCAATGTGATCATTTCGATGCTGAAGTTTACCTGGCTGGGAGAGACGCTGCAGGGACAAGTGAACATCGTGGCACTCCCGCTCCCGAGGTACGACAAAGTGAAGAACCTGGAAGTTCTTGCAGCGAACGAGCAGAGAACATCCCGAGGCTGTGGCGGCTTGTTTCTCCACGCTGCACACCAAGCTGTGAAGCACCTGGTGGGACAGAGGAAGGCCAACATGGAGCGGTGTAGTGCGCCTTAAATGCTTCATTGAGTTTTGGATGCACACATTCACTGCATTGCAAACTGAGCGAAAAACATGTCATGCCCATCATTGAATGGGGCCTGTACGGGAGCCCTTCTGACAACATCCTCACCAACAGACGTTAAACATGGACTGTTTGTCCCAAATGATTCACTTCTGGTGCTTCGGTGCCCTGAGCTGGTGCTTACCCAGGTTTCACTGCGCACTGCTGCTTCGTTCTCTACGAAGATGGTGTGCGTGGCCGTCAGGTAGAGGGTGCCCACCCTACTTCTTCTCGGGGAGGCTCTGTCAAGCAGCCTGACCTTCTCCACCTGGAAGAGGAAGAACAACCTCAAGCTGCCTCATCTTCACATACTCGTGTGTTATCAGCAGTGATGAGGAATCACACCCTGCCGTCGGATAAGCAGCAGGAGGACCGTGACCGGCTACGTGGCCGACACGGCCCACGCACCCTTTTGTACGGCGTTTTGCTTTGTGAATGGTCTGCATTATAACTCTGCAGTCACCGTGAACGCACGTGATGGTTTGTGTTGCGGTGACACAGTGAGGAAACTGGAGCTAATGACTGCAATCACGTCCGCAGTTTACCTTCGGTAGTCGGATGTGCTCCATCCGCGAGCTGAGAGATGAGCCGCCGCTTCCCGCGATCACTGGACCCGAACCCAACGCGACTACCGGGGACAGCAGCGCAACATGTGTACCGTGGTGTCACGATTATGCTGTCGGTTAGGGTTAGCTTGAATGCTTACGGTCGCACGGTCAGTCGCGCGCAGGTAAAAGCTGCCATTGTATCTTCTTAAAGGTCCAGATAAGCGCTGCACCGCGGGGTCCTAAAGCCCTCCACGTGTCAGACTGAGGCCTGTGAGAAACGTCAAAGGGCGTTTGCCCGCTGCTTAACAGAGTTAATGGTTATGTTCCTGAAGTGTTGACGAAATATAGGTTAATTCAAGACCTACTCACCTCTAGTCTTTTAAGACAAAGTTATTTGTCATACTACACACTTTAACTGATGTTAATAAAAACATACAAATGTTGTTTAGGGGTTTATTCACCACATGGTAGCTTAAAATTGAGCTAGCCTAATGATGGTAACATTAGCAGTATCCAGATAAAACATGTTTATAGGACACAGAAAGGACAATTTACACATGTGATGCCATGTAAATCCCTTTTGTCATTGGATGATCACTCATAAGGATTGTTTTTGAGCTGTGCCTTCATAAACGGTGTGTCTTCTCAATAACACTCTACTATTAAAAATGCATTTAGAAACCAAGCAGCTATAGCACGTCCTGGCTTTTTTCACATCAAACCCTGGCCGACAAATAACAATAACTTAAGATTCTAGTCATGTTGGTGACTGTTGGCATACATGATAAAAAGTGTAATCACTCTGTAACTACTTTCTCTATGTGAACCATGTCTTTTTCTGTTAGGATAAAGGGGAACCCCAATGAGTGTGCAAAAATTAGTTTTAATGTTACTGTCACTGCTGATTCAAATGGTCTCCTAACCATATTTCCCTGACCGCTTGATGTTTTCCACAGAGGTCAAGGACTAGTGGTAAGGAATGGATGATAGTAAGTTATTTTTTTAATCCACCTACGGTCTGAAAACGGGGGGAATATTTTGAGTTACACAGAAGATGGATTCGGTTTCAGTCTTAAAAACAATAAATTATCTCCATATTTTTGTAGAATAATTTTGATAGATATGATTCCGGGGCTTGGTATTTGGTTTGCAATAAATAGGATTTTCTGCCTCGTCTTCTCTGTTAGCTTTTAGCTTCGACCGATTTCAACTTTTGCAAGGCCGTGTGTAAATTATCTGATTTTCTAACTCTGTTAGGGCTTGAATTGTGTTTGGATCATGTTCAAACAGCGTCTATATATCTGTTTCTTTTCATGGTATCTGGTGTAATTATTGGCTCAACCAGATTCTGTATTCAGAACGGGGACATTGGTAATCAACGGCCTATGCCCTGTTGGCAGAAAAAGAACAATCAAGGTAGTTAGTTAAACCAAGCAGAAGTTATTGACTTACTGACGCCTGACGGCCTTGTGTTTCACCCGCTCATTCTGCGCCGTGTTCTTGTATGAGGAAGCGAAAAAAGCGTGATTGTCCAATGATTATTAAAAAAAAAACAATTCAGTTCTGATAACATCACACGGATCAGAAACCTCGCCTCTGTTTATGAGAATTATATTATGTCCATTATACTAATTAAGACAATCCAGCCTTGATGACTGTTAGTGTCTATTTTATGACTGCACATGTCAAGTAGGTGTAATATATGTAATCATTAAAAAGGCCTAAACAAGATATGAAATAATAAGGATAGTGCAGAGGGACAGATCATAACCAAATATTCATGAAATCCCCCACTTTTACACTGATTCATGTTTTAGCATTCTTACTGTGGAATTCATATTGGCATGTCAGTGTATCCTCAGGGACTCAGAGTCTATTAGTGCAGCCAAATAAAAAAAAACAGATACATCTGGCCTCCTAAACATCTAATAATACAATACTTAATACTACTCCGAGATGTTCACATCCAAACTGCCTCCTAAATCATTAAAGTTCTTTCCATTTTATTGGAATTTGATACAATTGCAGTTTTAGTTTTTCTGTTCCTCTACACAAAATAATCACAAGTTTCTGTATGTACGAGGCTTCTTCTCTGACCTAGATAGAGACAGGAAATCACTTTTAGCAGAGCGAGGCAGTCTCCAATGAGGATGAATACATCCATAGATAATACTCCACCCTCCTACCTAATAAAAAGAGTATTAAGTCAAACTAAGGACAGGTAATGTCCCCAGGCTTCATTCCCCAGACTGTTCTTAAAATGCAATACGAAGAGACTTTGTGTTTTCCATTAGAGTCGGCTTGTAAACCATGACTAATACTGGCCCCCTAAACAAAAGTCGAACCTATTTTTTTCACTATGTTTGCACATTTTATACACCGAATGCTATGTTATCTGTGATCCTGTCTTCTATTTGACTTTGGCAGATGCAAATAAACGTTTTTTGTCAAGTTGCATTCAGAGTACCTTTTTGTCAAAAAGATGCGGTTTTCAGTGTGAAAATCACTCAGTTTCACTGCCTGCCTTATCAGTAATTGTTCACTCTAACATTTCCTGGCGACAGGGGTGTTAACTGGAGCGAACTGTGCTCAAGACAAACACCACTCAATATGTTGACCATATCCACGTTTTTGAAGCTGGGTCACTCAGCCATCGGAGAGCAAATGCATTCAATTGGCTTCACAGAATTAGCGCATGTCAACAACGAGACACGGTGAGCCAGTGACTCCTTTCTATCCTTTCCATGGTTACAGTGACCTGCTCCATGTCTAAAAACCAAAAGGAAGTACTCCTTTACTTAAAATGTCAGTGGAGCTTTTTTGGCTGTGTTTTTGTCAAAGTGATGAATGTATTTTTGTTTATTTTCTACAGCAGATCAATGTGTGTGCTTTTAAGACAAATAGCCAGCGTTAGTACTTGTGTCTCCTGCCCACTGTAAATGAAGACGGTGGCATCAGCATTCAGGGCAGATAATGAACCCTGCAGCCAGGCTTTGGTGGGCACTGGGCCCTGATATTTGACAGCTTGGCTGGATGGACAAACTCAGGGAGAGTCGGCTGTTGTAATGCCGGATTGCACAGCGTTTTTGGATGCCAGCTGCCACCTTCCCACTGGGGTCTTTTGATCTGGTTCCAGCTGGTCTTGGTAGAAATAATCACCACTGCAAAGTTAACCTAGTTGTAAATCGCAGGCAGTGTTTATGGAAAAATGTGCCTTTAAACAAAAAGAAGAAATTCCTCCAAGAGCTCAAGTAAAGTTGCCGTGGAGATGCCGAGCTCTTGGTGGTGCACCACAGTGAGCAGTGGCTTATTGGTTTTGCAATGTTCACGGGTCCAATAGCTCAGGGAACATTGAGCAATACCTGTCTTCCATTAGGAGAACTTAACCCCCCCCCCACCCCCAACCCCCAGGTACCGTAGCTCCTCCACCCTTCGTTGACCAATCAGCACCCATGCTTTTAGCAGCACTCCTGTGGACCACACTGGGTAAACACAAGTGTCTGCCTCAATGTTTGTCCACGTCAGTTGCCTAACCATCAGTTGCCTAACCATTTATCAGCAGCCGGGTTAGCATCTGGGATCTAGGCGCGTTTGAAATGACAAATACTGCCATCGAGAAACCTTCCTTTCTCTTCTTTGCCCCGCTGTGTGTGTGTGTCGTTGTGTGTATGTGTGATACCGTTTTACTCCCCCAAAACCTCAAGCATGGAGGTGGAACACCCCTCCCACCCGAATCATTCCCTGGGGCCTCCTCCTCCCCTCTTGCCTCCTCTACTCGGGGGGGACGTCCCTCCACTGGCGGCTGTGGGACTGGAGGTTGGAGTGTAGAGGCAAGGCAAAGGGGGAACAGTGAATGAAGAAACACTGTGGACAGAGGGGCGGTCGTGAAAGTTCTGCTCAGTTCAGTGTACCTGCCAGCATATGAATTGAGTTGAGAAAAGAGCTGCAGTAGAGCTTTTGAGAGGCAGCAGTTCACAGGAGCAGTGGATCTAATTTGACATTCACCTGCGCCGATCTTCTGTGCAAGCTGAAGGAGACACACTGACACTTTTGACTTTTTTGCCAGCGTCCAAGCGTTGACCAAACATCCGCAACGTGACGGTCTGACGAGGTGAGTGCACGCCTCGAATGAGATGCACCGCTAGGTTTGAATAGTCAGACTTCTGCAGAAATGAAACATCATCCGTATGATACGACCTATGTTGAGGTCACTGTACAATTTAGAAAAACACATGTGATGTATGGAATAATATATGATATATTAACTGAAGTTTTCAAAACTGTGTTTTTAAGTACCTGAATCTTATTTCGGTCTTTGCAATCTTCCCTTTTTCATTCACTGTATCCTTGGAGATGCAACCCTCATTGTAATGTTAATAGTCTGTCACATTCAAAACTCATTTTCCACCACACTTAAATGGAGATCAATGCATATTTGGACGGTCGTCAGTATTCATTTACAGTCAAGCAAATGAACACTAGAAACTTTTCTTTCATGGGCTTTCTCCAGCTGTCTCATTGTAGGCATGCATGTGTGTTTTGCAGGATGCCCAGCAATCATGCTGAAAAGAGACATGTTTAGATAAAAGACGATAAAAAACAATGCCGACTTTACGGTTTGATTTCTTTGTCCTTTTTTTCCTCGTGTAATTCGTAACGACAGATACTGGAATGTGTAGTGGTGCATTCACGGCCCTCTTATGAATGCAGCTCTTTGACTACTTAGATCTGCACCATAATCCCAAACAATGGATTTTAATGGGACATTAACTGTACAAACTTCACCCCTCTTGGCAGGATTCCTGTAATGTATGTCATAATTCAAAGGTTTGATATTCCTCTGAACAGTCCCCATCCCACCCATGTTTCATTCTCACGTGTTATGCAACTTACTCTTCAACATTCCTGTCAGGAGAACAAGCAGCCGAAATCGCTCAAATAGGAAAAGGGACTGGAGTTTAAACTGTTGACGGACCTGACCTTTGCTTTCACAATTCAAATATTGAAGCTGGGAGAGCATCATGATTGGGTGAGATGAAATCATCTTTTCCATGTGTGTCACCGCCGAGGCCCACATGCTGCGTGCACACATACTCACCCACGAGATACAGCCAATCAAATGATGCACTCATTCAGAGGAAGACTTGCATTAAAAAGTATGCAGTAAAATATCTATAGCGCAGGCCGAGGCTCCAAGGTTTTTTTTGGTTTTAACCCCGCTCTCCCCCTTATAGCAGGTGCCGACATGCTGGAGCAGGTTCTGTCATTCAGCCGCTCCCTGGTGCGCAGGAAAGTGGTCGACATGAGCAACCTGGAGGACTCAAAGCTGTGCCGCTGCCTGGGAACCGTCGACCTCATCGCCCTGGGCGTTGGCAGCACTCTGGGCGCAGGGGTCTACGTCCTGGCCGGCGAGGTGGCCAAGGGAGACTCAGGGCCCAGCATAGTCATCTCCTTCTTAATTGCTGCCCTGGCCTCCGTCATGGCCGGCCTGTGTTACGCTGAGTTCGGCGCACGCGTCCCCAAGACCGGCTCTGCTTACCTCTACAGCTATGTGACCGTTGGAGAGATCTGGGCCTTCATCACCGGTTGGAACCTCATTCTCTCCTACGTGATAGGTGAGTTGGTTTAATGTCTTTGAATCACGTGTTGTTTTAAATGTAGATGCTGATTTGTTTCTGTGTTTGTTTTCTTTTGCTTCCTCACAGGTACCTCCTCAGTGGCCAGAGCTTGGAGTGGAACATTTGATGAAATGATAGGAGGACACATTGAGGTGTTCTGTAAGACCTACTTCAGCATGAACTCTCCTGGTCTGGCTCAGTACCCTGACTTCTTTGCCGTGTGCCTGATACTGTTGCTTTCTGGTAAAATGGCAAAAATGGCATTGTCCAATTCTCAAATATATACAAAGTGAATGTTATCATACTAACACACCAAACTATGATGACTTGATGACAATGTTTCTTATTAATAAGTATGATGACACACATTGTAACTGCTGGACATAAACACTTGGTTTTTGCTCATTTAAGGACTCCTGTCGTTTGGCGTGAAGGAGTCGGCCTGGGTCAACAAAGTCTTCACTTCCGTCAATGTGCTCGTTCTCCTGTTTGTCATCATCTCCGGCTTCGTCAAAGGAGACGCGCACAACTGGAAGATAACTGAAGAATCCCTTATAAACGTAACCATAATTACAAGGTAATGTATCCGTTGCAGTTATGATTGCAAAAAGGCCATGAATGCGAGACGTCTGGTTTGTTGTTTCATAAAAGCTTAAAATCGCTGTGGAACACGTTTTCAGGAACTTGTCGGTGACGGCCAATGTGAGCAGCGATTACGGAGTCGGGGGCTTCATGCCCTTCGGCTTCAGCGGCACCTTGGCTGGAGCAGCCACCTGCTTTTATGCTTTTGTTGGATTCGATTGCATCGCCACCACAGGTGAGCCGTCGATGGGTTGCGGCTGAGCGTGACCACGTGGAAGCCAAATGTAAATACGTCGTTGTGTCTGTGTGCGACAGGCGAGGAGGTGAAGAACCCCCAGAGAGCCATTCCCATCGGCATTGTGGTGTCACTGACGGTGTGTTTCCTGGCATACTTTGGCGTGTCCGCTGCACTCACACTGATGATGCCCTACTACCTGCTGGACGAGAAGAGCCCTCTGCCCATGGCATTTGAATACGTAGGTTGGAGCCCTGCCAAATATGTGGTCGCTGCAGGGTCACTGTGTGCCCTCTCCACAAGGTAACCACTGGATCTGCTTTCCTAAAACTATCAAACTATCAATAGACCAGAGTAGACCAAGGCGTTAAGATGTTATTTACAATACGAACTTATGCTGTGATTGATGTTCATGGTATACATGGGGGATATGGAGAAGTAGAACTGGTCAAAGTTTGATTGATTCCTGACGCTCAACGGGTGCAGTGCTTGGTTCTCTCTGGACTGCATGTTTTTGTAATATACTTTGTTTTGAAAAATTACAATTGGTTTTCTTTAAAAAAAAAAAGATGGGCAGATTTGGATAAAAGCAATATAGTGGTGTGGCTTAATTCTGTCTTTCTTCCCTGAGGGATATGTCAGCACCTGCCATTGGTGTTCAGGCTGCTACTTCAAACGCTAAAATACAAATTTTTGTGCTTTAGCTTGGCATGTTTGGATCTACTCATGAAATCCTTTGAATTTTAACTCCGAACCAGCTATCAAAATGTAGAAAAAAAACAAAAACAAAATGGCTGTGAGATGTGCCAACGGGAAAGAAAGACACTAGTTTACTCTATAAAGGTACAGTTCACTCCAAAATTATTATAAATGGATTATTATTATTATTATAATTAAAAAACACATGTTTTTCCCCCAAAGGCCGAGTGCCATGCTGTCGCATTATACTGAAGACATGACATCTCTTTTTGATTTTGTGGAGAACTGTCCCTTTACGCACGCTCTGAAGCCTTGATGATGTGATTGTTGGTGTGTTTCTCTGTGTTTGGGGCTTTTGACTAACGTGTTGGTCTTGCATGTCTCTGCCGTCTACTGCAGTCTGCTGGGCTCCATTTTCCCCATGCCTCGTGTAATCTATGCTATGGCACAGGATGGGGTGCTTTTCAAAGTCTTAGCCCGAATCAATCCTAAGACGAAGACCCCACTAATTGCCACTATGACCTCCGGTGTAGTAGCAGGTGAGAGCCAGGGAGAGTCCATTGAGATTACTCATGCTAATCTTTCTCCACCAATCAAACGTGAAAGACACACAAATACACAGATAATCATTTGGCTCTTGTCTTCCGGAAACATACCAACACTTCAAAATTCCTGCTTAAATCCATTTTTTAGCAGGATTCCCCTCCATACACACACACACACACACACACACACACATTGTTCTTTCACAGTTGTGCAGGTGTCTTGTTTTCTTTCCCAGAATGCCATCAACTTAACCATGAACCCTCTTTTCCCTAGCCTGTTGGGCTCCATGTTCCCTCTGCCGCGCATTCTCTTTGCCATGGCACGAGATGGTATTCTATTCAAATTTATGTCCAAAGTGAGTAAGCGGCAGTCTCCCGTGGCTGCCACCATGGCGGCAGGTACCACCGCGGGTAAGCTCCCGGAATGAGGACTCGCCTGTGGTTGGGTTGTATGGTGAAGGTTTTTGGGCGATTGTATCAATGCACGAGGTGACAGCATGTTTACACCTAGTGATGGTGTTTCCGAAAGCATGTGAGGAAACATTGTACACTTGGATATGGTTGTAATTGTATGGAAATCTTGTTTGTTCAACACTTGAGTTAATGACACCAGGAAGTCACTGCTCAAAGGCAGGAAACGATCCGGCAAAAAACCCTGAGTAAAACTACCACAGCCGTGTTTCCATTCAGATCAGTCGTGCACATTTAAAGAAAATAGGGAAATGCTCGTTTGGCATGTTTCCTTCTGAAACTAGATTAATAAGGAGCTGCTGGTATGCAAGCATGCCAAATAATGAAGAGATTAGAACAGGAACGAAACAAGGAACCGTGGCCATCCAACCCATCGACAACAGAAAACATCAGTGATTTCTTCAGTGATTTCTTTGACCCCGATTTAATGCAGCATTCTCACGAATATGCTTGAAGACAAAGCTGATAAATCAATGCAGTCTAATTGATTGCTTCAGAATTAAAGTTTGTTCTATAGTCCAATTCAGGCAGTCTTATCAAATGTTTACATATAGCTTTTCTAATGCAATTATTGTTCATGAGCTTAACAAGATCTGAATGGAATCACAGCTACTAGATTATATTGGTACAACATACCAATAACATAGGTGGTTAGCTTAGCTCAGCGAAAAGACAGGAACAAAAGGAAGTGTGCTGGTATATCGGCACATCACAGTTTTGGTGTAAATGACAGAGTAACATTATTACCACATAATGCAAAATTAATGGAAGTTTTAACTTGAGATGACATTGAAGCAGCTTTTTTAGCTCACTGTTAAATTAGTCGTTAAGTTAAGTAAAATAAGTATTAATGATGTTCATACATTATTTAAAAAGGCTACTTCTGAAGCTTGCAGTAAGGTGCGGTGTGTGATTGCATCACGCTCACTGTGCTCAGGTGTTGGGGCGCTGACCTTAAAGTTGATCAACCTTGTGAAGTGGCAGGCAGATGTGATCCCTGGGAAGGAACCCAGCACACAGGCCGTGTAAAGAACAACCGGTAGACCCGGGTGGGGGAGCTTTCTTTGTTACAGCTTTCTCTATTTGCTTTGATATAATGTTGCGGGGAGCAGTGGACATACCGCCACTCTGTGTTTATACTGTGCCGCTGAGATCAGCTCCATACTGGAGTCTGGTGCTGAGATACGAGAGAGGGGTCGCACTTCAAACGGCACTCGGCACTGAGATGATTGCAGCTGCAAGACCGGGGGAACCGTCTATGTCTTTTAATGAAAACATGTCTGCATGAGGTTTAATTACCATCTGTCCATCTGTACATCTGTTGGATCGGGCATCTGAAGAAAAAACAGTTTTTCAAATGATGGTTTAAAAGATTATTGTCGGTATAAAGGTTTTAATGTATTTTGTGATTTTTATTTTTATTTTTGCCTGCTCTAGCCATCATGGCTTTCCTGTTTGACCTCAAAGCGTTGGTGGACATGATGTCCATCGGAACTCTGCTGGCCTACTCGCTTGTTGCCGTTTGTGTCCTGATTCTCCGGTGGGTACATTTGTAAATAACCACGTCCTGTTATTTTTAAAACATTGTGAAACAACCATCCTTTTAGCTTTTCTCCAAAGCCACAGGTACAAATACATTTGCCTCATTTTGTTGCATCACTCTGTTGATGTAAGAACTGTGAATGCTCCCTTTGTGCTAATATGAAGTAGCTGCTTAAGTGAATGAAGGTGTTTACTCGGGCTCCTTGTACTTTTAAACCCTGGACACGCTGTCCACCTTTGCCGGTTGCACCGAGGAGACTCACCAGAGCGGCGTTTAACACAGACAAAATGTTTGTTCACTCATTGGAAATACAGGCCATACTCATGCATGTAAAACCAAACACATATTTCACAAGTCAATTGTTTTGTAGTTGCAAAAAGGAGGCTGTATAAAAACAGACCCCTGACCTTTAATCTCGGACTCTGCCGTTGTCCAGGTACCAGCCAGATGGACCTCTAGAGAAGCGGGCCGGCGAGAGGGACTACCTGTCCTCTGAGGCGGGAGAGTCGGACCTGACGGAGTCCGAGTCCCACCTCAATATGCTGAAAGGCGGCAGCTCCAACCTCCAGGCCGTCCTGCACCCTCCAGACTCACCCTCCGAGCATTCCTCTAGTGTTGTCAACATGACCGTCTGTGTGCTCGGTAAGCAGATCGGTTTTTTTTTTTTCCTATTCATGATGTGACAAAGGTCATTAGAATGAAGCGTGTGTGTGTGTGTGTGTGTGTGTGTGTTTTCAAACCACAGTGCTGGTTGTGTGCGTGGTCAGCTACCTCACAACGTATCACATCTACTCCATCCTGGGCATGGAAGTGTGGATCCTGGCGCTCCTGACCGGGTGCCTTCTCGTCTTTAGCGGCTGTGTGGCCATGGTGTGCAGGCAGCCCCAGACCACCAAGAAGGTCTCCTTCATGGTGCGTGGCGGCTCAATAAACTCACCAGCTCCATGCAGAATCTCGCCTTATGGGAGGAGGACCATTCCATATGAAGACATTGATGAGTTGTTTTGCTTGTTTTTGTCACAGGTTCCCCTTCTGCCTTTTCTGCCCATTCTGAGCATATTTGTAAATATTTACCTGATGGTTCAGCTCAGTGGAGATACCTGGATACGTTTCTCTGTGTGGATGGCCGTGGGTGAGTTGCCCATTGTTGACATTTAAAGGAGTATTGGACATTTTTGGAGCTAGAAGATCAAAACTACTTTCACTTTTATGTTAAAGACGAAACTCTGATTTGCTAAGGTTAGTTTAGCGCAGCACAAGGGCATCCTAGTCTGTCTCTGTTTCTGTCAGGAGCAGTGACTAGTCCACCTTGAGGTTTGAGGCCAGGTTGAGAACGAGTTTGGAACATAATCTTTTTGTTGTTCGTAAAAGTTAAGCTAAGATAAAGCTTCATATTTGGAAAACAGATAACGAAAGCCAACGTTTGCCAAAAAAGCATTTTAATTTTCCAACGTCATATAATCGATTCTTTCCAGGTTTTGTGATTTACTTTGGCTACGGCATGTGGCATAGTGAGGAGCGCCAGCGTAAACTACGCAGTCCCAACAACAGCTGCAGCACCCGGAAACACGTCAAGACCGGCGGGGAGAAGCGGGCCGGCGGGGACGCGTCGGGAAAAGACCGGGAGGGTTTCATCTGCCCAGAAACGACCAGCCAGTGTTAAAGTGACAGGCTCTGTGAGGAGACAGATGCATGAAAGCACGCAGCAGCTCTGCCTCGTTGCACATCAGAACTCTGGATCACGATGCAGGCGGCCATGGACCTGCATCGTGTTCTGCCCGGAGACAGAACTAAGAGGACAGGTAACACACTGGAGGGTGATGTCCGTTTCCTTTAACACCGAAGCAGTCTGTGCGAGACTGCAGCCAAGCCTTTCTCTCTCATTATTTCTCTCTCATCCTTTACACTTTAAGCAGGTTTGTACTAGATGTTTTTTTAAATGTGAACTTTTGGGAATCTGTGTTGATCTGTTTACTCCTTCAGTGTATTATTAGATTTTAGCTACAACCAATATTGTACTACTTTTAAAAGTAATATTAGTTTGTGGTAGGACACATTTTTCTATCTTTAGGTCAAAGTTATGCTGTCAATCAAAAAGCTGTTTAATACATACACACATTAACGTTCTGTCTTTGAAACCATTCAGATGCACATGGGTCCTATTTTCATGTTATTCGATCTTGTGCTGGGTGGTGTTTAAACAAGATAGAAAAACAGACTGATGTCTGTGTGGCTTCACAACTGTGTTGAAGACACTTTTTGTGAAGAACTAGATGAAGATTCAATGCTTTCATACTTTTCTCTGGGCCTTGAGGGGGAATCCTCTCAGGCTTCAGTCAACAGTAGGAACTTTACGATGTTGTTGAGCAGGTTCACAGTAATAATTCTCGGCCTCAATGACAACCACCAATATGAAGTCATTTTTGATTTTGATTTTTTTGCATTGGTGCATGTGCAGGTGCTTTGCGACGTTTACAGGCATTTGTTGTAGATAAAACGTGGAAGCAAGTGTTTTTGTCTTTAAAAAGTTCGACCCATCAACATCGCACCAAATAAATGTACTGACAAACAAAAAGCAGATGCACCTAAACGAGACACAAAAAAGACTCTAGACAGGAAGTTAATTGCTTTTTAGTTTAGATTTCTGTAACAAAGCTTTTTTTCCTTTTGTGTCACATTTTTAGCTGACGTTTAATTTAGTTGTATCTTAATTACTTCAAATACTAAAAATGACAACCATATTTTCATTTTCGGCAACCAAAATAGTTGAGGCCTGGTTACCAATGGTAATGGTTTTTAAAAGTGAATGTTTGAAATGAATGTGGAACAAATGCAGAAGCTCATCTTAGCAGGAGTTTGTAGGTATTCTACGATACTGAACCTCTACATCAGCAGTGTAGAGTCTTCCTGTGAGGTCACAGGGTACAAGTACCCTCAATGTCATGATACACATGTTACCAGCTGGACAAGTACAATAAATGTATTTTCCAATAAGACTACATTTGGTGTTTTATTTTCTCTGTTTTATTCCTGCTATAATGTGCCTTATTTCTCAGTTAGTCAGCCGGAGATCAGAGAAGAAAACCTTTGATACCTGAAAGTCAATCCATAAATCTCAGAATCACTTCATTTATAATGTAGATGATGCCCCCATGTGGCCATTTATCCACAGCATTTGGTTCAGTCCAAAGTATTAAGTTGGAATTACTCACAGTACTCACAGTTACTCTAGTAAAATTGTCTCTAACTGCCATTCATAGTGAATTTATTTACTATACTTTAGTCACTATTAACAAATATCGCAGTGCAATCAAACCAGCAGGCTTTTCTGGATGTTCAACCCCTCAGTAAATATATGAGACAAGTTCAAAGTGCCAAATTATGAGGAAGTAGCTGTCCCAATAGAATGCCTACTGTAATACTACAAAGGCCACAGTTTTGGTCACACTTAGTAAGATGATTCAGGGTCTGCCCTGTCATCACCCTATATAAGATGTTTACTGCATTGTAAAAAAAATCCTAATTTTTCTATACTCTATAAAAATAAAGAGATTATCTGTAAATTACAAGTCCAACTGTAAATTTCACCCCCTACTTTGTAAATTCCTACATCCTACAGTCCAGAGTGAGGAGGAAACCAATAAGATTGCTTTGCCTAATTACCTTGGTGACAAAAGGGAATAAAAGTAAGTGAAAGTGAACTAAAGGTTCAAGGTGAGAAGATGAGAAACAACAGCTGGTTCCTCCAAGGTAGGAATAATGATCTTAAAGAGAGGTTTGGTTATTTTGGTTGTTTTGTTCATTTTTCTCCATTAGAACTTTCTGTTTTCCTGAAGACCACCGAAGAATAATAAAACGGAATGGTTAATCCCATCCCAGAGCAATGTTTTATTTCTATTTGTTTTGCACCTCATCCCAACTCAAACCTCAGTGAGTCCTTGACGCCACCATCCTGTGATGACGTGGGCTGCAAGGGCGCTAGGTCACAGAGATATTTAATTAAATAAATGTAATTAATCCAAAATAGACTGCTTTAAAATCTCAAAAATTCATACTTCAGTTGTTCTTGATTTTCAGTACTTTAGTCTGTAAAATAAAAAGATCCTAATGTTACAGAAAATAACTTAATTTTTACAGAGGTTTGTCTCTGTTAGCCCTGCGATTGGCTGGCAACTACTCCAAGGTGTACCCCGTCTCTCACCCGAAGTTGGCTGGGATAGACTCTAGCCCCCCCACGACCTTGTGTGCAGGATAAGCAGTTTGAAGATGGATTCTACCTTTAGTAGAATCACTTTATTGAAGGTGTTTGATCATAATAATACAGAGAAAATCGATAAAATAACAGTTTTTCGCTGCAGAATATTTGGTGATTTTTTTTTTTGATGTTGTACAGTCTTCTTTTTAAGACTTGAATACAGTTTTGAAAAAAAAGACTACACTGTAAAAAAAACGTTGTACTATCAAATCATTATGTAATATTTTAAAATTCTAATTCTAAGTGTTTTTTCTGTCATGATGCTCTTCATGAAGGAATCACGCTCAATTTCACCCCCTACTTTGTATGTTCCTACATCCTGCAGTCCAGAGTGAGGAGGAAACCAATGAGATTGCTTTGCCTAATTACCTTGGTGACGGAGGGACGAAAGGGAATAAAAGTAAGTGAAAATGAACTAAAGGTTCAAGGTGAGAAGAACAGGAACAACAGCTGGCTCCTCCAAGGTAGGAATAATGATCTTAAAGCCTATGGGATGTTTTCTATCTGCCACCTGTATACGCACAATAATTAGACCTAGGAAAAAGAGCTCATCACTCAAACCGTTTAAATAGATTTGTTTTTTTTGATGGATTTAAAAGCATCTGCATGCAAAAATCAAATACGTTTGTGCTTGTACAAGAGTCTCAGGCATTTTGTCTTAACGTGTTCTGTACAATCTTTATTCCCAGCATGAAGAAGATACTGCTGTTCGTGCTCACTCTCTCAGGTGAGTCATTCACACCTGTTCAAAGCGGTGTGATGAAGTCAAACTCAACATGATAATAATGCACCTTTAACAATGGTTGTTTTCTAATGCAATATAATTGTGGGGCCGTAAAATGAGTGAGGTTAAATGAATAACCTCCCTTCCTGCTTTAGGGCTGTCTGCTCAGTCTGCAGTCTTCACAGAGTACCACTATGTCCAGGTGATGAAGACCTGGGTCGAAGCTCAGAGTTACTGCAGGGAGAAGTTCACTGACCTTGCCACCGTATTAAATCCAGAAGAAAACGCCCAACTGATGAGTGCACTGCAGGACCCTGGAAGCACCGCGTGGATCGGTCTCTTTGACGACGTGAAACGATGGAAGTGGTCACTGGGAGATGCAGACTTTAGTAATGAGTTTAGTAATTGGAATCCAGGCAGGCCGGACCTAAAGAACAGAAACGAGTCGTGCACAGTGATGAGGGCCGACGGGCATTGGGCTGACAGAGAGTGTACGGATACATATTCAGCAGTCTGCTACGATGGTAAGGAAGAGTTCTACTGAGTCACATTACAACAAAAAGAAAAGAAAGTATTCATCAGGTACTCAACCAAGCAGATAGAAATGTGCAACACCACAAAGTCCAACACATTGTCTTGCCTTATTTCTTTACTCTTTCAGCAAAACATCCTTCCAAGTTCATTCTGGTGACAGCGGGGATGACCTGGCACGAGGCCAGGACATACTGTAGATCCAAGTACACCGACCTTGCCAGCGCAAGGAACGTGTCCGAGAACAAGGACATCCGCTCGGTGGTGACAGATTCTAACTGGATTGGCCTCCACAGGGACACCTGGGCTTACTGGTCCAACCAGAGGCCCAGGACCTTCACCAACTGGGACGAGAGCCAGCCCAACGAAATAAGACAGGCGGAGAACTCGTGCGCTGCCGTCAGCACGAGCGCAGGAACGTGGTGGGATGTGGACTGCAACACTAAAAACCATTTCATCTGTGAAAAGGTCTACTCGCGAAAGAAACAAACGTTCAAGTTGAAGTTCCGGTCTGAGGCCGACATGAACGACGCCGCCGCCCAGCAGCAGCTTTTGGAGCAGGTGCAGTGATCTCTGCAGTGAACTCAACCCAACTTCTTGGGTAAGGACTCAATGTTTTAACTTTGCTTGTTTCCCTGCAGCTGCACGCTCAACTGGAGAAACATGGTCTATCAGACTTTAAACTCCGCTGGACCCAGAAGGATGGGCAGACTTTTCATAAGGAACCCAAGAAGAAGAAATCGGAAGGTATTCCCGACAGTAGAAACAATAATGGTTCTTCCCAGGATTTCAGAATAATCCCTAAACCACATGTATGACTTACATCTTTTTTTTCCATTTCTTAGGGTCGTGTGGCTGAAGGGCCATTGAAGAGCGTATATCGTCTCAACAGCATCGCAATCATTCTGTTCCATATTTGACTTCCATATTAATTTTCTATGCCATCAGTGATAAAATGGCTTTTGTGTGATAATATGTTTGGTTGCATGCTGTGTAACACAATGGATCATTTCGCTGTGTTTGATTTCATCACCTGCAGTCCGCTGTGATAGATCTTTTATTTTACCTTTTTGCTGTTAAAATATACTGATTTCTGCTTGTAACTTTAGAGTGTGTACCGAGGGTTGAAACCGCTGTCAAATTACTTAGAATTTCCTTTTTTCATATTCATATTTTGTGTTTTTTATAGTTTGTTGGTGGTGGTGCTGGTGTTGTAACTCTATCTAGATAAATTCAAGTTAAAATGTATGGCTTTGCTACTTTTTGTGTACTGAATTAATGTTTCTGTGAATGAGAAGCTTTATTTTTTTGTAGGGTCTTTGTCAATTTCAAACTTGCAATTACTGTTCTTGTGGTGATATATGAATAAAACAAATGTTTTATGTTAGTATTCTTTTCTAAACAGGTGATGTGAAGAAAAAAAACGAATAAAAAGTTCATTCAACTTTATTACTATAGAAGTGTTATTTCATTCTAAAGGTCAAGCATAATTTGACTAAACTTATGATAATATCAACTATACAATATTATTTATGGTATTTTGAACTAAGACAAACGGATCTTAAAAAATAAAAACTAGGATTAAAACTATTCTAACTTTCGTTAACGAGACGAAACGAAAATGTTGGTGGTTGACGAAGTCACAATACTTTTTTCCCCCTTGTATGCACCTAACAGACATGGGAAATGTACGGCCCCCATACGGCAGGCGTAAAGTGTCATGATTACACGATTATATCATCCACGAACCCAGAACACTCCAGTACTTACACTTCGGTGAGTGTGCGCTTCCTTGGTTTAGCTCAGCTAAAAACCCTTGCAAATGTGTTCCATTACCTTGCAAATAAATGCTTTTCTATTTGTTAAAAGCCAAATCCTTACATGTAATGATTTTTCACATGTCATTAATATTAGCTCACACGAACACTTCATCCATTTGTTCCTGGCCCGGCCCCCCTTTCAAATTTGAGAACCCATTGTGGCCCCCGAGTCAAAACGTTTGCCCATGCCTGCTGTAGACCTATCCTAGGAGGGATATTTAATGGACAACCTAAGTACTGCAAGCTAGACCATTATGCAGTTGTAGACACAAGAAAGGGGGTCCCCAGGCCTGAGAAGGGAAGAAAAGGAGTTTAATATGGCTCTTAAATGTGACTGAAACTAGACTAAAACTAGGATTAAAATGACTAAATTTGACTAAAACTAACATGCATGACTAAATCAAAAACAGCTGCCAAAATGAACACTGATTTAATGACTTTGCTTATTCTTCATAATGAAAGTGCTTCTAAAGATCATGTTAGGAACACACTCAAAAGCTGTTTAGACGAAGGCTGTTTGACAGGAAGCTCCTGAACCGACAAACAATCAGAGCACAATGTCGCACACTATGAGAAAGGTTTTTTTTTTAAATGCAAGTGGCGTCTAGTGGAACATCAACATGTAAAAGATGAGCTGAACACCTGTTGGACTTGTCTTTCTTTAATGATGTGAATGACCTTGGACTGAAGGTTGCATGATTCATTTCACCACTTGATGGTTCATGGAAATTAGAGTTCAAGCATTGCTAATAAATCCCTGAATGAGACCTGTTTTACATGATTGCTTTAGCATTTCCTAGCAACCAAATGTGTTCCCCAGTAAACGACGCCTGATTGGACGACTATGGTTTCAGAGACCTGAATGTGTTAAAAATCACCCCTTATTGACTTTTAGTGCATTTTACTCTTACTCTATTATTTTACGCTACTGTTGCTTGAATAAAGTTTTGAATGCAGATATTTCCCTTTTAATGTTAAATAGTATCATAGGATGGCTACTTTACACAAAAGTTCATAATGTGGTTTTCTATCAATGAAGCTGTAACTGTAATCGTGTCTTTCTGTCTTTTTTTCCCCGGTTCATAGTGGAATGGACGCAAGTTCCTCCAAGTGCTCAACATATTTATGTGCTGATTTGATGGAAAATGTTCAATCTGATTGGCTGCCCTAGGCGATAATAAGAAAAAAAAATTATGACTTTGATACTATACCTGGAAAAATATTTCGATACTCAATACTTTTGATACGAATACGGAAATGTCCGGGTAAAAGAGGAGTGCTTTGTCTTGTGTTGCAGTTGCTTAATGTTTGACTGTTAGGAAAGTTGTTGTCAAAACCAACAAACACAGCTACAGGGCTGCCATCTCTCACGGTGTCCCTGTGTGACACACACGCTTTTGCATGTTTGCACCACACATCCAATATCTCATGCTAAAAAAACAATCCGCGCTGGTTCATCTCCAACCGCGCAGACGGTAAATGGCAAAAAGATGCCATTGCGCTGGGTGAATAGGGACTATTTCCATTGCATCCTTTATGTCGACTTTAGAGAGCCATGCCCCTTGCCCGGCAATTTTGATCAGTTTGATGGCATTGTCGACTGAGGCGTAATAGAGGGAAAAGAGGTCCGGGGGAATAAGACTGTTTACGCTCATGACTGCGCCTGAGCGTTGGGGCAACAGATCAAATATGAGTCTTTTCTTCACTGAGTATTTTTCCATAGCCACTCCTATCGGACTGGTACTGAACACTGAAAACGGTGAAGACTTGAACGGCCCGACAATGTACTTTTTCCTTACCTCCTCCTCAAGTAGCTGACTGGCAGTTCCAGAGGCCTCCTGTGACAAGGTGTTGGACATGTGTGGAGCGGGTGGGGTAGGTAAGAGAGGAGAGATTATGATAGAGAGCAGATCTAGTCCAAGGGCGGTATGATCTGCCGCTGGAGATTCGAACAGGTACAGGGGTGAAACACATGGTTAAGAATGAACATGAAAGGGTGCCGCACTCAGCCGCCACGAAGACTCCACGAAGACTCCTTTGTCTTTGTCCTAATTGACTTCGTGCAGAGAGTCTTCGCTAATGCTTCACCTAATCTCTCATCTAAATACTCCCCCGTTAATGGAAGTCGCCTACGGCTGAGTGATCTGCCCACTCCCAGTCGTTAGGAAACAGCAGGTTGATTGCCCTCAGACGAAACGTCGGTAATCAGACAGTTGATGGACCCCATTGACTTCCATAGTAGGAAAAAAATACTATGGAAGTCAATGGGGTCCATCAACTGTCTGATTACCGACATTCTTCCAAATATCTTTCTTTTTGTTTAGCAGAATAAAGAAATTCATACAGGTTTGAAACAACTTGATGGTGAGTAAATGATGACACAATTTTCATTTTTGGGTGAACTATCCCTTTAAAACAAAGTAACCTATACTTGCAATTGTAAACTGGTCCATGGCACTTACAGTAGTTCTCAGCTTTGTACGGGTTTTTGGGAAAGGAACAGTAGATGTGCATATCTACAGGGGCCGCAAGGATAGTGTACTGGTTGGTGGTTGCGTCCGACCGGCTCGCTCTCTCTCTCTCTCTCAATGACTCTCACACGCACACAAACACACACACACAAGACCCCGCCCCCCCATGACACTCACACGCATGCCGCATTCACTGGACACGCACATAGTAGGAAAACAGAGCATCATAACATTGTCCCACACAGCAGCTAACATCGGGGTTGCTACAATATAAAACGCGCGGGCCGCACCAACATTACACTTTCAAAATCGAGGTGGGGGCCACAAAATATCTTCCCGAGGGCCGCAATTAGCCCGCGGGCCGCGAGTTTAAGACCCCTGATCGAAAGGCTTTAGATGTATTGAAACAAAGAGGAGAAAATGGCTGGAACTTTCTCAGGCAGGTCACATGTGTTCTGGACCTCACTTTGTAATGTCATCACTGACACCAATACATTCTGTAATATGTGAAAAAATGATCAATCATGTTCTCTTTTACTCTTTTACTTCATAGTCTTCCCTCCCCAGCATTTAGTGATGTTGTTTTTCTCAAAGTTTTTTTGGGTAATTGTGCTTGTATTGTATCTTGAAGACTACTTTAAAAACCGGATGGTAGATTTCTAAAGGGAAGAATGAAATGGAAAAACAAAGACATGCAAATCTGTATAATATGTCGTTTTTAATCATGTGAATGACCCTGGAGCAGAAGGTCGTACACTTCATTTCACCACCTGATAGTAAATGAAAATCAAAGTTTGCTGATAAATCACCAGTGAGATGAAGACTTTGGTTTTACATATTTACCTGAGTATTTCCTAAAGCATTTAAAGCATTATGTATTAATGCTTAATTAATTAAATTATATCCAAAACTCTATAAAAATGATATGAAAATATAAATGAAAAGATATTATCTGTAAATTAACAGTTTAACTGTTTAAGTATTATGAAAAAAAATGACAAATTAATTGTTTTTTCTCATTTTTAATGGAAGAAATACTGTAATTATTAAGTAGTTTTTTACAATTTTCTAAAAATTACATTCAAATCATGTAAAATAAGTGGCTGGGATAGACCCCTGCGACCCTGTGTGCAGGATAAGCAGTTTGAAGATGGATGATGGAAGTTTCCAACCCCTCGTTTAATTGAAAACCTTGTAGATTTACGGAAAGCTTATATTTCATGAGAATTGAGAATTTTTTCATTAGCAGCCGCTGCTGCCAGTCATTTTATCTCCTTCGGGTTTTTTTTACAGTGAGTGCATACAGTTCCATCCTCATGACGCAAGGCTTTCCTTCTAACATGATTTCCACTCAGGCCCAGCAGATGGCTCCAGAATTTGACTCTCCCGGTCTGACGAGAGGGAGTAAACAGTAAAGGCTCTGAGCTTATTTTCCCTTTTTCTCTCATTCCGTGAGGATGGAGTTGGATATCTAGACAAGAAAGCCAGAGCCTAAAGAGTTCCTACTGAGCCCCCAAATCAAGACCACATCAAGACTCCCCGACTCTGTCCGTCACAGCAGACCACAGCATGAAGCTCTGGGTTGTTCTTTGCATGGCACTGCTCTGGGTGGAGCTCCAAAACGGTGAGTGAGGTCTCCACATCTGTCTCGTAGATTTATGTTGGAAGCAGAAAAGACTGTTGTTCTACTCATGAGAATTTAGGAGGGTAACCTGGAGGTAAAGGGAGGATTAAATAATCTGAGGTTGTTCTTCGGTTGGGCAAAGAAACAGAGGTGGATTCACCAAGAACTCGATCATCACATCATTTGGACTCTTCGCAGCGTCACACTGCAACCAATCCCCTCAATTTGAATTGTATTTAATGCATTTATATTCTAAACATTTGCATACAAGATGTGAGGAGCTTTTCTGAGGACCAAGTCGAACTAGTTGCTTCTGAGGCACGCAGCAGGCATTCTTTAATTACCCTGACCTCTGCTAGGAGTTCTCATTAATTCAGAAAGAAAAAAAAAAGAAAAAAACCTGAACGTCTGTCACAGACAGATTTTTGTTCTGCGTTTAGTCTCAAATGGTTTGTGTGTTCTGTGGCGCAGCAGAACGAGGCTTTTTGGTTTTTGGTTCTGCCAGAAATGAGGATTTCACCCTTCCTGTTCAGCTGTTTGGAGAAATAGGAAGAGACGTTCTGTGGCTGAAAGTGAACGCCCGCCCGGACATTCTGTCAAAAAAATAAGGCACCAAGCAAAGCTCGGCAATAGCTGACTTTGTGACTTCTCTTCATCCTCCCTCCACGCGTCCAGGTGCCTGCCAGCAGGTCAAGCGGAGAAAAGATGTCGGAGAGAACCGCATTCGGCCAGGGGGGAAGCGGGTCAAGGCGCGACCGACCAAGCCAAAAGATGGAGGAGGGAAAGGCCAGTCCCTGCTGACCCAGGTCCTGGATAAGGGTCGCTTCCTGCGCCTGGGCCCGAGCATCACCATGACACCCGGGAGGAACATGGAGCTGCGCTGCAAAGGCAATTCCATCGGATGGTCGTACCCGGCCTACCTGGACACCTTTAACGACTCGCGCCTCAGGTGCGTCGGCCGTTGGTTGTGCCATAAGTGGATGTGAGAATCAGTGTCTCATATGTACGGGTGGTTTTCTTCGTTTCCCGCCTCCAGCACCAAGCCCAGCGACAAGTACAGCCAACTGATCCTGACATCGCCCTCTGCTGCTGACACGGGGCCCTACAGCTGCTGGGTGATTGTGTGCGACGGCACGGAGTGCGAGAGGGACCATGATCGCACTTACACCTCATACATCTATTTCACGGGTGAGGCACACTGAGCTCCACAAATTCTAAAGGGAGAAGTAAGGGATTGTTACAAAGAGCATGTCTTTGTTATCATTTATAAGATTAGTGGAAACATCTGCTCGGTCCATCTGACACGCTTTTTTGTTTTTATCTGAGTATGTTTTAGGTAGAGACACCAATGTCTCGTCCAAACCTGACACCTGTCCTTCTACAATTCAGTGAACTACTATTAGCAACGTAACAAAGGATATTAACGTTAACGTTTGCAAACGCTCAAGTTACCGTTAGAAAACAAAACAACATCCGAAATGAACAGTTTCAAAAACTTGAGGATTATTAAAACTAAAAGTCTAACATTGCCACGAACTTATACCTTAACGTTAACGTTACAGTCACAAAACGAGGGAAGTATGGCGTTTCCATCCAAACTACAAACACGCCAAGTCCAGCCCAAGGTTTTGTTTTTATTTTTTATATATACCTTTGAGGACCCGCCTCCTTATTAATTTGTTAATATCATGGTAATGGGTATCTTTTATTTCCTGTGCTCCAGGAAAACAAAGCAACTGGAATGTAGCACAGCGTCTAAGGAATGCATCTTTTTCATTTCTTTCTTTGGCGAAATGCAAGGTCACAAATGAAGATGAAGGGATTTCTGTATTTGCGCATTTACCCCTGAACCTGGTCATTTTCGGATAACCTCCCACAGCCGGTTTGACAAATCAACCACTGACCCTTTATGGGTTGGCAGACCTAGCTTTTTTTAGTTGACACCCTGAACAAGAGACTACAAGGCAAAGCTCTCTCCATCTTGAGCTACTGTCTTGCTTTCTCTGATGTAAGTGACTGCAGCTAGCAACCGTAAACAAAGGTAAGTTAACTACGTCCAAAAATATATTGTAGCATCAATCTCGGCCACATTAATCGCATGGACCGACATTTACCCCGCCCACGAAGACGATATCGCGTGATAGTGACTTGTCCCTCTGGCCCGCTTGACGTCAAAGTGGACATGTGTGGCCCCCCTACCTAAAATGAGTTTGACACCCCTGCTCCACACAGACAAAGACAACCTCTTCGTCCCCTCGCCCGTCCACTTTGAGATCGTGTACCTGCGTCCGGACCGGCCGGCTGTGGTGCCCTGCCGCGTGACCAACCCGCAGGCCAAGGTGTCCCTGCACAGAGAAGTCCCTCCGGAGGAGATCCCGGCCAACGGGACGCAGCTGACCTACGACCCCACCAAAGGTTTTGTCCTGCAGAACCCCAGCCCGGAGCACCAGGGGGTCTTCTACTGCAGGGCCGCGACCAAAGGCACCCCTCAGATCTCCAGCAAGTACCAGCTGCTCTATGTGGAGGGTAAGGAGTCACTCTTAAGAGTCCCTGTGGGTTTAACCCGCCAACGACAGAAACTATATGTATCGCTTTATTGATTAAAAGCAAGAAACAGTGAGGGGCCTGTTAAAAAGTCATGGATGCAGTACTGTTTGGTGGTGGCTGTCTAAAGCTTCAACTTTTTACCTAACACTCCGTTGACACCAATAATTGCAAACTTTAAAAAAATCATTTCTTGTTACCAGTGCCGAGTGGGCCACCATTTGTGAGTCTTGACGCCTCTTCGAAGTCAGTGGGAGGAGGAGACAGCATCAATGTAACTTGCACGGTGTTGGGGGAGCCAGAGGTGGACGTGAGCTTCACCTGGTCTTATCCCGGTCAGGTAACAAAGGACCACCAGTCTTAACTGGAGAAACCTTAGGGTTAATCGCACATTTTGAAATTCAGTAATCTCGATTAATGGTTGTTGTAACAATGTTGTTTTTAATGAATGTTTGTTTTTCTTCTAAAGACTAAATCTTAAAAGTAATGAGTAATCACTTTACATACCGTGTATTTTAGACACTATTCAATTGTTAATGTAATTTTAAACACAAAACTACTCACATTCGCGCATCTTGGAGACAGAATTCCCCCGGGTGGAACATCTTGAACTAGCGACTCTTCCTGCTGTCCTTGTGCACTTTGTTCTCAACTCGACATAATTTGCTCTCTCTTTGCCGTCCTGGCTCCCAAATGGTGGAATGAGCTCTCTGATGACATCACGACCACAGAGAGCCTTTACATCTTCCGCCGCAAACTAAAGACACACCTCTTAAACTATACTTCGACTAAAACACTAACAAATTGTAGCACTTAAAATGTACTTATGATGGCTCTTATCTATAGCAAGTTGTAAAACAACTTATTTGATGAAATTGCACTTTGTTTCTTGTTCTTCGGAGTTTGCATCTCTACGGTTGAAATGCACTTATTGCGTCAGCTAGATGACACGTAGTGTAATGTTTGAAGTGCCAACAATGTCCCCACATTTAGCCAGGACGTTTTCAAACCGCGGCCTTTTAGGGACACAGAGGTGGTCCTCTGCAGACTGTGTTTTAAGTGGTCCGTCTGCCACTCACCCCCCTTCTGTTTGACACGTGGAGGAATTCCTCTGCTCAGTTCTTCGCTGTATGGCGCGCCTTTGCTGGTTTTAATACCAATGCAAAACATGATGTAAACATGATGTAACTGACAGCAGATAGAGGCCAATTCGTTTCCGCAGTCAACTTCTCAAACAATTAACTTTGTTAAAATATTTTGTTGTTGGGATATTTGTAATCGTTTTAAATCATTTACGACTCTATTTCTGGCTATTGATTCTCACCTGAAATATCAAATAGCTATAAAAGAATGTTTGTTTTGTGCAGGGCCGTCGCCCGGTTCACATCCAGACTTCCTGGAGGCTGGTTAACAGAGGAATGAGCCACACCACACGGATCACCCGGAGCGTCTTGACTCTGGAAGACATGGAGACCATCGACTTTGGAAACTACATCTGCAAAGCCAGGAACCAAAACGGAGAGACCATCGTGGCAACCAACGTTTTCTCAAAATAACCTCGGCAAGGGGGCCTGACATCTGCTGAGATGTAACACAGCAGCTACTGTGAGGAGATCAGCATGTATAGACATACAACTGGGTGTTTTTTTTAGATTGCACATTGTGATAACATTAAAGATTTGCTACATTCTCAAACACAACCGTTCCTGTAGTTTTGCAGCTGGTCAGCTGACATGACTGTACAGGTCTGCATTAAAAAAGATGAATTATGCATGAGGTCAAACAGAAGTGTTTACAATGTTTTATTCATTTAAGAGGGACCAAAAAGAAGCTATGGATGAGAACTTCTGAAGTTCAAAGAACAAGGAGTGCAGAGCTTCCTCCACGGTGCGGCGGCTTTAGTGGGGACGTTTGACAACATGCTTTGTGCGGTGAGGGTTTCACAGAGCTTCTCAAACTCTGCAACATTTGAATGAAGCGTTATTAGAAAGGAGAGCAGCAGCCATCGGACACTTGCTGCCGCTTGGAGGCATGTTATCAAGAGAGAGGAAAATCTGGTTTAAAGCTGAGAGGGTGGCAGGCCGACGTCCTAATGCGCTCCAGATGAGGAATGTGGTCTGCAAGCCCAGAACGACTTCTGGTCCAATGCAACACTTGCTGCAGTTTTCCACTTTGCAGAGTAGTCACTTTGTTGTTTGGATTTCGGAAAAAGCAAGGATATTTGATATTCCTGAGTTTGTAAAAATGACAGTTTAATCTCATCTGCCGCAAAATAGATCACTTACACAGCTTGACTTTAATACAATACTTTATTTGCATATTTCAAAAAGAGTCAAGACAAAAATAATATCAACTCCGAACAAAATAATCTCTGTCGGAGACATTGCAGTGTCTCGGAAAATGTACAAGCAGAGGCTGTAGACCCCATCTCTAAAGCTGCATTACGAGGGTTCGGTACGGGGCGATTACCAAGACGCAAACACATGCAAAGACTCGGATTGGTCCCTTGGTCAAACAAACAGCGGTGGAACACAAAACACGTTTGAGGCAGCAGATTAAGTATAATCTGACAAGAAAGGTGTAACAAAAAGAAAAAAATAACCTTAACCATTAAAAAAAAAAAAAACCTCAACATAACCTCGAAGATATTGTGAACAAAGATTGAGACCTGCACAGCCCGGGTGCACGGAGGACAGCAGGATGAGAGAGACGTGGCCATTTGAATATCACGCTTACAGTGAGCTGTGAGGAATCAACAGGAGAAATTCAATATTTCATGCACATTTTGAATGAAATGCGCCCGAGTGGCGGCAATGTTATCCGTATTCACAACTACTCTGAATTCAGACTTTCAATGGCTGTGACCTCCAGAGACAGAAAGAACAAGGGCTGCATCGCACGTGTTGACATGCAAGCATTAGTGGGTCTCTTACTGCATGGACTGTGTGAGTGCGATTAGCTTCAGGGCAGACAAGTCTCTGTCAACAAACAACAACAATAGTGTATCATCACTTAGAAGTCCTGAGATTTCCTTCACCCCCCTCTATAGTACCAGATGTGAAAGGCAGAAAAACAAGGTGACCTTGTTTATTAAGTGCATCTGTGCAACTATTTTAAATTTTCTTTTACGGTCTGCAGTGTCTGTACAAAAAGTGTCAGAGTTCATCCAATCCTGAAGGGGCCAAAGTCAGGCTGTGGTGTTGCTAAACAAACGGGAAACAAACATGGCTTTTAATTCCAGATGGGAGAAGTCCAAAGACGGCGTGTGCTTCCTTGAAGCAGGGGACCATCGTTATCTGGGTGAGACCGTGGGGCTGGACAACGCGCCTGGGCTGTGAGGAGATTGAAGGTTGAAGGACTGGGAGGTGGAGGTTGGCGACACCTTGCGTGGGCTACTCAGGTCTCCATTGTGGAGCTTCCAGATCAGCTCCTCGTTCTCCATGGACAGACGCTTGTTCACTATGGACTCCTTGTGGAGGGACTCGTGCAGCACCGCCTGCTCCGTCGACAGTTGCCTGTGACGCAACCACACAGACGAGTCCTGGATGTAACTTCAAAGTCAAATGAAAGTACTTCGGAACTACTAGATTACTACCATAAGACTACAGACCATACATTAATTTCTCTGCACACTTGGACCCCTCTCCGGAAGCTCTGTCAGTGTCTGGTTTCTATCACTGACTAATCGGTGCTCATACGGTGAACTCTTACCTTGACAGTGTATAATGTTTTTCCAGTCGGGCTTTGAGGTCCTCATTCTCCTGCTGCACCTTCTTAAGGCTTTCATCCAACTTCACATTTTTCTCGGTCTAGAAACAGAAAAGAACAACACATAAATCCCTCCGTCTAGTGTTGTTTGCCGTCGTCTTGATGCCAAGCAATCATGACCACCGTTCTCAGGTCTCACCAGTGTGGCTATCTCCATCATTTTCTTCTCCTGCTGGTGCAGCTGTTTGTTTTTGATATCCAGTACCACCTTGAGGCTCTCCAGCTCCTGTTCCAGATACAGCGTGTGGGAGTCCTTCTGAGGGGACACCTGACAAGAGCCAAGATGTTCAGAGACTGTCCACAACCTCAGAAAAGGCGTTCAGCCAGACTCTGAAAAGTCATGTGGCCATAAATCCAGTACCACACAACAGACGGCGCCAACCATTACCAACAAATTCATCTAAAAGGCTGTGGGCTCACAGGAACCATGAAGCCCTGGATGCTTAGGTGTCATAATTAATGTAGTAAGGAAGTAACTGATCATGGTCCTTTTTAACAGGTGCCCGTACAGTTTGAGCTGTTGCTCCTGCTGTTCTATTAATAGCCGATGTGAAATGGCAGGCTAATGTGAGGTAGTTACCTCAATGACTCTGCTGTGCCAGGGCACAATGCAGAGTACATGTGGAAGCCACTTAACACTGACAGCAGCACAAATTAAAATCTACACTGGTCAGGGAGGGAGAGCGGTGTTGAGTTTAACCCACTTAAACCTGATCACACCATTTTAGGTGGTAAAGAATGGTTATAGAATACATTAAACGTTACTAGTAACCAAATAAATCATTGGCCTAATTGTTTTGCCAGCACTGGAGTCATGACAAGTTTCTCAAGTGGAGCCGTGCTATATAAAGGAACGAAGATAAGAGTACCTGGCTCGTTTCGGGCAGCGGTTTCTTCCTGTTCTCTACCACAGCTAGCTTCTCAATCAGGGCATTGTTCTCCACAGTGAGCTCTTCGATCCGTCCCTGTGGGAGTGCACATCACAACGGAGCATCAGTAAAGCTTTTATACACTCGATCATCATAAGTTAACCCTGACATGCTATAGTTTGTGTGATTTTCTTGGATCAAAGGAAAAACAAAAGTCACGCTTACAGATAGAGCAGCTCCCGTCTCCTTAAGAGTTTTTTCCAGAGACTGCAGCTCCTGGTTGTGGACTTTGCTGAGCTCTTAAGAGTTAAGATAATTATAAGAATTATTTCAGATAACTTAAACCGCATAAGCTCAAATCTACTCACAACTTAATGTTATCTTAGAAATGCATGCATACATTCACTAATTGAGATACAATATTCAGTTAAACACTCAAAGCTTTAAAAAAATACAACTTTATAGCGTAAAATAGCTTCATTAATTAAGTCAGTGTCCTCTCACCTTCCAGTGATACGTCATACTGCTGTTTAACAGACTGCAGCTGTTCTGCATGGCTGCTCCCTAGTTCCAGCTTCATGGCTTCGTGATTGGCTTTAAGCTCTTCCAACTTTAAAAAGAACAGACAGACAGACATTGCTGAGCACTGCATTAGGATTATTTTACTTTCTCATGAAGAAAAAGCAACTTCAAACAAACAGATTTTAATATGCAAAAGAGTTGCTGGATAACAGGGGTGCCCACACTTTTCTGTCATGGCGATCTACCCCCTACCCTCAGAGGACCGGCCGGTTGATTTGGAGGGGGGGGTAAGAATTATTGTACATTCTTAGTCATTAACTATGGAGTCAGCCTGGGTTGCTTTGGAATTAAATCATTCGGGCACACCTGTTCTATAGGTATCCAGTTGTGATTCCATCTATTTGAGCATCCTTGCATCTTTATCTCCATTGTTCTCGTTGTTTTGGTTTCAAATGTTTGAATCATTAATATATTATACACTTTCGTAAATATATTTTACATGTACAGAGTAGTACATGGCCAACAAAGCCAATAAATATTAAAAAGGGTAATATGGACCAACCTGCTGTTGCATGAGAGTCTTGCACTTGTCAGTCTCCTCCTGGTAGGTGAGGTGGACTTTGTCCCACTCAGCCTGGTAGAAATCCTGAAGCCTCTGCTCCAGCTCGACCATGTCGTCGCGGTGTTTCTCCTGCAGTTTTTGCAGTGCATCCTGCAGAGCAACACGCAGCTCATCCTTCTCCTGCTCCAGGCGTTCAGATGAATGGACGGAGCAAACTGGAGATACAGCAGAAAGATTGTACCACATCTTGGTTAAGAGGGGCCAGGACATTTGCATGGTGTGCAGTGATTGCGTGCAGCGGTGTAGACTGTAGTATTCATTAATTAGGGCAGAGGAAAACTAGTATGTAACTGCTTGTGAAAGAAATGCAACATGGGAAATGGAACTAGTTTCGCAAAGCTCTCCCTTGGTGCAATGTGCGACACCAAATGGGCTCCAAAAAGGAATGGAAAAACTGACTTTCAAGGGGAGGTTGCTGTTGCACTTGAGAGCATATGCCAACTACACTGCAGTTATTTATAGGCAGATGAGGATCAACTGTCTTATAACTCTTTCACAATATCTAGAAAGCACAGATTTCCTAAATCAGGTTCGTTCCCGCCACATTTGCTAATTTGCCATTTGGAAATTTGTGCAATTGGTGTCTTTTGTTTTTGTTCAGTAAACCAGTCTTACTAATCCCCCCAACTATTTATATATCTGCTCTGGAGTGGGTGACAGTGACCAACTCCACAACCTGTCTCCAGTTGAAGTGGTTGTGCACAAACTGTGGACCACTTATAGTGACGAGCGAGGATGGTGTGCAGCGAGAAAGACAGCAGTTCAAGAACCTCTGCCGACACGTTAACATGTGGGTTACTCAGAAGTAACCCACATGTTTCTCTGCCGTTCTACAACATCTATACTACAACATCTCATACTATTCTAAAAAACACAGATCTGCTACCCTGGAAACCAAAAAGGAGTCACATTTGACAATTGCCGCGTTAGCCAAGGGGGCCACATGTTGTATTTGACTCCTCTACTGATTAATACATCGGATTCAAGTTGTAATTTTAGTCGTGTTAAACCACTTTGTCAGATTAATAGTCTTAGGCTGAGAGTTCCTGGTGCCGTCCAGATGCAGATAAACTTCACAGATAAACCAGAGTGACAGTATAGACACTGCATAAGCATGAAGATTTGCCTTCTTAAGAGTGGAAGAACAGCAGCAGAACAGGGAACAGAGGACAACAGAGGCCAAGCTAACAGAGGGACTATCAGGCTTGTTGAGTGCCCAGCACTCAACAACCATGTGTGATAGATATTGTATGAGACATTCTGTTTACAACCACCCACGCAAAAACACCTCATGGCTCATACGAGCAAAGGAAGGCCCAGTTAATTTAACGTTAGCTGTATTCTGGCAGAGAGTCAGCAGGGTGATTGTGTTACAATGATATCTTAAAGGGATCCGCACCATCTGTAAGTGTGATGGATGAAGAAAAGGGTTGTGGGCCAGAGTGAGATCACTGTGGATGAGTCACAGCTGAAGGAGGAATTTAACTAAAAGCAAATCTATTCGAAAGGGACTTCAAAACATCTTTCACGACACACAATACCAACGGGCCATATGAGGTGAATGCAGGTTTAACACCCTCCCCGACGTGAAGAATGTGGTAAAGCACAGATATAACTGCGCTCGGCATATAAGAGCAGTCATGTGGAAGTCCCGAGGTTGTGAGGGAGGGGAGGAGCTCCAACACTGCTACTGCTTCCCCGAGCAAGATACATGAAAGCTGGTGGGTGAAAGAGTGTTGGGAGCGTGCAGGTGTCTGTACATACAAGTCCACTACGTGTGACAGCGCAGAGGCTGGACAGAAAGCACAGGTCCTTGTCCCTGAGCAGTCACATGGCCTCAGCTGGCGCTGCATTCCACCACTGGAGCCCCTCCTGTGAGGGTTCAGAGGTCAACCTTCCACTCTCTGGGGAACAGGGTCACCAGTCTACTCAGCAACACTCAAACACACACAACAGGCGGAGGAGGACCCACAGAGGATATCTATTTGGTCGGCCAACGCAAACAGGAGTAACACCCCCACTGCAAACAAAGTAATATTTCATTCATGGGAGCTTTTTTGCCGTACTACCTCCCTCGAAGAATACATTATAGTTAGGTAAAATAGAGATTACATTGAACTGAACTGATTGAAAAGCAAGTACCGCAAAGTGTGCAATGCGGTGAGAGAGTTTGAATAATGAGTCAAATGAACATCTAATTTAAAGCACCATTACATCAATAACTGCCAGACATCCCAGCATCAAAATCAAGGAATCAATCAGACAAACAGATTAAAAGAAAAACAGCAAACAATAGTAAAGTAAGTCTCTATTATTTATACAAACATGACATTAAATGACTCAAACTAAACAATCAAAAAAGGGGAAAAATCAATTGCAAAGGGCAACTTGAAGCAGACCCGGTAGCGGGAGTGTGTGCTTTGGTGATAACAACTTTAACATAGCCGGTGTGAGACCAAGGTGACCCAACTTACCCAGCTCTCCTCGGAGGCTGGCCAGCTCCTGGCAAAGGTCGCTGCTCTGCTTTGTTGCTTCATCACGCTGCAGAAAGAAGAACAAATATTAACGGTCATACACACGCTCATGAAGAGGTCAATGAAACGCTTTGAGCCGTTCAATAATCAAATAAACAATACCAGCTAGAATATAAACATATACAAATCAAGTTATTCACTATTAGAGGGAAGGCTCTGAAATGGCAACACCCTTGACACATAGCAATCTAATGAACACAGTCTTTCCTTCCAGGATATAGTGTTGGAAAGCAAATACATTTTCTGCCCCACAAGAGCAAGGGAAGGAGATTAAGGAAAAACAGACATTCATCTTGTGTTTTCAGACTGTGCACATGCTTTTTGTCAGCCCAACTCTTTTACCTCTCCCTGTCTGACTCAGTTTTGCAGTAAAGAGGAGGTTGTAGCAGCAGTGCTCAAACAGGCGCATCCAAATACTATCCAAAAACAGTTTACCTCTCATGTAATGCCTTGTCCTGTCTATACGAGTCACACAAACATCCTGACACACTAGACAGTACATTGCAGAGCCTACATAATTAAATCACGAAGCTGAGACGTATAAAAGCCAAGCAAGACAAGTGGAAGATGACTTCACTGAACAGGGTACAAAAGATATATAGTCCAGCCGGTCCTTCTTTTAAGCCGGATCTGCATGTATTTCTCAGTGCAGAATAGAGAATGTAGACGCCAGTTACCCTCTGTGCAGCGCAGGGCGCGCTAAGGCACGCTCTGCTGCCAGAACAGCCCATGATCCAGCCACAGCCTGAGGCTTGCTAGCTGGAGCCTCCCTCTCCAGCTACAGAGATCCAGTACTACGGGACAAACAGTGGTCCAGGAGGACACACCGCCTCCACACACCACCTCTAGACTGCTCCGACTACATCTGAGGCAGTGCTGGAAAGAGCTGCTCTGCTGGCTGAGCAGAGTGACTGCAGAGTGCACTACCGTATTACTCCTAAAAACAACCACCAAAAACTGGGAGGCTACAGTGTGCACGAGAACAGCCTCCTCATCGGTGGGGCGAGGTCACTTTAAGACGGCACTTAAGGCAGCCGGAGAGGAACAAACAGAATAAATTGTACAGGGCAGTCTGACATCAGGCTGATGGAGCAGTGATCTTCCCGGGGGGGATGGAGAGGCTTCATTACCACCCTCCCCCACCACGCATCCAAACCTACATTCAATCATCCCCTCACCCCTCTGCATCACTACCTTACACTGCACTGCAAGGCTTCATGGGTGCAATCTACATGAGATAACATGCAGAAACCAAACATTTCCAGCTGCTGTGTGAGCACAAGTCTTTACAGTCAATGAAAAGTATTAAAGACCGTATTCAAATGGGGTTTTTTTGGTGGGGGGGGGGGGGGGGGGGGGGCATGTCAAACCGCTCACACACACTCCATCTAAAAGATAAGAAACTCTGACTTGCTTAGTCTTTGGCTGCGTTCATAACCTTATCAGGTCCACAGCTGGGACACTCACACCATGATGGTGAGGACCTGCCTTCTATTTATGGGCTGATGAACTGCCAGTGAAATTCCATTGCATCACGCCCCACTATTAACACACCTGGGACCACATACGGGTTATTCTTGTTTACTGAATTGATTTTCTTTTGCATTAAATGCAAGTTATGTTTGTTAGACCTTTTCAGCTGGAATCCCTGTTTCAGTGGAGGTTGTTCCAGCCTTTTACGTGTTTGCTCCTCTCACTAAAAGACAGCGCTACAAGTAAAAACATCTGCAACTGGAGATCACAGAATGTGCCTTCAATACCACCCGACACAACATGTTTCTCTAGCTTTGTTTTTTTTTGGATCCCCATAATCAGTCAGTAATCTCCACACTAGGGCTGCACGGTATAAATAGTATAAGATTTCCGTACGGTATGAATTTCTCACGTACTGTTCATACCAGTGTTACGCCATAACTGACGTTTCTCTTCGGCAGGCGGCAGAATTTATTTTTACACGTCATCACAGAGCGCCCAGCGGTCTGAGCTACTCGCCTTACGTGTGTTGAGATTGAGTCATGGTTATAACGTTATAACAATGTATAACCATCAACAAACACTCCTTAACAGGGTAAAACACAACAACAGCTTGTGATAAACAATTTGTAACATTAATAATTGTACATTTTTAAAAATTACCCCACCAAACTGCATGCTGGATAGAGCTCACAACAAGTAACTCTGTTGCTACATTAAAACACAAAAAAAGAGCAATACAGGAAGAACAACGAGAGACCAGAGACGCACCAACACAATTTGTGCCCAAGAGAAGGAGCCGTGTGTTTGGAGGGTTTTTGGTTTTGGAAAATTCGACGTATGTTACGTTAGATCAGAAAGGGATTCATTGCAAAATCTGTCAAGCCTCTGGTGGCAACACTAGCAGCCACAACAAGCTGACTAGCTAACTCGCCAGCTAGTTGAGAGCAAGATGGCGGGCGAGTGGCAAACAGTGGATCGGATTGCCAGCAGGCCTTTTCGGGGTCAATGAATTTGTGTTTTCTTGAACAAGCAAAACAGTCAGAATCTTTAATACTGTGATATGGATTTTTAGCCACACCGTGCACCCCTACTCCACACTAAAACAGAGTCACTGTTGAATTTGTGTGGAGTGGAATGAGCACTCAGGCTACAACATGCAGAGATATTGGTTTGGATGGCTCCTAAACCCCCGAGGAGAAAATTGTACTTGACTGCATCAACAGAATACCTGTATTTCTTCATCTTTTGGCAGCAAGTAATCACGGAAGCTTACTGAGGCACAGCTGCAACTATACAGAGCGCTGCCATGAGGAATCTGTCTGGTGTCAAACTCTGGAGCAAGGCAGGAGTAAAGGGAGTTGTAATCTAGGCCAAAGGAAATAAGTGCATGAGTGACTTTCTTACGATGGAGTGTGTGGTTTATTTTTCTGACATAGTTCTTGGCTGCAGAGAGTTCAAGTGCACAACCAGGTTAACAACTTTGTTCAATTCTTGTAAACAAATGTCCTCTTGTTTCCAGCCCACAGGCTCCATGTTAGAAGCGAAGATCCTCAGTTTTTCCTTTCCTCCAGAGATCCTGGCACTCGTTGATACACAGTAAGTCACCCATTGCTTGCTAACACGTTATTAAATTGACTTCAGAACAAGCCACTTTCCACGTCACGGCAACAATGAGCCAGAAAGCGCAACTAGCAACAAGTATTTGATCCCTTTAACAATCTCATACGTGTGCAATTCATGGATTTGGCCTCATCTCCATGTGTTGAATGATGCGTCACAGGAGTAGCAACAATGTCAGATATGGTCCAGTGGCGAGTTCATAGCGGCCTCTAGAGGAAAGTCCTAGCAGACTTCATGTCTGTACATTGTACCACTGAACCAGGCCTCAACTGTCTAAGTCCAGTCAGAAAAAAAATACAAAACTATTTTTGTGTTCAGATGGTCCACTAGTGGATGAAATAGAATTCGTTAAACACAGGTAATTACTGGTAGAGGGAGAAAATATAATCACAATTATATCATGAATTGCCTCAGACTTCTAATCACTGTATCTACAATATTCCGTATTTTAAAGTTTCTTGTTTCTCAACAAAATCTCAACAAAATCTTTGTTTTATGTTATTGTGAAATCAAATTACTTTTCGGATCTAATAAATAAAAGATCATGTCACTGGTTGAGACATTGATACACTAAGTTCTGTATTTATGGAATCTGGATGAGTTAAAAGGTTGAGTAATAATATCCTGTGTAGTAGAAGAGTGGGTCGTACAACTTAACAAAAGCCACTAAAATTACTTTAAATACAGTTAGTTACCTCCATAAAAACATGTAAAGTCAAGGACACTTCTAAAGTTTTGCAGAGTGGCTGAAGTTTCCAATTTTTATTTTATATTAGACTTCACCCCAATTTTATAATTCACTCATTACACTGTAGATTCTGACTAAATTTACTTTACACGGGAGGAGATGAGTGCTGATAGGATAGGTCTGTAGATTCACATCTTTGGGCACATCGTTAATATTCATGCCTGATGTATACAATACCTTTTTCATTGTAGGCAACCTAACATGGTCATGTGAGCCATGCTGTGGAATCAATCACAAACTAAACTAGAATGGTGATAATGTTGCGTTTACTGGCGGAAAATATAAAAGCTGCACTAATAAAATACTTTAAAAAAATACCGAAACGTAAATACCTCAGACAACGTTTGCTGCAAGACGATGGCGACAGCCTGAAATCTGCAGTTGCTAGCTGCCAGGAGTGCCGTAAGCTGCTGCAGTCTTTGGTCCTTCTCCTCACCCTCGGCGACACTCGCTGGCACCACATCCGGAGGTCCACTCTGCTGGTTGGGTTGGGACGCTTGCTGCTGGGGCGGTTGCTGGCGGGAGGTGGCCTTGGGTTTGCTCTTGTCCACTGTGAAAGAACATGTGTTGAGTGTTGTGACAACGTTGATCATCATCATCATCACAAACACCCCCCACTCAACAGCCGTTACAACTGGTCAGAGAGCAGCAGCAGCACCCACCCTATACACTGCCAGGTCACAGAAGCAATGTAAAAGCCTGGTATATTTCTGCTGTAAAGGAACTGTTCTGTCCACTCAGCCATCTAATGAATCCCGGTGCTGCTCCCCTAAATGCAATAAGCTTTCCATTTCCTAATTCATTGTAGTGCTGTGCAGACACTGGTCACCAAGGACAACTTATTTCAGCGAGGTCATGCTACAGTAACTTTGATTTACATCAGCTCTATAAATGCATCACTGCCGTAGTAGAGACCATCCATCCTACTAATGAACCATATGTCCGTCTTTCTACAACATGAGGCATCCAAACACAGGCACTGCCTCCCCACCAGGCAGTGCTACAGTTCACAAGAAGGAAGGAAAGGACATCTGTGTGTTTCTTTAAAAGCAGTTTGTTTACGAGACTGGAATGAGCGTTATGTAACACTGCAGTGAGAACAGCATGAGCACTATGGGGAATACAAGGGAGTGGAACTCATGGTACTACCAGTGACCTGCAGGGGTGCTCACTCACCTCAGATTTATTATTAATGTAACACTATATTGCAAGTACATTTCTAAAAGTGAGGTAGGTATCAGGTATCAGTCTGACTCCACTAAAGCGTGTTTCCCTAATGCTATGTAGGCACAACTGCGGCTTAATGTTTATAATCATGCCCTTTAAGACCCACAAGACCTGGAGCATGTTCAAGCTAAATTTCCGATGCACTAAACGGGGTACATCCCAGAAAAACACTCACCTCCAACTGTGGGATGTGATGCTGCGTGTATTGCGATGCCTTTCAAAATAAGAGCGTGCTGTGTCTATTGGAAGTGAGGAGAATGTATTTAATGTAACCAGTGGAAATATTTTCCATGCCTACTGTATACAGCTGATCTAGGAGCAGCAGAACAGCTAGCCCCGGCTCAATGGGGTCAACATAATACCGCAGAGAGAACACCCCCCCAGGCTGGCAGGCTCAACACTGGTGACTGAACAAAAACAACCTATGTGAGAACGTGAGAATAAAAAGCTAGATCCTTTTCATCTGAATAATTCAATTCTACATCCACACCAGAGGGTGGCATTTACACAGAGGCCTCTGAGCTTCAGAGCTAAAGTCAACTGTTCAGCATAAAAAGGCAAACTGAGCCTTCAAGACCAACAACACACCTTAGCATACCAGTTGAATCATTTTCTGGATGTTTTGGCCTCTGATGCTTCAACCTGGTGAACATTGTTCAGGTTCTTGAACGTGTGAAAATTTCAGACTAAACCTAAAACAAAGATAGCAGGAAAATTCTTAATGAAGTTACATCTTGCCAGCGAAAAGTAATAATCTCCTGATTCAGAATAAGTAGATTAAAAAAAAAAAAAAAAAAACTAATGGATACAATTTGAATAGTTACGAGGAGATACATACTGTATGCGCTTATCATATATGCAGAGATGAGCATATAGACCTAGGAGTTTGAATACGAGTGTGGGTGAATCAGTATGTACGATTAATGTAGCGGCTTTCCCCATATTCTCCACATCTGACACTATAAAATGTATCCTAGCTTGCCTAATAGTTATGAACAGTATGTGATGAAGTAGACTGATTGTAGGCATGTTTACTGATGGCAGATATGTGTGTATTTCCCCCCTCCCAACCAACATCTTGGGCTTGTTTCAAAGATTAGCAGTGGACATTATGCAACATAATTTTTTCAATAATTCAGCGGATCACATTTCACCAGTCTAGAGGAAAAATAGTCCCTGTACGTCCATGTAAACAGCATTGGGTCCCGCACCATCTCATTCACATTGCTTGTGACGTCCACCTTAATTGTCCGGTTGAGAAAGCTCGCATTGCCTCAAAACAAACATTTGTGAGATTTACAGGGGTTTTCGGCGATCGCCACCGAGCTAAAATGTTGACTAATGGTCCCGCAAAAGCTAACTTGTTACTTTGAGTGCGCAGTGATATGGAACACTCCGGCACCCCCCCTGACTTGCTCTCAAACAATCCGAACGCTGGATTTCATCTGCTATAATCAGTAATACATTTCCTCCAAGGGCTGCCTTGTATAAAGTCTCAGTCACAAAATATATTAGCTAACTTAAGTTAGAATCTTAAAATGTTAAAAAAGTTACTTTGTAACTTAAATGTGGCCTTTGTTCTGTATTAACACAAATCTTCATTTTATTTGAATTTAACGTCACATAAGCACAAAGCTCACCCCTCCCTTTGACTGCAGTTACAAGGCCACAGAGTACCTACAGCTATTTCCATCAAAGTGTCTGAACATAGAGCTGTACGCTTAACATGACATTCTGAATGTTTTAGTGACTGCACAGCACACTGCTCTGCTGCTGTAAAGAGATAGCACTCCATAGCACACAGCAGGATGGGTGACGGACACCCCCACAATCAGGCACTTGTTGTAGTGGTTCATGGACAATACACAATAAACATTGTCATTGAAATGTTCACTGGAACCTTGTCCAAAATAAATGGATAAGTTAATTTCCTAACTCGCATAATTCATAGGAGCACTGATAAATACTACAACCTTGACTTTAGAGTAAACCAATATTTATATTGTTTAATAAGACACTCTGTAATTGTCGTTATTTACTGAAACCTTTAAATTAGGTAAAACTATGATCATATTTGGTGATAACTAAAAAAAAAAAAAGAAAGTATTTATTTTAAATGTGGGAGCCACAGGAGAGTACCGATTTCCCACAATCCTGTTCAACAAGGTTCCACCTAGAGACCAAGAACCAAAATAACTGGTATATCTCAGGGTGAAGCAAGAGAACTAGATTTCCGAGTGAGCAGGCACATTATATTCAGAAAATACAATTTAACATTCATGTTTTCCTAAAAATGACTAATGCTGAATTAAAGATTTGAATAATACAGTATTTCTACTACGGTTTGCATGTTTTGGTGACCAAGGTGGATAGATGAATGATGAACATCATGGTCTGAGAACTAGTAAACAGCCATCTTAAAAATAGATTCAGCAACTGCTAACTTTACAGATCACAATGTAAGAAACAAATACTGGTAGGATTAATTTAATATTATAGCCTAGAGGCACAACAACCCTAACAATGTTGGAATAATAATTACAAGACAGACCTGCTCGGAAAACCATAGTGTTCTTTCTGCATCCTGACAGCAGCTGGATGTTTCGGAGTAAACCCTTAGCTGTCAGACGCACGTGGATGTTCGACAGGGAGAGCTTTGGGGACCATAACATCTCTCCAAAACAAAGAAAGATGGCCAATGGTTTTAGCCAACAAATACTCAAAAAGAAAAAAAGAAAAAAAGAGTATCCAAATGCAGGGGATTGATGCGGGCTACAAACCACATGCTATGGTGTGTCTCAGCTTATCGTGCCTCAGGTCAAGCAGACCAGACATATAAATAAAATAAATAAATAAAGCTAAGAGTTACATCACTGAAATAGCTCTGAAAAAAGCACAAGGCACCGGCTTCAGCATGGCAGGTCTCCCAACTCAAAATCAAATTCCAAGCTGTGAAGGCTGGAAAACACAGAAGGCTTGCCAGTTGTTTTTGGCACATCCAAATAGATGCAATAGGCGCTGAGGAAAAACATAAAAATCCCTTAATCCTCTTGGTAAAGCCAGGCTTCAGCTTATTGACCCTGCACAGCGGAGCAAAGCAGCATCTCCAAGCATAATGATGGCGGTGCTGTAGCAGAGCCAGGATGCTCGCAAGAGAGCAGAGGGGGGGGGGAGGAGCAAACAGCATGTAAGCAGCCAATGGGAATTCGAGCACATTCCTCTCACTATTCTACACTCTGTGTCATAGGCAGTGAAATGGCAAGACATAACAGACGTACACGTGTTTGTCTAATGAGCTGGGCGTGGCTCGTCTCTCTAAGACAATGGATTTATGCAAAGCTGAATGCTTAACCCCGCTGGAACAACATTTCAAAAGACAGACCGGACAGAAGAGGAGCCTCAAAGGAGCCGCGGAGAGAGCAACAAAAGCAATACAACAGAGCACATATCACCTCTGTAAACAGACGTTTCACAGGACTGAGCAGCATTCAGGTACGTAAATGTATCCATTTGTAGGAGTAGCAATAGATTCAGCTGAGAATGACTCTGGATAGACACAATGGTGATGTACAAAATATTGTTTTGTCACATATGACAAGGTAAATACAAATAACCCCAAAATGTACAGTTTATTCCCATGGAAAGCTTCTTCCTTTGAATATTCCCACAATGCAACCCAAAGTACATGGCAAGTACAGGGCTTCACAATATACCAGTTTAAACGGTATAAGATTTCCGTACGTGAATTTCTCAAGTACTGTTCATACCGGTGTTACACCTAACTAACAACCGACGTTGCTCTTCAGCAGACGGCAGAATTAAATTTTACATGACAGCGTGGAGCGCCCAGCAGTTGAAGCTACTTGTCTTGTACGTGTGTTGAGATTGAGTCAGTCATGGTTCTAACAATAAATAACCCACAACAAACGCTTAACAGGGTAAATCAACACAGCAGCTTGTGACAAACCATTTGTAACTCTAATAATTGTACATTTACAAAAAAGACCCCTGCCAAACTGCAGATACAAATAGAGCGATACAGGAGGAACAACGAGAGACCAGAGACGCACCAACACAATTTGTGCCCAAGAGAAGGAGCCGTGTCTGTTTGGAGGGTTTTTGGTTTTGAAAAATCTGACGTATCAGAAAGCGATTCATTGCAAAATCTGTCAAGCCTCTGGTGGCAACACTAGCAGCCACAACAAGCTAACTAGCTAACGAGCCGGCTATTTGCGAGCAAGTTGGCCAGCGAGTGGCAAACAGCTGATCGGGTAGCCACAATGGGGTCAATGAATTAATGGGTTTACTTGAAAAAGCAATACAGTCATATCTTAATACCATGATATGGATTTTTGGCCATACCTTGCGCTTACCTGGTTCACTTGAAGTGAGACGAAGTAGTCTTGCAGAAGCGCTTCTTTTCAGAGAACCGAATAAAGAATTTGAAGATCCTTTGCCGATGAGAGCAGCAGGTTTGCATGCTGTGGCCAAAGCTGTAACAAGCAGAAGATCCAGGTGAGACAAGCAGATGGAGGTAACCTGACCCATAACGGAACACCCACTACCGACCACAGGCACTGGCAGCTTTTAAGCTGGAAATAGTTTGGGAGGTTTGCTTAACTTTAACTGAAAAGCAAAGATAAGGCTAAATGTAATTTAATCAAGAACACAAACGGCCCTCATCAAGTAGGATTACCACACACAAAATAAACAGCATTCTGTAGTAACAATAGCTTTTTGTGTTTTAGCGCAACAAAAGTTACATTCAACAGGGCCATTTCCTTATCATCGTGTGTTTGGAATGCAAAAAGCAATGTGATATTACTCACTTTAATGATACAATAGGGAGTTCGAAAATAGACTCAAATTGGATGAAAATTTAAGCTCATTGGCTTCAACATTAAAGGAGAACAAGCTGGAAAACAAATCATGAAAAGTCTGAAATGTACAATGTGTGTGTAGAGCTGTTCTCACATGGCCCAATGTTTTTTCCAGGGGTTGTGATGAGTCTAGCTTTCAGCACAGTTTTGAAAGGGGATGGTTTATGCGGAGGTCTTCCAGAAACTGTTCAACAAATAGAGAAGTGCTGGTTAAATACTTCAAATCCCCACATGGCTTTATACAAAAATGAATTGAAATTTACTCTGCACGCCTATTTATTTCCCTTTGCTTTCAAATGTAGTACTGCTGTAATCACCCCTGAAATGTCGGTCAACTTGTGTTGTAAACGGACTATAAAGTACAACAAGGCTGAGGAAACAATTCTATGTTATTTTAAGGATCGGCTTAAATCCAATCTCTTAGTTAAAAGACAATGATCAATCAGATGATGTCATTCCGACAATCATGAGTAGTTTTAACAAAGAGTAAATATGAAATTAAATATGTAAACTGAATGAATTTCTAGCATGTAAATAATATATTCAACTGATGACAATCTCCAGAAGCTCTTTCAATTGCACACATCTCTATGAATGCTAGCATTATGAACTTCCAGTGTCACTTACTTCTCCAAAGCTTTCTATTGTTTCCGTTAAGCACAGCTAACAAAGGGATAATACAAAAACGATAGGATCCAATGAGCAGGCATGTCAAGAGGGTGAGATCAAAGTTGGATGCTGCACTCCGCTGTGCTATTAAAGAGGAGCTGTTGATAACATTAGATGAAAATTCAGTCCAAGTGCAGCTTCGAAGTCCTGTGTATCCAGCCATTGGTTTTATCAAAAGAGGGGAAAGAAGGACAACTGCAGCTTTTCTCCACCTCATACGTTGTAGTGCATGTCTGCTCACTATCCTCCAGGCAAACCCGGTGTGTGAACTGGAGTGGAATCAAACCAGTTGCTGTGACAACCACATGGGCGGTTCCCATTTTTGAATATAGGTCTTTTCAGCCAATCATAGACCTGTCTGCTGTTCAGGATGCTCGGAGTAAGAGAGCCTGCTGTCTAACACTGCTCTGTACTTGTACAACACCAGTATGAATATAAAATGCCATCAGAAAGGCATTAGAGGATTAGAATTTAGCTCTTTTACGCAGATTTCCAAGTCAAGAAATCTGAAAATGTCTGCTTATAAGAAGCCAAATCTAGTATATTGGCAAAAGTGGAGGTATTAAATCAGAGACAGAGTTGCCCAAGGGAGATTCACGTCCAAAGCCTGAAGTTGGTCAGATTAGGAACTGAGGCTCCTCCCATGTCCAGATTTGATAAAGAGCAAAATGAACACAGCGGTCAGATGATGGACCACATTCAAACGATTTTAAATCTTTATGTAATAGCCTTTAGGGACTGAACATCTGATTTCTACTAACGATATAAACCCTTGTTAGGTTTACCATGTAAACTTCCAGAGCCTTTGCTCGGCTCAGTGTAAACACTGGCCTCAGCAAGAGTCCCGGATGGGCCCAAGGTCCTGCGCGGTAGTCTAGAAGGAGTAGGGGGAGGGCCCATGAGGGAAGGTCGAGTCGGAGTATGAGGAGGTCGGGATCCGTGTAGTTGAGGCTTAATACTTGTTGAGGCAGTTCCAAGGGATGGCTCTCGTGTTGCCGGTCCTCTCTGACTGCCTGTGACACAATGGAGCAAAAGTAAACATTAAGGTCAGCTGCATGAAAGGCTTTATTAAGGACAAATACACATACTAATCTTACCAGCACATTGGTTAAGAGTAAACACAGGAGGTAAAATTGTCCACAAAGCGCACAGATTGGACCGACTCAATTAATACAGTATTTTTGTCATAACGGATAGTAGCATAATGATCCGTTTCGGTGGGATTCTTGAGACAAATAAAGCTATAGAAAACATTACCCACACATTTATTAAATCTTTAAATGGTCCCCAGCAGCATACTTTTCTATTTAATATAGTAATTGTATAAAAACTTGCATGCATCTTAGTCACTACAGTTCACCTGTCAAATACAATTCAATACAAAAAATAAAAAACTGGATTATGTTAAACAAAATAATGTATGTCGGTGAAGCGTGTCAGTAGCAGAGGCCTGTGAATGTTAATACTTTGTACTGTGCTCAGGGTGTTTGTGCTAAACGTTGTGTTGTCATTTTGACACTGTTGGGGAGGTTGAAAATATTCTGGACAAAGGCTCCATCACGAAAAGGATGTTCGTGAGCAGAGGATGTTCTTCCTGAGGCAGCTGAAGAAATTCAACCTGCCAAAGACGATGAGTCCATCCTCTGCTCCTCCATCACCGTGTGGTACGCTGCAGCCACAGCCAAGGACAAGGGCAGGCTGCAGCGTGTCATCCACTCTGCAGAGAGGGTGATTGGCTGCAATCTTACGTCTCTCCAGGTCTTGTTCGCTTCCAGGACTTTGAAGCGGGCCAGAAAGATTATAGCCGACCCCTCCCACCCTGGACATGAACTGTTTGTGCCCCTTCCATCCGGCAGGAGGCTGAGGTCCATCAGGACTAAGACCTCCCGCCACACGAACAGTATCTTCCACTCGTCACTTTGTTTAGCTGGTGCACTTTATCTTTATTTCTAATTGTATCTTATCTCCTCTAACTTACTAACCCATAGCTTTAGTTTTTAGCGTACTAACCCATAGCATATATTTTATTATACTTTTATTTTTATGTCGTCATTATTGTACTGTCTTCTGTCATGCACCAACCGCCAAGACAATTTCCATGTATGTACAACATATTATGGCAATAAACTTTTCCTGATTCCTGAAACCGCTTTCCTTCCCATGTGTTTTTTTTACCACTTGTGCAGATGGCTTCCCATTAAAGGAAGAGCCCCCCCCCCCCTTCCCTGAGACTCTTACTATGAAACGTAGAAGGGCAGAGGGTGTTTCTCCCCCCACCCCACAAGACCTGGATAAGAGACCGGAGGTGACATCTGTATCCAAAACTGTTCCTATGGAACTCATAAGGAGGGCAACAGTAGGTTTATCAGAGGAGTAAGGGAATGTCACCCTCTGATGGAGAGACTGCGTCACTACAACCTAAATCCTCTGTCTATAATGGCATATGATCAGATGCAGCAACCTAAAATACCTTTTGGTATTCTAAAAGGTCTGAGGAGCAGAAAGCACTCATATCATTCTTGTTGTTTTGAAGGCTCTTGCGGCAGTTCAGGCACATAATGCACCTTTGGTGCTCATTTCAACCCACATGACTTAGTCAGTCAACTTCTCTACAGGGCTCGTTTCAGGTACATGCAGCGTTACACAGGCAGGCGTATTACACCACTCTTTGTTTATACAGCTGAGGAAATAGTTAAGAAATCATTAGCTCTCTGCTTGGTCAAAGGTAGGTCACATGAGGGCTGATTGTGAAATCCTATCAATTTACAGACATTGACAGGTCAACTTTCCCATTGTCGAACAGACAAATGGAAATGTTAAAAGCATAATTATAGTCCCAAGTGTACCTTTGTCTTTTTTTTAAAGCAAAAAAAAGGTTGACTACAGCACGCGTTTGGACCCTGCGAAGCTGATCACCATTCATAAAAGATAGAGATGCAAGGAGGGGGATCTGATTAGAGGTTTTAACATTCTCCAATGTAATGACGTATTGGTCTTATAAGTGCCAAACTAAAATAGTAAATTGTAATGTTTTTCGGCCATAAAATCCAGATTCACTTAGAAAATATCAATAGAACCATTGATGCATTTCACAAAGTTATGTTCTCCTATCACAGGCTCAGCTTAACTGGACGACAAAGAAAATGCAAAGATGTTCAGCATTTGTCACAAGTCTTACCCATGCTGCTCTTCTGCTTGGACTGTGGGGTACCTACAGCTTTGGAGGTCCTGTTCTCATCCCTCGATTGGGCTACCTGCCACCGCCTGCTGGTCATATTGGCTGTTCTGGGACTGGCAGCTGGAGGTTGTGAATGTGGTGTTCCCCTTGATTGTCTAGGAGATGGCTGTCCCCAAAATCTGCTCCTACTCTCATCTGAGGAGACTCCCGCTGATGTGGATTTGCTGGACTCTGCCTGCAAAAGGGAGCGATTTCACAAACGAACAAAACCACTCCCCCTATAAGCTCCAACCGACCCTTTGTCCAGAATATTTACAGAATTAGTTAGTTTACGTTATAAATCTATACTTACTACCAGGCTGATCCTCGTAACCTCTCTTGGGGAGATTTTAGACGGTGCATTTGTGGTCAGTTTATTCAGAGAAGAGCCGCTCAGGTTCCCTTTGGTCAGGCCCACGTGGATGTCAGACTGTCGAGATGACGATGATAAGCTGTCCGACGAACAGCGAGTCCGCATCTTCAGCACCGGAGGCTTGTGCTTGCCTGAAGCAGAGTCGGACCTGAGGTCAAATTTGTTTAACACGCCCTTTTTTGGAGTTGGTTTGGGATCGGTTTGGCCCCTTATATTTGTTTTTTTTCTCATGGACGAGAAGCAAAGAGTCTGGTTGGCAGGACGCAGCGCCGCAGTGTCTGCTACTTGGTCTGAGGTGGTCTGTTCTGCTTCAGAGATGGGGTCACTGCATTGGACTGCTGAAGCATGTTTATTTGCAACTGGACGTTGGTAATGTGGGGATTCACTACTCGTCCCTGGTTCATCCACAGCACTATTTACAGACTGTATAATGGTTTTGCCCAAATTAGCAGCCTCTGTGTTTACTAGTCTTTGAGCATCATTGACCATGTCGGTGGTGGTAGAGAGAATTGCAGCACTACTCCTAAACCGGGCAGGACTACTCTTGATAGGTGCTTTGCTTTGTGCTACAATGCGTTTGTTGTTCATGTTTGCTTGTGATGGTTTGACCACCAAAGCAGGGACTGACACTGACATTCGATGCATACTTTTTGTTACTTTAGATTTTACACTGCTGAAGTTTGACTTGGGAAACTTATTAATTTCCATTTTCTTGACTTTGCTGACGGAAGACGACAGTCCTGCAACCAAACCGTTAGCAGTCACAGAGACTTGCTGCTGTGGAGTGTGGAGTACTGGGCTGTAGGCATTTCCAGTGCAGGGAGACTCTGGGAAGGATGGGAGGCTGGGCATCAGGCTACCAGGTTGCACTGGAGTGGAAGTATGAATATCTAAATCAGTTTGTTGTGTAGCTGACAGAGTAGACAGTAAGGTCGTGCCTTGTTCTGGTGTAAATACTCCAGGGAGACAAGGCACCAGCTCTGCGTCAACACTAGCAAACGGCACCTCTGTTCCACAATCTGCAGGAGACGGTTCACAGAGAAAGGTCATCAGAAGACCGTCCTCATTCTCACTTGGCAGAGTTACAGAGTTGGATGTTGCCATATCGCTTTTCTCAGTGGGAAGGTCTGCCTGAGTGAATGTCATGCCAAGACATGAGTAGTCTGTGTTCTCTTCAGTGACTCTTTCAGTGAATTTTTCAAGGACATCCGGCAGAGTAGTAGACAGTAGGTTAGGTTCAGCAGGGGATTCTGGATGGCCCGCAGCCAGAGGAATAAATGACTCATCCAGGAACGAGACTACCAAGAGGGACTGATCCTGACCATGACTGTTGCTCCTTATTAACATTTCCCCAGAGCTCAGGGAGCAGCAGTCATTCTCAGTGGATCCCCCTTGGGAAGTCTCACCTGAACTCAGTCGGCTTTCCCTCCCAGCAGAGTCTGGAGAAGTCACTGCACTGCCATTTCTATCTCGAGTGTCTTTATTGACAGTTTGGTACTCATCTAATCCAGTCTCACGGTTGCTCATCAGACTCAAGTTCTCATTCCAGAAATTCCCACTGCCATCAACTGGTGTGGCAATAAAAGTTTGGTTTAGGTTCATGCTTGCTCCACAGAATATGTTATCCTGTGGTAGGGCGGTGTTGCAAGAGTCATCCACAAAGGTGCCGTTGCTGAGGCAGCATTTTGGTATGTTGATATCAGGAGAGCTGTTGGCTTCTCTGTCACTGAGGTCTGAAACACTGCCGTTGGAGTCAGGTGAAGGCGACGAGACGCTGGACTGACTTGGAGGGGCGAGGGCCTCTATGCGGAGCAGAGGACGTGTGCACTTAACTTGGTTGTTGGACAGGGAGACTATGGTATCAGACATTCTGGAGTTCAAAAAGGATTTTCCCTTCTGCAGCTTCACATAACCTCACATTTGGTTTGCATGGCAGTCGCATCAATTTTGTTCATCAGGCATGAATATCTGTAAACAGGAGAAAAAGGTCAGCTTTTACAACGTGTGCACAATCGGTGTAATTTCCCTAACGGTTAACAAAAGCCACCCCAAACTTACATTATTATATTGTATATTATATATATATATATATATATATATATATATATAGCTGAGTGATGAGTGCTTCAAAAAGGATTTGGCTTCCCACGGTGAGTTTGAAGCCATAGGTCATTGTAACAGTATATCTGGACACTCAAATTATTTATGACTTTCCTTCATTAAAAATGCAAAACTCATTAGGATCACACTAAGACCTTCCTGCAGTGCAGGTTTGCCTAAAGGATCTTCTCAGATAAATAATATGCAATTGTATTAAGATTAATCAGCCAACCCAAGTAGCTACACTTATGCAAAGAGATAAATGTTTAACCGAACACGCCTGTGGTCGGTCCTGAATTATGGTTTATATAACATTTGAGGCTGACCAACCAGTTACAAGTCAGACTTCTCCTGGAATGAGCCAGCATGGGTTTGGCATGAAAAGTAGATGGCAATAGCTAGCCTAGCTTTGTTGAGTACTGTTACCTTTATTTAAGCTGACTGGATTTCTACGCTTGCCAGCTACTACTGCAATGGTGCTTTTGCTGTAGTATGTATCACTGTAGAGTGAGATATAAAGTCAATACCAGTATTCACTCAAGTGTTCCAGTACGCCGACACAAGAAAACCTGGTGCATAGCAGAAACCTCTCGAGCTTTACTCGTACAATATAACAATAAAAAATTATGTTTGTCTTAATGTTTGCAAAGCTAAAAGTTAAAATTCACCATTGTTCCAGGTTTTAATCACCCAGTAATAGTGAATAAAACAGCAGTTAGGTAATGATGACAAGTGAAAATTGGTTGAGAAAGGAGGGGCAGGATCAGTGAGGCTGCATGACTTTCCCATGGAAAGCACAGACCGAAATGTAGAGAACATAGGGTTTGTATGTACACCTCAGTTGTACGTGTTTGGATCATCTGTCCTGAATAATGCCAAAATGGAGTTTTTTTAGTAGCCATATTAAAATCTAATCCAGCAGTTGAATGTTAATTTTATGTGTATAGAGGGGCAAACAAGGCCCTTCTTAAAGCAAGTGTTGAAACAAAAGAGTTAGAGTCATGGACACCTCCAGTCAATACGTTTGTTTAACAGGGCAATAAATAGAACACCTTATTGCACATTACAATCTGTACAATCAAATAAAAGTTACAGCCTTAGCAAACAACTGTGCACATTGAACCTTGGCAAGAACCTACAACGCCAGTGCAGTGTACTCGCCGACAATATAATAATGCAGAACGGAATTTGCTGGTAACAAATGTGGCTACGTAGTATATTGCTTTTTTGTATAGTACAACTCCACCTGCGACAAACCATGAACTGACAATGTCTATGAAAAAATAAAACTATAAAAAGGTTACACGATACTGAGCCAAGAATGAGAAACGCAGCACAAACTGATTTAATGTTAATGAAGCTTACCTTTGACGGATCAACTTTAGCAAAAACACCATTATTGTCACTAAGTTGATAATAGCAATGGAAAGAAAATGCCTCCACAGGATGCGGTGTTGTCTGCTGCATCTCGTCAGATCTGTTTTGTTGCAGGTTCATCCGGCTCATTTTACTCACTCAGACACAATCCCATTACTGCTTTCCTTGCAAAGCGCAAATCCAGGCAACTGCGCAGGCAGTGGTATGCGAGGGAGCTTCCGCTAGACACGACCGCCCCCCGTCCCACAGCTCCTCCTTACTCATGTTCAGAGTTACCCATGCATCAATAAGAACCCAGACTGACGGCATTAGATTCTGCTTTTTGCTCCCTTCCCAGAGGTAAAAAGACCAGTCCAGCAGGCCTACTGCAGCAGTGGATCATCAATCCCTCCAAAAAGGCATTGTGTCAGACAAATGAGTGCAAGCACGTTTAGGTCCACGGACTGTGCTCAGTGAAGTGCTCCACTCCCAAGTTTACAGAGGGAGTAAGCAGGGGAGAAGGCAACATGTTACCTTATCCACCCAGAGTCTAGTGCTGGGGGAGTGGCCATGTCTCGCCAGGCTGAGAAGGCATTCACTGTTGCGAAGCAGCGAAAGTCCATATTTTACAACAGATTGAATCAGGCTACTTTCTAGTATAGAAAAAAGTAAAATTAGGTGGCCCATGTTCCCCTACAACTATTCCCAATCAGAATTGGAATAGAAACCCACTTACTTTAGGAATGCATGCTAGATTACAATGTTGGTAATTGTGGCTGGTAAATTCACTGGCAGTCCGGATCCGGACCCAGAAGCAGTCCCATCCAGACCCTGTTCATATTTTCCACTGCAGCACTAAACCGGTGTCTCACATGCTCACAACACGTTGAAATGCCATCATGAGGTGCAATGAGCTCCTCCACGTAAGGAGGAGAACGGTGCTGATGCGTTCATGGCCAGGTTTAACATCCTGGCAGGAAAAACTAGATCTTTATTCTCTCAAAAGGTGGGAGAGTGGATATATGTATATATTCGGTTAAACTGTTCAATTGTTCAATTGTTAAAATGTGTTTAGATTTAAAATTGATAATTTACTGAGAATGTCAAGTCCAAATGTAACATTTTCACTTTTTATTTTGTTAAATGCAGCCCTACTTTTATTTAGTTAATTGAGAGAACATTATATTTGCAGTGACACATTCGTTCAGTTTTAAAATCATACTCAATTCATTTGATTTGTTAGCCATGCATTGATTGAATGTGAATGTTGATACAACTCTATCCATTTATTTAATCACACTAAATAGTCACATTATGATCTTCCAGATCTTTGCATCGAAAAATGTTCTCCAACTGTACCTCTTAACATTTTAGTTGAATACCCCGGTCATACACACTCACAAAACCTTTAAAATTTCCACAAATAGCTTAAATCTCCGATAACCCAGCCTCTACATGGCTCGGATTCATACCAAAAGGTACTATTTGATATTAGAGCTTAAGTAGAGCGTTCATCCAGGATGAAGTCAACAGTTTAACCAAAGTTAAACTATAATAAAATAATACATGAAACATTCAAGCTGTGATATGATCAGAACAATGCTTTTCTATGTCTGTAAGTCCCTATAGCACTGGGCAAAAAAAATACTCAAAGGCCTTTTCTTTTCCTTGCCTTGCCTTGCCTTGCCGTTGCATGGGTGACTGGACATGTCAGGGTGATACAGTGAGTGGTTATGAGTAGCGGGGACAGCGACCAAACACCCAGTCACAGTCAAAACCCCAGCCACAGAGAGCAAACCATTTTAGTAGGGCAGGAGGTCATGCCGGGGGAATCAAGCATACATACCACAGGGACAATGCTGTCCTCTGTAAAGGAGTGAAGAAAACTACACCATAAAGCCTGGTTAGAGATAGTAGTGTGGCCCTGACTTTCAGCAGCCAGAATATTGATATGCACCAGCAAAGAAGAAAGGAAAAGGCTGTAAAGTCATAACTGTGGGCCTATGCCATCTAGTGAAAAAGAGAGGCATGTCAGATGCGTCAGCAGCTGAGCAAACGTATCTGGGTTAGCTCTTCATTCAGTTATCTTAAACCATGATACCTGTACTACTCATGCCATTTCCTGGGAGTGGACAACAACAAAAATTAAGTTAAACATTGTGTTGTTTTTTTGTTTTTTTTACACGGTGCACGGCAAAAATGAACATTAAAGCGCAATGGGAGATATTATGCAAGATACTAAACTAAATGATATATTAAGAATTGAGAATAACGTTTGTGATGTTGTGCTGTAAAGACCTGCTCTATGAAGTGAGCCCGCTGAACAAAAATACATTTCTCCATGCAATACTGTGCAATTAACACCATCAGCATGTTAGAACTTGCTCTCTGTTGAATCTACGTGCCAGCAGATACGTTGAGTATTAAAGCCATGACATAAATCAATCTTGCTGGGTGAAGCAATATTACCTCATTTCTCTGTGGGTCGTGTGCAGTTTCTGATTGACAGATGATCCTGTGAGAGTCCTCTTCCAGCCAGCCAGCCAGCAAGGTCTATAATTAGACCTGTAGTGAACATAGTCCAAACGGCTAGATTAATACTCGTCCGAGTCCATAAATGGTTTACAACAAAGTCGACTGATCAACACGTCGGAAACTATTTAAAATGTTAGCGAATAAGCTAACGTTAGCCAAGTTTGACTTATGTTAAAATGCAAGAAAGCCACGGTATTAGCAGACGTTAACAGGCTTAAATATTAATCAGCGTTAGTTAACTTACCTACAAATACTACGGAATGTATCCAAAGTTAAATTAGCTTTAAAAAAATGTAATACGAGTAGCATGATTTCAACGGACGAACGATACACAAAACTCCCAATGAGCTAGCTTTAGCTTAACCTTAGCTAACATTTAGGCGTACAAGCCTCAGTGCTCGGCGTTAATTTCGGTTGTTTTTAACGTATTGGTAATTTACGTGAGGTAAACAGTACGCTAACATACACAAGTATTTAGGGGAACATTAAACGTGACGTACCACTGGCTCAGAAGTTAATAGAAACGGTTGGAAATTGAGTCAATAAAAACCCAAAGTTACTTAAAACCCGGCGCTGTACTTGTTAGTTAGCGCGTAATATTACCTGTTACACGTTCAAGCGGCACTGACACCGTCGCGCCACTAGAGGTCCTAATTAAATAAACTCCAAGTTAAAATGGTTTTCACCTGGTCATAGTCCTCTGAGCAACTGTTCCAGGTCGGTCCGTGTACCTTTTGATCGTCCCTTTTACCGTAAAAAAACATAAAACGAAAACGTTTTAGATCCAAAACGGAACTGGCAATTAATTACTCCGTTAATCCCTTTTGTGGTTTTTCATATAAAACGAAAATACGAAGCGTAGCAGCCAAACCGGAAGTACGTAGATTTTCCGCAACCGTCTGCAATGACAGCGGTTACCAGGGTAACATGAGGAGAAAAGTTCATTAATACAAATAAATTATCCTGGTCCTGCGGGATCTGTTAGCAGCAGTAGTTGACTGCACGCATGTTTATTTCATGTGATTTGAGGGTTAATTTGCAACCATTGTTGTATTCATCTTGTCATATCATGAAAGAGGGAACATGCATGTGTTGTTTATTAAGCAATAAATAATGACAGTTATGGTCAGGGTTAGAATGGAGAAGTTTGGTTCATTAATTCTGGTTTATTTGTCACACTGCCATCCTAAATTGAACGCTAAGGCCCAAGAGGTGAAAGGGCCCAGATGATGAGAAGAAATGTTGGTCAAATGCTGTGGTCTAAGGAAAATGACTTGTATGGCATTTATTCATTTACGTTTTAAAACAGCAGTTTAGTGACACTGGAATCTCATTTAGTAGAAGAAAGGACAGACACATTAGTCCAATAACAAAAATGTATCGAGAAGGGGGCTAGGATAAAAATATATATATATTCCTCCCAGTCAGGGTCTTAGGTCCTCACCCACTTGTCCTGGGGAAAAACAAAGGAGAGGCATGACGGGGCAGTAATGCTTCACGGTTGTTGGACTTCTCCCATGCTGACAGTGTTCACCCTGCTCTGCTGTTCAGTCAGCCTCTATATCCATGTCACTTGATTGGGTTGATGGGCTGAAGGTGTGCCCTATGCCCATGCACTGGGTAATACACCCCCTCTATCACCTCCCCCAACCTGATCCTCCTTAGTTATACATTTGACTAAGCTCATAGAGGAGCTTAAGTGATGATAGAGGAGCTTACTCAAATGTTCAATTTCATGTGATTTTAGGGTTGATTCGCCGCCATTGTTTGTACACATCTTGTTTTATTTATTTTATACCTCTAATGAAAAGACTTTTGGTTTCTTTATATTAAACATTAAGAATAATTGACCTACATAATTATTTGTCACACTTGAATGTTTTGAGTCAAGGAGGTGAAAGGATGAGAAGATCTAATGTTGGACTGTGTTCCAAAGAATATTACTTTAGTTTCATTGCTGTCAGATTTGTTACTATTTTGAAAAAAATAAGCCTTAAGTTATCACTGATTGCGTCCATGTTAGTTTCACCTCAAAGGAAGATTTTAGGGCAGCTTCTCGATTGCACAGAGACATTTTATTTGCAAAAGAAAACCATTGTACAACATTCAATTCCTATTTCAAGGAAGAGTATCCCCAGTTACAGCGAGGCTGAATGCATAAACCAACAAGAGGTGGACTCACCAACAAGAGTGTCACACTTTTGCACCAATAAAGCTCTCAGGACCAGGAAGATGCAGAGATGGAATGTGCTTTACCCAGATGTTAGTGTACAGCTAGACCAGGGGTCTCAAACTCAAATAAGCTGGGGGCCGCTGGAGGTAAATGGTGGGTTTTTGAGGAATGGTGCACACCATTCCTTTCCAGTGTTCAGTAGTTGACCTACTGTGTTTCCTGCAGGATTTAGTAGACAAGGGTAAAGCGTTTTCTACTATTAAAGTATATTTAGCGGCTATCTCAGCCTGTCATTTGGGCTTTGGTGAGAAGACGATAGGACAGCACCTTTTAGTATGTCGCTTCATGAAAGGTGCTCGCTGTAAGCTCCCCGTCTCCAGGCCCCTGGTTCCTCTGTGGGATCTATTGGTGGTGTTGGAGGCTCTCTCTCAACACCCGTTTCAGCCTATAGAGGCAGTGGAGATGAAGTTTATTTCCCTTAAAACAGCATTGCTCTTGGCTTTAACCACAGCAAAGCGTGTGAGTGACTCACAGGCTTTATCCGTTCGCCCCTCCTGCTTACAGTTTTCTCCAGGGCTCACTAGGGTCTGAATGCGGCCTAAACAGGCTTTTGAGCCTAAGGTGTTGGAGGCAGCGTCCCACGGTGGAGCGCTCAGCTTTTTACCCACCTCTGTTTTCCTCCTCAGGGGAACGAAGGCTTAACACGTTGTGTCCAGTGCAAGCACTGCATTTGCATGTGAGCAGATCAGCAGGTTTCAGAGAAGCAGATCAGCTGTTCGTGTCCTGGGCCACTTCTCACAAAGGCAAGCCATTGTCACGCCAGAGGCTGTTCCACTGGATTGTGGAGGCCATATCCCTAGCCTATACTTGTAAGGGTTTGCAGCCCCCCCAGGGTCTGGGGGGTGGGGGGGGGGGCTGCATTCCACAAGGAGTATGGCCTCTTCATGGGCCCTGATCAAGGGTGTTCCAGTGCAGGATATTTGTGCGGCAGTGAGCTGGTCTACACCTCACACTTTTGTAAGGTTTTACAGGCTCGATGTCTCAGGCCGTCTTTAGCACACGCTGTGCTAGAGGCCAACGCGCCAGCGCCCGTGTGATAGTCTTTACCGGGCTAAACAATTTTTGACTTTGGGAATGGCATGCAATCCGGGAGCGGTCTATATCTCCCATAGTGATAAACGTTGGGTTACTTAACGTAACCTCGGTTGTTTGATAACAGAGTGAGGTGTTTCACCAACACATCCCTCCTTGCATTGACACAGAAATAAATGGGTCTAGAATGATTTGCGAGGGGCTGACGACTGTGGTAATATGAGGGGGCGGGGCCCCAGCACAGCCCGACCTGTCTGTCACTGACAGACGTGGTGCCATTGGAGCTTCCTTAGTTGGTCACGCCGAGACGATTCCCATAGTGAAACACCTCACTCTGTTATCAAAGAACCGAGGTTACGTTAAGTAACCCAAAGTTTTCTTTTTTATGGTTTTAACGCTAAAATGGACTATCAAAAGGTACATGGACAAATAGTAATAAGCTTTCAGAGGAAATAGATTTTAATGAAATGTGGTGTAAATCGAGTATTTTTTCAGGTAAACATGTTACTCCATGATATCTTTAAATGGCAAATTGTTGTCTCGTGCTCTTTTAACGCTCTGCATGCCCAGCTACGCTCTAAAACCTTCATTTAGTGATATATTCATGGACAAGACATGTCCCCTTTGCATTAGAGGCTAATTTTAGTTCCTCAATTCTTGATTTAAAGTAGATTTTTAAGAGACCACAATGGCCGTCTGACTCTTAACCCCCAACCTAGAGAGAATAATGATGGTGAAATGTACGAAGGCTTGTGAATATGCATGGTATCATTAGCCTGGTCACAGCAGATTTTGTTGACATGTCTTAGCAAGGCAAGTACATTAAAGTAGAGTAATTATGTTCACATTCTCTTTAGTGTGTACCAGCAGGCACAATACCAGGGGCCCGCTCCAGCAAAATGGAACATTACTGCTGTAATTATTTACACCCGTTGACCCTGAAATGACACCTCAACAGGGATGCTGTGAAAAGGAATAGAGCCAGGGAAGGAGGAAGAACATTTTAAATAAACAGTATTGTCATTGAACATCTGAGAAGCAAACATTTTATCTGTGTTGATTGTTCGGAGAGGGGAGAACGAGCAGATGTTATTCCACAGTTTGGTAACTGCAAGGCGCCATTGCATAATCATAAGAATATTTGTGTTTATTTAGTTGATGAGCTCTTTGATTTAACAGCAGGACCATATATATATATATATACACACACAATGTGGGTTTTATTGTAAACTACTATCTTTGTATCCTGTCTCCATGGCGACTGAATGCATCGTCCCTCATGAGTGTCATATGGAATCAGACTGCTGGAATGGAATGGAACGGAATTAGACTACTTCCCAACGGAATCAGATGATTTCAGTCCCTTACTGAGTTCAGAGCGAGCAGGTTCGATTTTTTCTCCAGAGAATTTATCAGCGACAACTGTCCGTTACAGACCGAAGTAGCCTTTGAACGATTCAACACCCTTCTTCAAAGACCACATCAAGTCGTTTAGCATCCAAACAACAGCCTTTTTCAAGGCTTTCAGCCTTTTTACAGGCTTTCCAACAGTCTTTTTAAAGACTACACAGAGTCGATATCGACGAACAAACAACCTTTTTTAAGTGTTTTTATTATATTTCACCATGTCTCGCGGAAACAACCGCAGACCTAGAGCTCGCGCTCCTCTGCTTGGGTGTCCTCCGTCAGGATACGAGGAAAATATAGCACTATCTCGTGCTAGCAACACCGTCCACACCATGATAAGGCTGGTGAGCGACCTCCGAGCCTCCATGGACACCGAGAAGGCCGATATGTTGAGCCGGCTACATGAACAAGAGCTGGCCTACGAACGCATGGTTTGCGAGTACACATCCATGGTTTCAGACCAAAAGCTTCAGAACCAGCAACTAATAGAGCAGAACAGGTGTTTGGTTTTGAAGCTCACCGAGACAGAAGAACAACTTGCTGTCAATACTGCTGAACTTAAGGCCAGTCACGACACCTGCCAAAAGCATCGAGCTCTGGATGACCAGCAACGGTCCACGGCATCCGAAGTAACACAGTTACTCTCTGAAAATAATCATCTGCAGGAGAAGCTGCAGCAGCAGCAGGCCAACAACACAAAGTTGGAAGCAGAAAACGTGCAGTTGATTATGGAGAGAGAGGCTGTGAGGGAGATTCTCCGTTTGAACAAGTCCGATCTGGTTTTGGAGATCAACGAGACCACAGAGCACCTCGCTCTCAAAAATGCTGAGCTCGAGGTCCACAACGACACCTTGCTGCAAGACTTGGTAGATCTGGAGGAAAGGACCACAAGCGAACTGATTTGCCAGCAACAGTGCTTAGAGTCCAAAGTCACCGCCCTAGATACCAATAACATCTGTCTAGCGCTCGAGCTGCAGCAGCACCAGGCCAACGAAGAGCTGTTGGAAGCAGAAAACATCATGCTTAAGAACGAGAGGATTCCTTGCCTGATCTCAATGATCCATCAGCTGGAAAATCTGATGGCAATCAAAGCCCAAGAATTTCAGGTTGAAATAACTTTACTTGAAAACATTTGCTTGTACTCTAAGAAAAAGAGATTGGGCACTTTTGGGAGACGGATGGAAGACCGTAAAACAGAAATGGATAAAATGAGGCAAAAAATGCAGGACATGGAGTAACACCTTCTTCATCTCCCCCACATCCTGTACCTCATCCATTTCCCCCGCTCCCGTTCCACCTGCGCTTCACAGCGCACACAAACACACACACACACACACACACACACACACACACACAAACACACACACACACACACACACACACACACACACACACACACACAAACACACACACACACACACACACACACACACACACACACACACACAAAAACACGTACACACACACACACAAAAACACGTACACACACACACACACAAAAACACACAAACAAACACACATACACACACACACACACGCACACAAACACACACACACACATCTGTGGGTTTTTCCATCTATTGGTTTCCCACATAAAAAAAAAAACCTCCTCCGTGAATCGCCACCTTATCGTGGTGGAGGAGTTTGCGTGGCTCAGTGATCATGTGATCTGTTGTCTCTGTGGCACGAGCCCCTTGTTGGGCGGCCCAAGGTCAACACGTCTCAGGGGAGAGTCCAGACTAAGAGCGATTCAACAAGCCTGATGTTTAGCGGCCCACGAAGCACAGTCACCTGGTTTATATTTTACTGATATGATTATATTACAAAAATAAACTTACAATCACCTTTTATATGTCTGTCTTTTGTGATTTTTCATCATCCCACTTACGCTAGTATGAACACTGTACCAACATGTTTTCTCTGGATTAAGGTCAGTTGCGCTTCGCTAAGAGCAGTGGTTGAATAAATTATTCCACTGAGTAAGAGGTTTTAAAACATGTAAGTTTAGATAGTTCCTAAGTGATTAAATAAAAAGACACACTTTTAACAAACCTCTATTAAACCCTTATTATTACAGACTTATTGAATTACTGTGTTTTAAAGTAGTCAGGTTTGCTTTTCCAGCAACAATATCATGATTTAAGACTCCAGGACAGACGGTGGTGGTAGAGGACCAAATCGGCCCAAAACCCCCCCGCCATCATTAAGCTTTGCACATTGAAAGTGTCCCTTCACAGGCTCACGGTACTCTTTACTCACACTGTAGGAAGTAAAATGTAAATATGTGCTCACAGTTAAATACCGTAACTCTTCCCATACTAATACTTCATCACTGTTAATTTAGATCTGACTTTACTTTTGAAACACAACGAATGCTGCAACAAAAGTTGCGATGTTAGCCTTGTTGTTGAGATTTCAAAGAGCCCGACCGCTCCCCCCGGAAGTGCTTTTAGGAGCCCCAGAGGGGGAGGAGCGGGGGGGTCGAGTTCCATATTGATTAGGCAAATATTTGTGTTTTCATGTGTAACTGAATTTGAGTTTGAGTGGCTCAGTGATCCTGTGATCCGTGTTCCCTGTGGCACGAGGACAACAACGGGTCTCAGGGGAGAGTCCAGACTAAGAGCAATTCAAAGACTCTGGTGTTTATCGGCCCACGAAGCACAGTCACCCTGACCAGGCCAGGGACAAAAAGGACAGCGGCCCCACGCCCCCACGTTCTAGAGGGTGAAACAAAAAGAAACGATAATGAAGTAGTTCTTACAGCCTAATATCTATATTTCCCAAGTGTTTAAAAACGTTTAAAAAAAGATAACACATGCCACAAGACAGGCCGGGTGAGCTCTATCTCGAACCTCTTTAGTTTCACGCCATCTTACCGCCCAGGCTCCAAGAATATGAAGCCAGATTGCCGTTTTTACCAGTTCGAGAGGGAGGACACCTCCAGTGACCCCTCGCCGCCCACCGTCTCCATGTCCCAGCGAGTCTGCGCACCAGAGTGCGGCCACTCCTCCAGACTCAACTGCCGCCCAGAGGTCAGGCGGACGGTCAGCTTCCTCAGGCAGCGCTCGTGGCGGCCATCCCTCGAGAGGGACACGTCCCCAGCTACGACGTCCCCTTCCGAGGCCTCGGCGGCCGTCGCCGGTCACACATATCACTGGATATTGTTACCGGTCTGCTCTCCTAAGTTTTTGTTTATTAAACATGACGACTCGTCTAAATCGATCTTCGTCGACAAAGAGGACGGGGGCCCTGTTAAATATCAGCGTCAACATGGACAGTCATCTTTGTTATCAGTTTTGAAGGGTTCGAGTGTTGCCTCTTGTGCCCTCAGGTACTGTTTGGTGCCTTACTGGTTTACTGCGTTCCACCTCGCTCACACCTGCGCTCTACCGCCACTCAGGTCAGCGCTGCCTCCCTCTGCTGCTCAGTGGAAGTACTGCAGGCAGTGCAGTTTATTTACCTTCTGCTTTATGACGCTAGAGGTCAATGTTTGTCATGTTTTAAGTTGGTAATTGAAACATCAGTTGATGAAGAAGAGGTTTTAGAACCGCTCATGTTATTGAAACCCACACCGACCTCTCTGGGTTGAGTTCCCAGGAGAACACAGCACCTTCGCTGTGGACCACCCGTATATGATTGGTGATAAATAAATAAATAACGTTTTTTTTCTGCCTTTGTATCACCTTTTTCACTTTTATTAGCCTACACTTAAAGCTGTTGGTGAGAGTAGTTATAAAACAATAAAGAGGGTTAGAGGAAGGATGAACAGACATCCTTGGGTTGTCAGAAACACACTTTTGACGGGGACCTTTTAGTGCAGAGGGTCAATACCTCTGTATGAAGGCAGTCATATAACTGTCATCAGAAGGTGCTTTATGACAGGTGTGGTGAGAGGGTGGCAGGGACCCCCACCATCTACAGATGGGATGAGCAGACACAATTTGCCCGGAAAATCCCCAAGGCCCGATAGGTTTGTCATTCACTATATGCAAAAAAGTGTATGTAACCACTCCCACCCCAAAGCATGGATTTAGGTATTTGGGAAGTTTGCAGTGCACAGCTACAGAGTTTAAGACACACCACGATCCTATTTTGCCATCCCTGAGCGACGATGGAACACTTTGGTGGGGAGTAATGTGTTGATTACATGTTGTAGTAAAACAAGCATTATACTTAAAAGTATATTTTCATTATTCCTTCCATTATTTAGGAATCCTAAAGATTGTGGAAAGTTAACTACAAAAAGAGTGTAAACAGACCGCCAGCTCGAGCTAAGAAGTCTTGAAAAAATACAAAACAAGTCGATGCATTGAGTGATTTACTAATAGCCACGACTAGTAAGGTGGCCCTGGATGGTAAGGACTTGAACAGCATGATATAATAACAGTATGCATTTTTCCAGACTGAATCCAGACAACAACCGATGAATTGTCACAAGATTAGTACGAATACTGCTATTAACTTTAGTGATCCTCTACCTTTCATCTGCATCTGCAGTTTAAGATTAAATCGCCACATGATGTTTATGATCAAATGTCTGCAACACTGCTTGGATTTTCCAATGAATGTGTTCAGTACACATTTTCAAATGCTATCAATCTTCCAAATTATACCAAGACAGTGAACAATATCTGCCATTAGTAAAAGGGAATCAAAGAGCATCTCCCAAAAGCTGTATACAAGTCTGGCTAAATCAAAAAATGGATAGTATGGCTTTTGAGTCCCCCAAAACTTGCACAAATAAAGTAAATAGTAACCATACATCGCCGAACATATATCATCTCATGTAATCCTGTGCAGCTAAAAATATATATATATATATATATATTTTTTTTCTTTTCAATTAGGTAGTATGCATACATTTGGTGCAAATCTTCCCACGTTACAATAAAATTGTTTGCATCCTCAGAGAATTGATGGTACCTGAGGATCATGGGAAAGAGGTGTCACATCCAAACTTTTTTTTTTACATCTACCTTTTTGCCTTCTTGTAAAGGCACCTCTTATATTTTTCCACGTGAATAATTGGGCAATAATAATCAGGCAATAAGAAAGTGCAAATTTAAGTCAGCTGAAAAGCTATATGAATGTGTTGTACTGTAAAATCATTGGTACAATAATCGACTATGAGGCAATATATTGGTTTGGGAAACCTGTTTTTTTTTTAATTTTCCCATTGGTCAAATGAATGAATTGGAGATACCAGTTTTGTCTTTTAGAATGAAAGTCATAAGGTGGCTCAGAGCCCTTAAACCTGTAATTTGTAAGAATGCCAAATTAACCTCAGTAAAACGTTGAAGGTAAATATCCTACATTGTGATATTGAAATTTGACAGATACAACCTACTTAATACTACCCAGATCATGTTGAACAAACCAACAGTAAGTGAAATTGTGTCACAGCGTGCGGGTGAGAGGGCAAGGAGGGAGGGCTCAGGTGAGGAGTGGAGGAACAAAAAAAGACTTTAATAGTCAAGATTAAAAAACTAAACTCAAAATTGAAAAAAAACTCAAAATCACTTCACAAAACAAAGACGAGAAGGGGGGGGGGGGGAAGGAACAAACAAAGACGAGGCAGGGACCTGATAAAACAACAAATACTATGACTGCGCGGCATGAAGACGCAACGAGACACCTGAACCAAGCAACATGTAATGACAAGACAAGCGACTGACAGGGCTTAAATACACAGGGGAGGTGCAGGTGATTGGACACAGGTGGAAACAATCATCACATGGCAGCCAATCACAGGAGAAGACAGGACAAGGCAGGAAGTGAAGTTTAGTTTACATACAGTACAGTTTTTGTTTGAACATTGATGGGAACATCGATTCATTTTGTGAAGAACCCTTCATTTTCTTCAGTATATAGATAAACTCCTCTCCTTTCATGTTATCTGTGCTAAGTCAACACATTAACTTTTCTCTTCTATTGTGTGTCAAGTTGGGGGGAAGAGCCGTAACTGCATGTGTCGCCTACTCAATGATACACACTTTATGTATAATTTATTGAGTCCCAGGACTAGCCCATGTGTTTCAGTAAGATTTCTGCTCATATTCTCATATATTGATTCTTTGATATTTTGTCTGTCTTAATTTAAATAAAAGAAATTCACAGTATTTCAAGATAAAATCCACCTGCTCCGTAGTTTGCTGTGCATTACACTATCCAGACCACCTGACGGACACGTGAATCTGAACCACTCCACGAGTCAAAGTTTAGAGAAGCAAATGCGTTAAGATTACTCAGAGTTGGAATACTGAAACTGGAAAAGCACCCTTGGGAGACACATTAGAATTGTCTAAACACTACGAATGAACAAAAGTGTTCTTTCAAATATTGGTAGAGATGTTCTCCTAAAATTGGCCCTGCTGGTCATACACTGTGTAAATTAGGAGATTTTTTTACAGCAAATAACAGCTTATCATCCCTTTCCGACCCTTAACCACACTTCTCGGGACCTTGTAAATGCGAGGAGCAACGGTAAAGATTATCCAAAGCAATAGTGCCAGAGATTATTCTGGAACAAATCGATCCAAAAGTATCCGGCAACGCAGTGCAACTGTGTCCAAGGAATGTGTTGAGGAGGAGAAGAACAAACAGGATGAATAAGAGAGTGGTAAAAATGGAGAACAGATAGGGGTGAGATAGAAAGTGCCGGCCACTGCAAAGTCTCCAAACAAATGGGGGTATGTGAAGACACTCATGAAAGGCATGCAAGAGGTGTCAGGCTATCCGGGCCATGTTATAACACAGGCCAATCGGGAGAAATACATCGCAGACAATTTTGAAAAGGAGTTGTAACAAACTTCTCTAGAACTCTCTGTGCACTGAAAAAGAATGTTGTGACCAACTTTTAAAAAATTGCTCTAATGTATTCCTGTTTCTTAAATTGTATTTTTTATTTTGTTTAAACCTACAATTTTAATTCATTTTAAATAATAAATATTTCTTGTACCCAAGATAAAAATGTACTTTAAAACAAAGTAAAAAGATACGACACCATTTTTAGCTTTGTTACAACTTGATGTTCTCATTTTAGGAAAAACCTAGTTTTTAATATTCCATCGAAGTCAAGTTTTTTACTTTAGTGAAGGTGAAATGCTTTGTAGGTGAAATTTGTTACAGGCAATTATATCAGCTTTCATCAAGTTACATTTTTCATTCAGTAAAATTCATAATTTTGTTACAAGCAAATGTATCAGCTTTCATCAAGCCAGACCCTGTAGAGAATAGCTTTGAACATGGTTCAGATGTATACTTGCTAATGCTAATGTTTTAATCGGATCTATTGGAAATTAAATAACAGTATAGGCTAAGTATAGGACAGAGTTTGGCGATGTTTTTGAGGTGATAGAATGTTGTCTTACAGAGGGGTTTTATGTGGTTGTCGAAGGTGAGTTGAGGGTCTATTTTAACCCCCAGACTAGTCACTGATGTGGAAAGTGGGATGTTTTTACCAGAGAAAGTGATACTGTTAATGCTGGATAGTCGGAGGTGAAGTGGTGTCCCAATTAATATGGCTTCCGTTGTGGAGCTGTTCAACTGAAGAAAGTTGAGCTTCATCCATGCTTTCATCTCCTCCAGGCAGGCGGTCAGTGTGGATGTTGCCAAGGGAAGTGAGGAAATGGTGCGTGTCTTGAGGTAAAGCTGTGTGTCATCAACATAGCAGTTAAATGATATGCCTTGTCTAGTAATGATTTTTCCCAGGGGGAGCATGTAGATGGAGAACAGCGTAGGACCCAGTACAGAGCCCTGAGGGACACCGTAGGTCACATTGTGGGTGAGTGATTTGGTGTCGCCCAGGGCAACGTACTCCGCCCTACCGCTCAGGTATGAGGAAAACCAGGTAAGGACATTCCCTGAGCGTCCAATAATGTGCTGGAGGCGATGGAGTAGGATGGTGTGATCTACTGTGTCAAAAGCAGCTGATAGGTCCAAAAGGATCAGTAACGATGGGGAGCCACCATCGGCTGCCATCAGAAGGTCGTTGTTTATTCTGAGTTGTGCACTATGTTGTACATTGTTTAATGGAGAAAGCAACCTACATATTTTCAACATTTACACAAAGCTATTCAGTCATTGAGAAAGCTAGCGGCTAGCGATGCTAGCAGCGCTGCATCAGTTAGTCGGGGAAATCCCATTTAAACAGGACAGTCATGTTAACTTCTGACTGGTTGGTATTGTGTTAATTTATGCTCACTAACATGTTACAGCTGTCTGAGGAGTTTCTTAACCTTAACCGTTATTAATTAACAAGAGAATCCGCGCAGATATTATTAACCCAATGAATCCAACACTTTTTTGGATTTACATCTGAAGAGATCATCAACTGGATGAGATTTTATTATTTCCAATCTGGCTGTACAATAACTAAATAATTACATGATTATGAACCACATGATGCCAAGAAGCAAATATATATATACACAGTGTAAAAAGTGCATTGTTTTAACAGAAAGAACATGGGCCAAACATCCTAGCAGAGGTCAAAAGGTGAAAGGGATCAGGATTTGCTTGCAAATGTAAGGGTTGAATAATTATTACATCTTTGAGTCAATAATATGAATTAAATGTACTATATTTATTTGTATGATCAAATCTGGTATTTTACAACACACATTTTAGAATATACAACTGTGATTGGCGGTAATATGTGAAGGAAATCCAAAAATCTGCGATTTCAAGCAAATTCATGACACCAACGACATTGTTCATTGGACACTCGCCACTTAAGATGTACTCTATGGTTTTCTGTCAAAAGTTAGTTTTCAGTAATACAACAGGGGACCAGACACTATTGTGGGGTTCCTTCTTGATGGATCCGCAACGTGCTATGTACACCCAATAGGTCCCGTTTGTGACTTTCAAAGGAAAAGCAGGACAACTAACTTAGGATAATTAAGCTATCTCTGTGCAGATCATTAGCATAGCAATCTGAATGGATGAAATACGGCAATAGGTTTAGGGCAATATCTTAAACCAATACATCAGGCCACTAAGTGCATGAGACAAAATGAATGTACCAGACTAGTATAAGACAACGTTCTTGTTTTTTAGATCAGTTTTAGGCAACCTGGCTGCTATCCATTATTCTGGGAATGAGGTGGGACTCCCTGTCCGAAAGGCAAGTCAATGTGCACGCTATCAAAGAATTGGCAAAGAAGGAGGCAGGAGGATGAGCAGCATTCGTCTTCCATCGATCTTGAAGGTAGAGAAGGGGAAGGAAAGTTTCCATTTGTGTCCACTTGCTGGCAGCGTCGAACAGGTGCACCTCTTCCTTTTCCCCCCATCCCTCCTCTCATTTGACACACGAGGGCCAGTTGAGGCCTCCACAGGCAGCAGAAATTATAACGTAAAGGATCACCTGAAAGGAGGACGGGTGCAAAGTTAAGTTCCTGCACCGGCATTTGATTAATCCTGCTGTGAGCCATGCAAAAAAAGTAATATACAAGTAATAATCCACTAGATTTGTGGAAAGAACACTATCACTGCATCCCAATACTAACCATTTCTATCCAATACTCACCAGGCACACCAGCACAATGACAATAGTCAGCTTGAGGTTCTTCATACACATGGCTCTTGCCAGGTTACGACTCGTGGTTTTGAATGTGACCGACTAAATGGAGTGAAGAGAGAAAGTTACTCTGGTGACCACATTTGAGGATAAGTAGCTTACCAGATTTCTGTCAAAAGATTTTAAAAGTGTACACTGCTTAATGCCAAATTCCCTGCAGTAGAAAACAAGTGGGACAGAGAGGGCAGGAAAAACTAAACAAAAAAAACACCACACTTTGAACTCACAGAATCAACCAAATTCTCTGTCTTGTCAATCAGCAATTCCAGCATCTCTCCTCTTTGAGCGACCAAGTCTGTAAAAATGCACAAAGAGAGCCAAAGAAAAAAAAAAGGGATTCATATTAAAGGCTTTGTGAAATCTGACTGATATTTAGGACTTTTTTCCAAATTTTCATGCATAGCTTTTTGTCCAGTGCATTTGGCTTTGGTTAATAAAACCAGTACTTCTGCGCCACTTGTGCATCCACAATCAACTGCAATTATTTAAATGTAAAGACATTTTTTTCTAATTCGATAAAATTGACTTTTGATTGAATCATTATCTCATGAGCATATATCATAGTTTTAAAGAAAAAGGAAACTCATAAGAAGCTCACCTATGTTGCGGACCATAATGCCTTTCAGGTCATCCACCTGCATCTGAGCCTCAGTGACACGATCTGATCCTCGTGGGTCCGAGTGGTGTTTCTACCAAAGAGAAAGACGGAGGACATGGTTGTGATTCCTAAATCTGCTTGTGTGACCTGACAAGTGATAAACCGTCTCAAAGTGGTGCTTGATACGCCACAGCTACAGCACTCACCATCTGAGCGGCGAGCGTTGAGGAGAACTCGCCGTTCATGGCGTAAGGCAGGGCCGTTTGTGCTCGCGACCCGTACGTTGTCTGGAAGCGATTTGAGGGTTAATTTGCAACCATTGTTGTATTCATCTTGTCATATCATGAAAGAGGGAACATGCATGTGTTGTTTATTAAGCAATAAATAATGACAGTTATGGTCAGGGTTAGAACGGAGAAGTTTGGTTCATTAATCCTGTTTTATTTGTCACACTGCCATCCTAAATTGAACGCTAAGGCCCAAGAGGTGAAAGGGCCCAGATGATGAGAAGAAATGTTGGTCAAATGCTGTGGTCTAAGGAAAATGACTTGTATGGCATTCATTCATTTACGTTTTAAAACAGCAGTTTAGTGACACTGGAAAGGAAAGGACAGACACATTAGTCCAATAACAAAAATGTATCGAGAAGGGGGCTAGGATAAAAATATATATATATTCCTCCCAGTCAGGGTCTTAGGTCCTCACCCACTTGTCCTGGGGAAAAACAAAGGAGAGGCATGACGGGGCAGTAATGCTTCACGGTTGTTGGCCTTCTCCCATGCTGACAGTGTTCACCCTGCTCTGCTGTTCAGTCAGCCTCTATATCCATGTCACTTGATTGGGTTGATGGGCTGAAGGTGTGCCCTATGCCCATGCACTGGGTAATACACCCCCTCTATCACCTCCCCCAACCTGATCCTCCTTAGTTATACATTTGAGTAAACTCATAGAGGAGCTTAAGTGATGATAGAGGAGCTTACTCAAATGTTCAATTTCATGTGATTTTAGGGTTGATTCGCCGCCATTGTTTGTACACATCTTGTTTTATTTATTTTATACCTCTAATGAAAAGACTTTTGGTTTCTTTGTATTAAACATTAAGAATAATTGACCTACATAATTATTTGTCACACTTGAATGTTTTGAGTCGAGGAGGTGAAAGGATGAGAAGATCTAATGTTGGACTGTGTTCCAAAGAATATTACTTTAGTTTCATTGCTGTCAGATTTGTTACTATTTTGAAAAAAATAAGCCTTAAGTTATCACTGATTGCGTCCATGTTAGTTTCACCTCAAAGCAAGATTTTAGGGCAGCTTCTCGATTGCACAGAGACATTTTATTTGCAAAAGAAAACCATTGTACAACATTCAATTCCTATTTCAAGGAAGAGTATCCCTAGTTACAGCGAGGCTGAATGCATAAACCAACAAGAGGTGGACTCACCAACAAGAGTGTCACACTTTTGCACCAATAAAGCTCTCAGGACCAGGAAGTTGCAGAGATGGAATGTGCTTTACCCAGATGTTAGTGTACAGCTAGACCAGGGGTCTCAAACTCAAATAAGCTGGGGGCCGCTGGAGGTAAATGGTGGGTTTTTGAGGAATGGTGCACACCATTCCTTTCCAGTGTTCAGTAGTTGACCTACTGTGTTTCCTGCAGGATTTAGTAGACAAGGGTAAAGCGTTTTCTACTATTAAAGTATATTTAGCGGCTATCTCAGCCTGTCATTTGGGCTTTGGTGAGAAGACGATAGGACAGCACCTTTTAGTGTGTTGCTTCATGAAAGGTGCTCGCTGTAAGCTCCCCGTCTCTAGGCCCCTGGTTCCTCTGCGGGATCTATTGGTGGTGTTGGAGGCTCTCTCTCAACACCCGTTTCAGCCTATAGAGGCAGTGGAGATGAAGTTTATTTCCCTTAAAACAGCATTGCTCTTGGCTTTAACCACAGCAAAGCGTGTGAGTGACTCACAGGCTTTATCCGTTCGCCCCTCCTGCTTACAGTTTTCTCCAGGGCTCACTAGGGTCTGAATGCGGCCTAAACAGGCTTTTGAGCCTAAGGTGTTGGAGGCAGCGTCCCACGGTGGAGCGCTCAGCTTTTTACCCACCTCTGTTTTCCTCCTCAGGGGAACGAAGGCTTAACACGTTGTGTCCAGTGCAAGCACTGCATTTGCATGTGAGCAGATCAGCAGGTTTCAGAGAAGCAGATCAGCTGTTCGTGTCCTGGGCCACTTCTCACAAAGGCAAGCCATTGTCACGCCAGAGGCTGTTCCACTGGATTGTGGAGGCCATATCCCTAGCCTATACTTGTAAGGGTTTGCAGCCCCCCCAGGGTCTGGGGGGGTGGGGGGGGGGCTGCATTCCACAAGGAGTATGGCCTCTTCATGGGCCCTGTTCAAGGGTGTTCCAGTGCAGGATATTTGTGCGGCAGTGAGCTGGTCTACACCTCACACTTTTGTAAGGTTTTACAGGCTCGATGTCTCAGGCCGTCGTTAGCACACGCTGTGCTAGAGGCCAACGCGCCAGCGCCCGTGTGATAGTCTTTACCGGGCTAAACAATTTTTGACTTTGGGAATGGCATGCAATCCGGGAGCGGTCTATATCTCCCATAGTGATAAACGTTGGGTTACTTAACGTAACCTCGGTTGTTTGATAACAGAGTGAGGTGTTTCACCAACACATCCCTCCTTGCATTGACACAGAAATAAATGGGTCTAGAATGATTTGCGAGGGGCTGACGACTGTGGTAATATGAGGGGGCGGGGCCCCAGCACAGCCCGACCTGTCTGTCACTGACAGACGTGGTGCCATTGGAGCTTCCTTAGTTGGTCACGCCGAGACGATTCCCATAGTGAAACACCTCACTCTGTTATCAAAGAACCGAGGTTACGTTAAGTAACCCAAAGTTTTCTTTTTTATGGTTTTAACGCTAAAATGGACTATCAAAAGGTACATGGACAAATAGTAATAAGCTTTCAGAGGAAATAGATTTTAATGAAATGTGGTGTAAATCGAGTATTTTTTCAGGTAAACATGTTACTCCATGATATCTTTAAATGGCAAATTGTTGTCTCGTGCTCTTTTAACGCTCTGCATGCCCAGCTACGCTCTAAAACCTTCATTTAGTGATATATTCATGGACAAGACATGTCCCCTTTGCATTAGAGGCTAATTTTAGTTTCAAAAATTCTTGATTTAAAGTAGATTTTTAAGAGACCACAATGGCCGTCTGACTCTTAACCCCCAACCTAGAGAGAATAATGATGGTGAAATGTACGAAGGCTTGTGAATATGCATGGTATCATTAGCCTGGTCACAGCAGATTTTGTTGACATGTCTTAGCAAGGCAAGTACATTAAAGTAGAGTAATTATGTTCACATTCTCTTTAGTGTGTACCAGCAGGCACAATACCAGGGGCCCGCTCCAGCAAAATGGAACATTACTGCTGTAATTATTTACACCTGTTGACCCTGAAATGACACCTCAACAGGGATGCTGTGAAAAGGAATAGAGCCAGGGAAGGAGGAAGAACATTTTAAATAAACAGTATTGTCATTGAACATCTGAGAAGCAAACATTTTATCTGTGTTGATTGTTCGGAGAGGGGAGAACGAGCAGATGTTATTCCACAGTTTGGTAACTGCAAGGCGCCATTGCATAATCATAAGAATATTTGTGTTTATTTAGTTGATGAGCTCTTTGATTTAACAGCAGGACCATATATATATATATATACACACACAATGTGGGTTTTATTGTAAACTACTATCTTTGTATCCTGTCTCCATGGCGACTGAATGCATCGTCCCTCATGAGTGTCATATGGAATCAGACTGCTGGAATGGAATGGAACGGAATTAGACTACTTCCCAACGGAATCAGATGATTTCAGTCCCTTACTGAGTTCAGAGCGAGCAGGTTCGATTTTTTCTCCAGAGAATTTATCAGCGACAACTGTCCGTTACAGACCGAAGTAGCCTTTGAACGATTCAACACCCTTCTTCAAAGACCACATCAAGTCGTTTAGCATCCAAACAACAGCCTTTTTCAAGGCTTTCAGCCTTTTTACAGGCTTTCCAACAGTCTTTTTAAAGACTACACAGAGTCGATATCGACGAACAAACAACCTTTTTTAAGTGTTTTTATTATATTTCACCATGTCTCGCGGAAACAACCGCAGACCTAGAGCTCGCGCTCCTCTGCTTGGGTGTCCTCCGTCAGGATACGAGGAAAATATAGCACTATCTCGTGCTAGCAACACCGTCCACACCATGATAAGGCTGGTGAGCGACCTCCGAGCCTCCATGGACACCGAGAAGGCCGATATGTTGAGCCGGCTACATGAACAAGAGCTGGCCTACGAACGCATGGTTTGCGAGTACACATCCATGGTTTCAGACCAAAAGCTTCAGAACCAGCAACTAATAGAGCAGAACAGGTGTTTGGTTTTGAAGCTCACCGAGACAGAAGAACAACTTGCTGTCAATACTGCTGAACTTAAGGCCAGTCACGACACCTGCCAAAAGCATCGAGCTCTGGATGACCAGCAACGGTCCACGGCATCCGAAGTAACACAGTTACTCTCTGAAAATAATCATCTGCAGGAGAAGCTGCAGCAGCAGCAGGCCAACAACACAAAGTTGGAAGCAGAAAACGTGCAGTTGATTATGGAGAGAGAGGCTGTGAGGGAGATTCTCCGTTTGAACAAGTCCGATCTGGTTTTGGAGATCAACGAGACCACAGAGCACCTCGCTCTCAAAAATGCTGAGCTCGAGGTCCACAACGACACCTTGCTGCAAGACTTGGTAGATCTGGAGGAAAGGACCACAAGCGAACTGATTTGCCAGCAACAGTGCTTAGAGTCCAAAGTCACCGCCCTAGATACCAATAACATCTGTCTAGCGCTCGAGCTGCAGCAGCACCAGGCCAACGAAGAGCTGTTGGAGGCAGAAAACATCATGCTTAAGAACGAGAGGATTCCTTGCCTGATCTCAATGATCCATCAGCTGGAAAATCTGATGGCAATCAAAGCCCAAGAATTTCAGGTTGAAATAACTTTACTTGAAAACATTTGCTTGTACTCTAAGAAAAAGAGATTGGGCACTTTTGGGAGACGGATGGAAGACCGTAAAACAGAAATGGATAAAATGAGGCAAAAAATGCAGGACATGGAGTAACACCTTCTTCATCTCCCCCACATCCTGTACCTCATCCATTTCCCCCGCTCCCGTTCCACCTGCGCTTCACAGCGCACACAAACACACACACACACACACACACACACACACACACACACACACACACACACACACACACACACACACACACACAAACACACACACACACACACACACACACACACACACAAAAACACGTACACACACACACACAAAAACACGTACACACACACACACACAAAAACACACAAACAAACACACATACACACACACACACACGCACACAAACACACACACACACACACACATCTGTGGGTTTTTCCATCTATTGGTTTCCCACATAAAAAAAAAAACCTCCTCCGTGAATCGCCACCTTATCGTGGTGGAGGAGTTTGCGTGGCTCAGTGATCATGTGATCTGTTGTCTCTGTGGCACGAGCCCCTTGTTGGGCGGCCCAAGGTCAACACGTCTCAGGGGAGAGTCCAGACTAAGAGCGATTCAACAAGCCTGATGTTTAGCGGCCCACGAAGCACAGTCACCTGGTTTATATTTTACTGATATGATTATATTACAAAAATAAACTTACAATCACCTTTTATATGTCTGTCTTTTGTGATTTTTCATCATCCCACTTACGCTAGTATGAACACTGTACCAACATGTTTTCTCTGGATTAACGTCAGTTGCGCTTCGCTAAGAGCAGTGGTTGAATAAATTATTCCACTGAGTAAGAGGTTTTAAAACATGTAAGTTTAGATAGTTCCTAAGTGATTAAATAAAAAGACACACTTTTAACAAACCTCTATTAAACCCTTATTATTACAGACTTATTGAATTACTGTGTTTTAAAGTAGTCAGGTTTGCTTTTCCAGCAACAATATCATGATTTATTCAAAGACTCCAGGACAGACGGTGGTGGTAGAGGACCAAATCGGCCCAAAACCCCCCCCGCCATCATTAAGCTTTGCACATTGAAAGTGTCCCTTCACAGACTCACGGTACTCTTTACTCACACTGTAGGAAGTAAAATGTAAATATGTGCTCACAGTTAAATACCGTAACTCTTCCCATACTAATACTTCATCACTGTTAATTTAGATCTGACTTTACTTTTGAAACACAACGAATGCTGCAAACAAAAGTTGCGATGTTAGCCTTGTTGTTGAGATTTCAAAGAGCCCGACCGCTCCCCCCGGAAGTGCTTTTAGGAGCCCCAGAGGGGGAGGAGCGGGGGGGTCGAGTTCCATATTGATTAGGCAAATATTTGTGTTTTCATGTGTAACTGAGTTTGAGTGGCTCAGTGATCCTGTGATCCGTGTTCCCTGTGGCACGAGGACAACAACGGGTCTCAGGGGAGAGTCCAGACTAAGAGCAATTCAAAGACTCTGGTGTTTATCGGCCCACGAAGCACAGTCACCCTGACCAGGCCAGGGACAAAAAGGACAGCGGCCCCACGCCCCCACGTTCTGGAGGGTGGAACAAAAAGAAACGATAATGAAGTAGTTCTTACAGCCTAATATCTATATTTCCCAAGTGTTTAAAAACGTTTAAAAAAAGATAACACATGCCACAAGACAGGCCGGGTGAGCTCTATCTCGAACCTCTTTAGTTTCACGCCATCTTACCGCCCAGGCTCCAAGAATATGAAGCCAGATTGCCGTTTTTACCAGTTCGAGAGGGAGGACACCTCCAGTGACCCCTCGCCGCCCACCGTCTCCATGTCCCAGCGAGTCTGCGCACCAGAGTGCGGCCACTCCTCCAGACTCAACTGCCGCCCAGAGGTCAGGCGGACGGTCAGCTTCCTCAGGCAGCGCTCGTGGCGGCCATCCCTCGAGAGGGACACGTCCCCAGCTACGACGTCCCCTTCCGAAGCCTCGGCGGCCGTCGCCGGTCACACATATCACTGGATATTGTTACCGGTCTGCTCTCCTAAGTTTTTGTTTATTAAACATGACGACTCGTCTAAATCGATCTTCGTCGACAAAGAGGACGGGGGCCCTGTTAAATATCAGCGTCAACATGGACAGTCATCTTTGTTATCAGTTTTGAAGGGTCCGAGTGTTGCCTCTTGTGCCCTCAGGTACTGTTTGGTGCCTTACTGGTTTACTGCGTTCCACCTCGCTCACACCTGCGCTCTACCGCCACTCAGGTCAGCGCTGCCTCCCTCTGCTGCTCAGTGGAAGTACTGCAGGCAGTGCAGTTTATTTACCTTCTGCTTTCTGACGCTAGAGGTCAATGTTTGTCATGTTTTAAGTTGGTAATTGAAACATCAGTTGATGAAGAAGAGGTTTTAGAACCGCTCATGTTATTGAAACCCACACCGACCTCTCTGGGTTGAGTTCCCAGGAGAACACAGCACCTTCGCTGTGGACCACCCGTATATGATTGGTGATAAATAAATAAATAACGTTTTTTTCTGCCTTTGTATCACCTTTTTCACTTTTATTAGCCTACACTTAAAGCTGTTGGTGAGAGTAGTTATAAAACAATAAAGAGGGTTAGAGGAAGGATGAACAGACATCCTTGGGTTGTCAGAAACACACTTTTGCCGGGGACCTTTTAGTGCAGAGGGTCAATACCTCTGTATGAAGGCAGTCATATAACTGTCATCAGAAGGTGCTTTATGACAGGTGTGGTGAGAGGGTGGCAGGGACCCCCACCATCTACAGATGGGATGAGCAGACACAATTTGCCCGGAAAATCCCCAAGGCCCGATAGGCTTGTCATTCACTATATGCAAAAAAGTGTATGTAACCACTCCCACCCCAAAGCATGGATTTAGGTATTTGGGAAGTTTGCAGTGCACAGCTACAGAGTTTAAGACACACCACGATCCTATTTTGCCATCCCTGAGCGACGATGGAACACTTTGGTGGGGAGTAATGTGTTGATTACATGTTGTAGTAAAACAAGCATTATACTTAAAAGTATATTTTCATTATTCCTTCCATTATTTAGGAATCCTAAAGATTGTGGAAAGTTAACTACAAAAAGAGTGTAAACAGACCGCCAGCTCGAGCTAAGAAGTCTTGAAAAAATACAAAACAAGTCGATGCATTGAGTGATTTACTAATAGCCACGACTAGTAAGGTGGCCCTGGATGGTAAGGACTTGAACAGCATTATATAATAACAGTATGCATTCTTCCAGACTGAATCCAGACAACAACCGATGAATTGTCACAAGATTAGTACGAATACTGCTATTAACTTTAGTGATCCTCTACCTTTCATCTGCACCTGCAGTTTAAGATTAAATCGCTCCATGATGTTTATGATCAAATGTCTGCAACACTGCTTGGATTTTCCAATGACCTTTCCAATACAAAATGTGTTGAGTACAAATTTTCAAATGCTATCAATCTTCCAAATTATACAGTGAACAATATCTGCCATTAGTAAAAAAGAATCAAAGAGCATCTCCCAAAAGCTGTATACAATCACTCCACAAAACAAAGACGAGAAGTCATCTGTTATCTATTCCCTGAGCGTCCAATAATGTGCTGGAGGCGATGGAGTAGGATGGTGTGATCTACTGTGTCAAAAGCAGCTGATAGGTTCAAAAGGATCAGTAACGATGGGGAGCCACCATTGTTTATTCTGAGTTGTGCACTATGTTGTACGTCGTTTAATGGAGAAAGCAACCTACATATTTTCAACATTTACACAAAGCTTTTCAGTCATTGAGAAAGCTAGCGGCTAGCGATGCTAGCAGCGCTGCATCAGTTAGTCGGGGAAATCCCATTTAAACAGGACAGTCATGTTAACTTCTGACTGGTTGGTATTGTGTTAATTTATGCTCACTAACATGTTACAGCTGTCTGAGGAGTTTCTTAACCGTTGTTATTAATTAACGAGAGAATCCGCGCAGCAATTATTAACCCAATGAATCCGACGCTTTTTTTGATTTACATCTGAAGAGATCATCAACTGGATCAGATTTTATTATTTCCAATCTGGCTGTACAATAACTAAATAATTACATGATTATGAACCACATGATGCCAAGAAGCAAATATATACACAGTGTAAAAAGTGCATTGTTTTAACAGAAAGAACATGGGCCAAACATCCTAGCAGAGGTCAAAAGGTGAAAGGGATCAGGATTTGCTTGCTAATGTAAGGGTTGAATAATTATTACATCTTTGAGTCAATAATATGAATTAAATGTACTATATTTATTTGTATGATCAAATCTGGTATTTTACAACACACATTTTAGAATATACAACTGTGATTGGCGGTAATATGTGAAGGAAATCCAAAAATCTGCGATTTCAAGCAAATTCATGACACCAACAACATTGTTCATTGGACACTCGCCACTTAAGATGTACTCTATGGTTTTCTGTCAAAAGTTAGTTTTCAGTAATACAACAGGGGACCAGACACTATTGTGGGGTTCCTTCTTGATGGATCCGCAACGTGTTATGTACACCCAATAGGTCCCATTTGTGACTTTCAAAGGAAAAGCAGGACAACTAACTAAGGATAATTAAGCTATCTCTGTGCAGATCATTAGCATAGCAATCTGAATGGATGAAATACGGCAATAGGTTTAGGGCAATATCTTAAACCAATACATCAGGCCACTAAGTGCATGAGACAAAATGAATGTACCAGACTAGTATAAGACAACGTTCTTGTTTTTTAGATCAGTTTTAGGCAACCTGGCTGCTATCCATTATTCTGGGAATGAGGTGGGACTCCCTGTCCGAAAGGCAAGTCAATGTGCACGCTATCAAAGAATTGGCAAAGAAGGAGGCAGGAGGAGGAGCAGCATTCGTCTTCCATCGATCTTGAAGGTAGAGAAGGGGAAGGAAAGTTTCCATTTGTGTCCACTTGCTGGCAGCGTCGAACAGGTGCACCTCTTCCTTTTCCCCCCATCCCTCCTCTCATTTGACACACGAGGGCCAGTTGAGGCCTCCACAGGCAGCAGAAATTATAACGTAAAGGATCACCTGAAAGGAGGACGGGTGCAAAGTTAAGTTCCTGCACCGGCATTTGATTAATCCTGCTGTGAGCCATGCAAAAAAAGTAATATACAAGTAATAATCCACTAGATTTGTGGAAAGAACACTATCACTGCATCCCAATACTAACCATTTCTATCCAATACTCACCAGGCACACCAGCACAATGACAATAGTCAGCTTGAGGTTCTTCATACACATGGCTCTTGCCAGGTTACGACTTGTGGTTTTGAATGTGACCGACTAAATGGAGTGAAGAGAGAACGTTACTCTGGTGACCACATTTGAGGATAAGTAGCTTACCAGATTTCTGTCAAAAGATTTAAAAAGTGTACACTGCTTAATGCCAAATTCCATGCAGTAGAAAACAAGTGGGACAGAGAGGGCAGGAAAAACTAAACAAAAAAAACACCACACTTTAAACTCACAGAATCAACCAAATTCTCTGTCTTGTCAATCAGCAATTCCAGCTTCTCTCCTCTTTGAGCGACCAAGTCTGTAAAAATGCACAAAGAGAGCCAAAGAAAAAAAAAGGGATTCATATTAAAGGCTTTGTGAAATCTTACTGATATTTAGGACTATTTTCCAAATTTTCATGCATAGCTTTTTGTCCAGTGCATTTGGCTTTGGTTAATAAAACCAGTACTTCTGCGCCACTTGTGCATCCACAATCAACTGCAATTATTTAAATGTAAAGACATTTTTTTCTAATTCGATAAAATTGACTTTTGATTGAATCATTATCTCATGAGCATATATCATAGTTTTAAAGAAAAAGGAAACTCATAAGAAGCTCACCTATGTTGCGGACCATAATGCCTTTCAGGTCATCCACCTGCATCTGAGCCTCAGTGACACGATCTGATCCTCGTGGGTCCGAGTGGTGTTTCTACCAAAGAGAAAGACGGAGGACATGGTTGTGATTCCCAAATCTGCTTGTGTGACCTGACAAGTGATAAACCGTCTCAAAGTGGTGCTTGATACGCCACAGCTACAGCACTCACCATCTGAGCGGCGAGCGTTGAGGAGAACTCGCTGTTCATGGCGTAAGGCAGGGCCGTTTGTGCTCGCGACCCGTACGTTGTCTGGAAGCGCTTCTTAACTTCGCTGAGGAAGCTGAATGCGCGCGACCGCTCAAAGTCCTTCAGACCAAAAAAAGAAAGTATGCGAGTCACTACTTTATGTAGATTCCTACTGTGTATTGTTCTCCTTGTTGTTGTGGAAGCTTAATATATCACTTGAAAAAAATGGGTGGAGATGCATTCGAGTCCAATACCTTACATTTTACTTTCTTCTTCATGTTCAATTTGTTACATAAAGTACGATTCAAGGGACCCTTCTAATCTAACGTTAAACTTCCCACTCACCCCGACACAAAAATATTTACAAAGATAGCTGAGCTAATTCTGTACTTACGTCATCGGTGATACACAGGTATATGATTCTGTCATGGCAGATGTAATGAAAGAGATAGCTGTAAAAGAATAAGACAAAAAAAGTCAACAGTGTTTCCCCTAGGTTTAAAACTGGTGCTCTCTGGCTCTCAACAATACATAACATAATAATTCATAGCACGCAGTTTAATGCAACATGTTTCTATGAAATCATCAACTACCGATGGACCATAATAAAGACGGCGGAAACACTAAATAACATCTCTCAAGCATTCCAATTTGAGAGGCGGCGTATTATTTTTAGAATTTTAGTAGTTTTTCTGCTTCAAAATCCCAATTGTGTGTCTACCTTGTGTGCCAAGACTTGTCAGTAGCTCTACGTGACTGATTTCTGTCCTTTTAAATGGCGCATTGTTGACGTTTGCAATTGGCCTTTACCTAATGACAAGCCTGATATTGTGTGCATATTATTAGCTGACGAAGTTTACGCCTTCACAACATGAGCATCAGCGAACAGGCATTGCATTCAGCACTTTTCTTTTACCCGATTCTGATCAAATCACCACTCGTGCATATTAGTAGGATATCAGCTTTCCTCAACTTGGATTGACATGCTGTGTGTAAATCTCACCTGCCGTGGCTGTAGGTCAATTTGTTATTCTCTGATGGGATTTTGGCTAATATCTGTTCAGTCACTTCCAGGAAGTTGCCGCCACACCAAGCGTGCTTTGCCAGGATGGTGGTCCCACGAGCCACCACGGCAAACAGGATTGCCATGGCAACAGCTGGGGTTTCCGCTCAATTACTCGCTACAACACCAGAACAGCGAGGCTTTAATGACAGAGCTACAGGCCAGTAGAACGGCCTGGGAAAGAGATTGCTTCACCTAGCATGATCATGGTGTAACGTTACAGATAATACAGAAAGAGAAGCGTGTGTTTGTAAGAAAGATAGAGGCAAACTATAGCTACTAACGTTAGTCTCTCCAAGCCCAAATGGGGCCACCTGTACATTCGTCACGCAAAATGAAAACGAAAGCTAGGTTAACGATGGCAGGAAAACAACATGCACAATAGGTTACAGCGTTGTTGACCAGAATAAATGACGGCGTTTGGTGGGTAACGTTAGCATTTTTCCGCAATGATGTTAGTGTTACTCGTTTCTAGCAACGGTGCTGGAGCCACTCACGGTTATGAATAATAATGCGCCCAAAACCTCGACGTATCGGCGCTGTTCAAAGCAGCCAAAGTGGCGCAAAACCAAACATCTAACGGAATACCATCTGCTAGCAGGCTAGCTAATCCCTTTCGAGTGACTTCTGCTTTGAAGCTCCCCCAGACCACCTGACAGGAAAACGAATCCACACCTATGTTATGTAGATAGTTAATGTAGTTCTCACCACATTCTTTAGGCTACGTACTGAGCTGAATTGTTTGGTTTCAAGAACTACAGTTTTAACTTCCTGTTATGCTGTCATTCGTCACATGTTTTTATACCCACGTCAAAATATGGCGACGGTTTGTAGTCCAGGTTGGTAGTTAAGCCCCTTTAACGGTCTTACAGGCAACCTAGTAGTTGCTGCAATGAATACGTGTTACTCTGGTGTTTTTGTTCAGCAAAACAGAGCTGTTGACAAAACTAATGAAATACATTACATCCTTACCGTAAATACACTTAATGTATATGTCCACTGTAAGCAGCGTGACAAATCCTCAATCTTCTTTCCTGTCTGTCAGATTACACTCAGGGCGCAACACCCTCTGTATCTGTAGTGACGTACGGGGTCGGAACGTGAAGCATGGCTGGTGAAGGCGAAAAGAAACCTGTGCTGGAGATGGTAAAGTTACACTCCTTATGACCTTTGCCCCTGTAAAGTCACTCGTATTTCTCATTGTAAGACTCTGTTAGTAAGAATACATATTTTCACAAAAATCATCGTTTTAATTGACCTACAGTATCTATGCCGCCCGTAAATGCCTCACGTGCGAAGCTAGCATAAGCTAGCAGTTAGAAAGCAATCTTTGCACCTTGAAATCATTACTAACGTTACATTAAAAGCTGCTCTCATTAGTGCAACATGGGTAGTTTCGTAGACCTATGTTGAGAGATGCATCGAGCTAAGCTAAACCTAAAGTATTTCAATTCATCTACTTTACATTTTCTTTTTAGTTCATAGCGGTTTCACAGTTCCTCCACTGGGGGGCAGTATAGAAATACAACCAACTGTGTCCCCACTCTCTCAGTATGCTGGTCAACATGTTACACTCATACTTGTCAATGTGATTCTTAATGAATGCATATCCATGTGATTGATTGTCTGTCCCACTCAATACTGTAAGAATATAATGTTTCGGTTTCGAGTTGAATTCGCATGGTTGTGTTTTATGCTATAGTAAATACTTCATATTTTTTGGTTTTAGGTCCAGGCCGATGGGGCTGATGAAGGGTGTGTGACATTTGTGCTGCATAATGAAGACCATACACTAGGCAATTCCCTCAGATATATGATCATGAAGACGTGAGTTTTTGCTTTCAACTAAACATGGCCTCACATGGTATGACTTTTTTTTGTTACAATAGATTTAACCCAACCACTCCCATGTGGCCTGTTTGAATAATGACTGATGGCTATTTTGTGTGTGATAATAATAAGAATAATTTTGATATTCTAGAGAGACGGTTCTCTGTGCGTGTTTTTGTTCTCAGTTGGTGTCAGCTGGGAATAAAGCTAACACATCTCCGCCCATTTTAAGCAAAACATTGATAATAATCACAAATTTTGATTCCATTGTCCTGTTTTTTTTCCCGAACAGCGTGGATGTGGATTTTTGTGGCTACACCATCACTCATCCATCCGAGAGCAAGATCAACTTTCGCATTCAAACACGAGGTGAGAGACTCTCTTTCAAAAAAAAAGTATACAACGTGACAATAAAAGTGCTCAAAAACACAGTAAACTAAAGGTATACTCCCTCTTATGGCTAAATAACACAAATGATATGTGTATATATACACACACACACACACACACACACACACATATATATAAAATCCAATAGGTTTCATGGGATCTTGATCTTATTATATTTTAAACGTTACAATGCATTATCAATATTTACAATTTGCATTCCTTCCTTGCTGCCTTAAAGTGGTTATTGTTACCAAGGCAACAAGTGCAAACTGGTCTTGGCCCATATTATCTGGACGGGAAGACATTGTATCACTTATTTGCGTTTTATGACTAAACCAATTACAACTAACACTACTAATACTCTCAATGGCCGTATAGTATTGTATTGCAATCAGTTCACATGTGCACACATGTCGAGGAAACCCCGACAGCAAACGTTTTGGGGCTTGTAATGCAGAGTAAACACGTTCATTGCAGTCTGGTGCATTCACTTGTCCTCTCAGCTCAGCGGCTGACTTTGTGCAACACAAAAACAAACACACCTATGCACACAAACTCTTGATCTTGTCGCCAGAGAATTTTAAACACTTCTCTTGTCACAAAAATGAAATCCTTCATCGGCTTTGGACAAAGTGTCTCCAAATATCAGGAGCCTCAACCATCAGGTGAAAGGACTCAGAGAGAGTTATGAAACAACTTGTTTTTGTTGTTGAGCCACGTATCAGGATGCCAGGATGCTTTATGATTCCTGCTCTGATTAAAGCAAACATACTATGTAAACAGTGATAAGAAACATGTCATGTGAAGGGACAGATTTGTTGTTTCATTGTATTGACAGTAATGGAATGTGGCGTTGGTTGCGGTGGCTTTCTCACCGTATCCTCTTGTCTGTTTCAGGCAGAATTCCAGCTACGGAGCCGCTGCGGAGGGGCCTGAATGAGCTCAGTGATGTTTGCCAACATGTTCTCAACACCTTTCAGGTGAGCCTGCCCATCACTTACTGAGATAGACTGGCCGGTAGTGGTTCAGCATGCATCCATCTAAGTAGGTGCAAGAAAGATTTGGCTCACAAGTAATCATTTCCTGTGATTTGCCACCGAAAATTAGATGCAGGTTGACCTCTATCGAAAGCTTGTGTATTGTACCTCACCTTATTGTGTCATCCGGTGAACCTAAAGATTAGTGAGCCACGGGTGGCCTGTATCTCTCCACACGGGGAAGCAAGCAAACTTTAAAATCCACACATGTCATGATAATAATGCCGTGTGTAACACAGCGTCTGTTGGGCTCTGCACATTAGTCCACAGTGAGAGGCGAGCTGCTCTTTGCACTGCGTCAACTCCAATTCAAACAACGCTGCCTTTCATTTTGTTCCAGGCGAGAGTCAATGAGTTCAAAGAGAGGCAGGAGGAGCCGATGGAATGAAGAGCCTTTCGAATGTTTGTCTGCGACGCTGCCAGACACAACTAAAGATGGATCCCCTTAATATCGCCCTTTTTTATATCTATATATTTATGTACAACTCCGCTCACTAAATCAGTTGGTCATGTCACATTTAATCACTTGTACAGTTTTCTTTTTTTTTCACACTATTTTGGGATCGATGTGCGATACGTATGTTTATGGAATCTCTGTTAGAAATACAGGCCATTAAATGAAATCAAACAATATTGTTTTTCTTCTTTTTTGATCATTCTGACAGGAAACCTGAAATTCTCCTCTCCCTCCTTTTTGAAGACGTATTTGTCGGCCGTAGGAAGATGTGGAAGCTTTATGTCCTTATTAGAAAAGGAATGTGGTGGGTGGGGGGGATTGGTGTGGTTCTAGGAAGACATACGACTGTAAATTAAGAGGGCTTAATTTTTTTTTCTTCGAAGTTAATCATGTGCTGCCAGTCACATGGGTCCAAAAATGAAGCCTGCCTTTTTTTTCCAGCAGCACCTCTAAAGCTCACCAAACACCTTTTCTGTAGTCTGTTCCATCATGACAGACACATCTGCTTTTTCAGCTAAGCTAACTGTTTCCTGCGCATGGCTTCATTTCTAGTGTCACCCGACAAGAAAACGAGTAAAAAGTAAAAAGAAGCATAAGTGAAGGATTTGGCTCAAAGCAAAGCACACAGGTCATTAAAGTCAGCTGACCCAGTCACAACAGTGGCTCTTCTTATTGCAAACAAATGAAACTTTGATTTGGTAGAAGGAATGTGTTTTACCGTGGTCATGTATTCTTTGATGACAGGAACTGCCAATGTAAATTTTATGCTCATTTCATCTTTTTACTGCATCAGCAATTTTCAAGCACTCTCAGTGTAAGAGGACGTCCCCAAAACCTTGCATGTCACATGTTCAAAACCACATCGCGTTGGTCCAACGGTCAACGCTGGGACACTGCTGTGAAGCAAAGTATCTCTAGGCAATAGAATAACTAAGATAAAATAAGTGTTATTTTTGTCTGTTTGATGGTGCAGCTGAAGATCAACAGGGAGAGAATGACATTCAGCAGAGGACTGTGAGTTGGATTCAATTGCGAGGATGCTGCTGGACATTGGTTGTTTAATGTGGTTTTGGTAAAAAAAATGTCCCGACGCTTTTAGTACATGAAGTCCTCACTCCGGTCAAGTTTTATTTAAAACCCATTTTGTGTATTTTTTGTTCACAATCAATAAGCGTTTCGTTGTTTTTCCTTCAGATGTCTCATAATGCAGCACTTGTAAAGTTGTGAGTCTGATTTGTTGCACTAATTATTACATTTCATGCAGTTATATTCAGTTGGTGTTTTTCCTTCATCAGGGTCTAAATGCAGTGTATGTGGGTGTGACCCCAGGGGTCGTTGACTATGAACAGGACTGTGGTTTTTAAGACTAAGAAAGAAAATAAACACGGCAGTTTCCAAGAAACCAATGAAAAAAAAAAAGCTCTTGGGAAGATCTGGCTGACGTGAAAGGTCTTTTGGGAGATTTGGCAGCTATATCTGTGAATCTGCTTCTTGAAACTGGACCATGTGTAGTTGTCCAAAGCAATCTGTTTCCACCAGTAAACGCCTTGTAAAAAGTAATTTGAAACATGGTTTCTTTTAAGATACTGTCTGAAAGGAGATGCAATCTAAACTAACCCTGTTCTTAAGAAATACAGTGACAAGTAGCCTGTGGCGATCTGTATCACAGATGATTATTTTTGTTCCTCTTGTCAATGGTGCAGCGCTCTGTTACACCACAGCTGTGCACCACTTTTAAACCCAGGAGTGGAAAAAAAAAAAATAATCTTAGAAGCGTATTACATGATGCATGAACAGTAAAGGTCAAACTTTCTCTGTTAATAAAACTGTGACTCACCGAGATGCCCTCAAGTTGAACCACTTAGAACATCTCCTATGACAGCCATAACTTCAATGTGCTTCAAAAGAAAACAAAAAGATAAGACACAAAGTTCTTTCTATCATTAATTATAGTGATTTATTGACAAAACAAAATGTTTTTAAAACCAGGTTTTTATCTGGTCATCTATGCCGAGCATCAGGAGAGCGCTTCGGGCTTAAACTGTACCAAAGACTTTAGAGATACCCGGGCTGAGAGCGTGAGCCGGATTTAGGAAAAGTACATCCTCTGTTGGGATTTTTTGTGCTTGGGGCCCAAGGCAAGATGGATGCCAGAAGGTGGATGGACTCCACAGCATTGAGTGGAGAGTTGTGGGGGGGGGGGGGGGGGGGGGGGGGGCGTTTAGCTCCCACTGGTTCTGACATGCACCAGGTGACCAGATGATCGATCTCACCCGTAGACACACTTGTTCAGCAGCTTGACAGACTGGAGATGAGCAGTAGTAACCTTAGATATAACCCCCCCCCCCCCCCCCCCCCCCAAACTCAAGATGTATAGATTCAAAGCCTACCATGAACATTGTAGCTTCGTTGTCATCAGTCAGAGCAGCTGGTGTAGTGTAAGGCGCGGAATGAGCCTCACGGGGTTAAATTGAAATAGCCACATGTTTTGCTTTGTCTTGTTACAGATGTCCTGCAGAGGAACACAAGCACTTACCCGGTGGTGGCAAAGGGAGAGTTGACTGAAACGGAACAAATAAATGCAGAAAAACTTTTTTTACCGAAGCTTTCGGAATCCACAATTGTACATCCAATGTTAATGTCACTTGTCTACGTGCATGACATCGTGTACAAGTTAGATAGAATAACTGCTCCAAGGCTCTGGTCAAATACCCCCAAGAATCTTTAATGTGTGCAGATACTGTATATTGTATAACATGTGAATAGTTTATATGCAATGAGACTGCATCACTACTAACTGGAAATTACCCTGAATGCATTCACACTATTTTAGTAAATAAGTCAAACACAAATGCTATAAAACAATATTTATTACAGTATTCTCAACAAATAAGTATAAAGTATAAATGTTATCTTTAAACGACAAGGCCAATATTCACATATTACTTAAAAAATCTTAGCTTGGTTTCACTTTCCAGTACACGATGTCCTCTAAATGAAGCTAACATGGAGCACACATAAAAGGCTTAATGGGTCACAACCTGCTACAGTTCTGTCACAGCGGAAATGGAGAACTTACTGCATGAATCAAATCTATTTCAGTTGTATCTCAGCACACGATTGCCTGGATTACATTCAAAAGGAAGCGACTAGTACATCTAAATATTTTCTATGACCATTACAAACTTCAAATAAACCTAATCCCCACTATAACAACTCCTGTCTTAAACACAAACTGCTCCATATTTGGAGCGTTTTCCTGCCAGGTGCTCTCTCAGAAGACCACTCACTAGACGGAAACTATTCGGGAATATTAAATGGACAACTCAGAAGGTCGGACTACGCAGGCTTCACATCTATTGTGATGTGTACTTCTTAGAAAAATAGAAACCCTTCCTAAGTCTGTGTAAGTCTTACACAGTGGGACAGACAGTTACACGCGTGCGACGACACAAACGCGGCAAGAAGAAAAGATCTCCTCTGTGCAGCTCGCAGTCATCTGGTGTTTTGCAGCATTCTAGAGAAACAGCTGGCGACCACATGACCCGGCGCCGCAATCATTTCCAGATAAAACATTTTGGATGATTGGTTTCTCAACATCTCAGTGGGGCCCCACTATGGTATGATGTCACAGTGGTCCCGGGGGCCCCGGGCAGCTCAACAACAGCTTGTAGTCGATTGTCAGATTATTAGCGTTTGTGTTTCTCTGCTGAGGCAAAGTCGTGCGTTTAAAAAAAAAATGAAAAATACAATTTAAAAACAAGACCCTTTGAAACCAACCACTCAAAATCACAGATTCTCTGTGAGGAATCAAAGCCTCAACAGGCAGCACTTAACTGAGCGGTTTCATACACTGGTTTCATACACTGGTTTCATACACTGGTTTCATACACTGGTTTCATACACTGGTTTGGGGTAATCATCGGTCTCCAGTCATGCTCGTAAATAGTCCTGTACATATATTTACATGCGGCTAATAAACATTCTTTATAAATGTGTCGGTCCACTGAGAAAAGGCTCAGTCCTCTGTGTGAATGCCACACATCCTTGTTGCAGTTAGTATGACTTTGTCTCTCTCTTCAACAGGTACGGTCCTGCGGCTTCCACCTCGCTGCCTCGCTTTTTTTGTCTCTCGCCATCGGCCGGTGGGCAACTTTTGTGTGCGAGTGCGCGTGTGTGTGTGTGTGTGTGTGTGCGTCGTGTGTGTGTTTAGTTTATGAAGAGCTGGTGTATTTCTGACTGGAGCGGGAGCTGGATCGGTCCAGTCCGTTCCCGTGACAAGAGCCCTTCCAGCGTCCTCCGGAACCTCGTTCGTCCAGTGGAGATGTTCTGTAGCACCAGCAGCACAGGCAAGACTGCAAACGCCACACACACACACACACACACACACACACACACACACACACACACACACAAACACACACACACACACACACACACACACACACACACAATATTGTTAGCTTTCTGCTGACTGCGTTTTCCAGTAATACATTGTTTTTATTGCCAGTGTGTACACCCTCCTACCTGGAAGCAGTTTTTAAACTTCTGGCTGACAAAGTAGAGGGCAATCGGGTTAATGCAGGAGTTGAGGGAGGCCATGTTGATGCCGATGTAATCCATCACCAAGAGGAAGCTGGCGGGGTGGGGGGAAAGGGACAGTTGGCCGTCAGGACTACAGGAAGTCGCGGAGAGGGGAACAATGCTCTGGTGACGTCTGCGTGCATCTCGTGTCCACGGTACCTGAGCAGCTCGCAGCGGTTGGGGTCGCTCTCGTCGTAGATGGTTTTCTTCAGAATGCGGCTGAGATGGAGGGGCAGCCAGCAGAGAGCGAAAATCACCACGAGGCAGAACACCGTCTTGGCTACTTCCCGTCGCTGCGCGCGCACACACACACACACACACACACACACACACAAAAGAGATTAATACTGACGCCTCTGTCTTTCCAGGCCTTGTGGCCCCAGAGGATCCAAGGGGGCGGTACCTGTTTCATGTGGTCGTTGAGTGCGATGCGCATGCCCTTTTTGCGGCTGAGCATCTCGCAGGACATGAGTGTGTAGAAGATTCCCGTGCAGGCCAGCGGGAGGCAGAAATAGAAGCCAAACAGCCACCAGTCCTTCACGTCCTGGTAGAACTGGACAGGGAAAGAAGACCTCCTCAAAGAAAGTACAACCACAACAAAAAGTACAATTTATGAAGACTCGAGATGCTGCTGTAGTGTTTAAATTGTTATTGGTAGTGTTTAAATTGTAATATTAAAATATTTTAACTAAATTACAGTAAAAAAGAGTCCTGTTAGCAAAAACAACCTTTAATTTAATTTCTTTATTTATTATTAGTTTATTCTGTGAGTTTTTTATTAATTTTACAGTCTACTCTTAAGATTTTCCTTTTAAATGCTACCTGCCTCGTGCAAAAGCCCTATGGTTTTAGCATAATGTACTGTGACTGATAGCTTTGCACTTCCAGAACTCGAAATCTGGTACAAATACGTTAAATACGTTTTCGGCTGGTTTTGGTTTGCACAAACTTTCTCTTTAAGTAGTCCATCGACTCATGAGAATTATGTCTCATGCAAAAATGACATGAAGCTTCCGTTTCAAATAAGAAAATAACACTTCACGAATGTCGAATGAGTCCCATTCGGAGGATTTTACCTTCATGAAGCTGGTGGTCTGTTCCGGATGGATCAAACACACGCGCAGCTTGGCGCCCCTGTACGGCAACTCCAGCATGTCGTACGCCAGCACCTCGGGGACCGCGAGCATCACAGCGAGCAGCCAGATCAGCGTCACCTCCGCCGCCTTCCACAGAGGGACGCCCATCCCCTTCACCCTGCTCCATGACGTCACTGCGTGGTAGCTACACCAACAGGCATACGCATGGGCCGCATTCAGCACGGACATTTTCTGTGTGTGTGTGTGTGTGTGAAGAGCAGGGGTCCACATACCGGTCAATGCTGAGAGCACACAGGCTGAGGACAGTGATTCCCACTGAGGCCTTTTGGATGAATGGCATCAGCTTACAGATGTACACGCCGAACGGCCAGTCCTGGGCTATCAGCTGCAGGGGAGAGACATTCGGGACAGAGAGGGGGGGGGGGGGGGGGGGGGACATTTGTAACGAGAGAGAAATGTCACCCGTGCGCACACATGGACAGACGTCTTTGAGGGTCCCGTGTCGCTGTGCCAGTGAGCCAGAGTCAGAGGTTACTTCTCGCTGCCAGCTTGTCTCCCAAGGACTCAAAATCAGTTCGGCAGTGTCTTTAATGGAAAGTCCGGCTATACTTGGGATTATTATCACTGGCCCTGTACTTGTCGGCCGCCGCAGTTTGATTTCGAGGCTTTGAAATATTCCGGTTTAGAAAAACGAAAACACTCCTGTTATAAACTCAGCAGATCCTGCGTCTCCTTTAAAGTCTCACACTTAAAAATACCTGAAATGTGGGACCGTAACAGAAAAGAAAAATGCGTCACTCACGGGCAGCCCTCCCGCTCGGCTCACTTAAAGCTGATCCAATCATATTTTGGAAAAAGCAACAACTTTGCCACGTTGCTTCCTGGTTTAACATTTTGGCATTCACTCTTAAGCCCACTGGGTGTCTTTCACATCACGCATGTGTGTGCGAGCGAGGACCACGGAAGAATTTGGTTCAAATCCCGACATCTCGACACTTTTTTAGCTTGGGTGAGCTCTCGCAGTGGAGCTGAAATAGTCTGCGGGTCCTATACTTAAAAAGTTATTCATCAAAAACACAATGTCGGGTCCCATTAATCGACGAGGAAAAAAGAGAAATCATTGACCAAGCGAAGGAAAACACCAGACAGACGTACACAAAGGATTTCTGTTGTCACCTTAAAAACATTGATGGGGATGGCGATGATTATATACAGCAGGTCCCCCAGAGCCAGGCTGCCAATCAGAACATTGGGTCCATTTCTCATGCACTTGTTCTTATACATGATCTTGAGGAGCGTGGAGTTGCCGATGATCCCCACCACAAAGATCAGGCAGGACACGATGGTGTTGACGTACTTGAAGGCGTGCGTGATCTCGGTGCGCTTTAGACACATGGGGGGGTTGGGAGCCGGCTGCCCCGGCTGAGGGAGCGCGAGCGGGGCGGTGGCGTTGCTCCTGGTCGGCTCCGAGGCTGCGGCGCCGCCCCGGGCATCGCGGGCGAACCGGGAAGCTCCGACCCCGGCGGCCACCAGGAGGCAAAGCAGCAGGGAGGCGACGGCCCTCATGCTCGCCCACGCGCACGCGGTCGACTGCGCTTTGGAGGCGGAGTTCTGAGGGTCCTGTAGAAAGAAAGTAGACCAACCGTGAGCATGACAAAGGTGTGTTTTGATGTGCTCCCAAACTTTCGATAGCACAGTTAAAACAAAACAGAATGAGCTCAATCCTTCCTCATGAGGAAATTGGTTCTGAATGAATAGATTTGAAAATAATGAGGAACAGCGTGTCTCCCATGTCTTCTGTGTGTGTGTGTGTGTGTGAGACAGACACGCTCTCTTTCTCTCTCCCCCTGATGACCTTAGCTGGGCTCTGAGCCTCTGGAGAATCATGCGTACCCCCAGGATGCCCCGGAGCATCTCCCGGGATGATTTACTTATCTTTATGGAGACGCTATCAAAACCCAAACACACAGACGGAAGATATGAAACCCTTCAGGGACAAACACTTTGCTTTTGATGCTCACATCTATAAAGCGTACTTACACCTCCTGCAGCCCCCACGCACCCAACTGGCATTTATGGCCGCACGGGGCTCAGAAACACAAAGGCTGGTTCTATTCCCACACACAAAGGGACAAAGTCACATGGATGCACTCACACATGTGTCACAAGAAATCTGTTCTAAGAGGGTTTTTTTTTGTCCCTACACGTCCTCCGTATCATCTGAATAATGCCTTTGTGTTGTGTAACATGGAGCCTCATTAGGACATGTCAAAGAAACCTTGTCTGATCTAATTGGAAAGCTGGGGTTTTAGCAGACGGATCCTCTGAATCTAATATATTTGACTTTAGAAACCATTTCTGACCTTGAGGTCTGCTGGCTTCACTTCTAAAGACGGGGAGGGGGAGAGTTGCCAACTACTAAGGTTTGAAATGAAGGGGCAATTAGTGGTTTAAAAAAAGTGAGTTTGTGAGGGGAGGGAGGAGCATGAAATACTAGAAAGAAATGTGAAAAACATTTCACACACAAGGAATGACAGTTTGATGCTCTGAGCTGTTTGGTTGGACAAAAGGCGGAAAAAGGAGAAGAGGGTGGAAGAATTAGATAAAGGAAAAGAGGGAGAGCCGAGGAACTTTGCCTCCGAGGACAGGAGTCACGAGAGTGACCCGGAGGCACTACATTTGGGGAGAGCCGATGAATTAGCACAATGGATTCTATTTAAATGGCGAATTTGAGAAATACATTTTCCTGAATGGGACTTTGAGCCAGAGCTTGTAAGATGGAATGGCTTGATTATGTTATTAATTTTAGGTTTGTGGCTTGATAAGTTGACGAAGATAAAGCATAACCAGATATAGAAACTAGATAACGACTTATCGACATCTAACACAAGAGAATGCCCCCCAACTACACCTATTCTAAACTACTGGTTTGAGCTTAAGGAATAATTTCTTAATGCAAATTAAGAAAGATGCAGTGCAGAAGATACAAGAACATCTACTACTCAAGCAAAGTAGAAATACGGCACCTGAGTGAATGTACTTATTACTACGGGTGGGTCTATCAGCAGAATGTGTGCATCATCATTTAAAGCTTCTTAGAAGTAACTTAGAACTGATTTAAGGCCCGAGTCGTTCCTTTTGCACGACCCAGGACTCCAACTTCCAACATAAAGAGACAGCCCTGATGTCACGCCATGACTTCTGCAGCCACCTTTATTGCATGCAGGGACATTTCAAGTCAGTGCCAAAATTACAGTTCTCAAGACAGGAAATTCAGAGAATACTTTTTACCCATTGGCTTTAATATGAAGAGACCATGCAAAACTAAATGGTCAAACGTGTATGAGATTTAAACTTCATACGGCTGCTGTGTCACAATGACAGTAAAAGAACTTTGGTATCGCATCCTGGACATAAGTGAAAAGGGTTTTTTCATGAAATGGAATGCAAATGTCCTTATAGGAAGCAAAGAATAAGAAGAAAAGTAATAACAGGAAATCTGACATTCCTGTCTCAAGGTTGCATTGAGAGAAACACCTTGTGGTAAACGGGAGGGCTGCTTGTGGAGAAGAATGCACACGGCATACAAAATGGATCACAGGAAGAAAACATTCTAATTCTGGAGGTAAAAAATACAACAACATCCTCAACAACAATTTGGGGATATTTGCAAATAAAAATGTATTCAAAAAAGACCTTCCCTATTGACTTAGATACCATTGCTTGAAATGGTGGAGCAATCACTAACTGCCGAGGGGCTGCAGGAGCACAGCTGCAGATGTGCAGATGCAGCTGTGATCTCCGGTATTTTTTCTTTTGTTTATTTCCTCTCTAAATACAGCTTGGGGATCTGGACAAAATCGCATGTCGACATATAGATTATTTTATATCTCGATAACGATGCATATCGTGATACCGCAGGTTTTCTGGTAATTCAATAAATAGATATTACAGTTATGTTATTGAAAAACATGACGCATTTTCTCACTCAAATTCGAACTTTGGTAGAAAATAATCCAGTTAGCTAAAAAATGTGCGTTATTATCTGCTTGTTACCATCAAATAAGACGCTGTAATTGTAACTTGCATTGACACGATATGACAATATGACAGAGGATAATTTATAATGCTAAATTATCCACCAGGCCTATGAAATCTGGCACGTTGCAGCTATGAGTACGAGTTTTTTTTTTTCTTACTTAGGCTGCATAGGTTAAAACTTTAGTGAATATTTTAAGGAAACCTTAAGAAAGAGACCATTTTCAGGAAACCTTAACTCGGGGCCCTCTGTAGAAAGCTGCACACACTTACCTACATCGTGAAATCAAAAAGTGTGTGACCAGCGTGGACAGATCATGCCGTGCTAATGCGAGCTAACAGAGCAGATCCTCTGCATAAGTGCATGAGTATGATGTTGTCATGACAGCACAAAACATTCAAGCACCAAAAAAATCAATAAATCCAGTGCAAAAGGAATGGTGAAAAGGAAATGGTAGCACTTCATAAAAAGGAAAACATCATATGAAACGAGACCTAACAAATGATGATAGGGCCATGTATCATGAAAACCTGTTGTCCACCATTCACAAATGAATGGGTCACTTTGACTTTGTGATTAGTTCACACTGAATAGATGATAAGCGAAGGAATGCTATACACACTGACTGCATTAATTGACGTATAACCCATTAAGCTGAAATGCAGTAGTACACGTTCATTTCACACCCATGTATTTGCTCTGATAGCAGGAGCACATCCATTCTCATAGAGATGAGGTCTTTTTTTGTGAGTCACTCCTTTCAAATTTGCCAAAAAACGCAACGCAACAAGACATTTTTTCAACATCCAAATACGTTGTAATTGTGTCAGACATACAATGCAGGAGCGTGCACCAGCAGTTTGAATTGATTCATTGTTGTATGAGAATGTGTTATTTCACAATCTGAATTGATCTGAAAAACCTTGAAAACAGCAATGCTGCATCACGTGTGAACTAACCACATATGGTGACTTTATGGTGCGTTAACGGGAATTTACTGCATTCATTACAAGCATGAGTCGCCTATTAGTTACGCATTAACTGTATTTTTATTGCCTTGAAAAGCCGATTCAATTCCTATGGCGTGTGCCTGAAATAAAAAAAAGGCAAGCCATATTTAAGATGCACAAACAATTAATGAAAATGTGAAATCGTTCACTCAGATGAAAGCATAGTTTCTAAGATCACAGCAGTATCATTCTGATGAATAAATAGCGGGAAGGATAGAGAGAGTAAAATACAATATCAAGTTGTCTCAATCGAGCCAGGAGAGATCAGGAGTCACAGGCCCGATGAAGAGCAGCACAGTGCAACTCTTCTACGCGAGGTGAACGGTCAGAACCGCTACTTGACCGCGAACAATTAAACCATGAGGCTGAAGCTCGATGAGCAAATCAATACTCACCGGACCGCGCAGTTCTGCTGTGGTCCCAAAGTTTCCCGATGAATAATTCCAGCAGAGTTCCGCTAATTGGCACGGTGCTTGGTGGGTAATCAAAGGTCGAGTCAGACCTGCCCGCGGTGTGTTCGCTGTGCGCCCGCACTCTGCTCTCCAACGCTCCGGCTGCGGTCTGACGCACGGAGTGACTGCGCAGGCTTTTATAGCCGCGAGCCAGGAGGCTGCAGAAGATGGGCCAATCAAAGACGCGCGCGCATCCTTCCCCATCGGCAGTCAGGACGCAACTAAATACGCAGTATACTTTCTGCTTTTCGTGAATATGCGCAAAGCTGCGTCGTTTCGACCTATCGCCAGGAACATCCACTGATGGCTTTTTTTTTGGTTATTGGGCTGATGACGTAGAGGACAGTGGAGATGAATGGATTTCTCCGACGTGCTATCCTCAGTAGAGGAATGGTACCCCGCAGGATCTCACACACACACACACACACACACACAGTCCGTGACGTCTGTCCTGCAGGCTCTCAGGTGCTTGGGGAGATGTTACATTTGAACACATAAAAAAACATTTTTCACATGACTGACTACAAAGGCCGCTTTGCCAGGAAAAAAGGATGTTGCTGATGTTGTTTACTTGTTTTCAGTGGTGGGTGCTTCATTTAAAGAAGAACATTCTCTTCACATTTATCGTTTCATGTCCTCAATTTCAGTGAAACTTGAAACTTTTGAACTTTTAACAGAAACACGAATAGCAGGACAGTGATGACACAGCTTGTTGGATGTTACAGCGGGCCTTATGACTGTCAAAACTACACTTGCACCTGTGAATGAGCCATTTTGTGTTCAAAGTTGCAACCCACTCATGGTCACACAAACGGACCACATCGACTTGCAGGAAGTGCTCATGAACACGTTGTTTTCACATGTTTCAGCTTTTCAGAGCCAACACCAAAGTATCTCTCACCTCTAACACGGTCACCATCACCATCAGTGCCAGCAGGCACAAACATACCACACACACACACACACACACACACACACACACACCAAACAAAGGACCTTTCTGTGGAGTCAGTTTAATGACACCCGTTCCATGCTCTATTTTGGGAGGGCGACTATTCTTGGCACCTAATTTGTGTAATTAGCACAATCTTGTTATTGTTGAATCATTAACCCGACATTATCTCTATTATTCTCGTGGTTCCATGCATTATGTCCCCACAACTCATTCCTGGATTACACTGCACCTGTGTGTGTGACGACGTGTTGATATATCCCCGTTGCTCTGGAGTTTTTGTGTCCAAATACTGAGTGACTCAAATGAGGGGTGAAAAGTAACATTTATGTTTGTAGCAAATGCCTATTAATTGCAATGAGCAAATGAGCCAGTGTTAACAGTGGTTACGCCCCCCCTTAAATTTTGTAAGCGGGTTAGGAACTTATACAGCTTTGGGGAAGTTGTTGTGTCCGTGCCCTCATCACCCTGAATGTGCCAGAGGGGGAGTGTGCTAAAACGACATTGCCCGGGGTGTGAACAGTCAGACCCGATCCTATTGGCTCCGTTTCTCAGCCGGGCAGAGTAGATTTGTTCCAGAGACGGAAGAGGGACACCAATGTTCTTGGATGCACCCTTAATTAGCGACACGCTGCCTGTCCTTTCTCCCCTCTGAGGTGCAGCTGCGAAACCACACCGTACATCCATAGCTCAGGTCACTTTCTCTGGTGCACGAGTCTCTGTGGGAAGAGTCTCTGGTGGGCCTTCTTCACCACTTCTCTGGTGGTTCATTAGGTGAAACTTCCCACCTGTTTCACTGCCGGTATGTTGTGAAGAGGATGTTTACTATTCTTATCATAGACTTAATGAAACACAGGGGGACAACACACGCCAGTCTGGTGATTACTGGAAGTGAAACAGGTGGGGAGTTTCACAATAGCTGCAGTATGACACCAAAAGGATTATATCTACTGTATCTTTCACTTTGGTTTGTGCAACTTTAAATTGTGGCATCTTTGCTCAATTTACGATCTTTGAAAGAATTTGAGATAAATATCTATAAGTTCAGTCCCAACGTTCAGTCATACAACCATAGCCTTGGAAATCGGATCCATTTCTCTGTGCGTCAGTCTTTAACACATAAGGAATGATTTACTGTAGAGTCAAAGTAAATAACTTTTACATGACGTGGGCACCAGCTCTAATCACATTAGCCTTTGTGTCTGATGTAATCCTGTATGTTGTTCTTCATGTGAAGGATTTTAATGCTCATCCGTGCGCCATAAAGGTTCCCTGGATTCTTTAAGGCTTAACAAAAACATTGATACCCACTGAAGAGAATCAAAAGCCCTTAATCTAGAAAAGTGTTTTTCTCCTGTCTGGATCTTTAAAGAGCTTATTTTATGAACACGTCTCGGCAACGTATTGGTAGGTCTTTTGAAAGCCATAGATGGACTGAGGATATGGATTACCGATAAAAAATTCAGACGCTCCAATTTGGGGCTTCCCTTCTGATGTTTGCACCAATCAGTAATTCTCAAACACCAGGACCCATTTTTGAAGAATTGAAATTGTCCCATTGTGAAGAGGATGTTCCGCTCTTCATGATTGCTGCGCCGCTCAAGCTAATGTTGGACCTCATCGCCTATCCGTCAACGGAGAGAAAGCCGCGGCTAGACTGTACCAAGTCACGAGTCATCACCCACACGGTCCAGTTCAATCTGAACGGGGCTACAACAGCTAGACTCTGCCCGGCTTTCAGGGCCTATAAAGTCCCGGTTGAGGGACCTTCTCCGGGAAAGAAAACCACAGGCGCATTGCTTCACCAGGCTACTGCAAAAGAAAAGCCGTAAACCTCAAATGCTGGCATTCAAACGGTCACAGGCAAGCACGTGACGGATTGGGGTCCAGCCGGGCGCAGCGTGCGGGCCGACAAGGCCGAGGAAACACATGTGCTCTACGTGCTTCCTTTCCTCGTCTCGTCCACAGTGAAGCAGCGCCACGGCACACATGGACTCTAGTCGAGCGTCACGCAGAGTCCACGGCGTGATGGGCTCGCTGCCCAGAGGGCCGTCAGAACGTGGGATGCTTTGTTACACTGGGGTGGACTGTTCATGGGTTAGCACGCAAGATGCTTTGGTGGGCTTCCTTTGATCCGTCTTTTTCCACTATCGACTGCAGTCATTTTAATCAATGCCGACGAGCGGAAAGACAGATCAGCTGTTGCCTTACTGACCGCTTACGTGACCTTAATGGCCACGTAGCTCTCTGACACACTTGGGAAGGGCGAGTTGAGTGGAGGGTTTTCAATAACACTTAATCTCACTGCTCATTTGATCGTACAACGCTACACTCCAGCAGGCCGAGGCTGTGTTTGGGGTGTAACCCAGCAGCTGACATTCGTTTGGCTTGTGTCTTGCAGCAATATGGACATCATTTAGCCTGATTTGAATGTGGGACAGTTGCAGAGTTTCACTGAGAGCTAATCGAATTCACAGCTTCACAAAATGCTGTTGTTCCAATGTTATTATTTGATGTATTATTTGGCTTTGTTCTGATTTCCTGTCATTACAGAACAATGGTTACAATATGTAATAATCATCCTCAGATGGGGCCCCAAAACCGTAAAGAAAATAAATGGGTGGACTTTGTTACAGTTAAAGTTGAATGTTTGTATAAGTTTGTCCTTAAATGTCTTGTTTGAACCTGTGTCAGTGAGGGTTAACATTTTCAATTTGGCAAATAAATAATCAGTTCAAAATTGTAATAATTGCTGTTAAAGTAAGACGAGTGTGTTAAATTGAACCACAAAGTAAGTTTCTCTCTCTACATCAATAATGTTAATACAAAATTGAGTAAAACAACAGCATTGTTCTCTCATAGAGAGAGTAGTTCCGTACATGGTATCATAACTAATCAGATTTTACTTCCACACAAGAGAGATATTAAAATTAAGATTTTAAATCGATCGGATTAACGTGAATCACCCATTGCACCGTTTATTAACTTAAATGCTTTGAGAAGAGGTATGTCCATAACAAAGAATTAAAAGTGTGCAAAGACACGTTTTTGCTCTTTAAAAATAAGGTGGTAGTTGAGGGGGTCAGACATGTTGGGTAAGTACAGTCCAGTACCAGGTCGAAGTCACGCTCGGCATTCTCGAGGACACACGGCTGGACCGCGAACCGGAGAAAGCCAAGAGGAACTGGGAACGGACAATGAAAGGAGGGTGACAATGAGTCACAGGTGTAAACAATCAGGGCGGGCCGCAGGCAGGAGGAAAAGGGTCCAAAACGAGTGTTCCAAATAAAACAGGAAATGCTGACCTCTAAACTGGAAACAAGCAAAACATCATCTTAGACATGTAGGTTGATTACTTCCGTGAGGCATCAGAAAATATGCTTTGTCGCCTTTTTCCAAATAAGTATAAAAACATTTTAATTTGTCCAGGACATTTAATATCAAAAATTAGTTGGATCTTTTTAAAAGGCTTCCGACGAAGATGTTGCACTTATCTCGAGAATGACGACTGTACTGGGAAACTACAATTTGGCATAATGGGATAATCATTGGAATTATCCTCCGGTTGGTTTGGAGTAAGGACATCTGGTTCTGTCCCCAGGATCAGCCTGCAATACATTAAAGAAGCAACGCGGGATTGAACACCTGATTCTAAGTAATAGAGTGGAGAACTTCAATAAATGGGTCCGTACGAACAGTGTTGTTACTGTAATCCGTTATCACAAAAAATCTAACTGCTAACCAACAGCAGCTGCTATCTTCACTGTACTGGACCTCTGTGCCATCTCTGTGCTTTTCTATACTTAAATACCAACCGCAGGATTTGAGGGTTCATGCACTCTGTGTGTTTGTGTTATTATTATTATTATTATTATCATTTGTTCATTGGATACAACCTCTCCCCGGCCACGAGACCAAAGAGATGAGAGAGCTCCGCCCTCGGCAGCTCTGGTAAAACGATGGCCTGGCAGTTCAGTGTGCCGACCCAGCGGGATCGAGGCGAGGGTGCTGCTTTCTGAATTAATCCAATGAACGCACCTGTATAGACAAGCCTTCTGTGCAGCTCTAATACGTCCTCCTGTGCAGAGGATTGAACGCCGCGGTGACTCACCGATCCCCCTGCTCGAGGGAAGTCAGGGGCGGGCAGAGCCTGCTGGTTTATCGTGCAGTTTAATGCGTTGACACATGCGTTATTTCCCTCCCTTTTTGATACCTGGTAGTAACTTTGGAGAATGATTGACAGAACAACTCCAGATCTCCAGATAGGTTTTATGGGCTACTGTCAGCGTGAATAGTAGCAGTCGCCTCAGGGGTTATCGCGACAGTGCTGTAAAAAAAGAGGAAATCCATTTTGACATTCACATTCCAGCAATATTGCACAATCTGGTCCCTTTTAAAGCGCAAAGCACGGGTCATATTAAGGTCATGACAACAGGGGCCCCTGCTCTTGGTATCGCTTTTACAAACTATACCAAGAGAGCCTCCTCGAACATGAAGGCATGAAAGAGTCCCTCTGGGAAAACATGATTATAATGACCAGTCGTAGCCATCCCTCTTTCAAAAAGTCGTCTGGTGCAATAAAAAAATACGTCAAAAATGTTCCGTTTTGATGGGTGTGTACCTTTGCGTGTGGAGGGGGAGAAGAAAGAATGAGACCTTGCATTGCGTGGTTTTCTTTCTTTGGCCATTGATGGACATGTTTTCCCCCTCAGCAGCTCTGCGATGACCCCTCTCATCACCCTGCACACTGTAACAATTTCCCACCCGCCCCGGCTGGATCTGCCCTTGGAACAGGAACCGTCACTCTCTCACGGCTGACATCAACAACTACTCGACCTGCTGCACACGTCCGGTTTATTATTGACCAAGCAGAATTTGCGAGCAGCACAATGTTAGTTTTGTGGCAATTGTTTTTTCTTCTTTTCCTCTTACCCAACAATATGGAAGTTAAAGATATTTGTAGTGTCAGAGTCAGGATAGGTGGGTACTTCCTATATTCCCATGGGCAGGAAACTGTTGATAAACTGAAAAAAAAACAAAAAGTCAGCAGCAGGGGTGGATGCGGGGGGGGGGATACATTCAAGCTGATGAGGGTTTTGTTAGTAGTAGCAGCAAATTGAATATGTTACAACATACTCAAATCTATTCCTGCATTTAGGATCATGTTTTCTACTGCAGCTTTGGTCCATGGTCTTATTTTATTAGTTTTCATGGACCTCTTACATGCTTTGTATTTGTGGCTCGAGCGTTATCAACACACAGAAATCATTGTCTGGCCGATAATCTGTTCATTCTTCAGCGCTTACCCGAAAGGTCAAAGGTCAACGCTTACTGACAAAGAGGGAGTGGACTCTGAAAAGGCAGATATGAATGGAGAAAGATGGACAGACTAGCAGACTGGAAAAGGATTAGGCACTAAAGTGAAGCAGACATTGCTATATCCTCCAGTGCTGTAAGCCCTTCTGTCAGTTTTTGTGTTTTCTCTCTTCCCTCACTCGAGGATTTCATGCTGTTTCACATCTGACAAAAAGGCCTCATGTGCTTTCCAGTTTACCATTATGAACCCTCAACGCTTCATGTGCCAGCGCAGATTTTTCGGGCCTTCCATTTTTGTCTGACGTGGAGATTCAGGGTTTCCATGTGCTCTGTAAAATGTTAAATACATTCTCCATAACGAAACCCTGCTGAGGGCCTTTTCCAAAATGATTTGATTGATGGAATTACGTCAGAAAACTCGAACATTAATGTTCATTTCTTTGCTGAAAAAAGGAAATTACATTATTTTTCAACATGGGTCATAACTTAATGACTAATTGTGTTAACATATGATGCTCTCTTGTCTGTGACTGTGTGGTTGGTTAAAGAGAGGAAGGAGAACGACTCTCCTTCAACAGTTCAACAGTTCACACAAAACTGGGTGCTTTCTGGGAGACGACCACTTTTTCCTGCTTTTTTGTCCATTTTTTTATTGTTGATTTTTGGGGTGGTTCTGCCTTTCCTCCTCAGCTCTTTGTCTTTCCCCTACAGCAGCTTTAGCTCAAAATCCTTTATTGTGAATACAGACACGTCATTAGTAATTGCTTCCATTGCTGATTCGAGGGGTTTCTTTTATAGTTTTCTTTCATTTGGACTCTTGAGAAAATAGTTTGAAATGATTTGAAGAGTATTAGGAAGCTTTTGCTCCCCATGCATTGTTTTACCAGGGCTCCGGTGAACTCCAGCTGTTAGAGCTGCAATCTCTATAACCTTTGAAACCAATATAGATCTCAACCAACTATATTGGAATGTCCTTTTCAGGAGCTACTGTGTGAGCAACATTGTCTTTTCGATATTCTTTTATGACTTTTTCTGCCCTTTCCTATAAGGTCGAAGCATGAGACCGGCTATCAAAGCGTGCAATAAAGCAGGACAGATGTTTTGCTCAAGGACATTTTCAACAGATGCTTGCAGACAAAGATGCGTTCAAGTCGCTCTACCCTCCAGTTGAAAGGTCACCCTGGTGTGTACAAATGTGTGTGTGTGTGTGCATATATGAGGAATGTTGAGTATTTGTACACTCCAAGTATCATTTGTCTACTCCGTCTCCAATAGTGTGTTTGTTCGTGCACACGAATCTTGGGTAATTTATGCAACCGAGGCTCACCGTCCCCCAATGCTCTCGACTACGCAAAGCTGCCAACTGGCTGTACGTATTAGCGTATGTAAGTCTAGATCCAGTCTAGAAGATCAAGGCACACTGTGGATAGAACACGCTGATTTTCTGATGTCAGTTTCATGGTTCATTGTTTGTTTTTTTGGTTTTTTTGATGGATCTGTTTCTCCCTCCCGTGTTCTTGATTTCACCTAAAACGCGGTGCAGAAATTTCAGCAGAACATCATTGCTCTCCTTTCATTGTCCGTGCCAGTTGGCTTTCCAGAGGTTGCGTTTTCATCCCGTTGCACAGACTGGACGATCGCTGGACAATCGCATGCTCTCTCTCTCTTTGTCCTGTTGGCTTCCAAGCCATGTGATGGGATTCTAGGTCAGCGAGGCCAGAGGAAAACAAACGGTGTTAGGAAATCTCAAACCTTGGCTGCGGCAGCAAAAAACCTGTCAGAATTTATGTTCCCGCTTCTCAACATGGATCCTGGGATTCTGGCTGTGCTCACAAACACAGCTGGACATCTGCTCCACATCTCTCCTTTGTCCGCTCCACCGAGTGGCTCCTCGGAAAACAGCGTGCACCATCAGCACCGAGTCGGCAGGAGGCTTAAAGATTTTGACCTCAATGTCTTCTGTAGAAGAGACATTTGCATTGCAGCTTTCCTGTTCAATGCCAAATTGACTTTTGCTGCAGAAGTGGCTTAAGGGAGAATTGTTGTGAAACAAGAGTTAAATACCATTAAACTCAATTCAATTACTGACCCTGAGTGGAGAACCATGACAACTTTATTCCTAAAATGATTTTCCCAGAGACGTAGGGATTTAATGTCAAAGCTGAGTGCAATCAACGTTTTCCATATCAGTTAGGTATTAATCACAAATATCAAGTGACTGATGACCTCTCAGCATTTCCTCTGTTTCAGCGTTGAGAGGATGAGAGGTGCTTTTGTCAGCTAATCGGAGGAAATTAGCGTGTAGCAAAGGCCCGTATTGATGAGTATTTGCGAGGCCCAGGAAGGGCCCAGGAAGGGCCTCGCCAGCATCACGATTTAAGCCTTCTTACTCGGGAGGGGAGGCTTTTCCTCCCGTACACTCACCAGGGACAACAAGCGGCCCATTGTGTCCGTCTGAGTGCGCGGTCCCTGTGATGCTGCAAGGTTGAGGGTTGAGGACGGCCCTGATGGGAAGACTGTGACCAGGTGTCTCGTGATGGGTGCAAGCGAACACAATGGCCTCTTGAAGGGGAACGTAAACAACATTAAGCCCCATTGGGATCTTCTCCTGACCCCTCACCCGCCCACACAGTCAAACCTGCGTCCTCCAGCTTTGCAATGAACCGCAGCTTCAGGCCCGCACAGTTTAGGTTTCCTTTAAATCCCGCTCAGCATGCAGGACCACACCCTGTCGCGCCAGGAAAACAGGATTAGCCACGTAGCTAACTGAAATCAGTTAAAGGCTTCTGTAGGGTAATATTACATTAATAACATGTATGCAAATCATCGGTGTACACACTCTGCTTTGGCATTCAAGTTTTTTTAAGCTAATGATGACAAAGAAAAGGTTTCAACAATGTTGGGATGGATAAGAGGATTCTTACATTATCGTCTTTTACGTTTGTGCCACAGTGCTATAGAGCTCAGATTTTCCCATGAAAAACCCATGAAGTAATTTAACAAAACAAATTATCTGAAGCTTTCTGAGACTTGTGACCATCAGGAGGGAAAATAAATGTCTCTTTCATGTTGTGACTATGATCTATCCACATCCCGGCAGCAAAAATCATACATTTTCTTATTCCTTCTTTGAAAAGGTAGTTATTATTTCACCGATACATACATGTGGAGAGCAAAGCAGATTCAAAGCAGATTCACATTCCATGTATGTATAAGCATATGGCCAATAAAACTGAACAGAAACTAAAAAATAATGGGGAAATGGAGCAGAATTATTTTTGTCATTATTTTCTGTTCAGTATTTGTCCATTTTTGTCTTCTCTTTTTTCTCTAAATGCATGAGTATAGATTTGCGTTCATCAATATATCATCCATGTAGATCACCAAACTGCTGTTTCCTGTTTTGCCGTGACGGTGTCACAAAAGAGGGCTTTGAAGAGTGTAAGAAAAGTGGAAATAGTTTGGTTTTGTTCAAGACTATAAATCCAGTCAGCAGTAAACACAGCAGGGACAGACATTATAAAGAGTATAAGACTCCTACTAGTGTCTGAGGACAGTGATGAACTATTATGGATGATTTTAATTTGGACATGTTATATTCTTTTCTGTCATACTGTTGTGTTGTACTTCTGCAGTGAATTAAATTATCGTGACTTTAATTTAATTCACAGGATTATTTGTCCACCACCCTACTCAGGAGTTCAAGCCATCTCCCTATTACAGCTTCATATTGCAGCTAACCTCGTGCTGTAATGGATCAACTTGAGATAGGAGTTAAACTGGAAGGCATCATACTGCATAACAACGTTTGTTAACTCAGCATTCAAGCAGACAGTTTCACCTTTCTTGGTTTTTAAAATCAAGGTAAACTCAATTCAAAATATCTACATATGTGATTTCCTTGCTTTAATAAAGGTTACAAATTGAAAAATAATCTCAGACTCCATTTTCGGTTTTTGGGGAGGCATTTTTTTCATCTCAGGTGAATAACATTTATGTATTTTCACATGAATGTTATCTTTTTAAATAATCTGGATTAAGTGTCTCTTTATGGGTTTGAAATAGTCTGACGCCTCTGGCTACCAGAAGCATTTAATATTGTTATCTGAATGAACAATAGAATTTTTGTCATATTTTGCTGGATTTAATCTTTCCACAATGCGGTGGGGCCTTTAGAGCTAAGCCTCAGCTTTACTCCCTCAGGAGTCAATATTTGTTTGCAGTGGTCTATTTGGTCTGGATCAACTGTGACAGCCTACTCAGACGATGTGCTTATGCTAAGTCCTGACCAAAAGAAGAGCCTCCGAGGGGCCCCTCACGGGTCCCTGCAGGCGGTGAAGAATGCGTATTGCAAACGTTGCCAGAATGACCCGGTTTCACTGCACGTCCTTGGCCTTCGGGGGGAACGTCGGGGAATTCCGGTGTCGCCTCTTTACCTGACTAGAATTCCCATCGTCACCGTATGCATTCAAGGCCCCTGCATTTCACCTCATTGACAAAGACAAAGACTTTTTTTTGTCTCTGCGGTCAGAGAAAGAGCCCAAACTGCGAGACGCGAAGCGAATGTTTCTTTTGACCCCGGGACAAAGAGCTTCCTGTTTGAATGGTTGTTCCCAAACTTTGATCTCTCTTTCGGGAGGTAGATTTGAGGCCTCATTGAGGACGAGAGCGGCTACAGACATTCAGAAGAGCCTCAACGTTTTATGCAAATGACCGCGCGGTTCATATTGAGTCGTCCGTGGGAGTCTCGTTCATTTCATTGAGAGAAGGAAGGCTTTTGTAAACTGCGCCCCGGGCAAGATGGTTGACAAGTGGAATGACAGCTTTGTGGCCGAGGGTTAAGTTAGGGTTAAGGATGTCCTTAACAGCAGCTGCACCGGGACTACAGAAGAGAAGAGTTGTTAATAGCTTTAATGCATCTAGTTATGAAGTCATTTCTGCACATTTAGGGAGTCTTCATAATAATCTGGACGCAGGTTGAACAGCCAAGCAACGACATTTTGGAATGATGTTGTTTCCTTTAGTTCTGACACGAGTCACAAAGTGCTTCATAGTAAAAGGACGCGAGTTAATGTAACCGTGAGACACCACATTGTTTGATTGTTGTTATTTTCAGTTGTATCTGCATGCGTTGACTTCTAGTTGTGTAGTTTGCATGCGTTTGTTGTGTGCAGTGGGCAATGTAATGCGGATGCGTCTTGAGTTTTGTTGTGCTTATCTACCTTGTTTTATTAAGTGTGTGTCTAACGGCATCTGATTAGGGTCGACAGGTGCGTGCCAGAAATTGACGGCAGGTGTGCCACTCGTTACCCTTTTTAACGGCCGGGTCGGCAGTTGGAGCGGCACGGAGTAGAAGGGCACAGGGGGACCTTGACCAAGTTGCGACTTGTGAGATTCTTTTAGAAACCCGTCATCTATTGGGCTTTTAATTCTCTTGGTAAGGAAACTGTCTTCGGGTCTTGATTGCCCAATTGAGCCCTGTCCATGCTGGCCCAATCTGGTGGCCCTTTTTTATTTGTCCTTTTTTAAATCGAGATGCATCTCTTTTACTGTTTTTTATGGTGAAGCAGGATCTCTGAGACCACTTTTAGATTCAGTCATCTTAGACCTTGTTTTTATCTTGAACTTGACTGTTTTTAAATAGTTTGTGATTCAGATTATAATAAAATGTTTTGTTAATTCATTCGAGTGGTTACCTGCTGTGGCGCACATACACCACCTCACTGAAATACCCACCTTTTGGTTACATTAAAAGATAAAATACCACGGGCCGCATATGGTCCTGTCCCCACGAGTGGGTTTCTAACTACTTTTAAACTATTCCAGTTTAGGGTTACCCACTGGAAAGAGCAAACTGCTGGACTGAGAGAGGGGGGCCATTGATGGTCATTAGGAGCCAAAAAGTGGAACGGTGTGGTAGAAGTAGGATCCAATTGGTCCTGATCATCAATCTTTTCATTACCTAGCATTTCACAGTCCGACTCTGGATATCTGCAATTCAAATGGAAATGATCTTTTGTGCTGAGAAGAAATACGATGTAAAATATTTCTACGACTGATGATGTTCTTTAATATTCTAGCAATATCACAATGCTTTGTGTATCTATGGCATAAAGCATGTGCTTTTTTTTTTTTTTTTTTTCAGAATAGCAAGATCTGCATTTACAAAATAACATAAGTCTGAAGCTTAGTTTGCTATGAGACAAACAGTAGATTTATTTTCTTCTTTTAAAACAATTGCCAGAAGCCATTGTATAATTTGGAGAACTGATGCGGGGTATAGTGTGTTTAAAAAGGGAAGCAAAGTGAGGGGCCCGTCCCTCTCTGTGTGTGCGTTACAGCACGGACCCAAAATACACTGTTGGCTGAATAAACCTTCAGCGGAACACACAATGACCGTCATGGACACAAAGCTTCCTGTTAGAGCACGGTGGTCAGGGCGGGTCTGCGGGGGGGGGGGGGGGGGACTACATATGGAATAAAACAAAAGGGGGCCAGCGTGTGTGGCGACACACAATGAGATGAGTCCTGAGGTATTTCTGTTTTCCATATGTAGTGGATGAGGGATTGAGTGGCGTCTCAGTCGTAGCTGGACTCCGGCTCTAAACTCTCCGGGCTGCTGTGAGCCGTTTGTCTGCCTCGCTTTGCACCAACCTGAACTCAACGGGGACCATGACACATCAGCTTGGCCTTTAACCTTCCACTGTGGAGGTAAAGAATTCCTAAACAGCATGTGGCTTTTGAAGTTGGCTGAGTGGTCATTATAAGGGGAAAGGTGTGCACAAGCCATCACACACACACACACACACACACACACACACACACACACACACACAGCAGACACAGCAGTGTTTAAACAATGGGGAAATGTTTAGTAACCTGCTGTGTCCACATATCAAGTTCCAGGCCTCACTAGGGACTCCGGTTCTGCTTCCTATTTCCTTGCTCCTTTTCCTTGACAAGTGAGGTGGAGGGCCGGGCTGTGTGGTAAATCAAGTCTGATTGAGTAAAACATCAGGTCTCTAGTGGAGCACAACTGCAGGCCAGCCATTAACCACAGTTAAAAGCATGACGGGTTTCTCCCACGCCTCCGCCGCTTATTTGTTGTTGGACCGTAGTTTATCAGACAAGGATAGTGAGGTGGATCACTGTACGGGTGTTGAGGGAACAAATACGTAATTCCTCGCTAATAAGTCCCTTTCAGAGAGAAAATCTGTGAAAAACTTTAATTGGGATATGAATATTGTGACCTTGAATAAATGCCAATGCTGCTGTGTCAGCCAGATATAAACAGCTGTTTGCTATTTAATTCTTCTTTACAAGGTGATTATTTCCTGTTGTTTACAGTGTGTTGTGCGGCTTTCCAGAGCAAAAAATGTTATTCAAAGAAGGAGCAAAGCCCTCGTAGTCTATTAAAGGGCATGACACTAAGACATTTCCCAGGTACGTGCCTTTGGGATTCCCATGCAAACCGGAAATCCCGATGACCTAAGAAACAGCGCAGGGTAACAGCAGAGCTCCTCTGACTGTTTCTCTACTCACATGGTGGGCATCAACACATGCTGCACAGCTGAGTCTGCTCTCCCTCAGGTCATTCAAGTTTTAATCTTAGCCGCTCCCAAAAACTAATCAATGCTTCAGCCAAATCCCTTTTTTTTAAAGTGCAGCAAACCCGGCGCACAGATGAAAGAGAGTAAACTTTCCTGCAATACACCCGGGTACACTTTTATCTGTAATCTCTTTAGAAACCTACGGGGAGGAATTGAGCAGGGACTTTCCTTACTCCCTGCATGGCGAGCATGTCCACCGTGCAGTACACAAGCAATGCAACAACAGAGCCCCATCTCGGAGATGGTCCTGAAACAAACCTCTTTTTGTGCAATAGAGGAGGCAGACAATCATGTGCTCGATATTATCTGTTTATGAAGTGGTAACACAGTGGCCCTCTGTTCTAATCAGCAGGGCCGGGCCTCAGCCGTGTGGTCTCTCAGTGTTGTTTTGTATCTCTAATTGACCGGGGAGCCACATTTTGGTCTTGCTTTTGAATTTGCTCTATAGAAAGAGGCCCTTGCACTCTTCTATAAATGTAGGTTTTTTTTATAGCTTCAGCTGATGCATTTACGGGCCCTGAGGACAGTTGTGAGACTTTTTGCACAGATTGAATTTGTCACAGTGCTGCGCCTCGTTGTTTGCTCATCTTAGAGAAATTAAAAGAAGCAGTAGAGAAGATGTTCCTTTTTGAATTAGTTGGAAGGAAACAACGATGTGTGTACTGGTGCGACACCTTTTGGACAGAATGGGTAAGTTCCATCACATGGAGGGTTTTATCTGATTTTACTGAACTGACATGTATTGGATAAATTTATTCACACAGTTGACATAAATAACATGAAACAGTATTTGCATAGGAAAGTGGAATGATTTCAACGGTTACTTTTTTTTGTGAGAAATATGCGCCGTTGTTTTCCTGCTATGTTTTTGACCATTTTGTTTCTTCTTTCTCTTGTTCTTTATGCTTACTGTGTATTTTGTTTTCACTTTGACCTAGGTGCTGTAAATCCTGTAAATTACCTTCTTACCTTGGTGCCAGAAACGGGTGATTTTTGCTCAGCATAAGCATGGGAAACACACCTCATTTCTACGCATGTTAATTGGGGAGCCTTGAGGTGAGTGTCCCTGTTTCCCTTCTTTACAGTCATTATGCTAAGCTAAGCAAAGCTAAGTTTGGGTATGCTACGTTTGTTAAAGTTTCTAATTTACCATACAATAAAAAAAAGTTACACTTGAGAACAAAAGAAAAGCAAGTCAAACTAACCCTCTAAAAGGTACACATTTCAGAAAATCATAAATCATTATCAATATTGTTTACAGAAAAGATGCACAGAAATATAAGAAATCAGAAGCACTAAAACAACAATTTTGAAATCAATTTGAATGAAAGTCATTATGATAAGCATGGCAAATCACTATAACTCATAATAGAAATATTAGCATTACTAGAAAATCACCAACAATATAACAATAATAGAAAAAGAACAGTAAAGTTCTACAGTAGTGAACACAGCACAGTTCTTCATATGCAGGTTTTGTGATACAGGACTAAACAAAAAAAGTACAAAAGTGTCTACAATAAATACATACATTTGGATACTGTACATTCATATTTGTAGTTTCACGTTTTGGGACACATTCAGCTAATGGTTACTTCTATAATGATCAGGCAAGTATTGAACACTTTTCATTCTATAGTTTGATGTTTAAATACTGTATTCATGAGGAAGCTGTTTTCTGCCTTTAATCTCCAACCACACGACACACACTAGATTGATCAATTGAACATTAATTGCACACCCCGTGTTACCTTTAATTTGTGAAGAAATCAGGCGTGCTTCCACAGGGAACAAAAAATAAAAGAAACACAAAAATGTCTTGATTGAATGAGAGAAATGGGTGTGAGGGAAACTTCAACAAGAGCAAAGTCATATCCAAACATTTAAGAAACTCAAAGGCGTGCCCTCTAGTATAATGTTTCATTTATAAATTATATATGTATATATATTCATTAAAATATTTTTCAACTTTAGTCTCATTCAACCTGTCTTATATATGGCATACAAGGAAAAATGTTTTCTTCAGTAACTAAATGGGGCAATGGGGTGAGTACTGAAGTATTCCTTCAAACAAATCCGGAGATGCCTGCTGGTCACGCGCAAACTAACTGGAGCTTCAGCTGTTGCTCCTCCCGGACTCTCGGACTGCGGCTGGCTTCATTCTGGCTAAACGATTGAGGGTGCTGCTCTTCATCGACCTGCGCAGGGAGGACAAGCGGGTGCGGAAACCCTCCCCGGAGAAAAAGTAAAGCAGCGGGTCGAAGCAGGAATTGGACGCGGCGAGGCAGAGCGTCACCACGACAAACTTCTGCATGCCCACCGTCTCTGAGCAGGTGGTGTCCTTCCGCGACAGGAAGTTCAGGTGGATGGTGCGCTGCACGTGGTACGGCATGAAGCAGATCAGGAAGGTCAGCAGGACGATGACGATCATTCGGATGGCCCTGGTGCTCGTCCCCTGCTGCCGCCGGGCGGAGCTGGTGCGGGACAGCAGGACGCGGACTATGCCCGCGTAGCAGAGCAGGATGACCAGGAAAGGCAGGGCGAAGCCCACCACCACGGACAAGTAGTTCAGCACGACTAGCTTCGACACATTCTTCCCGTTTGGAGGCTCGAAGCACTTGGTCTTGTTTGTGTGAGGGTCGAAGTTCTGGCCGGATGCCAGGAAGGGCGAGGACATGAGGCAGATGAACACCCAGATGAACCCGCACACCAGGCGAGCGCGGGTCTCCGTCGCCAGGCGCATGTTCTGCACGGGAAAGACGATGGCCAAGAAGCGCGTGACGGACATGGCGGCCATGAAGTAGATGCTGCAGTAGAGGTTGACGTAGAGGGCGTAGGAGCTGACGCGGCAGAGGAAGTCGCCGTGGTTCCACTGGCCCTTGTTGACGTAGTAGAGAACTCTCAGAGGCAGCGTCATCACGCAAAGCAGGTCGGACACGGCCAGGTTCAGCATGTAGATGTGAAAGGGGGAACTCTGGCGGTACGTCCGGATCAGCACCACCAGGGCGAAGCCGTTCCCGCCCAGGCCCAACACGGTGATGAGGGAGTAGGCCGTGGAGTACACCTGGTTACGGAAGTCGTCGATGGGCGGACACTCGCCAGAGTTTCCCTCCACGTTTCCTGTCACATTCGGCTCCATTGTCAGTCGCACCTGCGGCTGCAGAGACACACAGCGACACACAACGGTCACAAACGTGAGCCAAAGAGCACGTGGGAAATGCAAACGAAAGAAGAAAAAAACCCATCTTTGATGTGTCAGATTGTTGTCAGAAAACGGCCTCGGCCTTCTGCTGATGAGAGAGGAACTAGAAACGTAGATAAACATTTTGGACCGCTTTGATGTCGCTTCGTTGTAAAGCGGAAAAAGGCAAAAGCTGCATGACCATTTTTTGCAAACAGCTTCCATTTATCTTCACATCAGGGGATTAACTGCATGTTCATTAACTGGCAGCCTCAATTGAAAAGACAAAGGCAGTCAAACGGAAGCACTTTTATCTCTTGCGTTGATCATTTTAAATGCATCCTGTGTCCCTCCCAAGACAGCAAGATCTGAGCGTAGAGCTATTTCCACTACGCAGTGAGTTTAACACACTTATTAAAGTAATTCAACTATTGTTCAAGCATTCAAAACAGGTGGAGAATATGTTGAATTACACAACATAATACTATTATCAGCATGACTAGTGTGACTATTATATTGTCAATAATAACCATGGGCAGGGGGTTGAGGGGGGTGAATAAGTGAGCATGATATTAGGTAAAAGAGATGACTTCCAGCAAACGTATAATAATATGCTCAAAGGCACCTGCTACACTGCCCACCGGGTGCTTCCAGAAAAGAACACTTCCAAAGAATCTGCAAAATGTAATGGTAAAATATACAACAGCGTGACAAGACAACACACTCCAGATCAACACATCCAGTTAGACGCTATAAGACCGGACATAATCCACTAAGATTATGTTGAAGAATTAGCACCACGAGACCTCATTTCACAAAAGAACGCACAAGGAACCGTTGTTTGCTTTTGCCAATAACCTGACCCTGATCGAGAATATCTCCCAGAGAGGCTGTTATGTTAAGTCCAGCCGGTATAAACATCATCAATCTCATTCGACCTGCCGAGATTAAACCCAGCCAAAAGGAAGAGAGCATAACATATGATGACGCAGAACCGTTGCTTACCTTAGACATGTATTTATTAAACCCTCCATCAAAGCCTCGTCTCTCTCCTTTTTCCATAATACATACATAAATGTTATTAATTCATCCATACATGCCGGCTGCCTGTTTGCCTCGTCTCTCTCGTTCCGTTGTCGATTTGCCTCAAAAAGAGGGTCTGTGAGCTTCAAACATGCCTAAGTACTGGAAGTGACAGGTGTCACACTACAATTTCACACCATAAATGTAGTCGTACGTTCGCTACTTCTTCCTCGCCAACAGAGGTTGAGCACGTCTCACTTTTTTTTTTAGAGAAGCAGTCCTTCCTTACCTTTGAAATCCTGTCTGGTGTCAGAGCCTTGCAGCCAGTCAACTTGTCTCTCGAGCTGCTCTGCCTCCTCTGCCATGTGCCCTAGCTGCAGTGGGAGGACACTACAGCAGGTGGCTGCTTCCTCACAGCCTCGGTTGTTCAGCAGCTCTTTGTTTGGTCTCTGCTGGCGATGACATCATGTCTACGCGCTCACACATTTACAGTAAGTTCAAGAGAGATGCGCACAAACACAGAGAAGTTGTACTCTTGTTAGTTGTTTGCTCTGAATTTGAACTTGACTTTTAAAAAATACATATCCGAGGATTAGACTCATCTTATTTGCACAATTTGATGAATGTTTACAAATAGACTTGACGCAATAAAGCACAAGAGCTTATCTACTTCACTAATCCCTATTTAAACATTGAAGTGTCTCCACCTTGATTACACTTTATTGTACTACTTTTACTTTACAGCCACCCACAGACCTGTCTCTGTCCTAAAGACATGTGATCTGCTTCTACTGTTTCACCTTGTGTTTCTGCATCATGATGATGTGTCAGCTTTTTCAACCTGTTCCACTGGGTCTGCGTATTTCTTTTTTACATGGCTGATTACATTGGAGAAAAAGTCAAGAGCTGAGGTTGGGGATGGAAAAAAGGGATTAACTGTACATGAGTGCATCAAGACACCCCTTGTTTATCCATGATGGACAACCTTTAGTTATTCAGCAGAATTTCCTTTGAAAGCTACTAATGAGTTTGTGGTAAGTAAATGGACTGCGGATGCTGCAGTGGAAATGGGAAAACTCATTTTGGTAGCTGAAAGGTCTTTGTTGTGGGAGGGCTGGATAATTCATTCTATAACTCATTTAGTGGTTAGAGACTGGCAAAGATAAACATCCAACACAACTTGCACTCAAGTGTTGTCCGTATAAACCCAACTAGCTTTGTACATGATCACAGAGTTACTGGTATATTACTTGGAACTGAAGAGTTTTGACCCTTCTGTCCAGCCAGCCGCTTCTACAGGTGGTTGACAACCAGAGGACGTTGTGTATTTTCATGAGCTGGCATGGTTTCTGCATCGATAATTATTTCAGTGATCTGAATATCCAATAATGTGGACGGGAAGTCAAAAGGCTTCATGAACTAAGTGCTTTAAGTGCCTTGTGTTGAAATCAGTCAGGAACTGGCTTGGTTATTGGCAAGTAAATCATTTAACTATACTTATTTAACCTAATAATACGTATAAGTATAATGTTGTCTAAATGTTTGTTCTGTTTGATTAATCATTATTATTATGTTGGACAAGAGAGAAACTTTTTTCAACTCTTTGCATCATTGTCGGGTCACAACCAAATCTCACATTCAAGTGAGATTCATAAAGGCTGATTTGGATGGGGCGCAATTTTAGAGTCTAGGCTTACCTTCGTAGTTTTTAAAATGATAGAAGTTTTGATCAAATGTACATAGTTTATTGTGCACTGCACCTGTATGGGAGGCAACGGGAATTGTAAGGGACCATTCCAATGAAAACATTTGAATAAAAGGGAACATGATTCCTCCGACATAGTTCAGTAAGATGCTAACGCTGCTGCAAACCCACTTAAAGAGGCGGATGGAATGGATGGAACTCAAGCGTCTTTCAATCAGACGCTCCAATTAAGAGAAAGAGCAGTAAGACGATAGGCTAGAGGAGGATAGCTGTCCTGGTCGACAGCTCCAAATGACGACCAGGAGGAAATAGTGAGTTGAACATGCATGAAGAGCAATTGTCAGGTGTGTGAGAATTAAGGTCCGACTTAGCCATGCAAGAGGACGATCTTCCTGTCTCAACTTAACCAACAGCTTCCTGCGGTTGGCTTGCTGTCTATTGGTTTCGTCTGAATACGTGTTTGATATTCTCTGAACTCAATCATGACCACGGTCGGTCAGTCATTTTATCCAAGCCTTTTTATTTTCCTCCGCTTAGTTTGAAATCTGCATTAACCGATGGCGTCTCCGGGCCACTGTTACATTTATATTTTAACATTATTGAATGTGTTTTGGTGAAACTTTTCTAATGAACTGATCCTGCTGAGTAGAGCTTCATTGGCATTAACAAGGTGGCGTGTTTATGCGCAGTTGAAGTTACACATGCTACAAAACTCTCCTTTTCGCTCTGATTTTGGGCTTCCGTTCACCCAAGATCCGTTATGTTCATCAGCTCTTTGCTGACTGTGTCTGAAACTGTGCTTTCCCTAACACGAGTGCATGCTGAGGTTCTGTCTTTGAAGTGTGAACACGCTTCTGTTTACTGGATACAGATACCCCAAATATTTGGGCCCAGCAGCCACTCTGCCTATGATGCAGAACCACTCCTTTCATGGAAGTGAGAGCAGCTGTTTCCATTGGGTCACACATCTCATAATCGCTATGTAGTTAATTTTGCAACTCAGTATATAGTTTTTCACTGCTGGGTTGTTAGGGTCCCAAAGAATTTTTGCCTGGTATACAGTTTAGTACTTTTATCACGCCAGAGGTATTTATGGAGTGAAGATAAAAACAGGAGGCTTACTAAAGTTTAAGACAAATAATATCAGAGTGGGCTGCTTTACACTGATCTCTGTCACAGGATGTGAATGTAGGTCACTAAAATGCTGAAATGTTCCCTTCATCTCTGCAGCGGAGATAAGACCCAAACAAAACTCTGTAAAGAAACAGTTATACACGTACGTGGTTCACTATTGCTGACATAGTTCATGCGGTTAATTTCTGTTACAGTTCAAAGTATTTGTTGCCAGATTTCCCGATATTGTTTTTTCATAATACGTGTAGATGAGTAAAATGTCTACTTTATGTACTGTGTCTGTTGCATAGGACTAATTTCTGCAGGCAACTGCAATGCGAGGGGTACAACTATTTTGTGCTTTAAAGCTATTTACTTTCTATTTATAATGTCTTTGGTACCCGTATTATAAATGCAATAGGGTACTCTCAGCAGAACTTTATCGTCAGGGTTGTAGGGTTACCAACACGCTTGAACTGCACCATTGTTGACGATAAAGTACAGCCCTTCCGTACCTTCTTGCCTAAATATATCCTGGTTGCTGTTGACAGCAAAGCATCTGACTGATCAGGACTGCAAATGTGCAAAGTCACGTTATTTGCACAATACATTAAAAAAACAAAAGCATTGCTATGAAATAAAGCCATAATCCAGGCATGGAGCAGCCTCTCTCTTTCTTTATATATATATATTAGGGCTGTCAAATGATTACAAATTTTAATCAAATTAATCAGAATTTTCAGTGGATTAATCATGATTAATCACACCTGAATCCTAACCATTTTTTCTTTCTGAAATGCATACTAAAGATAAATAACAGGACACAGATACATAATTATCATTATTATCATCATTATTTTTTTTTACATAAATACATGTTATTGATATTTGATTTTTTAATTCATTTCAGAAAATAATCAAAGCAATGTTATTTGATAAGTCACAGACTGATTTCCCTGCATGGCTCTAGAAGGGTCTCGAGCCTCTGCAGTTTATCCCACTCTGCTGTGAGTTTGTGCTCCTGATGGTTCAGGGCTGCGATGACCAGACATGACCAGACATGTCAACCCTCCCGATGTTTCAAAGCCCCTCCCGAAAATCTCCCGGACCGACCTTTCTCCCGATTTCCACCCGAACAACAATATTGCTGCACCACCCGTCACTGGGCGCGCCGTTTCAGACCGAACAATAATAAAAGTTACACCTTGAAGTCGAGCGCGGCGATTAGAACGACTGGCGCTGCAAAGAAATCCGCTACCACCCCCCATTTCAGTGTGAAATATTCCCATACCTGGGAGGATTTAGATCGCATTGGCTTCCCTTCCTCCGCATGTTTCAGAACAGTATTACGGGTCTCTCCGATGGTCCTCTACCTCAGCGCTGCTCTTAGCAAAGCTCTGCTGGGCGGAGCTTTTTTTCTCTGTTTTGCTGCGCGAGAACGGGGAGGGGGGGGGGGGGGTGCGGGTCTCTGGCGCAAACGACTTGCTGAACCTGACGTCCTGACATATGCCTGCAGGTGGCAGTAATGTGTTGTATAGGATGAAGTGCATTCCCTAGAGGAAGAGGCACTTTACTGACCTGAATAATTTGTCACACTGCGCATGCGTGAAATGCGTCAAAAAAATTGACGTAATTAACAACAAACAGCTGATTAACGCCGTTAACGCGCTATTTTTGACAGCCCTAATATATATATATATATAAAATGATCCTTTGCCCCAACATGTGGTTTAATCGTCTCAGCTCTTATTTACCCAACCGCACACACCTATCCAGCGTGAATTAAAGAAATAGTTGAGCGTGTGCACACACGGCTGAATTGAATTGCCGGTGTGTACAGGGGAACAAGGACAAACACACTCATCTCCCCTGAGAGCACATCAGCAGGTTGCTTCCTGTCGTTGTGTATCAGATGATGAGCAGTTTATGAAGCGCTCCACATGTCATGGGGGCTTTCAGGTTGAGGTTTGAAGCGGTTGGGTTTTGTGTCAGTGATCACAGCTTGCTGTCACACTGTGTGTCAGACAGCAGTCTTTGAATCTCTTTGGTCCGCGGGGTAGTTTGAGGCACGTTGACCATCATTTCATCATCTATAAAACTATACTTAAAGGTCTACTACTATGCACGCGTATGCACCCACTCAGACAGGCACACACACAACAAAGGGCTGTGGAAATGCTTCTCAATCAACACACAGGGTTTGCGCCTTTGGGAAAACCTGTCAGTAGAACCAGTTAGGAACACCAATACGGACATGTCGCGTAAGGCCCTTACTCACACACCACCAGCCTATTGCTCACCATCACGTGTGTTACTCGCACCAGCCCAAAACTAAAACTACCTGTTCACAGTCGGCCATTTAGAGGCGTGCTGCGACCAATTAATGAAGCTATGCAAGACGCAACAAAAATAGTTGCAGTTGCGTGTTTCACGTCGCCTGCCCTATAACAGCATCCAACACAATGGCAACACAATGGTCGCGCTCACACTGAAACTGTCATTGTAAAGAGCAATGCAGTTTTGATGGAATCTATGCTGACTAAGCGTCTTCACCAGAATTTTCTTGACTGACAGCTTGCGCGTCACCTTGGCAACTCCCTTCCTGTCACTTACTCACCCATCCAAAGCTCCTTTTTTGGACACACAGGTTTACACCAGTGTCAGCTGGTGATGCACAGATTCTCTACCAGCGTGAGTCAGACGTAGTCGGGCTCTCGTCCAGACCAGACGTCAGGACTGAACCGACTGAGTGGAAGCAACAAGTGTCGATAAAGCCAAGAGACCCACACAGACGGTCCCATTTGGGAGGAGTGATCAGGCATGGGGATAGAAACGGCTCCTATTCAGGTGAAACGGGACTTTCAATAACAACTACCTGCCAATACACAGGTGAGTGACACAAACGGATGGAACTATTTGCTTCGAGGTGAATACATTTTTATATGAGCTCATTAGTAGAATCCACTGTTTTGTAAATTAAGAACGCTGTTGGATATAAGTAGAGGCAAATCACTGGAGAGTTGAGGCTCTTAATAGGATGTATAGGACTAAAAGTATCAAATTAGCGTAAATGTTAAATATCATGTCACCTCATGATAGATACCCCTTTATGACTTTTTTCCAGGGCTGCCATTCATAAAGTTTTAAACTTTCCTGTGTGACTCAAGTGCCATAGTTTGTCATTGATTTTTATCATTCATTTTGAAATCAAACTATGTGCATGCCACGCAAAGGCTTGCTCACTGGCACTTGGCCAGGTTGAGTGCTCAGTTATGTTTAGACACAGGCCTATGAAAACCAGGAATGCGATGGAGGCTTGTTTGCTTGCCCGGGCCTCTGCCTTCTTGCACAATACTGCAGCTTAGTCATAAAGAGTTAATGTGAATGAAGTGACGGCGATACCCCATCTATTCGCTGCCTTCGCATTGGGTGGTGCAGTGATCCAAAAAAGAGATGGGAGCATCCTACTGAACTGACGTCCAAGTGTTGAACTCTCTGCAGGTCCAACCAGGTGTGCAGTCAGGGAGATGAGCTCTTGGTGCTGGCCTGGTTCAGCACCAGGAGGACTGCTCCCGACCTCCAAAGGGTGGCTGCGTCGGTTCTTGCTGCTGAAGCTGGTGGCGGTGCTGTTGCTGCCCCACAGGGCGGGCGTCCCCCTGCTGGTGGGCTGTGTGTTCAGCCTGCGGGCCCTGGTGCTGCTCCACTCCCCTCAGACCTCCACCAAGCCCTCCACCGTGCTCCTGGCCCGGTTGGCCCTCACCGACTCTGTGGTGCTGCTGCACTGGATGCTCCAGCTGGCCTGGTGGATGGAGGAGGCGTGCTGCGGAACGGTGACCGGCCTCGCGGAGGAGTCAGGTTGTTGGGGGAAGGCGCTGGGTGCGTTCCGTCAGCGGCTGCTTGACACGCACCACCTGGCCTCTCTGCTGCTGCTAGGGCTGCTGGGTCTGGAGGCCGTGCTGGTGTCCCGCTGGCCTCAGCAGACTCTGAGATTCAGGACTTCTCACTGGGCTCAGCTCTGCTGCAACCTGGTCTTGATACTCGTGGTGCTCGAACTGTGGTTCTCGCTCCACTCCAATTGTTTGCACGACTCGATGTGTGAGACTAATTCTGCAACACCTCAAACCTCTCAAAGTTCCTTTCTGGGTGTAATGCCAGATGTCTCTTCCGCCCTGAGGAGGACATTATGGCTAGGCAATGTATGGCTGCATTACGCCGTCCTCTTTCGCAGACCACAGAAGAGGAAGAGCTCCTTTCATTAAAATACTTAGGTGCACATAGCATTTTTAATTAAATGATTAGACTTCTATTCAAAATTAATATGTCAAAGCCTTATCTTGAGATTTAACTTGAACAGAACAAGGCCGCCTGTGGCTAAAAGTGGCAATTATACATCACAAATGGACTGTTTACATGTGTGCGCTTTGACTTTGGTCCAGTGGTTGAAATGTGATCGCTAATTACTTGTTTTTATGCTACAATATGGTGTGAACATATTTCTAAAAAGTTTTTTTTATGTGGTGTATGGTGAATAGATCCTGTTCACATTGTAAACATGCTTTCACCCTGCAGTCTCCAAACTGTTTTATCTGGCAGCCACGTATTGAGTGAAATAAGACACTCTGGCCTCTAATGCATTTTTTCAACGTGTGTCCAGTTTGAATATGTCGACAAACACAGCAGCTCACAAATGTCTGTTGACATTTCTCTTCTGCAGTAAAACTGAAAAGATTGATTCAGAGCAGTAAACACAAACAAGGACGGTTCCGCAGCAAACATTTCATTCCCCGATGAACTGAAACTGCTCCACCTGAACTTGTTCCAATGGCTGCAATCCACATATTTACTTAGCCAGCTAACGATCATATACTACACAGAGACACACAAAAGCTATTTCAGCAGAAACATCTGTCTGAGCTGAGACAGAATCCTCAAACACGGGGTCACAGGCTCCAACGCAGGAAAACAGACACATTGCGGTCTGGTTTTGTACTAATCTGAGGACATGAACTGTACAAAAAAAGATATCAACAGTTTGCAATGGCGAGTGTCTTGTATCTTATATGATCACATCACACAACAGAACAGAGAAACGTCTGCTTTAACATTCTGCACAGGGCAGAAGTAAGGTGGAGAACAACTCCCCTCTATGTGAGGTCGTCAGGAGGCCACCGTCAAAGTGTGAGCTGTGACCAGCAGAGGGAAGCACAGAGGTTTCTTCGAGTCTCTGGAGAGGATGAAGGAACTCCGCTGCTACCACTTCACTCTGTGTGGTTTTGTGTGAATCTGTGGGTGCTGCTTCAAGTGTCCCTGGAACTAATCAATTAAAACTGGGAGTCGACAAAGGGGCGAAAAGTAGTGAGGAACACAGGTGGCTTCCTTCCCATAATGCTCTCTGTTTGGCTCTGTGTACTTTTGGCACCGGGACTGTCAGTCAAGGGTAAACAATGTGGGAGGTCAGACTTTAAAATATAACAACAAATCCTGTTTTCCTCTTCAACAGGTCAAGCTTTGAAAGCGCAGGGGAGCTGACCGTGTTTTAGGAGGGAGTTTCCTTTATCAATTCATCTGTGCTTAAAATAAATATGAAAAGGATACCACAAAAAAAGCAAAAGTAATAAATCAGTTGTTGTTTGCCATGAATGGACCTCTGACATTATCACCCTGCACAGTGTGTCCTCCTGCTGTGAAATGCAGTGCTAGCGCCCCCTTTTGGACTGTTTTAAATGTATCTGTGTTTTGCATGCGGAGGTGAGATGCACCATTGTGTCACAGATCTTGTGTCATAAGGATAATCAAGAACCTAAAGTTTATCACTCCCTTATGTCACCTTTACATATGCATTCTCTTCAACATCATCAGGATTTTACTCCGGCTTCCTGTTTGTAAAAGAATTTACAACATTATCACCACGCTTTGTAAGAAAGCCAAGGGTGATTTAGGGACTAAGGACATCTCTGAGATACTATAACTGTCCAGAACTCTACACAGTAGACGTGTGCACCACAACTGACTCTTTTGACGTCTGGACCAACTCTCAGTTCTGGCAAATCAAATGAAGGCCGAAGACGTTACCGTTTGCCGATGCTTCTTGTAAAAATAAATTGGACTATTTGATTGTATGATAAATTGCCCTGTGATTCCATTTTCTATTTGTGTATCTGTTTTGTTCCATTTGAACTTATTGTTTTTTTCCCTTCCCTTAATGGGTCAGTAACATGTCTGTTTTTTACGTTATCTTGTGTCTTTTACCTCCCAGTCTTACATGAAGCACTTAGGATTAACCAGTTGTTGTTGTTGAAAGTTCCAATACAAAAAAACACGACTGCGTGAAATTAACTGATCAAACCTTTGACACACAACCTTTGGCATATGTTAAACCGCGAGGCAAAGTACATCAGCCCATTATATCAAATAGACAGACAGACGGCGCCCTGAGCGCATGCAGCACCTTCCCTTATCAGTGCTATCAACAATTCGACCTCTGGCTGAGGTCGCAGAGCCTCCGTTGAGCCTCCAGTCAGCCGCATTGATCCGGGAAGAAGAGCTAGACTCTAAACAGGTCAGCGCTGACTCACAAGTCAGATGTAGACATGCACACGTAGACAGTTAGGACACCGCACTGCAGTCGTGTTAATATCAATCCATAAAACCCACAGAGCTCTGGCCTCCTGTGTTTTACTGCCTTGCTGCCTTTTGTCCGGCTCTGTTGTCAGGGCAGAGGTATGTACGGAGCGACGGGGCTGCGCCTGAAACCCTCCCGAAGCCAATGAATGAGAGGATGGACGCAGGCGAGGGAAGGAGAGCAAAGGAAACCCTCATCATCGCATTAAAGGAGAGCAGGACAGAGGGGTCAAGGAAGAGAGTCGACGGAAGGAGGGGGAGAGAGAGAGAGAGAGAGAGAGAGAGAAAGGTTGCAGTAATGGGGTCTTTGTTCTGGTTGGTGTGACTCCCAAAGCCTCGGCCCGAGGCTGCACAGCTTGGTTACCGTTACCAAACGCAGAGAATAAGGAGGGAGGAGTTTGTTTGTGTGTGTAAGAAGTGTTTCCGCGTCCAGGTTCATCCAGTTGTGACATTTCAACACGGCTTCTGCTCCCACGCCTTTACTACATTTTGTTTCCTCGGCTCCATGTTGGCTGCTTTGACTCGGTCGGTACAACACGGACGACCTGCATCGCTGCACAATCAGCTTGTCTGACCAGACTATGCGGGAGTTGAACAACATTTAACTGTATGAGTAACTGACTTGGTGACAACATTCTTTGCGAAAACTGGCCTTCAATTACACAGGAATGTTTGGCCCCGAACAACATATTTTTCACATATGGTCACTGAAAGGAATATGTTTGTGAATCACATGTTTGGGGGAGGTGTTTTACCATACCTTAATTCCAAGAAAATCCCCCAAAAATGATTGTCATGATACAATTTTACATGAATGTGAAGAAAATACAAAAGGTAGATCAATACTCTTTCTTCAAGGTGTCTTAACAGGTGGAAGGCAGGGCAGGGATATCAGGCGTGGAATGATTATTGGAGGTCCGTTGTTAAGTTGCATTGGATGAGGATGCACATAAGGGGGGGAATCTGGTGATTGGTGGAGTGAGCTGGGTTAAGGGAGGCGGGCGGTCTAGAGTCTGGCAAAGCAGATGTTCCATAGCACACAGAGAGGAATTAGTTAGCATCCAACCAGGATAAAACCCCAAATAACTTGAACAAACACTTCCATCGCAGGTGTGTGAGTTGAGAGGGTTGAGAGGTTATGCGTCCATGGATGTGACAGAAGACTGATGGCGGGAGAAACACACTTACTCACCTATGCACACACACAGAGTATTTAAAGATGACTTTGAAAGCAATAAGCTGAAAGAAGGAAAGTGCCACATCATGTTGTGACACATTTAGTTTAGTTGAGAGAAATATGGTTTTATCACAGCGTGTGACTTCCTTAAACACATGTAGACGAACAATCCAGAGGTGAAAGACATCTGGTGGTGTGTAATGGATCGTGTGGCTGTGTGTGCGTATGTGTGTGTGCAGTAAGCAGGATGTCCTGTCCTCCCTGCTGCTATTCTGGAGCGGTCAGCCTGCCAGACGCTACCCGCAAAGACCAGTTCCTCTCTGTCAAGTACCTCCCTCTCTCTCACACACACACACACACACACGCACACACACACACACGCATGCATGCACACACAGCCCCATGCCAGCCTGAAAACAATAGGGACCTGTCCAACACCGCCCTATCACCTGGCTAAAAATAACTCTGTTGGTAGCTTCAGACAAGCAGATTGAATTGTAACAATGGTATAGCAGGGCTTTGATCAGCCCAAATTGCACTGTGCTCCTCAAAGATTGCGGTTAACAAAATGTTGAATGTTGTCATGGGTTGACAACCCTGAAGATATCATCCCCATTTTCATTTTTGACATTCTTTAAGTAAACATCCCAGTATGATTCAATGCCAAAAGGGTATCAAACACGCATTATTACTTATTATTACTACTGCAGTTTAATATTTAACATCCAACTAATTCTCTCCTTCCCCGACTCGGAGACTCAGGTGGCGGCACGGATCTCTGCATGTCTGACTGACATCTCCCAGTGGATGTCCGCTCATCACCTGACGATCAACCCCGACAAGACCGAACTGCTTTTCTTCCCTGGAAAAAACTCGCCCACTCAGGACCTGACTGTTAACTTCGGCGACTCCGTGTTAACGCCCACTCAGAATGCCAGGAACCTCAGCGGGACACTTGACTCCCATCTCTCCCTGACTGCCAACATCGCAGCGACGACACGATCCTGTAGATACACGCAACATCAGGAGAGTAGCACCCCTTCTCACTCAGAAGGCGGCACAGGTACTGATTCAGGCCCTTGTCATCTCCCCCCTTGACTACTGTAACTCTCTGCTGGCAGGTCTCCCTGCTACCGCCATACGACCACTGCAGCTCATCCAGAATGCAGCAGCTCGACTGGTCTTCAACCTTCCGAAATACTCCCACACCACACCACTTCTCCGCTCTCTTCATTGGTTACCAGTGGCTGCCCGCATCCAGTTCAAAACATTGGTACTGACGTACCATGCTGTGAATGGATCGGGACCAGTCTACATCCAGGACATGGTGAAACCCTACATCCCAACCCGCACACTCCGATCTGCATCTGCCAAGCGGCTTGTTCCTCCCTCACTGAGAGAAAAGCACTCGGCGAGATCGCGACTCTTTGCTGTCCTGGCTCCGAGATGGTGGAATGAGTTCTCCGATGACATCAGGACTGCAGAGAGCCTCTACATCTTCTGTCGAAAACTCAAGACACACCTCTTTAGACTCTACCTTGACTAAAACACTAGCAAACCGTAGCACTAACAAATGATAGCACTTAAATTGTACTCATAATGGCACTTTTCTATAACATGTTTTGAAACTGCTTATTTGATGAAAAATGTACTTTCTTGTTACTTGTTCTGAGTTTGTATCTCTATGTGGAAATGCACTTATTGTACGTCGCTTTGGATAAAAGCGACAGCTAAATGACATGTAATGTAATGTAACATTTATTCCAACATCTTATTTAAAAACATACCCCACAGTTTCCAGAATACGATAACCATACGATATCGTAACTATTACCACTACTAAGTATCCAATATAAATAAATAAATATAAAACATATTATATATATATATATATATATATATATATATATATATATATATATATATATATATATATATATATATATATATATATATTGAGATGCACCTATGAACCCGTGTGTTGAGGAAAGACTAAACATCCCAGTCTCTTCAGAAGCGTCATATGTGCGGCTTCCCTTTCACTCTGGGTTCAGCTGCTCGGTGCAAGACTCTCCTTAACGAGAGCGCAGCGTAGGGCGGCCTAAGGGCAAGCTCAAATCTCAACATATTTTAGGACTACACTAAAAATATAATGTCACTCATCAACTTTATCAGTGATTGGATAACTGCTTCTTAGACGTGCAGCTTTGCGACACGGCCCGAGCCCAGCAGAGAGGACGAGGAGGAAAAGCATATATTTTGCGCAGATATCTTTTCAAAAACACAAAGACAAACATTGACCATTTGTAAAATGTATTTTTAATATAATGAACAACAAAAAATGTATTTCACGTTTTTTCGGTGCTCATGGTGGGGCCACGCCCCATTTCCCTCTATGGACCAGCCGCCACTGCTGCTAGGATAATTAGCTGATTGCAGACAGGTGTGCGCGAGGAGAAAAGACAGCGCCACGCCCACACAAGAACAAACGAGACCCCTATTTTCTTGATTTTATCCCTCTTACCTTGCATTTCTGATCTCATTGTTATTATTTTTACTGTATTTTATACCTACAGTAAGTGTTACAGCCAAAAGGAAAAGTTACCCCGAGTGTTTCTGGAGCCACTTTATTCAATTTACTCACAACACAACTGAAACCACCTAATCGTGCTAAAGCGTTTAATTACAAACGTCCGTTTCACGTCCTAATAGACGTTCAGTCGTGTCCAGCTGATGACCGCAGCCTATGCATCCCCCCCTCGACCCCCCCGTGCTGCCATTGTCTCGCTTCCTGTTGCCTTCCCGGGTCCGCCCCCCCCCCCCCCCCTCGACCCCCGAGTCCCCTCCACACACTCCTATCGGACGGACGGAGCAGGCTGTCGGGATTAATTGAGGAAACTCTCGCCCGCAGGGTTTTCGCCTCGCTGAAAGGCCACCGTGATTTTTCCAGTTTTGGGAAACGTTGAGCCGAGCAGACCGAGACATCGAGGAAGGACAACAAGCAACAAGTGTGGAGTTTTTTAATGTGACAGCTGCCGGACGGACATCAGTGAGCAGGAGGTGAGTTGTCATCCCTTCAGCTGCCCGTACGTCCGCTTCGTCTGCACGCGATCACCGCTTGTCTTGGTTTTGTTTGGTGTTTCAAAAAAACAACCAACAAAAACGTTTTTTGTGTTAACGTTAGTTAAGAAAAAGATATTCCGAGCGGCTGCTTTCTACGTCGTGTAGCCGCATATCCGAATTATAACCAAATTATACCGGTTTATAGCGGACAAAATGCAGCTACATTGTAACAACAAGGCGTGAGACACACACACACACACACACACACACACACACATCCTTCAAAGGGGCCAATGCAATTTACTACAGCGCCCCTTGAAGGACTGCACTGTTTTGCTATGACTTGACCATTAAACGTGTGAATGGGAGATTTAATGTCTGTCACAAGTCTTATTTAACCTTAATGTGTTCAGAGCGACGGAACAGCTTTGTTGTCTCATGCAAATTCCCCACAAATCAAGCAGCAGCAGTAGTGGAAGAAGTCAGATGAGAAAGGCCAAAGTAAAGTTATTGCATTCAAAAGTGTTCTTAGAAGTGCACACTTTTCAATATCAATATCTATATAGCCTTAATGCTTAAAAATGCTCAAAACTCATTATGCGAAATTGACCATTTTAGAATATCTCTGTAATGCATTTGTGTGTTCAATGCTTGTAAAGGTGAAACTAATTTCGGCTCCTTAATGTACCGCTTGATCCAAATCAAAAATGTACGATGTGTTCATTTCCATGAATTTAATCTGAACTTGCTAAGTGTGGCAAGAAATGACTGCTGTGAGGTAAAATATTGGCTTCCAAAGTATAAAGTTGCTTGAAACAGAAATGCTCAAAGCATAAATACTTTTTATTGTTAGGTGCTCGCCCCAAGTCTCAGGTGCCGACTAAAACCCGATCTAGCCAGCAACTCTTTTTTTTTTTCTTTCTCCCGGTCCCGTTCCTCTTTTTCTTTTTTTAGCAATATCTTAACAGTTCCATCATATTACAAACCTTTATAAAGAATAATTTTGAGGATGGCATGATCTTTTATTCATCATTTTGGTTGAGTGTGATACAACTTGAAGTAATTTCGAACAAGACCTTTTCTGATTAAAAACGCACTCTGTGTAGCTCGATCAGCTCCACTGGAGATGTCCTTTCCAAAAACTACTCGCGTGGTTGTCTTCCACCCTACCCTGCCTCCATTCTCCTGGCGTGTGAGAGAAAAGAACAGCTGGATGTGAGCTGAGCCTGAACTCGATCCGATCCCATCAGCGGGTCCCAGAGGCCTGTTTCTGCCACTGAGGCCTGCGGGGGACGGGAAGGCTTTTAAATGTGCAGCTGTCCTTTGGACCTGTATGTGAAATCCACATCTGACACCCCCCCCCCCCCCCCTCCAGTGGGACTCCATAACATGCGTTAAATATGTCGGTAGATGTGGTTCTCGTTTCCTTACATATAAGCCAAATTCACTCTAAAGACTCGGCTCCCTGCAGGAACAACATCAGTTAGAGGTCCTGGGACAGAGCCACAGTACACAGAACGCTACACATGTGTGTTTGTGTGTGAAGACGGGCACATGCAGGGGTTGTGTATGCACGTGTTGAGACTTGTGCATATGTAATTGTGTGTGTGTGTGTGTGTTTGGTGCACACAGATACAGTAAGGGTATTGTGAGATAGGGGCCGGCCGAGGCTTTTCCGAGGAGGCGTCTAAAAACGCTGTAAAGATGTCCCACTGCAGCTGGCACGGGACAGGCCTGAGTGTGTGTGCGTGTGTGCGTGTGCAAGAGAAATATGACGCTAACCTTTTTCTTAATTTTTCACCCTGGAGTCCCAAAGGCCGACCACCTCTTCTCTGTTGCATATCACAATAATAATAAACGGTTAAGAACGGCACTTGGAATAAAGTTGGAGGAAAGATATGAGTGGTCAGAATCAAGTTTCTTCTTCCGTAATACGGGTCAACCTTCTTAAAGATGTAACCAACACCATCCAATGACGTAACAAGATTGAGTCTTTCATTATTGTGTAACAATGGGATGTTTCATCTCTATTTATTAGAGTTGAAAATCCAAAGAGTGACTGGTGAACAAATACGAAAAATACAGATGTGATTACTAGAGTCATGAAGAATTGGTGATTGTACAACACACAATGTAGGACTTTATGATGTGAGCAATAACTCTTCAATCATCACTTTCAGACAAAGGGAATTTAATTTGTAGATTTAAGCTGTGATTGAATTAACTCAAACCCAAGACATTCCCATCAACCCTATTTCCTGTGCTGACGTCACACACCCCCACAAATATTTTTGCTTTTTCTCTCAATTGTTCGTGTGTGACATCCAAACTATTGTGTGTCATGGCAGCAATGGAGGGAGCAGCGGCACACAGCTTTTGTACCAAGGCTTCATGCTGACTTCCTCCAATTGGAGCTTGGCCTTGGATACTTCTGTTTTTTACTCCCTGCTCTCTGACACCAGGCTCGTGAATGATTGCAGATGTGTTTTAACCTCACCCACACACAAGGGGGACATTTCTGTAGCTGGGAGACATTTACTTCTCACTGCGCTGATGGAGCGCTGCGTGCCACACTACCATGTGAGTGTGTGTGGGACTTTATTCATACCGACGGGTCAATGATATAAAGCCATCCACGCACTGACAAACATGCAAACCCTCCCAACGTTACGGCTATGCCAACACTGTAAGATTGACTTGACTCATAAAGTTATTTGAAAGCATTTACAAACTTTTTTTTAAACATACACATTCATCAAACATCAAATATTGGGGGTTTTGCATGTTGGCCAGAAAATATCCTTCAAGCAATCGTTAAAATTCATACTGATAACATAAAATGAGTGTGTGCCTTCTATACAATCTAAAACTTGAAACTTCCTGGAAGTCTTGGAGTAATGGTTTGAGGTACCAGTTGTTTTTCCTTCTTTGTGTGTAACTTTTATAGTGAGGAAGTGACCGTGTGCCTTTCCTTGTCTCTCCACAGGATGGCTGACCGGCCCGCTCACGCATCCTGACCACCTCCGCTGTGTGAACGTTCACGATGACTTGGAGGAGACTCGACCGGTGGAGCCCCTGCTGACACCTCCGGCCCCCCAGACATCCGCCCCGGCAGCCTTTTTCTGGCTTTGGTGTACGCTTTTTCTGCTGTGCCCCCCCCCCCCCGGCCCTGTTGAAGCCGTCGCCATGGCCAGCCTGGTGCTCAACGAGACCGGAATGGAAGACTGCGGCATCGACGACTCCTTCAAGTACAACTTGTACTCTGTGGTGTACAGCGTGGTCTTTGTTTTAGGCTTGATCACCAACTGCGCCGCTCTCTTTGTGTTCTGCTTCCGGATGAAGATGAGCAACGAAACCACAATGTTTATGACTAATTTAGCGCTGTCCGACTTGGTCTTTGTCTTCACGCTGCCGTTCAAGGTCTTCTACAATGTTAACCGCAACTGGCCCTTTGGTGATGGACTGTGTAAGGTGTCCGGGACTGCATTCATCACCAACATTTACGGCAGCATGCTCTTCCTCACCTGCATCAGCGTGGACCGCTTCCTGGCGATAGTCTACCCTTTCCGCTCCCGCTCCATCCGCACGCGCAGGAACGCGGCGCTGGTGTGTGCCGCCGTGTGGCTGACCATCGTAGGGGGAGGAATATCGGTGACCTTCTTCTCCACAATCAACAGCAAACGCAGCGTCACTTCATGCTTCGAGGGCTTCTCCAAAAGCACCTGGAGGACTTACCTGTCCAAAATCACCATCTTCATTGAGGTGAGTGAGCAGAGGGAGGCTCCCGCAGTCAAACATAGGAACATACGTAGATGTCATTCACTGTATTTTTGTGATGTTCCATTTTATAGTAAAATTTGTGTCTGTTTTGTGATTTAACTCCCAGATTGTGGGCTTCCTTCTCCCCCTCCTGGCCAACTTGGTGTGCTCCTCGCTTGTTCTGCGGACGCTCCGGCGTCCGATGACTGTTGGTCACGGCTGTAACAGCAAGAAACGTGTCCTGCGGATGATTTTGGTCCATCTGGGCATCTTCATCATCTGCTTCGTCCCCTATAACTCCATCCTCTTCCTTTATGCCCTGGTGCGGACCCAGGCCCTGGCTAACTGCTCTGTGGAGCGCTTTGCCCGAACTCTTTACCCCATCACTCTGTGCCTGGCCTGCCTCAACTGCTGCCTGGACCCTGTGGTCTACTACTTCACCTCAGAGAGCTTCCAGAAGAGTTTGACCATGGGGGGCAAAGGGTCAGGCTCTCGGCCCGAAAGTTTGCCCCGCAGCGACACTGAGACCCTGGATGTGGCAAACACTCTCCCCAAGGACACTCACAACCCGGCCAGCAACGGGAAGGAGTCAAAGACGTCTGAGAGTCAGCTCTGAAGACGGAAAGGTGTAAAAAAGGACAGTGTTGGTGCAACGCGAGCCCTGAATTAAAATTAAAAAAATGTAATCCGCTGTTTGTTTCTGGAAGTGACAAACACATAACTCAGCAGATTAGTTAAGTCCTGAGGTAAACCCTGAGGTATGGCCCGGGCTTTACGGATTAATCCACCACTGGAGAACAGAGGAATGTATCTGTATGTGTTTATTATGAGAGAACACTACGGGGATCAGAGACCCAGCCACACCAGGACTATTGTCCAGAGGCATGCGGAGCCTCTAAAAGAGACTGCAGCACATCATCACTCAGGCTTAACACACAAACGCTCAGAAATGCACTGGTTCATTGTTAGGATGGCTATTTCTATCTGCATTTTTGGTACTGCAAAGTACTTTTGTAACACGCTGAGCCCTTGAGTTTATTGTTATAGTGTTCAAGCTGTCACAGCACATTATATCATATTAGACCGTAATGCTATGTCACTTGTTAGAGCGTTGCGACCCGCCACTGTAATAACATAGGAGTAAAATGTGTCTCATGTTGACGTTCGAGGCCATTAAATGTCTTTTTTGAATTGCTAAAATGGGTGCATTTATTATCCCCCCCCCCCCCCCCTCCGCCTCGTTCCTGGTTTGGTCAAACTTAACATGAACTGGTCTCCATCAGTGTGTCATTATATTTGAACTCATGAAGGAGTTGTTTCACTCGTCATTGACGGAGGGATCTTGTTGTTGGAGCAGAGTTCAGCTCTGATCCAGTCGAGGACCTTGGCCTGTGTGCCGTGTCACAGGCCAAATGCCTAAAATGAGCAATGGTCCATTGTTTGCTTCTGAATGAGGGCTCTCTGTCTTAATCTGGACTTACACTGCAGATCGGCTCAACGTCTCTTATGCACAGTAAAGTACCGGCAAACACCCCAAATCATTGTGTTACACTGCACGTACAGCAAGATACTGATGTCAGGAGTGTTGACATGCAGGACATTGCTGCATGAATTTTTGGTGCTTTTGGTCAATACCATTATCCAAATGTAATTGTGCAGCATGGAACTAAAGACTGCTTGCTAGCTTGATTGGAGAGCTTTTGTTCCATCTTTACCTTTACACTCAGAGCAGAAAGACAGGGGAAGGATCCATGGTGAGATACTGTAACTGTTTTGGTCAAACGTGTTTCAGGGCCAGCCCTTGTCAGCGCACCAAGCTACTGCGAGGACTGGTAGAGGCTGGGTCGGCTACATGTTTCTTTGTGCATACAACAGGATCCCGCTGGAGAGGGGGACACATTTCCGTGTTGGACATAATAAAAGTTGTCAGCACGAGCTACTTATTCAGTCTCTCATAGAGCAATGCAGAACTAAAGATCCATGGCCTTACTTGGTGATGTCGAGAGAGAGAGAGAGAGAGATTCTAGTGGGCCTCTCTGATAGTGTGACCATGTGCATCCAGCAGAGGAGACAGAGGCCCAACAGACGACGGACTTGTCTGGGATTTGGGTCAAGGGTAGCAGAGGGGGATAAGTGGAGAGAAGTAGCAGAGAGCAGGAAATAAGAAGTGGGAGTTTCTGAAAAAATATACAAAAGTGCCCTTTGACCTGTGAGTGGTCCATGTCAAGAATGTTCCAAATATTGCGGCAGAAGACACTCGACGTGTCCCTTTTTTTTTAAATGGGCCAATCTGCCCTCTTGATGGTTGCAAAACAGAACTGCCAGTGTTGGTCTGCTCTGACCTCTAGTGGCCATAAGTCAGAACAGAGAGAAAACACCAGCATTGACTTGACGGTTAGCTGACACGTGGTGTGCCCTCAGCATATGTTCTGATTATCAGTGCAGGGCGCTCTACATTGAAGTGCATCGGTGTGCGTTTTGTGTGAGAAACCACACTGGTGCTGCATGCAGGTGACTGAGAACCTGGCAGCCAGTTATTGTTCTCTGTGTTCTTGGGGTGTGACTGGTGTGAAACAAACAGGATGGATCTGATGGCATTTTGTTGAACTTTTGGTTTTGCATTTGACAGTTGGAAATACAATTTTAGACGCCACACAACTGAAAGCGTGTAACAAACCGTGTAACAAAAGCTAAAAAGCTGCTCTTTGTTATCGGCATCCAGAGAAGTGATCGAATCAAAGACTAAAACCCAAATGAACACATGTACACATACCGTACATATGGACACGGCTTTGTGCACAAAGCTTTGAAAACGGCTTTGAAAAAGGAAGTGCAACAAATGATTGGAGACAGAAATACTACAGTCAACTTCCCCTAGCATCGAAGGACGCAAATCTAGTATGTTGATATAGAATAGTAGTCTAACTCATAGGTTCGGTTTTTCAGACTGTTGCCGCTGACCACATTTAGCAGAACCAACCCCCCGGCCCCCCTACACCCCCCACCCCCCGCCCCTGTTGTACTCCTTTTAGATCAGATCTCAAGTATGTACTGTAATTAGGTTTCCTCACCCTGTCTGCACAACACCATGTCACCTTTTTGGTTGCCAGGAGCCCGGTGACGTCACAAAAAAAGAAGAAAAAAAACCCGTTGTCAGGGCCAGTGCTTCCCCTTCCCGTCGTCGCTCTGCTCAAGAATCGGCTCATACCGGACGTCACCAACTGATGCAAAGCCAGTCGAACAGAAACCACAATCACTGGTATGGTTTTTATTGCAGACTCGCTCACAAGCACAAGCTGATAAGTCTCGAGTCTGCTCGAGAAAGACAGAGGAGGTTTGCTGTTGGGGAGGAGTGTTTGTGCGTGTGCGTCAGTCTGCTGTGGAGCTGCAGGAGCATGTGGTCGCTGGTGGCCACTCCAGCATCTGATTTCTCGCCCCTGTCCACGCTGATTGTTTAGGGGATGATGGACAAGGTAAGGATGAGGCAGACCGTGTCTGTGCTTTGTCTGAATATTTGTGGTCAAAGTCATGCTTCACATTTTTGCTGATGACAGATTGTTGGTATATCCTCTTTTCACTCATCCTGCATTCAATCAAAATGTATCGCATAATGCATTTCATTTCAAGGGCGTCGTTAAAAAGATTGTTTTGGGCTCTGATGTCACACAGATTGAATTTTGTCATTGTTGTCATCAAAAATTTCAATGCGAGAAAGAAACGGTTCAAATGTGAGTCAACAGTGTAGCCTCCTTCAAACGTGGGCACCACTTCCCTAAATTCAAGACTGGCCACTTTCATCAGCACAGGTAATGCGGTGTGGATCTTTGTCTGAGTGTGGTGGACCGACCGGCCTCAACGGGTGAAAAGTAACGCAGAAAGACCGATTCTCTGTCCCGGCCAGGCAGAGGAAGGGTGTGGTCTCGTTTTGAATGCAGAAGGAAGGGCGATGCTTGAGTGATAAGCAGACCAAATGGTGGATTTCTTCCTCGTGTTTCCTGCTGTAAACATTTGGCCGTACAAAGTCTCCTCTGATTTAATTTGGGCATCCAGCAAAAGAAAACATTTTCAGGCTTTAAGAAATCCAAGCCATGGCACTGTAAAATTAAAAGGATATCTGCGGGAGCAATTTCGCCAGTAGGTTACTGTCTGAAATGAATACAGCAATTTACCGCAATCAAAACACATGGTAATTTGCTGTAATTATAACAGAATTTTATTCGGTGGTTTCGAAAGAAAAATTGTGGTTCAGACGCCCTTCTGTTTGCCAAGTGGTACATCAGTGAATTGGAAATAGTCTTCGAACTAAAAAGACTAAAGCAAACTAAAAATAATAAAACAAATGCCATTAGGAGGATGACCGCCAGCTGAAGATGAGACCAAAAGAAATTGGAAACGGCGGTTGGCATAAAATGGACATTTGGACGTTGTGTAACTCCATGACAACTTGACAAACTTCACCGGCTGAAGAGATTTGTGGTGTAAGCAAACGCTCCAGAACACCTACTTATTTGAGACCGTTTTATTCAAAACCTGGCAAACAAAGCGCTGTCCCGAACATCATCTTAGATCCAAGAGATCTAAAACGCATTATTGAATCATGTCGGCCCCTCGTTATGACATAGTCTCGACGAAGGCTCTCTCATAAAGAAAACACTACCAATAAAAAGTCTCCTCCCCTGAATGTGACTTCATTAATGCCGTCAACTACAAGAACCGTAAGCTCTCGTTTTGCCATTGCAGGTGATTCAGTGTGTGAGTGACGAGATGAGTTTGACTTAGGCCACGAGGGTCCAGTGTGAGAGCGGAAATGTCCGGAGCATCGGAGGAGTCGCTGCTCAACTCGTCCCTCCTCAACTCGTCTTTAGAATGTGGCCACAACATGAACAGTTGGGAGCAGCGCATGGACAAGATGTACACATACTTCTACTTTCTGCTCTTCATGCCCGGGCTGCTGCTTAACACCACGGCCCTCTGGGTCCTCTGCAGACACATTAGGTACACGCACACACACACACACACACACACACGGGTATAAAGCATTAAATGTGTTCTAGAGCAAGGCTAACTCTTCTATATGTCGCCCCTGCAGTAAGAAGAGCAAGGCGGTGATCTTCATGATCAACCTGGCTGTAGCCGACCTGGCCCACATCCTCTCTCTGCCCCTGAGGATCTATTATTACTTCACACACACCTGGCCGTTCGGGCGAGGCGTCTGCTTGTTCTGCTTCTACCTCAAATACCTCAACATGTACGCCGCCATAGTGTTCCTGGTGAGCAGGCGTCAATGCTGAAGATGATCCTGGAATACTGGAGGGAACTCTAATGGCAGCTTAGCCAGTTGTACTCTACTGAAAGGGAGCCAAATGCCATTTTAGTCTCCGCCCCCTTCCACTTGAGTCCTCGGAACAAATTAACTTTCATTTTTTCTTCTTCTCCAGGTGTGTATCAGCGCGCAGAGGTGCATCTTCCTGCTTCACCCATTCTGCGCACGACGGTGGAGGCGGCGCTACGACCTGGCAATCAGCATCATCGTGTGGGGGGTGGTCAGCGTGGGCTGCTCGCCTTTCATCCTGATGCGCAGCAGCAGTTCCACGAGTCCCGGTGTGGTCGGACAGGCGATCTACAACGCGTCCTATCACCTGGGTGCCTTCTCCACCCAGCATCCCTCGGGTCACGTCGAGCTTTACGCGCCAAATTCGAGTGTGAGCCCCGTCACGGTCTCCCCTCCTGGCTGTTTTAAGGACCTGCCCATGCGTCGCCTGCCAGTGTCTCTGGCGGTCACCATGATGGTCCTGGCTGAGCTGTTTGGTTTCCTCATCCCTTTGGCCTGCATCAGTTACAGCTCCATCCGCATCGCACGCTCTCTCGGCTCAACTCGGGGGCGGGATGAGCCCGACCCCTCAACGCGCAGCCGTCTCCAGTCGGTCAGCAGCAGCAGCAGTCCGACGGACAGGTTCCCGGAGAGGCGGACGGACGCCGAGAAGCGACGCGCTCTGCGAATGGTGCTCAGCTGCTCTGCCCTCTTCCTGATCTGCTTCGCCCCCTACCACATCAACTTCCTGCTCTACCTGTTGGTGTCGCAGAACATCGTGTCCCACTGCGCAACCGATCTGGCAGTGCGTCGGTTCCACCCGCTGTCCCTGTGCCTGGCCAGCCTGAGCTGCTGCCTCAACCCTCTGCTCTATTACTTCCTAAATGCCGAGTTCAGGCTGCACCTCACCAGGCGCACCTCCTCCTTCACCGCGGCGCTCCTCTCCTCCCCGATCAGCTCCCCGACCGAGCGACCCGTGCCGGCCAGACTGATGAGCATGGAGAGCACCTGCTCGGACAGGGAGGACCGCGGCTCGTCACCCAAGGTTCTCTGCTCCAAAGGTGCATTTGTTTTCCCCCCAACAAATGACACAAATGAAGCATGATACAATGAGATTGGGGGGGGGGGGGGGGGGGAACAACTGACGAGATCTCAAGTGGGACAGCGAAGAGCTTTGGCCTCAATTTGCAGAGTCTCCCACACCCGTGCTGATGACGTCCATTAGGTGGGATGGGTGTATATGTGTGTATGTATATAAGCTGCAGCCTGTTGCTTGCGTTTAGGAGACAGGCAACAAACTTGAGATAAGCTATAAGTCATGATTGTGTAATGCAAATGATGTTAATGTGTGAATTAAAGCGCTGGTGCCGTGATGTTTGTGCAGCTTGATAACGACGCTCCGTTGCGAAAACAGGTGTTGACTCATCTCGGCTCCACTTCCTTTAGTGACAAGTGCTGAAGAGAGTTAGTGGCTGTTGTGGTACTTTGACAAACCGTTAACTGTAATGCCTGAGAGTGTCTGTTACATCTACTGACCCCCTCCCCCTTTCAGCCAGATGTACGCAGACACCAGTTGTCTTTATTCACCCACTTTGGATCCCCTGGCTGCCGTGATCTTGTAATGCCATCTGCTAGTTAGTTACTGAAAGTACTCTGAATAAGAAAGAAAGAAGGAAGCGGCCTCCCCCCGCTAATAAATAAGAATTCCGATTTCTACTTTCACACTTTATTCTCACACTTGCGACATTACACGTTCATCATTGCGGGCTCACAAGGGGAGGAAGGGGGTTACTATGATAGAAGAAGTCATGCTGTCAAACATTTTTTTAAACCACACCCTCCCCCAACCTCACAGGAAGCCCCTGTGTCTGCCGGAGCCCTCAGTACAGCAGAGACAGAGACGGAGAAAATCCGAAAGACATACAAATAGAAGGCTGTGAGGAATTAACAAAGACTATTACTTCTGATAAGAGAATAGAAACTGGATAGGAAGCGAGAGTGCGGGACAAGGCAAGTGAGGCGTGTTAGCGGAGGACGATGGGGAGGATGGGGGTGGCACGTGTCGTCGACTGATGCTTCACCCTCCGGTATTCTGACGCAGCATCAATCTCGGAGAAAGAGGTGAGATCTTGATTCTTTTCTCTTTTCTTAAGACCGAGTTGAAGCTTTTGTGTGAGAGCCTCTAACAGCTGGATAGCTTCAGAGTGGAGTCATGCCTCATGGGGGATCTTGTATGTTTCTCCAACATGAGGAATGTCTGTTATGTGGAGGGTGGGAGTGTGTGTGTGTGTGTGAGTGTGGCCCAGAGTTCCTGTCTCTCAGTTCAGTGGGATCGGGATGATGCCTTGGTTTGTGTGTTGGCGCGACACATGTGGAATGGGACCTGGGTTCTGACCAACCACATTTTGGGTGCCGTTACACGAGGCAAGGTATCGATTCCGAGCGGAAAAAGCTGTGGGGCGCAAACCCCCACAGAGGGATGAATCACTGCATTTAAAAGTTTCCACTCGCCAGATTCGAGGGGTAGCAAAGAAGGGATGCAGCTCTCTTTAGAAACAGACATTTTACCTAACTCTAATATCACCAAGATCTAAGGATGTACAACGATGTCGCAACAAAATGACGCGTGGTTTACAAAGGACAGACATCATTGCGCATGCCACGCCACTGCTATAGGCAAAACATTTAGGATCTGTGAAGCAGCTCAAAAGGCTGTAGGAGAGTAGAGGTCAAAGTCCTGTAGAAGAGTTTTTATAGCACAGTTGTATCGTGTAGTTATGACACACAACCGATGAGAAATGTGGAGTGAGGTTTTGTCGACATGATCATACCACCTTACTAAATAAAGCAAGCTATATCTGACCTAAAATATCTCTTAAGATACACTTCATACGATGACCGTCTTCCAAAAGAAAACAAAAAGACAAACTCTTTAGGCGAGGAAGACACAGAGGAAGTAACAAGCTAACTCAAGAGGAGGTTAGCAATGACAACCTGATTCTATTGGCCATACAATCCATGAGGGGCGATTTTTCCATTAAATTATATGTAGTCATTTCCTCTAAGCGTAAGGTAAAGGAAGCTTTAGGAGTATTTTCTGAAAGACTCACATTGACATTGCAGAAGACAAGATGACAGCACTCAAACTCATCTCACAGACGGTAAGAGATGGGAAACTCCACTTAACATAGGAGCAGAAAAAATGGTAGCCATCGAACGAGCCTACAGGCCACCCTGTTTATCCGCACAGGGTCTGTTTATTTTAAAGGTCCCTATTCACTTTATCACATGGCATGAATAAAGAATGGTTGAAAGTAAGCTTACTTTATCATGAGTGGTGACACTAAAATAAATATCATTTCATGGAATGTTATGGGTCTTAGGAAGATAGTGAAATTTAAACAAGTGAGGTCGAGGCTGAAACAGCTGAAAACACAGCTAGTTTTTTTTCCAAGAAACCCATTTACTCTCCAGTGAATACATAAAAAGGGTCACATTTGTATGGCAGGAGATTTGAACTGTACTCTTAACCCACCACTAGATAAATGATCTGGTTTAGACACCGCATATGTACATAAGTAATGAAGTAGGCAACACGACATTTTATGGGAAACCTTCCAGTCTGGAATACTCACTCGTGTCACTCTGCTACACATCATTCTTATTCCCGCATGGGCCGTTTCCTCATTTCTTAGTCTATCAATGTGAATGACTGATTCTATAAAGGTATCGTCATTTCACAGTATGCTTTACTACAGTCTATTGTCAAAGCAGCCAATTAAGGTCCCACTATATTGCAGTTGAGCCCATGATGATTATATGATAACACATTCTTCAAATTTGTTGAAACCCATATTGATGTTATTTTGAAGCCAATACCACCCAAACATAAGTGTCAAAAGGTAATAAATAACCAGCAAGAAATAACAGCGCTTTCCAGACATTTTATTCTAAATTGAACAAAGTCCAGCCACATCTTTCAAATTCATCAACTTCCTAAGTAAATTAGAAATACCCCAATACAGCGGAAGCTTATGTTAAATGTGGTACACATTAAGGTAGCTTAGCATACTGCCTGTGGGGATGTAGCCTCAATATATTTCTGGAAAGAGATTATTACAATTGTATCCATCTGTATCAAACAATAACTTCCATAATGTCCAAAACTCTGTCTTTTTATGTGTGTTTCTTAACAATAGCAAAGAGAGCAAAGAGAGAGCAAAGATGGTAATATTTTGTCTCCTTGATGCTGAACATAAGATTGCAATTGCTTGGAAATCTGTACACAGGCCGAGGAAATAAATTTGGATCGAGGGACTGCTACAGTGCCTCGCCCTACTAGATAAACTTACATTTGAAGCTAAAGGGAAATATAACATCTTTGCTGATTTGGAGGTAATTTATGGAGTTCCTGGAGGGAGAAGTATCTATCTGTACATGTACATATCAGTCACCCTCTACTGCTTTTTAAGTTTGGTCTTTGATGAGAAACATTCAGTTAAGCCCAACAACTAATCATGCAACTGACATTTATGTTTGAAATCTTTGCCTATATGTACATTCAGATGTGCGTTTCAAGCTCAATTGGGGGGACATTTGACTTTACATGAGCGTTTCCTGGGACCTGGGAACAATAACAGATAATGCCGGGCTAAAAAAAGAAACTTAAATTGTCCTAGTAGTTTGTACTTTTGAGTCGAAACGAGACAGATGTGCAGCCTGAACAGGTGGTGCCAACAAGTGAGAGAGTGACAGGAAGAGAACCACACCCACACACACACACACACAATCAGTTTCATTTCACTCCTCTGACTATGCTGAGCTCTCTTTCCCTTTTTGCTTTTGGATCGTATCTTGACACATGGAGTAGAGAAGGGGTTGTGGGAACCGCAATGTCGCTGGTTCAAAACCTGGCTGCCCCATGTCAAAGTGTCCCCAAGCAACTCTGTAAAAACCATGGGCGCAGATGCAATGTAAGACTCTTTGAATAGAAGTGTCAGCTAAATGAAATGTAATGTAAAAAATGAAAAGGGAAAAAATTGTGCAAAACAACGATGAATCTTCACAGCCTAAATTGTGTATCTTCATATGGGTTGAAGGAGACCTATGGTGATGGGTGGATGACGGGCCCAGAGGTTCGTTTCCAGATATTACTGTGTGTTTCCATTTCAACATCTGAAGTTCACGTGTGAAGATGTGCCTTCATTGGAAAGTGACATTTGTTCGTGGCTGATCTGGTAACCCCCCAGGCCTCGCTCCAAAGCGTCTCGCAGGGCGCATTGTCGGCTGCCCTGCAGGGTGGAGATGCTTTAAAGTGTACACTGCGTGGGAGACTGTTGCATCAACTTCTCTGTGGGTTTGCATAATCGTAAATGAAGCAGCATTAAACACATGGTTTAACACACTGGAGGAAATGTGTTTGCATATGTGAGTGTGGTGGGGGATGGGGAATGGGGGGGGGGGGGGGTGATGAATGCCCTACAGTGCAACCTGGCAGCTCTCTGTGCTGCCTTGCAGAGATGGATTTTTACAGCCACAGTGAAACCGTCCCGTTGACTCTTTCTCTTGTACTCCACCAGGATACAACGCTGTACGGACTGAACAATGGTTTGTAGCGTCGAAGGTTCATCAGCACCGGGCGGGCACTTCGACTTCACTCACTGAGCTGCTCGCCGCAATGGACAGACCGGACGCTCAGACACACCCGTCGGGCAAACCTTGAGCGGCTTTTGCCGATACCAGCATCCTCCTGTCGGGTTCACGGGGCGGCTCGTCTGTACACAAACAAACCGCCATCGGCTTAAGATGAACCAGAGCTGTGAAAGCAGCGACGACCTGCGAGCGTACCAACACTATGTGTACATAGTGGTGTACAGCGTGATCTTAGCGCCGGGCCTGCTGGGTAATGTGCTGGCCCTCTGGGTGTTCAAGGTGTACATCAGAGAAACCAAGAAGGCCGTGGTGTTCATGATGAACCTCGCTATGGCCGACCTGCTGCAGGTAAAGATCCTCCTGGTCTTACGTACTGTACTTTCTTATTGAATCGAATGATGAAATGTGTTCAAAACTTTGACTGCTGTGTTTGACTTATCTCACTGAATTTGACCAAATTTGTTTTTTTTTTTTTAAATCACTGATATTTCCTGATAAATTTTACTAAGGCTACAAAAGTTCATTTTCATTGTTTCACTTAACCGTTGCTGATAAACTCACCAAAAACTCCTTATGTAGCATTTGGGATTGTTTTTTACAGTACAATTAACTTTTAAGCACATTAATCTATTTGTATATAACAACTGCAACCTTTTGGCCAATGACGCATTCAGGGTGTGGAGCTGGTTAATGAATGATTGACAGCGCTCTATAATACAGCTGGGAAGAAGTATGAACAAGAACCACATTTGCACATATTAGGAAGGAACATGTCTAGAACATGATTAGGATTAAAACATGTCTAGGTGTACAAAGACGCATGTTAAAGCTCTTATTAAATTTAGAAAATTATTCTGGATTAATTGATTTCCAGTTTACAATTTGTACATAAAATATATACATGAGATTCATACACAAGTTGAAATGAATCATGAATGCCAAATTGCTTGGTTTGTCTCAGATTAAACCACAACAGTTAAAAAAAAAACTCCAATGCTACAAAATAAAAACAGCAATTCTTTGCCATGTAGAAAATTCCTTCCAGTTTACCAAAATCGGCTGACTCTGCGCTCCCCTCAGGTACTCTCCCTGCCTCTGCGGATCTACTATTACCTGAACAACACCTGGCCCTTCGGCCACCCTCTGTGCATGATCTGCTTCTACCTGAAGTACGTCAACATGTACGCTTCCATCTACTTCCTGGTGTGCATCAGCGTGCGCCGCTGTGAGCTGGTGATGCGCCCGCTGAGGTACAACTCGTCCAAGCGAAAGGGAGACCTGTTGGTGTGCGCCCTGGGCTGGTTGTTGGTCTGCCTGTGCTGCCTGCCCTTCCCTCTGCTGAGGAACCAAAGCCCTCCCCCCTCGGAGGCCGGCGGCTCCCTCGGGGTGTGCTTCCTGGAGCTGCCCATGAGGCCCGTCGGCGTCCCGGGGGCCTGGGCCCTTCTGATCCTGGCCGAGCTGCTGGGCTTCGTCGTCCCCCTCGTCCTGGTGTTGGCCTGCACCTGTCAGACCGCCGGGAGCCTGCGGCTGTCCGCGGCGGGGGCCATCCCCGACCGGGGGGAGAAGCGCCGGGCGTTGAGGATGGTGCTGAGCTGCGCCTTGGTGTTCCTGGTGTGCTTCGTGCCGTACCACATCACGATGCCCCTGGACTTCCTGGTCAAAGCCAACGCCCTGCGCGACTGCGCCGTCCGGAACCTGATCCGCCGATGTCACCCCTTCACCCTCTGCCTCGCCAGCCTCAACTGCTGCCTGGACCCGCTCATGTACTACTTCACTACCGACGAATTCTGGAGGCGACTGAGCAAGCCGGAGTTGCCCGAGAGCATGATGTTCGGCAGGCGTCTGTCCTGCATGACTGGGGGGGAGGACACGGAGGGGGAGGAGGGCTAGCCTGCTCCCGGCAGCGGACCTCGGGGATAAAGACTGCGCACCTTAAAACGAGCGGCATAACGTTCACATGAACACTAATAAAGTAACACATGGGAATGAGTTTTCAAAATGTGGCATTTCTTTTCCTGATTTATACTTTTAATAATAAAAGGAGCGAGCTTGTTCTTATGAAGGACGCCTTTGTGATCAGTGCCAAGGTTTCTAATAAGCACAGAATCCACGTGGACCCCTTGACCCGGCCGCACACTCCCTCCAGACAGAAGTCCGTGATGAGCAGGGACGCCTTGGTGCTGCCGTAATAATGAACAAAGAGCCACAATAATTCAGTAGATAAAGAAATGTAACTTTATTCAGCGACAGTAGCTTATTTCAGTAGCTGCACACAACGTTGTCTAACAAATTCTAGAAAATGAGATTAAAAACAGACACATTTCTACACACACTCTTCCTGTCCGATTGTCTTTCTCTGCATCAGGTTGGAATCCGCTCGAAATTATTTGGGGCTTTTTCCCCATTTAAATTTCATACTGTGAAGCTTTTTCCGTGAGGGCTTTCAAAATAAAGCAAAAATTATTGCTCAATGCAGATTCACTGATGGATTCTTTAGAAAACGTGTTTTTCCCGTGAAAATTTCAATTACAAACTTCTGCAAAACCTGTAGCCGCTTATAGTACGCAATGATCAGATTCATAGAAAACAAAACAAAAAAAAAAACTTCAAATTTGCTGAAACGTTCCCTTCTAGTGTCTTTCAGAATTTATTGTCACAAATGAGGTTTCTACATAAAACACAAGTAATACAGGGTGCTGGACTGCTCACCATCTAGAACATAAGAAAACACACAGCAGAGGCCTCTGGGAGCAGCGAGGCACTCTGGGAAATACCTAAAAAAAAAAAAGCGGGGCGAGTGAGCTCGGGACGCGAGCGTCTCTGTGGTTCCGTCCACAACATGACGCAAATGTAGCTTACATGTCCCGTGTGGCTTGTGCTGTACCCCCCCCCCCCTCACCCCCCTATAACATAAAGCTTATCCTGCTGATCTAGAGACCCCCGTTAAGAGTGGGAACAGTAGGCTGACACACAGAGAGGCTCCGATATAAAGGACTTCAGTTTCACTACGGTATTCAGAAGAAACCACTCGATGCAGTACATTAAAAAACGATAAAGGTAATTCAGCAGGAAGCTACGGCAACAGAACAGAACCCAACAACAAAAACAACCACACTTAGTATAATGCGAGTCATCAGGCTGATAAGGATTATTAGTACAAGACTAACTAGCGAGTACTTGAGCGAGAGAGCTAGGACTTGACCAGGTTAAGGTGTGGGTGGGGTTAAGCTATATAATGCTGGAATTTAAATTCACTTATCACTGGGGTTAAAAGCAGGAGAGTTAAGGGATTTATACAAAAAGTCACTTTCCACCGAAAGCTTACCACACTCCTCCCTCCCTCTACCACTCACTCTCTCACTCCCTCACTGACCCTTGCTTGCACTTTCCCCATCAAGCCTTGCAGATCCGGGTCTCCGTCACAAACTTGTTCTCAAAATGGTGGATGGTGAAGCATTCTTCTGCAGAGCGCTTCTCGATGCCCCCACCTGGCAGACAAAGACATCCGTGGTGCTGATCAGTATCACTCGTTTCTAAATATCCCCCCCCCCCCCCCCCCCAAGAAAAATCATAACACAGCACATTCCGTTGGCATCGGTCAAAACTTTAAAAGACGTTACATCGACAGCGCCTCTATGGCAGCGTTCTGCACAGATGATGTTGGAACGTGCAACATCCATCTATATTGGCACTAAACGATTACGTTACATTTAATCAGCTACAAAACACAACTTTAGAGTCTGTGCGTTTTACCCGTGAGGCTGGAGCGGCGCTGCATCCTGTACGTTTCCTTCCCGTCACACAGTCGGCGGATGTAGAAGCCCAGAGACTTGATGTCATCGATGCGCTCCGTCACCACCAGGTCCTCGTGAACCAAGTAACTGCGGTAGGAGCCGGACTGGGACAAAAAAAAAAAAATTAAACACGAATCAGTCACAATGCAAACCACTACTACTCCTCGCTAACAGGAAAGCAGCTCGGTGAAACGGAAAAGGCTGGATTTGAATTATCAAAAATATTAAAAAAACGCCCATTCCTAACCAATATTCCTTGACCTCTCTAACGGTTACTTACAGATCTGAGTTTCTCGCTCATGATCGTTATTTCTCGTGAGCGGTCGAATGATACGTCGCTATTTAAATATTGGCACGGAAGGAATTGTGGGACAGAAATATCTCCTTTCCTTTTGTCAAGGACGGTCCAGTGGTTACTATGCTAAAGGAGCTAAGCAAGGAAGCATTGAAGCTCCTTTCCTTAGCATTAGAGTATTCGGCTCTTATCATGGCGGCTACTTCCCGGTCATTCCACTCAATGAGGAACCTTGCGAAGCAAATTTGACAGTTCGAAGTGTGAAACTGACTGAGAGGGACTTGAATTGATGAGTCATCAATCAAACTTCTGCCTGATCTCAGACTTGGTCGCTTCCACTCACAGAACCGTTTTCATCCTATTGAATATTCTACCGGTCAAAAAAAATTGGTATTGGATTAAACCTGCTAAATTGAGATCGTCAACATTGAAAAAAAGATGTTCTTGCCAAACATGCATTGCCACTACCAGCATGCTAACGTTAGGCTATCAAACTGACTTTTCACTCTTATTAACTTTATGATTTAAAAATGAAAAAGGCAAGCCTTCCACTGTAGTATGCTGCAGGAAGGAGAAGTAAAATGTGCTTATGAGTCAGCATTTGTCCCCTTCCGGCTTTCCTCGTACCAAGTCAGTGGGTTTTTGGTTCAACATCCAAGATAAACAAGTGTATCCTTTTTTTTTTTTAAAAGGAAAATTTATGGAACGGTAGAAAAAAAAAACGTTGGTGTCGTTTCTTTGAATTCAAACATATAAATATAACAGAGTCAATCATATTTAACTACACTGAAAAGACATAAAAATGTGCTGGCAGTAAATGTGGTTCCTCGTTCAGTAGGAGTAACACAGAAGGTGGTTCAAGCTGGGCATTTTTACTCATCGTTTCTGCAAATTCAGGCTCATGCATAAGGGCGCGCGTGTTGCGAGCACCGTTCCAGGAAAGTCATTCCTTCCATCACCCAGACTAGGTCTTCCACCACCACGGATGGCTGCTCACCATCAGCTGCGAGAAAAGGTCGACGAGGTCCTGAGGGAGGAGCACGACCGAGGTATTCAGAGGAATCACAAAGCAGGTCCTCAGAGTCAGGTCCAGATACGCCGTCAGCTTCTGCTCACACGCAGGAAATAATTAAAACCACGTTAAACGGGAAAAAAACAACAACAACAGCTGCATTGCTGTATTGTAAGCGCGTTACCCGGTTGAAGTCATGGAGGATGTAGGCGGGGTCGCCGGCTCTGAAGCGGGGCGGGGGGACGCTGATAACGGCCATGCTGTCGGAGATCTCCACCTCCTCCTCCACCTGTGGCAGGTAGTACGGCTGGTTCTCTCCTCCAGCTGACACATCACTGAACTGCATCGCACCGTGATAAAGCCTCTGGTGGGGGGGGGGGGGGCACACGTAGGGAAAGCCAAATAAGTCACTCTGACGCACGTGCGGACACCTTAAATTTGTGATTTAAACATTTGGTGTTTCTTTGGAATCTTTTACTTCTTGTATCTCTACTACACTGTATACTCTGCGTGTATGTACTAAGCGTATAGTTTACGACATTAAAAAGAGAAGCTTGCTAGATGTTCTAGTCAAACAACCCAACTTTGTTATGTGGAGTGCCAAACCAAAATAATGATCTGAGAGAGACTAGAAGAGTCACAGTTGTATGAACTGTTGGGTTTATCCTCAGTCAAATCCAACCTGTAGCATCGGAATCAAATCCAAGGGACACATTCAATGAGATATGATGCCCAAGCGAAGATCAAATCAACATCGAAGAAAAGGAAAGATTCAGGCATGAACTGTGACATTACAATTTGCCGGTTGAATCCCCAATCATTAACAAGGGTTTGGGCATTGCACCCATGCTTTATTGAGCAACTTTTAGCTTTGCTCGAATGGCGTAAGACAGGAAACGCTGTGGCCACAAGGTCCTCTCACAGACAACACAGCAAAAAAGTCAGCACTTTCTCAGAGGCCGTCATGACTCCCCGAAACCTCAATACACATCTCCATCCTGGTGCATGTCAATTTAAACCGCCACCAGGGACGCGTTCGGATTGCGAGGACCCTGGATCACGTCACCTGGGGCTGTTTGACAAGGTTTACACGCGACAGGTAGATAACAACACACGCCAAATGACATCATCCACTGACCCACGCGAGTTTTACCTTCGGGGTGAAATATCGATAGAGACACGCTCCCCCGACGATGAGCCCGCTGAGGATGAAGGCGACGCCCAGCAGGGTGAGCAGACAGCGGCCTGTGGAGCCCTCGATGCCCACCGGAGCAGCGGCCAGCTCAGGGTCCTGGAACCAAGACGCACGTGCGCAATCGCGTCAGCAAAAGGTGTAAAAATGACCCCCTGCATGCCTTGTGTAAACAATCAAAACATAACGCAATTGTGTCATCGGATGTTGACGTTCGGGGGGGGGGGAGGAATGGGCGGTCCCGCTGTGAGCTGCGTCAGGTGCACCACGGCTCTGCGTGCAGCTCGCGAAACGAACGACAACAAGACACACACACACACACACACAAAAACACACAACCACAAACACCGCAACGGTCTTAAAACAGCGAGTGTGCAATGAATGCAAGGTAAACAACAAGGGCCGCATACACGTCCTCGGTCTCTGGTGACGAAGCCCGCGGTCAGCGCAGGCCTGCAAACCGGGATGAAGAAGAAGAAGAAGAAGAAGAGGAAACGGACACCGTGCCGAAGCCCCGCTAAAAGCTCACCTTCACATCGGCCGGCTCCTCTTTGCCCAGCGCCTTCTGCGCCAGAGCGGAGTTAAAGGCGATCTTCACCATGCCGCCGGGTTTCCTGTGTGAAAGCGAGAAGGCAGGACCACAGCGTTTGGTTACTGGACTGCAGGCTCCTCTCTTCTTTTTTACTGTGTGACGCACTTTGCAATCTCGGCTTTATCTAGAGCTTCCGGTGGCTGGCAAGGGAGATGGTGGGGGAGGGTGGGAGGGGGGGGATTAAGATGGCATGCCAAACGGAAGCTGAGGTAAAAACATTTTTTTTAAAGCTATACTTGTAGCTCCGCGTGCTCCTTCGAACGAGACGTATTGCTGGTTAGACGGCGAGCATTAAAACATTTATTTATTACGCTAATTGCTTCTTTTATTGCCTTCATGTGCTCTCGTGAGAGTTATGGCGTGCGGCTTTAGTGCCATCTAGTGGTCCCGAGTGGCCATTACACTGACCCGTAAGTCAGTGTAATGGCCAATGCTTCCCATCGGGAGCAATCAGCCTCCATTCCTGACTGGACCTAATGCCACAAGAATCGAACTCTTTACACTGTCAGTAAAGCTTGTTTCTCTTTACCTGCCAAATTACGCACAGAATATGACACACACACACATTCAGAATGACTTAATTCTGCACTGTAATGTAATGAAAAAATAATATCCTGAATGTATGAAGTAGCCCATTCACCCCCATGAATGTTTCACTCTGTAAACTGACTCTGCAAATATATCTCCGCCCTCTTACGGGCCGGGCACTATACATGCCAGTGTGCCTACCCACTCCCGCGCGCACACACACACACACACACACACACAGTACAGCCCCTTGACATGCGCTGCGTGCAAACACAGGCCAGTGCCAAGGCCGCGCTGTGCGCCTGACACATGTCCTCAGTCCTCCGGTCTGTGGTGGTCCTCCGCTTCCTCTGCTTTTCCTCTGCCGACTCGGTTAGGGTTGCATGTATGAGTAAATAAACACTCTCTGCCGCACCAGCGCTTTAATTCCACGCAACTCTGTGGCATCTCTCCAGGCCCTGTGCGCTTCAACTGTGCCAAACATGCGTCTCCCCCGTCTCACCAAAACGCGCTCTGCAGCGAGGCCATGCTGTTTCCTCTGTTAAACAGACGGATTGGACCGGTAATCACCACTGAAAGGTACATAAACAGAGCAGCTGATTTGTCTACCTTACTCCACCAACCCCCCGCCCCCTCCTCCTGGCGTCCAATACCGCACTCTCCCAGGAAAAAAACCTTAAGTGGTCCTGAAGGCTTGTTTATGGGCTCGTCCTTGTCTGATCTGAGACTGTGCCCCACACAAGCATTGAGAGCGGGAGGGAGGGAGGGAGAGCTTTGCGTTAGCAGTAATAGGTTAGATGATAAACAAAAGATTTAGGTTTAATCCTGAGGGCTTCTCGGCATCACACACAGGAGGAGGAGGGGACCTCGGGTTGAGTGATGAAAAGCCCTGCGAGGTACAGGCAGTCCAATCTGCACTGTCTGATGCTTGAGTGAGTTTTCCGAGGAGCTGATTAACGGCGGATTAAACTCGCCGTCCATCCAGTTTACATCTCAAAACTTTCGAACAAGCCTGCTAGAGTAAGGCTAGAGTCGCCGAGCCTCTCGTACTGGAATGAGCAAAAGCGTGTTTTTTTTCATAATGGTTGGACGGCAGACGTGCATGATGGAGTTTGAATGCCTGTGTTTCCCATGTGGGCTGCGGCAGCCAGCCAAAGAAAGCAATGACAAATACACACACACACACACACACATTCACTGTGAAAAGTCTGGAGGGGCATGGCTTCGTAAAGTGTGAGAAATAGAAGCTCTCGTCCATGATATCACCCGCACACGAGCCAACATGCAGACAGACACACACACAAACACACAGCACCTCATAGATTTGTCATCAATTTCAATACCAGAAGCCGCAAGTGACAAATGATTTTGTCCCTTTCACTGCTCCTAAGCCATACACACACGCACGCGCACACACACACACACACACAGTCATACCCCAGTCACCCAAAGTACCATGGGAACAGCCTGCAACAGAGTTGTGAACCGCACGTTTGACACTGTTCAATGCTTCATAACGTCACTGACGTGTCTATGGACCCAATATAATCACCATGTGCCTTGAGTGGGACATTTAGTGGTCAGAGAGAGAGAGAAAGAGAGAGAGAGAGAGGTGGAGCAAACAGAAATGAGCAGATCTGGCTGTAGACTACATGTGGAGAACAGTGATGCTCCTTCAAAGGCAAAAAAAAAAACCTTGATCCTTGCCCCCGCCATACTCACACTTCACACTTGGCAGTCACATATCTTGAGACTGGGGTGACAAATGAGTATTTCCTGTAGTATCAGCTTCTAAAGCTAGCTTCACTCTCTCGTAATGCCGCCGTCTGCCTGTCTTCAGCTCACCTCAGGGAAATGTAAAAATGTAATGTTGAAGTACTCACATTACTCAGGACCTCAAGTAGGAGCTAAACATCAGCTCCATCACCAAGAAGGTTCAGCAGAGAATGTACTTCCTGAGGCAGCTGAAGAAATTCAACCTGCCAAACACATTAATGGTGCATTTCTACAGGGCTATCATTGACTCAATCCTCTGCTCCTCAATCACCGTCTGGTACGGTGCAGCCACAACCAAGCAGGCTGCAGTGTGACATTTGCTCCGTAGAGAGGGTGATCAGGACTTGTTTGCTTCATAGACTGCTTCTGGCAGGAGGCTGAGGTCCATCAGGACTTTATTTTATATTATTGTATATTCTATCGTTAATTTAATTGTAGATTATTCTCTTCCGCTCAATGTCATGTGCACCACCCACCGTGACAAATCTTGTGTAGGCCCAGCATAGTGGGCAAATAAATGTTTCTGATTCTGATTCTGGTTTAGCAAGTAAGGATTGGGTTTTCTTCATAAGTTTGGAGATTTATTAAAACATAGAAATGTTGTAATTGGCCAATGAGTGGGAAGTAACGCTATCTGTTATTAGCAGAATGTTGTTAGCATAGCTTTTTGTGATGAAATGTTATTTTAAACATTTCATGGTAACACTATCAATATACTACATGTTATCAAGAGGTGATGATAATTGAAATGTATCAACCATGTTACCATGATAGCTTGTACCGCACGTACCGCCAGGGCTTACGTGAGTATGCTAACTTTAGCCTTGTCAGAAGGTTTGGCTAGCTTAAATACATTGTGACAACAGCTACGCGTCTACACGTTGAGTCCTTGGTAGACGTGTGTTCAATACTGACTTGTGGCCTTTGCTGAGTGGCCGTTCTCCTCCCACTTTCTTATCGTTCTTCAGCTGCTTTAGTAAAAACATTAAAATCCCTTAAAATAAAAATAGTTATAAAGTTATCAACTCTTTTGTTTGAGTTTTGGGGGTTGTTTTTTTTAAATCAAAAAAATAATGATGCAACATTGGAAAACTTTATTTCATGACTGTATTCAGGAATAACTTTTTTTTTCTAAACTTGTGAACTAATGTTTCCATTCTGCCGTACGGTCACACATGTAGCCTATCTGATGAAGGACAGCTTAAGGTAAGCCGCTGGCACAGGAAGAAAGAGGAAACGCCAAAGAATCAAAATGAATGAAAGGGTACAGGGAAGGAACTGAGAGATGGAACTGGACGCATGTCGATTATGTTCCTGAAAGTCAAATTCTGCAGAAATGACCTCATCGGCACAAGACAGCTCCAGAGCGTTTCATGTAGACTTCGGCCATGTTGGCTTCGCGTTGGTAGAGCACAAACACACACACACACACACACACACACACACACACACACACACATCGTCTTCTGAATCATTGCCAATAGCATCATAGTCTAGCCGAATCACTTCCAGATTCAGTGACGTCACCTCTGTCAGGTTCACAGGAGGAGCAGAAAGCACAGAGTCGCACACACAGACTAACATGCTCAAACACACACACACACACACACATCACCAATTCAACGGAGGATGATACACTGATCTGTATTTTTTCTTTAATTATGACACAAAGCTTTTCAGTTCAGTTTCTTCATTGAACTCATTTAGTGGATAACGCAGCACTGACAGCCTAAAACTGTTATGGCGGAGAGCCATGAGGCTACAGGCTGGACTCGAAAGGCCTTTATTACTGTAAGGTTTTAGTAGGTTAGGAAAGAGGCAGCTGTATGGCTGGTCTTTGTGCCATTGAGCAACATACGTTTCATAACAACAGCCCCGAAGACACACAAAGTAGAAGAAGATGGGAGGTTTCAATTAAAACGGCATGTTTTTATTACTCACTTTAACGTAATCCCAAATGAAAGATTTCTTCATTGGCTAAAGTCGTAAGTTGGTAAAAACTCATCAGGGAGTCTTGGTTTATGTATCGTCAATAAGTCAAAGTACCTAGTAGTGAAAAACATTTACATAATGAAAACAGACACGCAGTGGAGGATATTCACAGGGATTTTCCCTGTACAGTGTGACTAATTAAATCTAATCCTAATACATTTGAACCATTAGTGAAGATAACGTAATGTAGACTGGGATGCCTAAAAGGAAAATGATATTTGTATATTAAGCATTTTTTTCTCTTGTTTTCTTTTACATGAGGGTGTAAATATGTTTGCGTTTGTCCCTTTTGATCAATGTTTACGTTCCCTTGTTTGTTTTCTTGCTACCTGAACTCAGATTTCAATTTGTATGTATTTTCACAAATGGTTTCAGACTTGTTTTAATTGTTCCTCTTTGGAAATCACTTGTAATACAAATACACATTATCATCTATTTTTATTACTAGTATTTTTTCAGGATAAAAGAAACTTGAGCTGCTTGGAATATAAAAGAGTAAACTTCTCTAATTGATGACATCCCTAACACCACCCCTGTCTCTCCCCATGTCAAAGTTCACCATACCAGGAGAGAAGACAAATACCAATGATGAAAGTGATAGCCCCTCTGTGTGTGTGTGTGTGTGTCTGTCGGTCTGTCTGTCTGGAAGGACTTTCCTGAGCTTCAGAAGTCTGAGCCCTGCTCAGGATGTAGTTATGGAGCGCTAATTTGAGGGATGCCTGATTGCGGGATTTCTGTGGGCGGGCCCCTGAAAAACACACTCACAGAATCCCGTACGCACGCGCACACAGACACACAGAGACACACACACACTTTATCAGTCATTAATCCATCAGGTGTCGTTAACAGCCGGAGGATAGACTGATTGGAACCAGAGGGAGAGAGAATGAAGTCACACAAACACACGCGCTGCCAAGGTGCTCATGTGTCTCCACGTGTCCTTTTCATCCTCTTTATCACCCCCAACCTCCCCAAACACACACACACACACACACACGAATGACATGAAAATGCTTACTTGTGCTGCTTCACTATTCTGAAGAGAAGGAGAGACATGTTGTTTTAACGCAACGTTAATTAAAAGGCTAGAAACAAGGGTCAATGCGTGTCTTCAATGAATGAGCCGGCGTTACGAGAGACAGACACATTGTTTTCTCACAGGCCGTCTCTATTTGAACACCCCTTCCCACACTATAGATCACCACTACAAGGATATCTTTGGAGGACGGGCCATTGTTTAGCAGTGACAGTAATCCCTTAAAGAGGTGCTGTGAATCGATCTCTTTATTAACTCTGACGGAGGCTCGTTATCTATAAATACAGACAGGAGCCACTAATAAATCATTTCTCATGGTCCTGATAGAGCACCAACCGCAAGGCATTAAGGCTTCGTGAATACAAACCACACGTTGGCAGTCCAGCTGTGTGTGTGTGTGTGTGTGTGTGTGAGTTACACCACACTTTGGCGGGCCGTATGATGGGACTAGAGCTGGGCTTTTGATTGAAATAGCATGTTGTCTTTTGAGTTCCCATTCCGGCAGCATTTTAAATTATAGTGTCTCTACAGGGCCGCAGAAAAGTTTCCTGGGCTGGTAGTAAAAGTCTGAATAGGGAAAATGTTGTTTCATACATGTGAGGGCAGTCTGTCGATGACTGATTTGTCTTCTGAAGATTGACTGCTGTGGTGCAGCAGACGGTTTAATTGGTTTCTACAGATATTGGTGTTAAAAGCGTGAGGCGGATTTCAAGGACACAGGTGGTGTGTCACAGTGCATCCCCTGGTGATGCCATTCACAGGAAGTGCCGGGTCCCACCAGTTACTCATAAACTTGTGTTCAAGCAGTTGAGAATACGAGCTGGCATTTTTAGCCAGCTATTTTTTTTGCAAAATCTTTTATTAAATTCCAATCATGGTTCAGCATGCAATTTATGTGAAATAACACATAAGCCTTAATAAAACAATTTCATGAAATTTCAGGTCAGGTAGTTAGGTGATTACCACTTTCTCTGTTCTTTTTTCCCTTCATTTTTAATAATGCAAGCGTTTGTAGTATATTCTAATCGAAAACAGAAACTGTATGCAAGAGGACAAGATATTACGCCTTCTGGTGCAAAAGGGCTTGCAAGCATTGAAATTGCTTTTGGGTTGCAAAATGCAATTTTGCGTTTGTTTGACAATGATTTAGATTTAGATTTGTGTAAAACTGTCTTGCTCTCTGTTGTGAAACAATGCGGTCGTACCATGTCTAAGATCTGAAGTTCACATCGGAGTGTAAACAATGAGAAATATTACCCCCAGAGGGCAATCTATCCTTGGACTGAGAGCTCATGGTTGCAATGGTCGGTTGTTTTTCGTGTAGAGATGGAGTGAATCTGATGACCTGATTATTTGGCAAAACTTTTGTAATTTGAGAAATGTTTACATCATCATTTTATACAACCTGTTTTCATTTAATGATTTCCATATCTCCGTTTATTTTGTAAATATAGTTTGAAATAACAAAAAGCTGGTGAAAACCTGAAGGTTTATGTGGAGACACAGAATTTGGGGACATCTAATCCAAGATGTTATTCTTTAGTTCATCTTGTCCACCCCAGCTACAGTGTTTAATCTAGCCAGGCCGGACCGGCCAAACTCTGACAGCTTATCCTTCCTCTGAGGTCACTCCTGTTCTTACAGCAACCCGTCCAGCTCCGGCTTTGGCCGGACCCGTATATCCAATCATACCCCTATGCGGGCCCATTCTGCAGAGATGAGGGAATGAAAGGTCCGATTAGGGCCTGCTGGAAGTATTCAGCGTGCCGCCCCCCGCCCCGCCCGGCTCTATCACCCCAGTCGGCGGGCCCCCTTCAAACCAGCCCCTCTCCCCTCGGCCCTGTGCCCTTCTGGGCTGTGATTGACATGTGAATTACAGTGTGTGGTGATGATAATAAGAGTGCTACCCGGGGCCAGGCCTGCGCGTTCCAGCCAGCAGCCAATCCCAGCTGGCACAGCCTGAAAGACGACCGCTGCCACCATCTGAAGAGGCAAATAAAAATGACAAGCTAACTGTTAAAGAACTGCAGATTTTTCACATGTTGTTTTAAAAGCTTTTGTGGCTCTGCCAGAATACTTCTTTTTTTTTTCTGCGTTTCTTTCTCTCTTTTCCCCCTTAATTTTCACTCTTCATCCTCGCCGACCACATCCAGCAATATGAAACCCCTCATTTATCAGGGCCATCTAAAAATAATCCCCCTCCACTGTGGCCAGGCTTTGATAAAAAATATTTGTGTTCAGAGTGATTGTGCTCAGTGGGACCAAAACAGATGAAGACGTGTGTGACTGTGTGGGGGAGAGGGGGTGTTCCTTAACCTCTCGCCACAGACTCAAAACGATGGTTTCCCCCAAAACAATTACTACTTCCCCTCACCATGCATGTTAACACCAACGCTGGACCTCAACACATTTGAAACTTTTGCCTAAGCCCGCCAAGAGCCGGATTTTTTGTTTTACGCTTTTGTGTTGGCAATGGTCGGCTTTGTTCGCATTATTTCATCCAAACAGTCCAACATAATGTGCCAGTTACACATCAGAGTATTAGGAATAACTCTCCCAGCACCATTCGGATTAGTTTTCCACCCCTTGCTTGGCAAGGCTGTCCCTATTTCAGGAGAGGCGTCGACTGAGATCCTCATGAGTCTGATTCTCATTATCAATTACTGCTGTTTTTGTTTCTTTTCACCGCAACCATTAACCTCATAGTTACTGGCAGTCAGGGAAAAGGGTGAGCGAGGGAGAGGGAAAGAGAGGTGGAGAGAGAGAAAAAGCCGATTTCATCAAAAAGAATTAGCTATCCAAACAAGTGAGATGAATGTGCCGTAAAGCCGGATTCACAGCGGGCCTCATGAAAGCAATGTGGACAGATGAAGATCTATATGCGTTTAATAGGAAGGGGGTGAGTAGCAAGGGATAACTAAAGGCTTAGGAAGAGAGGAAAACCGAGGGGGGGGGGGGGGGGGATAATTCACAACACACTTGTGGTGAGAGGAGGAGGCTTGGCTGAGATGTTACTTTCCTCTCCTGTCTCTACTTTTTCCTCCCCCCCCCCCCCTTGCCCTCATCCCCCGTTACCCGCTGGGGCCAGGCGGAGGCAGAAGGAGCCAGTGAAGGCTGGATGCCGTGGCACATGAGCCATTAAATCTTCCGACACTGCGGGCAGGGAGAAGGCGGTAGTAAGCGGCCTCGTGCCCAGGCTCCTCCAACGCCGCTGGTTACTTGGCTAGGACTTGGCTATTGTTGCGCTCTCAAAAGTTTTAAATTGGCCAAAAAGAACAGGGAAAGGGTTTTTCCCTGGCTTAAGAGCGGCGTTGGAGTTAGCATTGGATATCTTGCCAGAGGACAGCTGAGCGTTTAAAGGATGTGGTTGTCAATATTTGTAAAAAAATCATAATAATTCAGACAGTCAACAACCTCACGTTTTAAAGCAAACCATAGTCAAAAATGAATAAATTCTCTATTTGTTGGAGACAATTTTCACACAAAGCGTCAGTGAATTAATAACACAGACTGAGTGGAAGAAGTGTGACGTCACTTGTCACCATCTTATTTTTTGTGAACCAGAATAGACGCGTCGTCGAGTTAAGTACAACCAAATGTACCCCTGATGGCCCTTTGAAAAGAATCCCGTTTAAATCCTGCACGTTGGCTTCACTTTCAGACCCACAAGTTTTCTCCTGCATCTACAGTCAGGGGATGTCTGAGGCGACAATTGTGGCACATTTCCTTTCTGAAAATGTCCATTTGGTTTTTAATGTTGTCAGTGGGGATGTTTTTTCATTCGGGCAGAATGAAAAACCTGCGGCCAACGTTAAACCACGTTGCATTGTGCGTCTCTACAACCGAGTGACTGAGTTTTTGGACATTAATGGAGCTGTAGCGTATAATAAAAATGTTTCTCTTGGTATTTTCATTATGTTGTACTTTCATTTGTTTTTATTTGAAGTTAAATTTGCTCAATACTCTTATTTGTGCTCATCACTCCCTCTTTTCTTCCCAGTTGTGTCAGTCACCTGTAAAGCATTGAAATGAAATGAACGAAAGATTTCCTTGAAGTAGTTTGATTGATTTCTTGAGAAAGGGGAGTGGTGATAAGGCAGATTTTACAGAAGCTGAAACAGTCATTGTGTCTCTGCAACAACTCAAACCTTTTTTGTCTCCCTTCTCCTCTTAGTCATCAGCGGCCAAATGAGATAGAGCATACATTTGGAGGAGACAATGTTGATGCTGTGGACAGTCAGGCTCTGGACAGCTGGACCCCTCGAGACAGAGGCAGGGAGGTTATGAGTAGCAGAGCGAACGCGGTGGAGCTGACGACATGTCCCGGTCATAGGAACTGACCGCCCGCTCCCATCGTCCTCATTGTCTCAGGGTGCTCGGCCCATTCGAAGTACTCGCCGTCGACACCGACGGCGGTAAATAACACACAGCCACTTGAAATCTAAAATTACATCTGTGTAACCAGGCTTGGAAACAGTTTGCACATTGTTGTGTCCCCAGAGTGTGTTTCCCGAGTTCGCCTCGCCTTACGTCCGCTCCAGAGAACTCACATCGCATCAGTGCCACAATACGCTAAGTGTTTACAGCGTTCTGTACTCAAACACTCTACACGTGTCACGGCGGACGGGGAGGTGGAAGTTTGACGTTTGGCAGTGAGTGGGCATCCGCCCCAGCACCACATACCCAGAATCACCCTCTTTCCTTTACACACACACACACACACACACACACACACCATGCATGCAAACTGCTCAGCATCATGATCCGACTTAAAACAAACCATCAGGCGCCGTCACATCAACTCAGCACTGAGCAACAGACAGACAGGCCTGTTTATAAACACACACATGCATTCATCTGTGAGCATGTGCACATACAGTACAGACAGATGCCTACCGTGGGTGTGCGGCTGGTCGTGATTACTCTTTGGGCCCCCAGACACACACACACACACACACACCACAGACAGACAGACAGACAGACACAAGTGCCAGTCATTGAAGTCATAAACAAAACATTTGCATTGAGTATAGTGGCGTTGAATTAATTTATAGACATGTTTTATAAAAAGCTAAAATGTTGCTATATGTTACCTTAAAGCTGCCGGTCGTTGGTGCATATAAAAGGCCCACCAGTAAGTTCCCGATTGCAAACCAATTATTCACCAATGATTATTAATCTGGCAGCGGTGGATGCGCAAATCAACAGCATGCTCGACGGGCCCCCAGGCGCAAAATGGTCGGAAGGCCTAATTGCGGAAAGGCATCAAACTTCCGCACTGATGGAAACCTGAGTCTCGTGCTAAATTGGATTTGAGTCTCTCTCTCTCTCGCTCTCTCTCGTTTTCCACCGAGCGTGCTTATTGTGCCTAATAAGAGGAAACACGTGTGCCAAACATGCCCGAATGGGACGGGCGCAGATTTGCACTGGATTACAAATCATGAAAACAACTGGAAGCGGCTTCCTGTTGTGTTCAACTGCGCCACGGCATCCCTCGCCTGCACGCCCGCCACCACGCGACTGACATCCCCTAATCCCATGACGAAGATTTATGAGCTGACTCACGAATACGACAAGGGGAGAAAATTATTTGAGTGGAAGGAAACGATGCGGGCTATTTCTATCGGAACTTTGCGTCTTTTGTTTCCCCAAACAGGCAACAGGCCCCGCGCTCACGGATTTATTTCTGACGCAGTCTCTCCTCCTGACCGCGTTTTTCAGGACGCGCTTTATAGTTACGGTATTGAGAGAAAAACGACTAGAGTAAACATAAATCCTGCCGGCCTCAGTCCTCAAGCAGGTTATGATGACAGAGAGCATGCGATTCCGGTTGGTCATAGTTATCCATTTCCCGGCTGTTGTATGAGATTTCCATCACCAACCAAACCAACCGTGCCGTAAACACAGCCCTCATTTGTTTTCTCCTCACAGCAATTATATCATGTGATTAAAAAACATTTTAAATAGGGCCCACGCTGACTTGTATTTGTGTAAAGCGGATCTATTTCATGTCGAGCAGTAATGTAATAATCCCGAGCTGTCATTACGGCCCAGTTTCCCCCCTGTGCGCCGAACTCCATCTGATCTCCGCATTTATGAGAACCAGACTGGCGCACACCCTCACTGGGTACCGGTGTAAGTCAAGGAGGGGGAATCAAATCCCTCTTCTATACAGGAGGAACGGGAGACAAGAGACTGTTTTAGGGAAAGCCTTCAGATTAATATAGGAAATGTTAGCTTCAACAGAAACGCGGCGGGTTTCAAGGGGATGTTTTACCTTCCAGATGGTCGGAATTAAAAGCTTCAAATATTTGTGTTCGCCCTCCAGCTCTAAAGTGCTCATTCTGTTCGTCTATCGGATGTCCAAATGGAGTGAAGCAACATGGACAGGTCAATCAATGAGGTGGCTTAAATAAAACGTAGGGCTTTAAACATTTTAAATATAAGAGATTTACATCCTGCCTTTATCTATTGTATTTTTTCATTAATATTATTATTTTTATTTATTTATTCTCTCACATTTGTTTTTTGAAGGAAATTAACTTGTTTATTACAAAATGCAACAAAACATGTTTCAGTTTGACCGTTGAACCGGTCATCATCGCACCGTGCACCGTGCGTAAAGACGCTGCTTCTGGATGTTACAGCTATACGGACATACGCTAAAAAACACATTTTCTCTTATTCACAGTCTACATCGTTTTTGCTACTAGAGGGAAGATGGTAGTTGGTTGGACAGTTTAACTAAATTCCTTGCAAACAAACTAAATTAAACAAGTGAACTGTTACACCTGTTGATCCTGATGAGATCTTTTGCATCTTGTTTCATTTGAAAAATGATATGAAAGAAATCTGATTGTTTAAGAGATGTGTTTTTATTTAACTTTAGCAGCGACCTTTATTTGTCATTTGTGTTCGTAATCTATAGTTAAGGCCGAGATCAGTGTTCGAGTCTTTGCAGCGCATGCTCATGTGGAGGAATGCACGCTGCCCTCTTCCCTCCCATCTCCGTGACGCGAAAAAAAAAAGGGAACAAGATGAACAAGCCCTCTATGAGGTCGAGAGGAATTACAGGGGAGACACGGTACAGGATAAATCGGGAGAGGGTAAACTATTGTTGTGAGGGGAAGAGGCGTGCCAACAATCAAGGATTTTGGATCGAGGTGCGCGTCGCGGAGAACACCGTAAGGCACTTGATCAATTACGCCTCGACACGGAGCCGCCGTGAGAGAAGAGGGGCTCCTTGGGCTGCCGCTGCTGCTGCTGCTGCTGCTGCCTTTTCTACCCTGTCCTGTCCTGAATGTGCCGGGGCACCGACAGTTGTGCGGGACAAAGTCGACTTTCAGGCGGACATACGATTCGCAGACAGAAGGGATCTGGCGCCACGATGCAGGGTCTGAGTTCCCGGGCGCACTTGTTTTCGGTGGAGGCGCTGGTCGGGAAGCCCTGCAAGAGGATGAAACTGTCGGAAGAGCACGAGTCAAGTTCAGCTGGAGACGCCGGCAGCGATACGAGCATCTTGACCGGTGAGGAGACACATGGACAGCGGGGTTTTGGCGATGACTTCATGAATTTGTTGACTTACGCACATTTCACGCACATAAGATGGAGCAATGCAGTCTGCAATTTGTTGCTTTTAGTTGTTTTGCTCCGCCAGTCTTTATATTTTTCTACATTTAACAATTTCACAATTCAATTTGCCTTATTGTATCATCTTAAATATCAGTATTTTTCAAAGAGAGATTAGGTTTTGGGGAATATTCATGTGTATGTCAGTTGTCAAACTGGAGCAACTTTCTGTTTTCTTTTGACGTGACTCGTTAGTAACTTACAGGCTGTAAATTGCGGCTCATTTGTTGGCCCGTATATGAAAACCAGTACCCGGCTTCTTTACTCAGCTCCTCATCGATCCCACCTCTGCCCCCGCTGCATACACAGGCCTGAGCCAGATGAAGAACACGACGACGGCAGAGGAGTCGCCGGGTGACCCGCAGAGACAGACCGTGAGATCGGGTGCCGAAGAGGAGGACCCCAGCGGAGAGGAGGGCAAGCTGAAGGAGAGCGACCGCCGGCCGGACAGAGAGGTCCGGGCAGAGCTGCAGGGCTGCGACCTGTGGAAGAGATTCTACGAGATCGGCACCGAGATGATCATCACCAAAGCTGGCAGGTATATATTACAAGAGACGGGCCCCTAAGGCTTTATGTGTGTTACTATCCGGAAAAACTTAACAAACGGGACCGCATCCTGGTGTTTTCATAATTGATAGGTCAGAATGCGCTTGGTGAAACCATATGGGTCATATGAGGGTTCAATAGGATACGACGAAATGAATTAAGATATTTTATTTCAGTAAAACAAACGTACATAAACAATACAAATATGTAATCCCATGGAATAAGAGGAGGCCCCTTTATTTTCTCTATCTCAAACAGATAAGACCGCCATGAAATAAACGTAGTACAGTTCATCACCAACGATAATCATGAACTGTGTTTTTTTATCCGGTGTAAAATACAAGAGCGCTGCAGACGATCATAATTATATAATTATGCCGTTTATTAAAATATAGGCCTCACATCTGACTTAATTAGTCTACGGCACGTGATTAGCTTGTCGTTTAGTTGTAAATGTAGTAGTCGTGTAATGTCAACGTTGTTTATCCTTGCAACAGATCAAAACAAATAATGCACATAGGATTTGCTAATGTATTACTTTTAGTTACACATAAAATAAAACCTATTTCGATCCAAGCTTATCGATGACATATAATCTTGTGGCACGTGGACGTCCTCGGGCTCGGGATCGATTACAATAACTTTATCATTCAGACTCAGTTGTGCTGCACAGCGCGTCTGCTTCGGCTCGTTTTTGTTTTAATTCCAGAAATGAATACCTGACTGCCTGTTCAAATGTAGCTTCAGTTTGACGCCCTTCATGCACCTCGAGGACCGAGCATCCCTCTGGACTCTTTATAACCCCATGGAGTAACTAGACGTTTAAAGGGAGGCTGTAGAAAGAATAAAACACGACGGAGGCATCACATGAACGTGCTGCGCTTCTCTCCTCAACCAGGAGAATGTTTCCCTCTGTGCGCGTCAAAGTGCGCAACCTGGACCCGTGCCAGCAGTACCACGTCGCAATGGACGTCATGCCCGTGGACTCGAAGCGCTACAGGTGTGTACGCGTGCGAGAGTGTTCAACGAACCAACGTCACGACGCGGAAAAGTCGCGTATTTACTCCTACGTCTACGGCCGGCAGGTACGTGTACCACAGCTCGCAGTGGATGGTGGCGGGAAACACGGACCACTCGTGCATCTCTCCCAGGCTCTACGTGCACCCGGACTCGCCGTGCGCGGGAGAGACGTGGATGCGTCAGGTCATCAGCTTTGATCGGGTCAAACTCACCAACAACGAGATCGACGACAAGGGGCATGTAGGTAACCCATCTGAGCATGCGCGGCCTTCTCCTTCTCCGGCTCGGTCGTTCTCTGTCCAACTAGGGACAGATTATGGCTCACTACTTTGTTTATAACCATCCATTTCCTATGATAGCATTTTTTCTTCTTCTAATCCCCAAATTGTTTTTAAATATTATTCCCTATAGTTAATTTGCATAGTCTATGGACTAGACGCAGGAAGGTCAACTGCAGGCACACTTTAAAGCCCCATGTCTGCTCTAAATGCTCCTAGGGAAGAAGGAAGGGGAAATCCTGTAAAGGTTCAGTGATGTGCGGGTGTGACAGATGTGGCTTCTGGCTGTAGGTGGCTTTTCACTTGACAAACCACGCTAGGAATTGCTGTGTTTATTCTGGTAATGGATGGAGGAATGTAGAACTGCAGAAAGCCCCAATGTCGTGGTTACCTTTACCATCTGGAACTGTTTTGCTAATTTTAAAGACACAAAAAAAGAATTGTTGATTGTGTTTCTCCTTTTTACATTTTTTAGAAAGAATTTAGCTTTTTCTCATTAAGCTCTTTATTTAAGGTCAATTGGAAAACCACGTTAACACACTTTATAATTGGAAAAATCAAATTTTTGGAAATTAATGTTGTGCTTATTTGTTGCATTCTTTTGACATGTAAATTAAAATTGACATTAGGTGGTTAGTCATTTAATATTTGCTTAGCGGGCTGATTGAATTATATTTGAAGATTTGTTCGTTTTCTATATTAAATAGCAAATTATTTTTTCAGCAACTTTTATACTATTATTGTGTTATAGATTATGATGCTGGTTAAGTTAAATAGTTGTTTTTGTTCTATTACCATTTTACAAATATTCCACAAGTTTATTTTGTCTTAATTTATTTCCTAAATGCATTATATTTTGGTTGTTTTAACAACTAGTTATTCGAGGTAAAAAAATTACTGCAGCTATTTGAATATTCTTATTTTTATATGGTTAAATTTTTCAAGCAAAAATGCCAAAGGTTCTTTTACTCCAACCTTTGAATCGCACATTTTTCAAAACCAAAGAATGGCAAAGTGAGGAAATTATTCTTAATTATTCTTTATGGGTTTATTATTATCATTGTTATTATCTACTGTCTGAAGTCTGAACCCAAACGATTAATCAGTTAGGTGAAAAAGTTATCTGGAGGTTATTTGACAATGACTTAAAACCTGTGGCTGCAGTACGACATGTTTGCTGTGAAGTATGAAGGATCTTCCTCATATTTCTGTGCAGATTATTCTCCAGTCGATGCATAAATACAAGCCACGTGTGCACGTCATCCGGCACGACCCTCGCATGGACTTGTCACAGATCCGGTCGCTGCCTACTGAAGGAGTCCACAGCTTCTCCTTCCCGGAAACAGAGTTCACCACAGTCACTGCTTATCAGAACCAACAGGTAACACTCACTGCAACCCGGCCGTATCCTCTCACATCGGAAACTCTGGATTTAACCGTCGAAACAGTAATACAATACATTCTAAATGTTACGTCATTTTCTGCTTCAAACTTGTATAAATATGTGATTTTGTATATATTTACACCCTGTACGTGCCAGAAATAATGAGAACGCAGATGGGCCTGTAATGTTCCTCAGAGACCCAATTGATCCAATCGGCATCGAGGTGATGTTGCCAACTCTTATTTGTTCTCAGCACAACTGAGACTGCAGTGTCCATGGTTTTCATTTGCCCCAGGCCGTGTGTGTGTGTGCTCGTGTTCCCGAGCCGGGGGGGGGGTGTGGGGGGGGACCTGACCCCGCTGTTTGCTACGGCTCCTTCGGTAACAGAGGCGTAGGGGGAACGCCAGCTCTCTTCATCCGGGCGCAGCGAACGTGTTATTACAGAAACCCAATAACGAGCTGCCACTGGGTCGACCGCTGGAGTCCACGCAGCCCATTTAAGCACCAAATGAAAACCACGCGGCCTCCGAGAAGCCCTGTTTGACATGGCAATGAGCTGGCGCTGCCGGGAGACGCAGTCCCACGAGGGGGAGTCTCGGCCACTCTCCACGCTGCTGTAAAAAAACGAGGTCGTTGTTGGCTTTGAAACGCCAACGGTCCAGCGTGTCCACTCTGACCCGTGTCCGCTTGTCTTTCCTGGGGCCAGATCACAAAACTGAAGATCGACAGGAACCCGTTCGCCAAAGGCTTCAGAGATCCAGGAAGGAATCGGTACGGCAAACCTCCACCAAACACTTGTTTTAGCTCAGGAAGTGCTCAACTACAGGGCCCTAGAGGGTTTTCTGGCTGAGCCACTGACATTCGACACCACATAAAACCTTCACATGAAGTTGAAATGTGCATGGCAGGATTTCACACCTCCAATATTTAAATTCCCGAAACAGCCTTTCTTTAGTGCTTTTACACGTTATGCGTGTGTGTTTGTGTGTGTGTGTAGGGGAGTGTTGGATGGCTTGTTGGAGTCGTATCCCTGGAGGGGCCCGCTCAGCTTCGACTTCAAGCCGTTCGCCATACAGCTCCAAGGTAAATATGGTGCAGCTGTTGTCACCTTTCTGCAATTTTTCACCTTTCAAGTCTCTGACGTCTGTTTTCTCTTTTTTTTTATTGGCCAGGGAGCTCGGGGTCGCCGACCAGCAGTGTGAAGACTCTTCTCCCCCTCTCCTCTTCCTCATCCCTTCACCCGTTCTCTGTCTCGGCGCTCTCCTGCCAGGACGCCGCCCTCCACGCCTTTGCTCTCCCCCGCCACGGCAGGACTTCCGGCTCGGCGGCGGCGGCGGCCTCCCCATTGCCCGGCAGGGTCTTCTCCTCCCTGGGAGCAGACAGGCTGAGGGCCCTGCCCCCGCTGTCTCCGCTGACAGACCTCTCGCTCTTCTCGGCGCTGCAGCCAAAGAAACCCCCCCACTGTCTTCTGGAGTCTCCGGGAGGCTCCCCCTGCCTCTTCCCCCTCCACAGCGCCATCGGCCCTCAGGGGCCTCTGCTGCCTCATCTCTCTGACGCGGCGGGCCCGTACTGTCTCTACCGCTACAGCTTCCCCCTGAGCCCCCAACTCGCAGCCCTTTCCCGGCACGCCAAACTAGCCGAAAACACCACAGACTGTCTGCTGCGCCAGTCTCCGTGGCACCCGACCACCAACCACTGCCTCTGACAGCTGGACCGCACTTTTCGGGCTCCGGCCCATCGGGTGTGACAAGCCAAATGCTTATTGCAACAAAAGGGCCAATTCCCTATTGGAGCGAGACCCACAGGACCGATGAACTGTGCCGGTGGGGGGCATTTTTGTATTTAATCCATAGTGTTGGATTTGTCGGCACAAAAAAAAAAAAAGATGATTGTGAAGCAGCTCATGAGCTGCTGCTCTTCAGACACTCAACAAGCCAAGCCAAAAAGCCCAACATCGAATTAAACTGAAATGTAGATAGGATGCAGAGATTTGCTTTGGACAGACAGCACCATTTTACCCCGTTATAAATCCTTCCAATGCTGTCATGGTGTTGCCAAAGATCATCAGCATTAGGACCTGAGGTATGTAATACAGATTCTAATAAATAATTGTTAAACCGTCCAAAAAGTGCCTATTCAAGTCATATTTCTACTCTCCCACAATGAAACGCTCTTCTCCCATACAAACGGTGAATGTGTGAAAAAGTTATACAACTTTTCCACGTTTCCAAGTTGTGGACATCTCACTCAAAAAATCATGCATCTGTGTAATAGGAAAAATAAATATTTTGAATGAGAAGTGAGGTAAAAAGTCCCATGATCCAGCTACAGGACAGAGCTTGTTAAGTGTGTTTTTTTGAGCTGTAAACAGCTGTATGCTAGTGTCATGCCTGGCCACGCCTGACTAATACGATGAGCTCATCAGGTCTCTCTATCATTTTTAGGAGGAAGAACCTCAACTGCCAGGTTTGAGCCGGCATTTTCCACCCCTGCACTTTATTACCATTAAGGTGCTAATTAGGCCCCAGCAGAAGGCCCCGCGCGGCCGCGTCTTCATTATTGTAAAGGCGGCTGTAACATTGTTCCAGGATCAACAGTAACTCAACACCGCCGCGTGAAGACATGTTGAATTCTTTCAGAGAAGTAGTGTGCCGTGAGGAGAAGAGAACGAGAAGCCACTGTGGGCCAACGTAATGCTGTGTTTCTTGGTCCACACCAAAGGGGGCACGCCCGTTCGGCCGCTGATGTGATAATTCCTGCCTTCAGCTCAGACTCAACCCCCCCCCCCCCCCCCCCCCCGAAACCCTCCCTCGCCTCCCTCTCCGCAGAGCGAGCACCGGCGGTTTGGGCAAAGCGGGGGAAATGGCCTGTTTCCCGACAAACGGTCGAAACCAAACAGCAATTTACTTGTCACGGCAAAGCGTGGCAGCGGGCTGATGCTGAGCTGGACGTGGAAATAGCAGGAAGGAGTTAATTGAGGAACTCGAGGCGGCGGCGGGGGGGGGGGGGGGTGGCCCCCGTGCTTCAGCGAGCGGTCAGGTGCGGCGCTATCAAACAGCCGGCCCTTTGTCCGCAGACGCACATCATCTGTGGTGGTTATATGATAGTGTCTGTCATTTCCATGTTGGTCCATGCGGGACAATCTTTTTAAACTCCCAGCAGATTCCTGATCTCTCAATTGAACTAATTGGTTTCATACGGGGGGGGAGGGGGGGGGGGGGGTCCTGACCTCTGCACCTGCCCTCTCCTGTAGAGTAATTGCAGAGACACACCTGTCATTAACAGAGTGTACGTACAACTCCGCTATGTATTTGTTTAACAGTACATAGTATGTGCTTGGTTCATTCAGTATACAACTAGCTACACTGTATTCATACTTTTAACATGGGGCTACAACCCATTAGCTTGGCCTAGCATGAAGACTAGGGACGGGTCAACTGGCCTAGGAAGTTTAATGTTAGTTGCATGGAGTCAGTTAAAGTGTTTCCTACATTTTCCAACTTTTCTTATCCTAAGCTAACCAGCGATATTTAATGACATATTTAATGACATATTTAATGTCCCAAACTAAATGAGTTAAATATTAATTAAAAAATATCATAATCCTATATATATATTTGATAGTAGTCCTTATTTTCTTATCAAACTTCCTCTTCGAAATCGTACCCGACCCAGACGCTGGTCGAAAACCCCCCCGCTGAGTTAACCGGTAATCAGCCTGTCGATGATTAACCAGCCACGTTGTCGATGGGCCTGGTAGTGTGTCAGCACAATCCTCGTGAAAAAAAAAACATGGAAACTGTGCCGATTCGTCTTTGTAAAAACACAGCGAGGGACGTTTCTGGAGCGTTTCGTGATGATTGACAAGCAGCGAAGGCGGAGAAACCTGACCCCCGCGGTCATTTGTTTCCAATCATGTGAAATGGCCTCCTGAAACGGGAGAGAAGCTCGGCAGAGAGTCAGGACGTGTAAATCTACTCTGCCTTCATTGGATCAACGTGCAAGCCGCACACACGCACACGTCAGTTTTCTGATATTAATAGTTGGCATACACTCACTCACAAGCACACGCCCACACACACACACACACACACACACACACACACACACACACGGTTGGTTGGCCCGCTCAGCGCCGTGCCCTGCGGCCTCGCTCACATTAGGCAAAAGCGAGTTTCTCGCAAAGGCTTATACTGTTTTCTCTGTAAACTCAATAAAAGCTGGTTATTTATCAGGTCAGATTATAGGACGTGACTTGAGTTTAGCTGTAAAGTTGAAAGTGAAACCAGCTGTGGCTGAAATTGAATTACACAGCGTGAGTAATGTGAAAAGCGAGGGCAGTTTAACAGTGATTAAGCGCTCTTCAGTGGGGCTATCAGGCTGGCATGGTTGGCTTCCTGGATGGTGAAAGTCCTCTCCTCCCCTCTCCTTCAGCGCTATTTGCCTTTTACTTCAGAGGAGCCCTGTGTTGTAAACATCCCCTTTTACTCCATCGTGGATCAGAGGTCTCCCAGCATTGGATTACGGGATAGAGGATCAAAACCAGGAGCTTGTTCAATCTGCATGGCGTTTTTTTTATTTTGCGATATGTCTGTGTGTGTCAGTGTGTATCCAAACACTGGATGCAGAATGCCCACGACTGTGTTGAGGGGGTCACTGGGGCGACGCATAGGCATGTGCTCCCTGACAGGCCCCTGTCACGGAGCAGAGGTTAGATGAGTGGAGGACAAACTGGTATAACATGTGGTCTGGCACCTGGCCTCCGTGTTTCTGAGGGTTATTGAGTGTTTGTGTGTGTGTGTGTGTGTGTTGTAGTTTCTTCTCAGTGCCTCAAACTCAGCTCTTCAGAGAACGTGTTAATGACTCAAACAGCTCTTGCACTCTCCCACCTCACCCCTCGATTTTCACCTTTCACTTCATTCAGATGTGTGTAATTAACGGCACTGCCAGTTTAAAGGTTTTTCCATGCTACTATGTTATATATTGGACTTTTTACCAATTTCTTCCAGAACATTGATATACTGAATATGATGCAACAATATATATTCAAATAATATCTACAACAGACCGTAGAATCACAGACAATGAGTACTTTTTGTGAAGAATTGAAAAACATTTTCAGTAATTCAATAGATTGCTTTTTTACTGCTATATTTTTACTGCACTATATTACAGTTACCTGTAAGAAGTCTTAAGAAGATGTAATGAACATATCAAATCTGTATTATTATTATTATATTTTAAATAAAACTACTAAAGAAATCTGTATACATATACAGATTTATTTTCCCTACTATGGTGGCAAAACATCCATAGAAATAAAACAACGACAGGCTGTTATTATTTAGGTTTTAGTTTGGATGGGTACATTTTTGATGAGAATACTGAGACACCCTTGTTTGAAATGCACTATTTTACATTGTGGAATTGCTAAAGTGAGCATTTAGCGCTGCATAAATATTCACATGATGGATAATGTCTTACCAAGGCCTCTTAATACCAGAGGTTTAAGTCTTGTTCGGACAATTATTTTGTCATCAATTGAGCTGTGAGTTGCGTGTGCGTGTATTTGAGTACAGGGGGACTGGAAGAGGGCTGTCAGCACTCAGCTTATGACCAACAAACACAACGTACACTCTGACCCTAGCTGTCCGTCACACAGAGCCCACCCCCTCCCCCTGTAACACATGACCTGTGTCCTAATTCCTTCCAGTCTGATGGACCTCAGGGGGTTTCTACAGGTGCGTGTGTGTTTGTCTATGTGAGAGAGACAGAGAGACAGAGAGAGAGGGGGGTTGGGGGGCACTTTCTGGTATTGGTTTTTATTAAATATGGAGCTATAAATCAACCCTTACGGAACAAGAGATGTGAGATATTCGTTTTCTCTTCCCAGAGGGATGGATTGTTCTTTCCACTTTTTACTTCCTGTATATGACAGGTTAGCACTCCAGGGACCGATTCACAGAGCGAGAGAGACGGGGGAGACTACGCCAAAAAGAGGATGGAGAGTGATTGGTGGAAAATGATGCTCCGTGGCTGATGTATCGGATGACAGGTGAGGGGCTGGGGTGAGGTGGGGTACGAGGCTGGAGGGAAAAAGAGTGATTTAGCGCCAGCCTGTACGCTCCTCTCCCCTTATCCCTGCCCCGCTTCTTTCATGTCTCAACCCAGGGTCGACCCGCCCGCTGCCCCAGATGGTGCTGTCTGTCTGCGCTGCCCTCTACAGGATGTGCCCCCCACCTCACCCCCACAACTACAGACCTATAGTCACTTAATTGATTTCAGGGGGAGGGCCCTCTTTCTCTTCTGTTTCACACACACACACACACACACGGAGCTTGCCAACACGCGGCTGGCGCTGTGCGCTGTCAACGCTAATTCAATTTGAGACGCGGAAGTGTGACTAACAGCAGGCCTGCAGAGTGTTTTACCATATGCACCACACACACACACTCTTTCTGCTGACCGATCACTTCAACCAAAGGTATGATTATAATGTAATTCCACAGGTATAGATGCTATTAATAGATCTCCTCTCCCCCATGTTTCTCCTTATCAGCCATGTCAACAACTACAGAGTTTGCAGGTTGTTAAGAGAGTAAATACAACTACCAATGACTGAATTTGATTATTTGTTATTTTAATTTTAACACCAAATCAATAGTAAAACAAGATGTCACATGTGAATGAGATACATTATTGTTGTGAATTAGCACAAAATAATAAGGACCACACAAAAACCTGCAAGATATATTGATAAAAGACTCGCCGTGCTTGTGCGCTAACTGCAGCATGCTAACTCTGTGATGTTCAGCAGCAAATCTGGACGAGACCAAAGGCAATTCCCCCGCACAGAACTCTTATTTGTTGCCTGTTTGAGGGGTCGAATCGTCGTGTAATAACGAAGGGGGGGCACATATCCACACCTCGGTGGAAACAGACTGGCAGACAGCCTCCATAAAAAGCAAGAGACATGGCTGCATGTCCATGTTTCACGGGTTGTTTGACGGTAAGAGATATCGGGCCGGGTGATGGGGTGAGGTGAGGGTCAAGCAGAGGGATGGCTGGATCAGGTGTGTGTGTGTGTGTGTGTGTGCAGGAGATTGGTTAAATCTTAATGCAGCAGAGAGCGGGGATGGATAGGCCCAGCTGTGCCAGCGTGTGTGTGCACGTACACGGTGAGACGGTAAAACGGATTAAAAGCAACGTGGACGCATCTGACAGGAAGCAATGGTCAAGAGGTGAGTGGAAACAGGGGAGAGCTTTAGGCTGGAACAATTAGACACACGCACACCACGCTGCAGCATGTGGAAACCGGGGGAAAGCCCTGGGCAGCAGCGATTGGTCACACATGCCCGTCGATATCCGAGTAGAACCAATCAGCTCGGCTTCCTGTGTTTGACCTGACCTTTCGTGCACAGTAATAGAATATTTAAAATGGGAGGCCGAGGAGGAGAGCGAAGATAAAGAGAGGAAAAAAAGTCGATGAAACTTTTCTTTTCTGAATAGACGGGGGGGGGGGGGGGGGGGGGGTCTCTTCCCTGTCGACACTCACCATTGTAACAATATAGGAGTTGAAGTGTAATATTACAACAAATTTAAACGGTATTCAACAAAGATTAGACAACCTGCAGAAAGTTCAGAAAGTACTATTTACTGTACATTTCTGTTCTATTTTCACTTTTAGAAGAACAGTTTGAGCCTATAAAATACTATGCAGCAACAACATCTTTGAGACATTTCTTTGTCTTTTAGAGAAGTTATTTTCAAACGTTTACTGGGAAAACCATTTTCAATATATATGCATATTGTTTCTTAGGATTCAGTTTAAAAGCATACGTAACAAAAAAAGGAACTTGAAAAGAGCTCTGAAATAATTACTCAATCATTAAAATAGTTTACCCACATTAGGCCACTAATATGTTCATTTTTCAGCTCCAAACACTAGTGTCATTCATTGCACATTGATTATCGAAAATCGTTTTTCATTGTATTTTTGTTTGTATGATTGCTTGTAGACACATTTTAAATCCCTGGTTAACGTTTCAACCAAAGCGTCACATCTCATAACGATGAAAACCTCTTGGAAATTATTCAGGAATAACAGACCTATTTCTGGGACTACAGGCAACAAGGTGGATCCCCTTATTGCAATTAGAGTGATTTCACAGAGCTAGCGAGTGTGTGTGTGTGTGTGTGTGTGTGTGTGTGTGTGTGTGTGCCTGTGAGCAGCTCTCCACCCACCGTGCAGAAGCAAAGAGGTCGGCAAAGAGGGACGGGACCACCGGCCAACCGGATCCCTGCCTGTCAGCAAGCAGCACTCCTCTAGGAAGCCAGACCAGAAGGTGTTGACGGCACTGGAGTAAAGCCACTTTGAATCCACACCCGACTCACACAAACACGAACATACTGTGTGTGTATATATATATATATGCGTCCACCAAGAGCAGCTCCAGCACATCTGGACCGAGCATCTCTGCTCACGTGGCAGGGAGAGAAATAGTCTGCGACCGACTCCTGACTTTAATCATACTTAAAAGGTTAAAAATAGATTTGGAACAAATCTTCCCAAATCAATTTTGTGGCTCTGACGGCCGAGGGAGATGGAATTTTAATTTCAGGTGATCCAGCTCCATGCTGGGATGACTGACAGCCGTTGGATCACCCAGGGTCAGTGCTTTTGGGATAATTCCCAATGACGCATGTGCGTAATGGAGACTCGTGTCAGTCCGCGGGCACTGATGATGATTGTGAGTGTAGTAAGTGTGCGCTGATGATGATTAGGAAGGACACAAAAAGGGGTCAGAGGTGGCTGAGTGTCACTCCGGAGGACTCCCGTCAGCTACGCGGCTGTTCACGTGGAGATATGTGTGTGTGTGTGTGTGTGCTCTCTGCTCAAGCTTGGACACCACCTGTAATGCCTCCCAGCTGAGTCCCACCATCCCCCCTGGGAGCTGCTGAGCTGTGTGTGTGTGTGTGTCTGTGGTAATGTGGCTCTGGCATGCGAGCGGCAGAGGGCCGCTTCCTCTACAGGTGACACCTTTGACCCCTCATCTGTTCCCTGTTGGAGGAGAAAGAGGAGGAGTAGTGAGCTTGAAAAGGAAGGAGAGAGGCATGCTCCGATGGGTACTTTGCCCAAAGCCCGGCTAAGTACTGGCCAAAAAGGTCTTTTATTGACCCCCCCTTCTTAAAAAAAGTAACGGACAATAATCCTTAAATAAGTTTAATAAATAAAAGAACGATCCGAAAGCGAAAAAAAAGATTTGAAACTTGAAAATATAAGATTTGAATCTAAAATATAAAAATATAATACAGTGAAGGTTGAAAAAGTATACACATTCAACCCCAAAATAATTTTTTTGACTTATTCTTATTTGCAATAGATGGTTGTACTTTTCAATGTTCAAGACCAGAACTTTCAGGTTCACATTTGTTCTTCAAAACTTGGATTTGGCTCCATACGAGGGAGAGCAATAAAAGCTTCCTCCTCTTTATTTCCAACATGGCGCTTCAAGGCACATGGAAACTTTTGGTTTTGGTTGTTGTTTACGTCTCTTTACTGTTTACGGTTTGACGACAACCATGCAGGTGACACACATTCAGGTGGGAGGGGGGGGGAGGTAGAGCCCCACTGCTGAGGTGAAGTGTGTGGCTATGCTCCCACAGTGTCGACCACAAAGGCCTCCCGTGGCGAGTCGTCACAATGGAAAACGTGTCAAACGATCGACAGCAACGACTAAAACACCTCCTGCCACACGGCCGGGGTTCACACTGTTTACACCGACGATTGTGTTTGATCACAACGTTCCTCGCAGCTTCTGTGCCACACCGCGGCTCTCTGTGAAGTCTCTGCGAAATACACATTTATATAAAGATATCATTTGAGCCGGCCAAAGACGATGGTCTGAAGAAAACAAATGAACGATTAAGCTGCCAATCATTGGAGGTGAGCGCTTTCAGCGGGCTGTGGCTTTAAATTAGATTTTCTTTCTAACCTGAAAATGAAGTTCAAAATCTTTTCAAAGATTTTGACAACTAACTTGTCCATGTTGTTTTAGCTGTCTTTAGATGTTCCCTGAAATATATTTAGTTTATATTTTTGTCTTATGGTTTTATCTACTAAAAGTGTTATATTCATATTGTTTACTACTAATAAATACAAATTAATTAAATAATGTGTTGTAATTGTTGAAGCCAGTAATATGACTACTGTGACTAAGAATGACATTTGTAAGTTCCTATCAAGCAATAATCCGTTAAAAGGCCTTTAAAAGACGTCTATGGTCGACGTTGAAACGTTTTTTTCAAAACTACATTGCAATGTGATCTTTAATATTGGCCGTAAAATTACAAATGAGGACATTGTTTTCTTTGTGAAAGTGAACGATATAGCACAAAGTAGAGGATGAAACATTTCCATGTGAAAAATCACGTTTGAAATGTGGTCTAAACTCTAAAAAACACTCACTTTTGAACCAATTTGCAACGTCTTTTCAATGTCGGACATAGACGTCTCTTCAGAGGAATAATGCACGCTGGGAACCTTAAAAAAACACTTAGTGTCTCTTTTTAAAAGTTCATTTGTCTTTTTAAACGTTGTCTCTAGTCGTGGAGCTCTACTCACCCCGGCGTGTCCCCTTCATTCTATTGACTGCCCATATAAACAAAAACTTGTGTTAAGAGCACTTAACACCGAGCTGACATGTAAGTGGGTCTGTTCCCCGAGGACGGTGATCACCTGAGGCATCGTCAGAGTGGTGGTGTTGTCCATTCTGTCCTGCGTGTCTTCAGTATGGTCCTCAAACATTTCCATTAACACAGAGATCTGCAGAGGACGAGGAAATCTTCTATCCACATATTTTGTTCCAAATGTCTTTGGTCTGTCTGCGCTGGTGCCTGTGAGCCCACGCTTTAAACAGACATGGATTTAGGTAGCTGAAGAACAGTCATCCAATTAAGGCTCACTCTCTAGTGGCCCTAATGGGGTTGGATTTTTGATCTTTAAAGGATCAGGTGAAGTCAGACGGGGTGAAGCTATATCCTCATATTTCCACTAGGTGTCACTTTCACCTTTTTAACCAGACACCTTGTCGTCGCCTCTCCTCATAACATCTTCAACAACTCAAAGCGACTCTGATTAAGAGCAAATCTGCTTAAAAAACAATGTGGTAATAGTGTATTTAATTATGCTAGAGGGGTTTATTATCAGTGCTATTGTGTTCCTGTCTGATAAGAGCAGAGGTGTTTTTCAGCTATACGATATCTCACGTATCTTTATGGACGCTTTTAAGTCACATGAATGAGAGTCTATTCAAGAGGCTCTCATAAGAGCATGAAGCTAATAGCCTAACGTCTGAAGCACATTAAATGATATTATACAATCATCTGCTTTATGTTTGCATGTCTGCTCATCTTTTCTTTCTGCTCCCCCGTCTCCTTTGTAAGAGATTTGAGTGAAGGTTCAATTTGGACTTTTATAACCTAGCGTGGGTTTACTCTGTAGTTCTTCTCCTGAAATAAGTCGTTTTTTGAAACCTTGAAAAAGAACACATACACACACACACACACACACACACACACACACACACACACACACACACACACACACACACACACACACACACACATATCTATTGCAGTCGTATCCACATATGCAATGTCTCTTTGGTTTGAGCCAAGAGACAGTGTGAATGAAGTGGGTGGCTACTGGGGTCTTGTTGTTTTGTTGCCCTTTGTGTCTGTGATCATTTCACTCATATTTTTCGAGGACAATAAATTAACATTACAGTTGAAAGAAATTGTTGACCAGACAGGTGATGATATGTGTAAAATACAATCAGCTTAATGTAGGAAACATGATGGAAATATTATTTATTATATTGGAATTCAAAATGGGTGTGTGACTGCAGTAAATAATGTGGGCTTTTTTTGACTCAATTTCATTTACCTGCTGTGCCATGTGACATTAGAAAGCAAGGAAAGTCTTCAACAAATGTCATGGTGACAGCAGTCTTGAGCCTGTCACTGGTCCTCAAGAAATAAATGGACGGATGCTTCTGACGAACGCATCGTACTTCTGGACTGACTCAGAAACAAAGGAAATAGGACCGCAAACACATACATAATCCACAGAATAGTTGCACTTTGGCCCAACTTGACCCTGCATGGTGTCCAATAAATGAGAGATTTAATAAATTGAGGTTGAACGGGTGTTCTGTTTAGTAAAGGAAGAGTAATATACTTCTTATGAGAATTATAGGAATATAATTGTACTAATTCCCTTGCGGCCACTGAGATAATTTAACCCAAATCAGACTGAAAATGAAACCACAGAGTAATGAAATTAGTTAGGCCAGCTAGAAAGCACACCTCATCCTTGAATGGACAGACGTTGCAAATTGTGGCATAACCGGATTACCAATCAAAGCCGTTTTACATTTGGGTTGCTAACGTTACTGCCAGGCAACTGTATATCCAATGGTATGCTCGTTAGACAACACAGGAAAGGATATTCTCCATTTTCGACATGATGAAGGTCTCATTTTGAGACAAACCCTCTGGTTGGTTATGCACAGATTTTCAGCCAGAATGGTTTGTTTTGATTTCTTTTTAAACTATCTCTTCGAGATCCTTCGCAAGTGTTTACTTCCGCATTTGCGTAGGAATCAGAGGCATTCACGTAATAGCATTCGTCGTGAAGATAAGCTCTCTTGTAATTGATGGAACATTTTTTCATTCAGGATGGACTATGTTATATTTTCCGGTAAGAAACACATGTGTTTTCGGCTCATTCAACGTTTGAAATCCGGATCGAAGGACTTTCTAATGTGACGCATGCGCAGGCACTGTCGAGGCATTTTCCTTCACATGTGCACATGTTTTATATTAGCTATACTTGGAGTAATGATTGGTAGATGCCAGAATAGAAAACACGTCCCGGTGTGGGATATAAACCCGTTCAAGGGTCAATTTGCTGCAGCGATTGCTGGACCTTTTTATATACCGTAGACAAATGCCTGGACCACGACACGAACTCTCTTGACGTACTTTCATCTTTGATTTCAATCGCCACTGTCTCCATTCACTATCGTCACACGGTCACGATTTTGCATGGCTTTCTTGCCTCTCCTACGTCACGACCGAGTCCAGAGCAGACAAGTTCCATCCTAGCTAAAAATAGTCTGTAACCGTTTCGGCAGGCTGTACATGCCTAGTGACGCAATTTGTGCTTCGTCTTTTTCTGGTGAGGCAGTAAACTGACCTTTTCTTCCGAGCCATTTCCCGGGTGCCTTAACGCTTTTTGTCACGTTTAGTTTCACTTTAGTTTGGATGCATGGAGAAAAGGAGGGGTGGGGGGCGTTGGGACTGGCCTGACGGGGTACACATGAGGTGGTGTCATGTTGAAGACACGAAACAGCCGGCAAGGAATGCAGCAGGGATTTGTGGGGGGGGGGGGGGGGGGGGGGGGGGGGGGGTGGTTGTCCAGAGAGATCCGGTGTATGGGTGCACCGGCCAGCCGAAGGGGGTCGGGGGGGGGGGGGGGGGGTACAGCATGGATGACTCATACTGTGCTGATACTGTGCATAGACACGGCACCAGATGAAGATGTGTGACGTGAGCAAGAGTGAAGAGGTAAATAAGTCGAATGGGGAAAGATTCACAAATAATGCTGCCCCCAAAAAGTAGCCCTAACAAATGGAGGCCCTCAAATGTTGTACTATTGTCTAACACTTGTCCATTTCGGTAGGTTTACATCTTTAAAGTCCGCACGGAAAAGTCCACCCCCACTACTAATTTAACCCTCGGAATAATAACACACCTGCTATTGCGACTTCCCCATAGCGTAAATGTTGCCCTTCCTTCTCTGTTCACACACACACACACACACAATACCAAGTCATGACTGGATGACGGCGGGTTGCTATGGAAACTGCGTTACGCTGAGGGCGGCGGGAGGAGAAAACAAGAGTGCGAGGACTCCGGTCTTCATTTCAGCACCACGCGAGCTCCTGGACAGCGCCCGGATGAACTCGCGCACAGATTGCAGCCTCGCACAATTCGAAAGGGACAGAGTCGCGTCACGCGCTCAACAGACACTCCGCTCCTGAAGCTCGGTGGACACCAGAGGTTTGATTCCGCCCGTCCCGCCAGGAGCCCGTCGCTCCCTCCGAAAGCCACAGCAACAGGTGAAGTTAGATCAGAGTTCACACGCCAGGGTTTAATGTGTTATTTTGTATTATTTTATTCCTTGTGCGTAGTAGTGTATCTGCCCATGAGCCTCCCGGGCACTTAATTGCGGTCAATTAACCTCACGTGGTCTCTACGGAGTGCGTAAGTGCGTGTTTAGGTAAAGTGAAGACCATCAGGGCAGAGGTAAATTCTGGGCTCTGGATCTGCTCCAGCTCGTTTTTATGCAGTGACTCTAAAACAGGAGGCACGCAACTAGCCTCCAGTTTGTGGTTATTTTATGGGGGACCAAACGTTTATTTTTTATGCCAGCACCGCACACACGGTTTGGAAGGGACATTTACAGACTCTTACCTATTGTTAACAATTCTGATCAGCAGACATTGTAAGCACATTTCGTAGGTTAGTAAAGTCAATGGAAAAGAGAAGAAAAAAACAATTTGAGATGTATAGCACAATAGCAATGTATGATGACGTTTAAAAAGTTAAAGAGTCACGGTGGCTATTCTGGCTTTATCTTGGGGGTTCTCTACACAGAAGAGGCTCTTTTGTTGTCCTGTAGTTAAATGTCACATACCAGACAGAAACCTTGTCAGAGTGTACATGTTTGTTATAAGATTCAGAAAATGAGACCCTCCGTAGCCATATTTATTGGTTTTTCAATGGCCATAGATTATGTGCAAGCTGAGCCGATACGCCTGGATGAGTCACTCAGGCAGCAAGTTTGCAGAAGAGTGCGAAAGGGGAGGGGGAGAAGGGGGGTGGGGGGGCATATGGGGACTAGCTGGAAAACAGTCCTGCAGTGTCTCTGCTTCCTTAACACGTTGTGTCATATGACCATGTGTATTTTTATGTTTACATTCGTAGCTAGTGGAGTAAGGGCATAGCAAAATCAGAAGTGCTGTTCTTAGTAGTTGTTGAATTTTGTGCGACATGGATTGGAAGATTCGAAAAAAAAAAAATCCCTCCCAGTAATAGATAGCCCTTAGTTTTGACTGAGTATAGCTCCCTGAAGTCTGCCAAACTGCCAACAGAAAGCATCCCACTACTGCTCATTAGTATCCCAATGTTTACCCTGCTGGTATTGACAAATCATTGCAATCAGTGGCATTCAGCTCCAGCAATGACTGACATCTATTGATTAAAGCAAACAATGGATCATAATGGGCTGCTGTGAACCACGGAGCAGAAGCACTCACTCCCCGAAACACTCCTACATACGCCCCATAAACCAACGCTCCCGTAGGACACTGACTCCTCTCACTGACTTGGTTAGGCAAATGTTATTTGGCTTATTGGAAAATATGTCCAGTTTGGAGGAGATCGATTGATGGATTCTGGCTGGCCAAGGTTGCGTGAGGAAACAAACATAATTAGCTGGTATTAAATCCCACTTTGTTCCAATTTGTTTTACAGTTTACGAAGTTGTTATAGAAACATCTGCTTTCACTCACACAAATGTGTGCAGGGGTCTTTGTTTGCAATACAAATCATGTGCTGCACACACGCACAAAGACAGATGTGTGTCTTAAATTAGTGACGTTGGTGTGATTAATGCAGTCTACTGGTGATGACTCATTCAGCTTAACCCTCGTTCCTCTGGTGGAAACAATCAATAAACAAAGGTTTACACTGCTGTTCCAATCGTTTTCATCATTGTCATAGCTTAATAGTAATATAGACCAACATTGTTTTTATAATTTTGCACATTTGTATGTTTTTATAAAATAATGGAATCCGAGCTGACTCCAAAGCAGCGCAAAGAGAAGGATGTATAAAAGTCTTAGGTGGTAAATCATATAATGTGTTTATACGTTCATTTGTTGTGATCTGGTTGAGCAGTGGAAGGCTATTTATGCAAATCACATCCATGTGGATCGCTCCATGTGTCAGCCTGTCAACACAGCAGTTACATTAGCATTGTGGAAAAGCTGTCAGACAAGCTGTGACTTGCAGACAGCATACTGGCAGGGAGCTTGCATATAAGTGTGAGAGAGTGCTAAGTGTGTGTCTGTGTGTGAGAAAGGGAGAGAGAGAGACCGTGTGTAGGGGAGTTGTAATAAACTGTCATTGTTCCATCCCTTTTTTCCTCCCTCTCTCTCCAGTGCAGCAGCATGTCTGAAACTAAATCCAATCAGCGTTTCCACAGTCTGAACGTTGAGCAGGTCAAAGTCCTCCACCAGGTGTTATCCGAGGCAGTCCCAATCCACGGCCGCGGTAACTTCCCCACGTTGGAGCTGCGTCCGCGAGACATCATCATAGCCGTGCGGGCCAGGCTGCAGCAGCAGGGAATCGCAGTTAGAGATATCCGGCTCAACGGCTCCACGGCTAGCCACGTCCTTGTCCGAGACAACGGCACGAGCTACAAGGACCTGGACATCATCTTTGGCGTGGAGTTGCCAAGTCAAGAGGAGTTCCAGGTAAGATTTACTGATCACTCGCTTCCAGGGTACTGCAGTAGTATTCTTTGTGTTTTTATTTATTGATAATCCTAATCACATTTTTTTTAAACTGTAGAAAATTATACTATTAGAATGAATCAATACTACATCCTTCTGCGTGACCAAGAAACAGTTTAATCGTTCAAGGAGAAAATTACATTCAGGTTGGTGTCATTAGTTGTAGCTGTCATGACCTTTCCTTCTCACAGGTGATCAAGGAGTCAGTGCTGGGCTGCTTGCTGGACTGCCTACCTGCTGGGGTCAACAGGGAGAGGATCAGCAGTGCCACAATGAAGGAGGCCTACGTCCAGAAAATGGTCAAGGTCTTTAATGAGCATGACCGCTGGAGCCTCATTTCCCTTTCAAATAACAGTGGCAAAAACCTAGAGCTCAAATTTGTGAGTACGCTGAGGCGGCAGTTTGAGTTCAGCGTTGACTCTTTCCAGATCATTCTGGACCGTCTCCTGGAGTCCTACATGCAGCAGGAGTCCCAGCACAAACATAAAACTGTTGATCTTAAGGGCCAGCCTGCAGAGAATCAGAATAAAAACTCTCCCTCTCTGCTCAAGCAGGTCACCGCTCCAGAAACAGAGAAGTCGTCTGGTAAAGACTTGTCCAACAAAGACTGGGCACATATCAGCCAGACACAACAGAAATACAAGGTGCATGAAAAGGAGTCCCAGACAGAACTCTCACAAGAAACTTCAAACCAGACAAAACACTCCGAAGTTGAAAAAGACAATCAAGTAAAAACACCTGTGGAGCTGAAAGAAGCATCAGAACACAATGAAACCTTTAGTGAGACGCAGTTCTCTGATAAGACATCTCCGAACATTCCGTCAATAGAGAGACAACCTTTTGAGATGGCGGAACCACAGAGTCAGATTGAGGTCAGACATGAGCCAGAGGTCTCGGACGAGACCCAATGCTCGTCAAAGGTAGAACAGACAGAGCAAACCCAGCCCTGCGATGACCAGCAGGCACCGCATTCAGATAACAAACCGCTCTCCGTCAAGAAAGAACAATCCGACCACACAAATCCCCCCGAAGAACAGAAAGCCTTCACAGAGCAGATGGGGCAATCTGAACCACGAGAAACATCAGACAAATCTCTGCCAGAAGAATGTCACAGTGCAGACTCCAAGTGCTTCAGTGAGGATCAGAGGAGCAACAAAGAAGATAAAACAGACCATGTGACTAATGAAGACTCCAGCACATCTTCAAATGCAGAGAAAGACACACAGTTGGCAGATGAGGAAAAAGTAGAAACAGACATCGACGAGCGAGCAGGCAGAGAAAATGAGACAGAGAGAATCAAGATGACAGAAGAGACTTTAGGGTCAGAAGCAAATAACATAGAAGACGCACAGGATATTGATTGTTCTTGCTCCACCTCTTCCATGTCTGTTACACTTTATGACCCAGAGCCCGCTGCCGCAGACACTCACAGCGCATTACACACAGAAGAAACCCAGAACGCACTTGATGCCTCCAGCCCTCCAGATACTCAGGATATTGTACCTGCACCACCCGGCCTCGTTCCTGACAAAGATACCTCCTCCTCCCCCTCCTGTAAGCCCTCAGAGAGACTATCTAGCATGGTGGTGCTCAAACACTCCTCTCCTAAACCCCCTCGGAGGATGTGTAGAAAGGTAAGCCCAAGTCCTGGTCCAGTCTCTGAAAGTGACCCTGTCATGGCGCCTTGTCTAGATCCAAACCCCTGCCCCATCCTTGAACCTGAGATAGATTTGAACCCAAAGCCAACATCTCCCAGTTCAGACCTTATAACTACCCCAACAATCAGTACATCTACCAAAACAAACTCTGGGTCTGAACCCACTCTTTCCTGTAAACTTACCCCAACTATTGATCAAGCCCCTGATATCATCACCATATCTGCTCCGGATCCTATGTCTGGTGTATCTCAAGAGGCATCGTCCCCACAGCTGATCACGGAGAGCTGTTGTGAGACTACACTTCAGAGCCTGAAAGAGACGGTGTCTGCCCATGTGGCCTGTGATGGGCAAGGCCAGCTCTCCTTGAGCAAAACTGTTTCCGTCCCCGTCACTGAACAATCAGAGTCTCAGGACTCGGCGGATGTGTTGGCTTCACGCAACAAGGCGTCCAGCTCAAACATCCTAGAACCTGCACATACCTCAGATGATGAACTCAGTGGCGAAGATGACAAAACGGAAGTGGTGGACTCAGATGAGCCAAACGGAAGCTGGCAAGAGACCACGCTTGCTTCACCGTCCTCTCCCCACTGTGCGAGCCCCCTTGTATCCTGTCTGTCCCCTCCTGTGTTGAGTCTTTCCCCTCCCTGCATCACTCCCTCGCCACCCATCGTGAGCCCTCCGCCATGTCTAACCCCTCCCGCTCACTGCCTCCCATCCACACTGCTGAACACCACTAACCCATCTACCAGCAATAGCTCTCCACCCCTGAGCCCGACTTCATCTTGCCTCAGCTCACCTCCTTACCTCACCCCTCCTATGCTGAGCCTCAGCCCACCTCCCCTCTGTCTTAGTCCCCCTTCCCCAAGCCTCAGCCCTCCCCTACTCTGCCTCACTCCTCCGGTGGAGTTGGAGGACCTGGTACCTCGGGTATCTTCAGACATGGAGCCTTTGATAGTGAACACAGGCAGCGAAAAACAGATTAAAGATTCCTCACCTCAGTCAGAAATTCCTCACCTACAGTTGGAAGATAAACAGGAGGAAGATCATATCTCGCTGGGGCTTCAGGTTGTAGAGCCTGTCTCATTTCCCATCACAATCCCAAGCTCCACCCCACGTGTGCTGCCTCACTGTCAATCTGAAGGCCCAGGAGAATCAACCCCTTCAAAAGCCACCGAGGCATCCCACTCTGTGCCTGAGAACAAAAAGGCCCCTGAGCTGACCGCAGTCCTACCCGAACAAAGCTTTACTTTTCAGACTTCTGGCTCAGTCCCTGCTGTCGAGGTCCTGGCAGAGAGCATGTATGGGGACTTTGAGGCTGCCATGGACCACCTGCGCTATCGCCTGATCGCCACCAGGAACCCCGAGGAGATCCGAGGCGGTGGCTTGCTAAAATACAGCAACCTGTTGGTCAGGGACTACAGACCAGCCAGCGAGACTCAGATAAAGACACTCGAACGCTACATGTGTTCACGCTTTTTCATAGACTTCCCTGATGTGCAGGAGCAGCAGAGGAAGATCCTGTCCTACTTGAAAAACCACTTTATAGGCGAGGAGAGAAGCAAGTACCAGTACCTGATGACGCTGCGCCGTGTGGTCGACGACAGCACCGTGTGTCTAATGGGACACGAGCGGCGTCAGACCCTGAACATGATCACAGTGCTGGCTCTGAAGGTTCTAGGAGAGCAAAACATTATCCCCAACACGGACCACGTGACGTGCTTCTACCAGCCGGCCCCATACCTGACGGATCACAGTGCCCCCTACTTAGCAGAACCCAGCTACTGCAGCTACTACATCCCCCAAGGGGGATCAACTCTGCTTTACCAACCGTACCCCCTACACCTGCACTCACAGACTGGACTGGTCTGAGACACACACGTCATCACACAGAACATACAATCAAAACAAAGGGAAGGTGCTTTTCCTGAGGATAGAGCTGGAGAATGGAAATACAATCCAGGGATGAACTGTTTGGTCTATAATAGACCTATGGGGGCGGGATTGAGTGGATTTTTACAGTAAACTCTTGAGTATTCTGTAAGGTTCTAACATGATTATACGTAATTAGCTGGGCTTTGTGGAAAAATAATATTTCTTCCGATATTGATATTGAAATTCCAGAAAATGCTTTATGCACTGCATGAGTCATAGCCCTTTGGTCTCCATGGAAAACCAACTGTGCTGTTGACATTCACATTCAAACACACAAACACACACACAGACACTAACATCACAGGAAACTCACACTTCCAGGTTCTTAAATTCTTGTACTCTCTTTTCATGTTCTTACTGTGTTGTTCTTACTGGGTTTGTTCAGAATGTGGAACTTGCCTGTTGTTGATATTGTGCATGGTTAAATTAGGACTGTTCTTTCACTGCCAAATACTGTGTGACTACTATGCTTCTTAAACAGTTTAATGTAACTTTGTTAATCCTTTACTGAAAGGGGTGTACTCTGAGAGAAAAAAAAAAACAGAGAGACAGGTTCGCAGTGTGAACAGAGCTTTCATCAGAACACACACGTACGCTTGACAAATACACACACAAACAAACACTGTATACTATGCGCACACAGAATTAAACACTGCATGAGTAGCTAAATATATAGATTACATCCTGAAATCAAAGGATGGCTTTTAATATAATATGAATTGATCTATTTTTGCAAAACTTTCCAAAATAATACTAAACAGACTGGTTAGGTCCCACAGAAAAACGCCAACAACAATGCCTTTGCAATAGCCTGTACCGCGTATTGATTACAGTATATTGTGTGCGGATACACCGCACTGTTTTCAGGTAAACTGTGTTAAAATGTAGTGCTTGATTCCTTTCTCCTTGTGGAGTCCTTTCTGTAATCATGTGAAGTACTGTACCATCTAGTGTATATTTGTTTAATGCTAAAGTTTACTCTGTGAAGGTGGTCAGGTTACAACCATCTTTGGCTTATCTCCAAACACGGCAGAAGCAGCTCCGTCTGAAACCAAGCGATCACATTGAAACTGGCGCGAAGTCTTCAAATTTAAGCCGTCCGAATCCCCATATTAACCAGTTCCAAACCACCTCAAACCTGTTTGAATCAAAGTTCAATGCCGCGCAACAGCAACTGACCAAAGATGGTTTGGTAGGGAAATCAAGTGCCTCAATGTGAGACATCATAGGCATGTCTTTATCTCACTGGGGGTGTTAATGTGGTGGGCCTGGGACTGAGTCAGGTGTGTGTTCAGTTGTTGATCCCTGTTATTGCTGCCTGTTTTGATGTCTTATTTAATGTAGTCCTTTGTTGTAGGTAATTCATGTAGATTTTCATAAAATAAAGGGGAAACTCAACAAACCTTCACAAATTGAATTCTTTCCAAAGAGACTTAAAAACAAAAATAATCACTTGTTTGTGCATCTTTTTTTCCATTCTCCCAGCTTACGTATCCTCCCTATGATTGCGCTTTGCAATGATCCACTTAAGCGTGACCATAAAATCACACCAGTGTTGAGGAGAGCCACCCAAAACGCTAAAATGATGTCTGCGCGAGGCCTCTTATCATAAATCAACTGTTCTTCAGATGCGCTGGGACCCGAATGACGCACGATCTACGCAACACGGCAGCCTCGACAACGTGTAAATGTGAGGAGGCTCGATTGGGCGCGAGGTGTGAGACTGGAACGCTAGACGGATGGAAGGAGTGTGTGTGTGTGTGTGTGTGTGTCTGTAATTTATTGTGTGTGTGTGTGCGCGCGCGCACGCTCTTCAGATGGGAATATGTGTGCAGAGGCGGCATCAGGTGGTCCCCTTCTCCACCGAGTAATTGAAGAGGCCTTGTATAATGAAACAATAAGGCTCCTTCCTCACTCCCACGTTGCCTCCATCTTTTCATCCCACTTCAGTGACACTGATAAGTCACCGGCACAAGGGGAGACTGGGGTTGTCTCTTTCCACAGAATGGGGGAGCTTGTTTGATGCCAGGTATACTTGGCACAGTCACACATCATCTATTTACACACACTTTAGGCTGAGCGTGTGGCTCGCTGGGAGAGGAGCAGAGCGTGTGATCTAATAGGGTCTGTATCAGCGTCTCGCAGGCCTTTGAGCCACTTTGGTCCACTCGGGGGGGTTTCCATAGAGACAGAGACAGCACGGTGTGCGCAGGCGGAGAGCATGACGGAAACCAGGGAAGACCCACACAACCGAAATGAGGGGGTGAGAGATTAAAAAAACAAAGCACAATGGAAGAAAGAAACACAGTGATGAGGCTGAAACGAAGGAAAGACAGAGATGGAAACAGAGGGAGATGGATAATGTGGAGAGTCGAGGGATGGAAAGCAACAGGCAGAGTGCGGAAGTGAGAGGGTGGCTGGGTGATGGAAAAAGCAAGGGGAGCAGGGGGGGGAGAGCGTGGGTTGTTGTCAGGTCTTCAGCCACCGGGGAGTCACTGCGAGGCGGCTGCAGTGACGGCGGCAGTGATGCTGGAGAGCAGGGGAACGCATGTGCCCGAGCACATGCACCGAGCCACGTGCACAACGATTTTTGCAAATGGCCTCGCCCACCTGTCCATTGTCAACAAACAGTTCACTGAGACAAAAAGAGAACATCACCCACACATCTGTCCTTTCGCTTTATCTCTCTCTCTCTCTCTCTTTCTGTCTCTTACATGCCTGGGTTGATGTGTTTGATTCAATAAATCTACCCAGAATCACCTTCGAACATGCAGGGTTATACTTACAAAAACGTATTTTCATGTTTTCAGAATTCAACATCTGCCTGTTACAAAAACAACAACAACACCTGGCTGAAGTATTAATGAAAACAGAAGGATCCATTTTTCTTGCGAGAGGAACATGTTGCTCTAAAGGGTTACCAAATGAATGCCTCCGTAACATGCTGTCCATTGCAGAGAGTCACGTTTATCTGAGTGCAAAGATGGCCGGCAGCTGTTATAAAGCCTTCATAAAATAACATAATAATCATTTTCATGAGGCTTTTTCGCTCCTGTGTCTCTCTGTGAGGCCGATGAGCACCCGGTAATGAAATGGACGCGTAGTAGCCACCGTTCGTCTCTCGTTTTCCTTTTTTTTCTCATTCAACTACAACCTCCTCCTCACCCTCCTTAACCCGCAACACCCATGTGCTCCACCTTCTCTCCCCCCCCCCCCGCTCCCACTGCGTGCCTCCCACCCACCTGCTTCCTTGACTGCTATGACTCAGTCCTCTTCCAGCCGAGGGTACAAGAGGATAAAAGCCTGATGATAAAAAGCCAGGGGGAAGCATTTGAAGTCAAAGAAATGGAGCAGTTGGCGGGGCTGAGAGGCTGTTGCATCTTTCGTTCTAATGCCACACTCACACTCTTCCATTCCCCCTCATCAGTCACACACATAACACATACACACACACGCACACACACACCACCTTCACGCTGAAACTGATGCACCCTTTCACTATCTGCTGAAACAGCAACATTGGGAAGGCGTGCGAGTGTTACACGACACGACTCGAGGGGACATGGATGGATGGTTTTCTTGAAGCCTGTGTGCTTTTTTTTTTTTAGCGCTCGAACTGAACCATTATTACTTTTAAAACATCAATCCAAAATCTGAGCAGTAACGCAGGATAGGCCTCGTGTCCGCTTTTCTCTTTGGTATCCGAATCCATCCAAAAGTCCGCCACTCACCGATACTTCACTTTGTTGACTACATGCAAACTAAGCGCGGCATATTGGATCATATTGCCGGCCATGTGAGAAAGTACAAGCTCACGTAACGAGGGATCAATCAGGCGGACAGAAGGGCAGATGTTCAAGCAGTGACGGCACAAAGGACTGAGGCAGCAGAGCTGTACATTAATTAGTTGTTTCTTATTTTCAAAGTACTTTCACTTTGCAGTCATTCAGCCAATTCATTTGTGTATTTTTTTTGGTAATTTAAAGCCGGATTTACTTTCACTAATTGTAGGCTAGTATTTTAACACCGTCCCACAGGGGCCTTTTACAGTAAAGCAAAACATCCGAGTACTCCCAAGTGAATCCCCCCAGGACGTATTTAAAATCTTAATGACTGAATGAAAGTGAAATGAAATCAATAAACAGATAAATGTATCCGTCCCCTCTTGGTGAAATAAATCCACTCTCGTATCGTGAATGAATGATTTTGACCTTTTTCTGAAAACTTATAACTGATAACTTTTAAGAACGACTTTCTCGGTGACACTGAGTTTTTTGTTGCTGCTGAATGACAAACACCACAGGCTGACATCACCATCAGGGTCTGAGAGGTCCTCAGATCTGCGCGTCAGTTTGCGTTTGTCTTCTTATGTTGGTTGGTATGTGTGTGTGTGTGTGTGTGTGTGCCACTGCTGCAGTTTTCAGTGAAGCATGTATTAACATGGGACTAAAGGGGGGGGGGGGGGGTTCGGCGCGGGCATGTGTCTATGTCGGGGATGGGGGGGCAATACGTGTCTACGTGTGTGATTGACGTCACGGACGCCCACTCATTTCCATCTCTTCAGCGTGCGCGCAGAGAATAGATGCATCCAGCTCTTCTCCCCTGCTTGCACCCTCCCTCCTCCTCCTCCTCCTCCTCCTCCTCCTCCCATTCACTCGTTCTCGCACCCTCCCGTGAGGCGCAGCCAGCTTCGCAGATAAACGTCGAACAACACAAACAGTTCGTGGCATCCAGACAGCAATCCTCTCCGAGGGGGCGTTTCAGACATCCTCGGGCCACAGAACATCTGCTCGTTTCCGGGCGTCACTGAGGTCCGGTCAGCGGGGAAGACTTGAGACTTTAGACGACGTGAACGTGTATACCTGTTGGTAACTTACTTTTTGTCCGTGCACACATACGCATGCGCAGTCGTGCCTGCGTGTGACGCTCTTTACAGAAAACAATTGCTCATCCAAATTCACACAGCTGGTATCCTTGGTGACAACAGGACATCATCTAAATCAATTCCGCGTAAAAAGGTCATCCTCACCTTTGCGCACAAACACACATACACACAGGTGCGCACACAGCGTGGGTGGGAGAGTGCGCTGCTGTGCGTGTGCGAGCCAACGCGCACACTCTTTCACACACACACACACACACACACACACACACACTCATCCACCCCACCCTGCGTTTGTGCCAGACCCAAGCCGTGGGGATGTGAATGGATGTGAATGGATGAGAGGACGCGGGGAGGGGAATGGGAGTGCGTGGGATGAGTAAGAGATGTGCGTGTTTAAAAAAAGGAAATATGGGCTATTTTAGTCCATTTATCATAACACGTCAGAGAGTTTGAGAGGACAGAATGAGCGCGCACACTGGGGGCGTTGCGCAAAGCTTTAGGGCACAACTCCCCTGCGATTATTAGACGGTGAAAAACAAACAGAAATAGAGGAGACAGGCAGACTGGCAGGTGGTCAGATGGACAGATACGCGGACAGACACACGTCCAGGTCAGACAGCAGGCGCGTGACAAGATAAAGCAATATTAGAGTAATTAGCTCTTTGGGGTCAGAATTCCTTTAGAATGGGGGGGGGGGGGGGGGGGGGGTTGTGTCCGCTTGCACGCCGATTGAAGCTTCGCAGCGCGTCATATGGTTCATCACAGCAGACCAATAATAATAATAATAATACCCAAAGACGCTCAACAATGGAACACAACCAGACAAAAAAAGAAAGAGAAACGACCGCATAAAAGAAAAAGAAACTAAAATCAAAATAAACCACCGAAGAAACTTTCTGTTTGATCCATAATACATTTCCAAGTTGGTAACCCCCATCAATAAATCTCACAAAGAAGGATGTCCAGTGAGCATCTTAATCGAACCGTCGGTTTGAAACTTTGAATATATATATGTGTGTTTTCTTTTAATCCTTTTCTTTATTTGAAAGGCATTGAGGGATCCACTTTCGAGGAGCCTTTTTTTTTATGTTGAAGCCTGTGTGATCTATCTTCTATTATTCATTGATTACACCTAATGCGTGTCCCAAGAGGAGGGGGGGGGGGGGTAACTCTGAATGGATCGGATGGTATAATGCGTGAGGTTGATCAAAGCTCCTCTGTGTTTGTTTACACGAGTGAGCACGACACAAGGTCGCCATCTAGCGGTGGCTCGGCGCCACGGCGCTCAGCACGCACAATACAAAAATATCGACAAAATGGAGCCCGTTGCTCGGCCATGACAATGCAGGTCAGAGGGCCGCAAACCGCTGCACCGAAAAGCGAAAGAACCGCCGTGATGTGCGGGGAATACCGGCAATGACTCGTAGGTAGAAGAGCGCTCATAGGCGCTTGTTGGAATCATGATAAAAAAGGTTTTTCTGAGGTCATAATCGAATCCTTTTCATATATTGCTGTCACAGAGAGGAGGCTGTTAGAGGAAGATTTTAAACCTATGATCCAAAAGTAGAAGAAGTTAACCTGCGTATTTTGATGGACATCAAGTGAACTTTGGTCCTCAGCTAACAATCACATCCACATTCACACACTGCCAATGCTGGAGCCCAAGTGCACACACACACACACACACACACACACTCCAAGCTGAGGAAAAGTAGACCCATTCCTGCTTCGTTTGCTTAATAAACTACTTAGATTTATACCCAAACATGAACTGATTGATGCATGCAGATTTCATGGAGCACTCCTTATGACATATGGCTCCCGAATAAAAAAAACTCGCTATTTTGAGTGTTGAGGTGAATGTAGGTCACAGTGCTTGTGCTCGAGTTCACGTAAAGTTAAAACCGAACCGTGTGATGCCTGGTGAAGATCAAGTCCATCCACTCTCTGAGTTCAGGGCATCTGCACTTTCACTCTCCTGATGACTGCAACTTTGGCTCCAGCTGAGTCCTTTTACTTCAGTCATTCACAGGAGGGGTGAATCATTCTTTAGGGAGGAATGAATGTCTCCCGGTGAGATACAGAGTCCTCGTTTGGGGAGCACTGTCCCAACGGTAGTCGCTGACCTTGACATGGATCTGTGGGATCGATCCCTAAAGGTTTAGAATCAGAGATTAAGCAGCCCGCTACGGTCAAGACTTTGGAGGATCAACACTGTGTCCTCAGAGGAGAGATTGGATTTGTCAACAGTGACATTACTTCACAGCCAGGTCTCATGTAGCCCACAGGGTCACAGCGGTTGCATGTGATGAAATGAACGGAACCGGAAGAGTCCAAGTGACACCTTGCCCCATAGAGAAACACTAAAGAGATCTCTTGTGGCGTAATGATCGATGCATTAGAAGTAGGTTGAGTGCAGGATTAAAGCGTCACATTTTCAAAGCCAGTGATTGTTGCATCCCCTCTGGCTTTTCCTGCAGCCAGAGGCTGCCCCCCCCCCCCCGGAGAGGTTGGCTGCAGTTAAGGCCTGATTGCAAATCACCTTTTAAGCATCGTGGTGTGAACGTGGAGATTCCCCAACTTCCATTGCTCTTTTTCTCCCTTAGAAGAAACAAACTCATGACACATTATATCGAGGAAAATTCCCAGGACTTGTTTTTATTAAGAGAATTTCAGAACATAAGAGTGGGACCAGACACCTGCAATTTGTCAGAGAGGGTTTCCAAATTTGATTGTTTTTAGAAAAGCTGACGTGACAGCGTAGATGGAGCGGGAGCCGTTTCACACGCAGGGTCGTCTAGGAGACGGGTCAGAGGCAATCGCTGAACCCGGAATGTTTCACATGTTCGTCTTCCTCTTTCTTATGGACAACACGCTTTTTTTTTTTTAATCACGAGTTCAATGAAAAAAAAGAAGAAAAAAAAGAAGAAAAAAAACCCAAAGAGACAGAAGCAAAAGGGAACTCGCTGAACATTTAGAGGCCTAAAAGAATCAGCCATCGACATGGCTGAACCGTTATTATAACATGGATAAAAGGCTGAACTGTAGGGGGTCTAATCTGTGGAGGATGAAGAGGGGAGGAGGGGAAAATGGGGGCGAGGAGGAGAAACACAGAGAACACAACTCACGACGTAGCCAATCCGGCAGGGGGTGGGGGGGGACGACGACGCACTTTCTACACCAAAACAAGCCTTCGACAATCATGAAATGCCATTTAAAAAAGATTTTAGTGTGTTCATCTTGCTTGTAGACACTTGATATGACCACTGCATAATCAGCTTTGCTTTTTGTGCTAAAAATCTGTACGGATACTTATAAAATCATTGATAAAAATATTCCTCTGTTAACAATACGCCTTGGAGGGAAACCGTGTGAGAGACTTGGGGGGGGGGGGGGGGGGGGGGGGCTGGCTGGTTGGTGGGGCGGTGGTTTGGGATTCGGGGATTGTAGAGGACTAGGAAGCTTGGGCAGTGGTGCTACTCGGACTTGGCCTCCTCCTTGGCCTCCTCGGGGGCTGCCTCCACCTGCGGGAGAGAGCAGAAAGGTCAAGGTCAGGGTCGCCCGAGACGCCGCCTCCCCCCACCCCCCCCCCAGGCGTCTCTCTCGTCGAGTCCACCCACCTCGTTGGTCTTGGCGTCTCCGTTCTCAGAGTGGTTTTCCTCGTTGGCCTCGGCCTCTGCGTTCTCCTTCGCCTTCTTGGTCTTCTTGTCCTCCTTCTTGTCGATCACGACCTTTTCTTTCTGCGGGGGGGGGGGGGGGGGGGGGGCAACACGAGCTGCCGTTAGCGGGGTCTCACGCCCTCCGGGGTCTTTAGCCTTGGGGGGCGGATCTGGAGACGCTCTTACCTTTGCTGCCTTCTTGGCCTTTGGCTCTGCCTTGGCCGGGACCGGTCTCTGCGATGGGGAAGAGCGAGGTTGGTTAAGGAGATTCACAGGTTGCTTTTTTTAAGAGTTTAGTATTTTAAAAGTCACTCGAAATGTTCCCGACAACGGAACCTCTTTAACACAGACATCGTCTGAGCGTTTAAAACAGATATATCTGCCTCTAACTGGGTTAAATACAGGTAATTATACAATATTGACATAGTGAAAGATAATCATTCTGAAGCCCTCTATTATTATCTGTTGTTTTTCATGTCTTGAAGCAGCTCTACTCTATAATGGCAGAAACCTTTCTAATTCATGTTTTATCCTAACAATAACACATCGATATTATCTTCACCATAGTGCCTATGACTTAATTACTATACAATTCAGGACTTGAATAACCGAAAGCGCTTATTAAGCTTAATATTGTAAAAATGACATGTTTTGAAGTTTGTTATTCTCAGGAATCAAATTAAAGTATTTAATTTAGAAGAAAACATGTTTCTCTAAGTGTTTTTTCCCTTAAAAACTAAATATCGCATTATTTAATTGGCTATACGTGCGTGCAGCTACTTTTAAGCGTTCTACCGCGGTTGACATGTTTACCGAGCAAAAACACAAATGAGTTTCTCCGTGCGTCTTCTTACCGATGATAACCGGGCTGATCTCCTCTGGGGCTGAAACACAACAAACACCGTTATTTGGTTTTGGGCTACATTCAAGACACCAGCATTAGAATTCAACAATAGTTGTTTTTTTGTTTATTTAGGCCCCACATAGTGCTTTAAATTCTATTTTAATAACTTGCGTGTGGTGTTTCTTAATGGGCACCCATCTCACCTCCTCCCTTTCTCCTCCATCCGTCACTGGTGTCTGAAAAACAAAAATGCAGCAGATTGAAAATAAAATAGCAATACTAAGAGTTTAAATGGTGTTTGTACAAACTAAGAAAAGTTGTTAAATTCTTCAACCGCATATTACGAACAATTATAGACCTGCTGAAAAAACTTTTTGCTCCGGCGCCCATATAAAATGTTATGTCCCATACAGGTCATTTTAAAGGCTCATAGCCCAGGAGCGATGTGGTGATGCACGGTTTCAGTCATGGGCTGCAAGGACTCCGCCGTGCGGGCCTCTGGAGCCCCATTTCTGAGGGCCCGGCCACTGTTTTCCCCCCCTTTCACTCCCCCATCTCTTTCTCTCATTGACTGCATGAAGCTCAGATTTGAAAGCTGGCGCGGGAGTCTGTGAGAAGGGGGAGGGACCTGGCTGCTGCTCACCCGCGCCACCGGGCGGCAGAGCCGCGCCACCGCAGCCATTCGGGACTATGAACAAAGAGAGAAAATATACAATTTTATCGAAACGCGACGGCGAGTGCGGGCTTTTGTGGTCGAAATGCAAAGTGTGGGCACTGAAGCATTTTCTCCGGGCACTTTTCGCCGGTTTGGTGTCGAATTGGCGATACGCGGAGCGCTTGTTCTCGGTGGGGTCGGCGACGAAGGTGGACAAGAGCTGCAAAGCATGGCTGCTGCTTGTGCTTTAACTGCATGGAGACCGAGAGAGACTTCTGACTCCCCAAAGGACAGCGGCTGGTGCGAGGAAACGCGATTTAAAGGCCGTGTCTGGGCGGGAAAATATTCATTCTAACGCATAAAAAATGTACATTATATCTAGAAAATAGGCAAAAATTACCAGCGATATATAACGGTTATATACGTTATAATTAAGTAATGTCTTAGAGGGATGTCTTCACAATCGTTTGCAATGCACACACACACAGCCTATATCCCCCTCAAACTATCGGGACCTTTGAGAATACGTACCTTTCTCTTAGGCATGTTGATCTCTTGGAGGTGTTGTCACGAATACAACTAAAAACTGTTTTTCTCAGTGGTTTCGCTGCATGTGAAGACGAGCGTCTCCCTTATGCTCGGCAGTGTAGTAAACACACTGGAACAGAGAGGCGAGTGGTTGAATGGGGGGAGGGGTGCGGCTAAAGGCATGATTGATAGGCTCCCGGCCAATCAGGTGACGCCATTCGGGGCTGCAGAACACTTGGAATTTTTTGGAGCCGGTGGTGTTTGTGAGGTCTGTGCGAATGGCTTCTTCCCTATCCTGCAGGGGGGAGACGAGGGGAAGCCTGCGGGAGCGAGAAGGGCTGCGCGGGAGGACATGTTACCCGTCGCGCGGGGTGCGTTACAGTGAGAGGGGGAGGGGGGGGGGGGGGGTCGCTCTACAGGCCCGGCGGCCGACCCGCCATCAGACCCCCCCCCCCCCCCAAGCCCCAGTGTGAAGCCATTCATCCCCGCTGGCCCGTCTGAAATCCAATGCCTCGCGTCGGCCAGCGGGGAGAAAAAGTCACCATAAATTGACTTCGTGTTCGAGTCCAACATGGCGCCCTGTCTTCTCCGACACATTTTTTTTTTTGTTTGTCAGTCGGCTTTCCCTTAAATTCATCACAGCGGAGCCTCGTGCCGTCTGCTCCAGACGCCTGTAGGGGGCCTCCGAAGCCCGCGCGACGAGGCGGCGGCTCGGGACGGCGCTCTGCTGAACGAGGCCGGGCTGCTCGTGACACGAAAGGCCCCACAAAGTGTTTCCCAAATAACAGCAGCGCATCTTTGTCGGGGTTTTTTTTGGGTGGCCATGCAAGGCACACCTGCAACGGTGCACGTGCGTACTGTTGTAAAGGGGGTCGTTGGGGGGGGGGGGGGGGGGCTATATCGAATTGCTGGTTTGAAGAAAATGGAGGGAGATGCTGAAAATGATCAGGCAATATCACCCTGTTGTTTTGTCATCATTGTGGGCCCCATAAATGGGTCTCCGCGTGCGTGTGCGTGAGCGCGCGCCCTCCGGCTCTACACAGAGAGAGAGAGAGAGAGAGAATGGGGGCAGAGCACAGAAGCGGAGGAGGAATGTAAAACCTCCATCCAGAGCCGAGAGCAGCAGCCTTTGCGCAGATAGTCTGCGCCGCCTTCAACAGACGCACCGCGGGCCCGCCGGAGGAGGGAGGAAGTTCATCGCCATCGTCTCCGTGCTTGTTTCTCGTCCCGATCCGACCCGCGAAGAGTCTGCGACCGCACCGGACTCGTGTCGGCACCAGGGATTAAAACATGGTGATCAAAGTGTACATCGCCTCGTCCTCCGGATCCACTTCGGTAAGCGATGAAGGAAGAGTGGTGTTGTGATGTGGAGCCATCTGCAGCATCCAGCGCGTGTTAGACTATAATGTTATAGCAAAAAAAAAAGAAAATATGCGAGCTGAACTTTCATTGAACTCACTAACTGATGTTCGTCCGCCTGTCTTCCTCCATAAACATGCTGACTCATGAACAAACACCGTCTGAGGGTCTCATTCTTCCTCCTTCTCTCTCTCTTTCTCTCTTTCTCTTTCTGTCTTTGCCTTCTTTTAACTTTCCGACAGTTCTAATGTTCCTTCCTGGTGGTCTGCAGCAGGGTTTCCTCAATTCACAGCTCAGTGTTTGTGCAGCTCAAACCAGGCTGACAAACTGCACACACAATCCGTACATGTAATATATTTGAATGCAATTCATTTAAAAAAAAGGCCCTGTTCAGTCACCAGGAGCCACCCAGCAGCCTCGGCACACCGCTCTGTTTGCCAGAGGAGTCCTACTTATTGCCATCAGTGCCCACCCTGCAGCCCAGAGCACCACAGGCGTCATTCATGCCCATTTGCTCCATCGTGGAGTGGGAGGACGGTGTTGCAATTCTCCGGGGATCCATCTTTGCCCCCAGGAACACTTGCACTCTGTTCCTTGGTGGTCTTGATTTGTGGGGAATGTGCGACTTAAGCTTAAATTCTGCGTTATTAAATACATTTAGCGTTTTAGCGTTGTCATGCTTCTCCACAAAATCAACGATATTGCTAGCGGTTGCCGCGTTGAGTGTGTCACAGTCCTGGAACTCCCTCGAAACATTTCACGGTGAGCGATTGAAAGCCGGCGTAAAAGCCTTTGAATCAAAAGCCCTCCCCGAAGGGACTAAAATGAATGTGTCTTGACACATTAAGGAGGCTTTCTGCTCATTGAGCAGCAGGCCTTCACAGATCCCACACAGAGGTGGAACAACACGTGTCCGTTTCTTTCTTTCCTCCCAGCCGGACAGCTATTCCAGTGTTGCAGGACAGGAGCTTCCTGTCACTCAGAGCCGTGGCATGTCTTGCAACAGACACATTGCCTCATTGATTTGTCTTCAGTAGTAATCGGTGCACGGACTCTTTGTCTCCAGTCTACGTCTCCTGTTACCGTCGAGGGGAAGAACAAGAATAAGGCTGCTATCTGACATCAACACTTTGTGCCTGCTTTTACCTGATCCCCTTTGCTATGGTAACCGTTTTCTCTGGATGAGCGTAGACTCGGGAGAGGCTGTGGATCAACCCGCCTTTAACTGGGCCAGCCGTCCAGTAAAAAGAGACATCGGGCTAGTCGCTAGAATGCGGCCCGTAAAGACTTGACTTACGAGTAACCACAAAACAATGTGATAGCATTTTACCACTCTGAATCTCATCCGTCTAGTTCGCCATGGGGTGTGAGTGAAGCCACAGCCAAAACGGACAGACTGGTGGGAGTAGTTGGTTTTATTTTTAAAGCTACACTGAGAAAACGATTGCATATCAGAGAAAGAGAGAAAGAGCGAGTGTAAAGTTAGCCACTTTACACTCTCTCTTATTTCAATAATTGACAGCTTGGCCCTCCCCTGACCTATGACCTCGGACCTTGTATGATCCCTTTCGGATGGTGGCTGAATAAAGGCTGACGTCATCGTCTTCCCATCCCGGAAAAAGTATCAGCATATTTGAGCCATCTGAAGAATGCTGCTGCCAATTCTCCAGAGAGACTACTGTTGTTACCGCAAGTGGCTTTGCAGAAAAACAAAGTCCTGCTACGGACCTAAAGCCTCATGTTGACCTGCCCTGGGACAGACTGAACTACAGAATAACTACATTGATGGGAAATTGACATGCCGTATATTTGAGAGAATGCCACTTCAGTTGTTGTTCTGCCTGCTCCATTGGTCACATCGTAGCCATCGTAGCCAAATTTTGGATAACAAATATCAGTATTTTCTATTTGAATTCATGTAAATTCTCGCATGCAAATCCACACCTGTAGCGGTGCATCTAGCGCGCATATAGAGCACCAACTGACGCTGGATTAACACCCGCACAGCCCATTTCCCCCCCCCCCCGCTTCGCTTCCTGTACTACAGTCACACTATTATACAATGTCCTTATTGCCACTTTAAATGTACTAAGGATCCGTAGTTGGGAACGTTTTTTTTCCCTTGTTTGTGCAGCCACAGTTCACCGCCAACTCCTCCGCCCCCAAATTCAGATCCGCTGCTCTCAATCCACTGTTGGTTTGACATTGCAGACAGTGAGTTAGTCTTTGTAAAAAAAGGACATTTTATGGCATTTTGAGCACCAGTGCAAGGCTCTTTTCCTTTTCCTGACGATGTTGTCACGCTCACGCTCAAGATCGGGTGGAGGCTACTGTTGAAGTCCCACTAGGCGTCCAATCGCGATCTCGCCGAGACCTTTATCCTTAACGAGCGCACACAGGGCCTGTGGCTGTGGATTTAGTCTGCTGCACCTCAGGTCCATTAGAAATGTCAATTAGCCTTCTCGGTGAGGGAGGCCTGACGACCGGCACTCTTTTCCTCTTACACGTGAGGCCGTTGCACACAAATTGATCCCAGAGTGGGCATTACTGATTGAATTGGTTTCCACCGCATTGACCCAGGCCTTTGTTTCTAGATACAGGGCTCGGAGGTCAATGTCCGTCGTGGCCTGGCGGCTGCTAGTGACCGGGTCCCGCTTTTATTTCAGGGATTGATTAGTTCTAAATCTGATCAGTCCTATCGAGATCCCTCGCATGGTGATAATGAGGATGTGGGATGTAAACCAAAGAGCATATGCCCCCTCCACATCTGTAATCTACCTATTTCCTTTGTTTCCAATCTGAAAACCAATATAGATCTATTCAACAATAGATATATTCTGCCTCAGCAGTACTTTCAAGTCTTAAATCTATTCATATTGATGTTTCCTACTTGACACTGAATCCCCAATGACTGCTGCCCTTCTCAGATGGGTGTTGGTGTGAGGACACACAAGTAGAGTGACAGGTCGGTTATGTACATGTTCCTGTACCGGAGTAGTCAAATCTAAAAATGTACCCTGTGATGTAGGAGTTCACAGTCACGCTGATGAATCCTGATGGGGATTCGTTTCAGAGCTATTTGGTTTATAACAGGCAAAAAAAAAGAGTTGTTTGGGAATCGGCCAATTAGTGACGATGCAGAGATATTTCAAAAGGATGAGTAAGAAATTTGACCTAATAGGGAAAGTCAGGGGAGGGGTCACTGCCCACGTCCCCGTCCAGACAAAAGCAACAAGACCGAGACAACGTCTCACCCGCCTTTGCATTGTGTCCTTCAATCTCAATTAATATTTGCATAGCTAGCTATATTGTGAGAGGGAAAAGGCTCCTATGGAAACCGAGCCTCTGGCCCTGCCTGCTGGTCCTCTGCCGCTCTGACTCACTCTGCTGTTTATCTGTTTATTAGGAGTAATCTATCATTTCTGAGGGACAGATAAGGAGTGAAAGGGCAGCATGACAAGAGACGTTTTTCGTTTTACATCACACTCAAAGGCAGGGCCCTCCTTTTTTCTTCCTTTTTCATAAAAATGCCCAAGAGGCTCACTAATGATTAAAAAAAGGGAAAAGCTGGGAACTCCCACTGTGCAATTAGAGTTGGGGGCAGATGGCACGAGTCCAGTCTGCCCGACAAATTAATTTCCCTTGGCAACATCACAATGCAGGCTTCTTGGGCAATGGCCAAAATGCACCAAGGGAAAAGAGAAAAAGAGGGGAAAGCCGATTGTTGTGCTCAACCTGTCGCTTTTCTCAATTTAGCATAAAGTTTTGGCCTTTGCAGTGCGACTGCTGTTAAATGATTCAGCTTGTGCCACGGCTAATCTGCCGGCATATTCATTGCGCTCATTTCTGAGCCTATGGGTTGTTTCAGCAGATCCACCTGTCACGTCTGAACATGATGGAGGAGGGAGGAGCCCTCGCACAGAAGTGTCACGACTGACGTCCAGCCAGTGAATAGATTATATCGCACAGAACCTTGCCCTCCTTCAACCAGGAAGTTGGCTTGGTTTGCTTTTAGCTGTGTGTGTGTGTGTGTGGTGGGGGGGTGCATGTGCGGCTGAGGCTAGTTGTGTCTGTGTGTCTCCTGGCAGCAGGCCTTATTTGGCTTGTGTTCGACCGGTTACTCCTCTGGAGTCCCAGAGGAGTGCTGGTTTCCGTCTGGCCTTGTAGGGCCATCTTCCCTCTTACACAGACCCATCGAGCCCTCGTTGGGCCACAATTTTAATTTATTAAAACTGCACACACACTTCCATATAGATGGAGGCCGAAGCAGGAGCAAACACCTTTTGATCCCTTCTAGCTGCCTTGTCACCTCGCTGTGGGACAGAACTGTCAACCCGTGCCAGTGCACTTTGAAGGAGGCGAGATCCAACAGCACGTTCCAAATAAGATATTCCTTTATTAGTCCCAAAATGGGCCAATTCACAGGATCGCGGCAGCTAAGTGGACACAAGACACATACAAAAACAGAGACAAGAGCAGCAGTAATAAGATATAATAATAATAATAATAAAAGACAAAAATTAAAAAGGAGTGCAAAAAACCCACTAACTAAATATACCAGGAACTAAATAAATATAAAAAATATGTACACACAGTCTATTACAGTCGTTATTGCACTGTGTCATTTGTATTGCACATATACTTTAGTGTTGTTTGGTGTTGGTCCAGCGATTCATGTTCTGTGGTTCAACGGGTGCACAGTTGGTTGTGCGGCCCGACAGCAGCAGGAAGGAAGGACCTGCGGTACCTCTGCTGGCTGAAGGAGCTGTGCAGAGCTTTGCTGGGCGTCCACCACAGAGTGGGAGGTGTTGCTCTTCAGGGATGATAGATACATTTCTCTTTACTGCTGGGTCATAGATTATCTGCTTCCTCTTAGTTGACAAGCCTGTAGTCTTGCATAAAGCAGTAGTGGCTATTTTCTTTCGAAAGAGTACTAAATGGGACTCGTGTTTAATATAGTGGTGTGCCAAATAATACAGAATGGCCTTATTGTGAGAAAAAGATATTCACATCTGTGTGCAAATCCCAGATGATTAGAGAGACATCGTCTCCTACGCGTGGACGGTGTAAAAATGTGTTCAAAATTGGAAGCCCGGTTTGGGGTTATTCTGCACAACTTCTAACTTTCTGGTTGGCCCTAAACTGGCGTTGAGGAGGAGCAGGTCCTCCCAGCGCAACACAAGATCCAATCACATCCAATGTGTGGTTTCCTAACATGAAGGTAGACATAACGAACAAAGCCTGAGTGTTGTATGGTGCTTGGTGCGTCTCCCTCATCCTCATCACATCTGTGTCCGCCCGGTGGGCACATTCTGCTTTTGCCCTTTGACCTTGCACTCCTCAACCAGGACAAGACAGTGACTCCCTAAATGAGCACTATGAAGATTATTACTATCAACGGCCAGCACTTCTGTGAGGAACATGCTCACTTTAATCCATTAAAATGACAGGCTTTGACATCTGTCAGATCAGTCGAAGTATATTAGTGTCACAAATGCTTTTGAAATGGTTCCATTTTCAACCACATTGGGCGGAGGACGGTCTTGGGAGTTGCCGTCCTCCTCTCTTTGTGGAAGATAAGAGACAATCCGTCCCGGCTCAGGCCTGCCGGGGGAAGCCCCTCTTCAAACCTCTGGTTGTATCACTTCGCTCACCCGTCAGCGAAGGACTGGTGACTCGAGATCTCTGCAGACAGACAGAAGTCCAATGAACACAAGTTTCCTCACAGCGCTGGAATTTAACGCGCGTCTTAACTGGCAACTTCCTCTCTGTCCCTGTGTCTCATCTGCACCCCCCCCCCACCCCAAACCCTCCCCTCCCCAACCCACGCACGCAGATTAAGAAGCAGCAGCAGGACGTGATGGGCTTTCTGGCGGCCAATAAGATTGTGTTCGAAGAGTGCGACATCGCGGCCAACGAGGACAACAGGAAGTGGATGAGGGAGAACGTCCCGGAGGAGGCCAGGCCCACCGCGGGGAACCCTCTCCCCCCACAGATATTCAACGAAAGCCAATACTGCGGGGTGAGTCACGTGAAATAATGTCACATGATGAAAACACGGTACCACTCTGAAGGGTTACACACAGAGCTCATCGCATCCTCATCCTCATCCTCATCCTCATCACCATCATCATCATCATCATCATACAGATTCAGCTCTCTTGCCGTTTTAAGTATCCTTAATGTTAAATGTTAATCAGATCGCTGTGTGTCATGTGAAAGGTGTCCTGCGTGGTGACAAAGCTACTGAGAATGTTCCCTCAGCTCATTGTTCTGGTTTCATGGGATGCAAATCTGCGGATTAGTTCGGCTCTCACGGCTCTCACCTTTGTCTTTGCTCAGCCAAAAGTAAATTGAGACGAACGCTTAGTTCAAATCAGTGACTAGCAGGGAAAGGTAGTGGTATGTTTAGCAGCTGAGGAGCCTGATATGGCCTTAGTTGGAGGAGAGTTAAATGGTGCTACATTTTTGAAACAGTGATATTGTGTTGGTGTGTATCTTCTAGATTTAGTAAAAAAAAAAAGAAACAAACACATTAGTTATATGCTGATAATGTGCCAATGATGGGTTGTCCCGCTGCCCCATGGCTGCCTTACAATTTTAATAGTATCAAATTTAAGATGTATCTAACATCAACTTATTCTGGCACAGAATTTAAAGGAATGCTTTAGCATAGTAGCTCTAGTCGCAGGTGAAAACTAATATAAGAACTATAGCTTTTCAATTGAACATAAAGCCGAGCAAAGCATAATGACTGGAAATGGAGCCAAACAACTATCCTTGACAGGTGGTTGAGGGTGCGGATTAAACCAGCATGACATTAATTGTTATTTAAAGACCTGGTAGGCAGGTTTCTTTAATGTTTCACAGAGCCAGGGGAGCGGTTTCCCCCCCAAGCTTCCACTCTTTTTGCTTAACGCTGTGGTTAACTTAACCCGCCTTCATGTTTAACCGTTTAGACGGGTATTGATCACATCATCTAACTCCCGGGGGGAAACGCCATGAGCGCGTTTCTCAAAATGTCAAACCGTACCTTTTAAGCATCTTGCGCGGAGCCACGACTACGAGAACTAAACATCTCCAGCTGTGCGGGTGACAGATGGCTAAAAGCGGGAGTGGCTGTATTGAATGTCACAGACAACGACAACAGCATTTCCTGGGATCCTTGCAGCTGTACAGCCCCTTCACAAAGAATCTGTTTAGGTGTGTGCGTGGGGGAGCAAACGTATGTGAAAACAACAGAAGGAGACGAGGCGAGGGATTCAGAACGACAGCGACTGCAGGCGACCCAGCGGTTGAACGGGTGAATGTGTTTGCTTGCGGGTAACAGACACGATGCCCCCCTATCGGATCCACTACGGAAGCCTTTCCCCTGGACAAATAACACCACCCTAACGATGACTAATTCAGAAGGTTCGCCCTCTGGCGCTGATCCCAAGCCTGTTTCGACATTTTCATTCCTCAGGTTGGAGTTGATCAATCTGCATCTGAAGTCCTCTCCGTGTCTTCCTCTCTCTCAGAACTATGAGGCCTTCTTCGACGCAAGAGAAGACAACGCTGTGTATGCCTTCCTGGGTCTGACCGCCCCGCCCGGCTCAAAGGTACACGCTGGCGACCACGCTGCATCCCTACAGCCCCATTGCCTGCATCACCGGCTAACGAGCCTAAATATATATATATATATATATGTATATATATATTCACCCTCACAGTGTGATGTCCGTGGAGAAAACACACATTACATAATACATCTGTTGTAGATGAACCTTACATCCAAGCGGGGCCTCTCCTCCAGCTCCTCTCACTCTCCTGCACACTGGCGCCTCCTCTGTGCCACAACAGGAGCTGCAGGGAGGTGTGCCGGTTACCATAGAAACAGAGGGGTTTTGCTCGGCAGGATGTATATTAACCATTATTCTCCATTTTAATAAAGTGCTCTCTCCCCCTCCCCCCGTGTCTCTCTCTCTGCAGGAGGCCGAGGCTCTAGCGAAGAAAGCCCAGCAGTAGCAGCTTTACACCGTTTTGTACCTGAGTCCTAAACCCAGACCTGAACCTGATCCAGGATGAATACAAGCAACATTTCACTCGGCTTTTTAATGTCATTTACTTTTTTCCCTATTTGTCTGTGTTCTGCTGTGCCTTGTCAGCTGTAGCAAAAGGAGTTGCTAAGGCAGAGCATTATGGGTATGAAACGGCTCTGCTAGCTCTCTTTAACCTCGGCCCGCTAATCCTATTGGCCCAACAAAACGTCAATCAACAACCACAAAAAGCTTCCTTTTTGAGAACACATCGTCAGACACATCTAAATGTACACACTTTTTAAAGTTGTTTTCACTGAGGCATCATTTGGTCAACAGGACATCATCCAGAAAACATTATAATGCATTTCACTAGACGGGTTCAGTTAGAAAAAGACTAATCTGTCAAATCCCGGAAACGCGTTTAGCTCCTGCCAATCACGTCATCGCCAAACCTGCAGCACCTTCTGTAAAAGTGATTGACTACAATCCTATTGTTTTTATTTACCTCATACGGTCTTAATGCTGTTTTAATAGCAAACCTTTTTCTAAGAGATGATATTGTTTAAAAAATGGAAAAGCATGCCAAAATTACAAGCCTGCATACACAGAGGGATGTGACATTTTTTTAATTTACTGTTTGGATCGCTGTTTTGTCAGCGGCATCCTGTTTCACATTGTGTTGGTAATCCCTGTGTTACACAATCTTCTTTGAAATAAAATAAAGACAAGACTGCCAATAAAACTGCAGGCCGGACTCTTAGTACTCCTTGGTGCTTGTTGTGACAAAGTCAAACAAATCTGCTTTGTCACAGGTTTTCTTTACAATTGTAAATGACTTTAGATATTTGGTGTAAAGTGATATTTGGTGACTTCCTTGTCCTGTTTGTGTGGCAACATTGTGGGAGGGAAAGGGCGATTTGTCTCATGGTGCACATAAGTCACTAAGAGTGAAGTCACTAAGAGTGACTTATGTGCACCAGTTATTCCCCAGAACATCATCAAACCGCATAACCTGCTTCCAAGAAGCTTTTTTTCTTGGTATATCTTTTAAATATTTCCCAGATTATGATATTTCTACTCCCACATGTTTCAGTAAAATAATTTGTATGGAATCTAAAACACCTTTTTGTGACAGCTTTGGCTTTTCAGATCAAGTCTTTACACAAGATAACACAATAACCATATACGTGAAAACAATAAAATAAATACAATAAAATTGCAATACAAAAATCACCCACTTACTGGAATCCCAGCTCCCTTTGTGACTTATACTTTGATAACAGTGTATTATTCTTAAAGAGACAAACCATTAGTTGATCAAAATATTACTCATGAAGTACCTAAGAGCCACAACTCAAGTGTGTTGCTTGTATCCATCCCACACATGACGCATTGGTGATCGAACTAGTGTTCATATCGTTTCCTTCCCTTCTCCATTGATCACCTCAGGACCCCTCAGATTTATCTTTTGACCCTTCAGGGGGGTCCCACCCTTAGGTCAAGCTATGTAACTGTACATAAAGTACATCAAACTTACTTATGTTCCCACCTGTGCTTCAGGATGAACTTAATAATACAAAAATAAATAATAGTTTTTACTTTAAAAACTTTCAGCAATACTGATAAACTTATACGTAAAAAGGATCTTTTATGTAGGACTTGTACTTGCAATGTAGTATTTTTAGCTGTTGTGTTGGTACTTTTAAATCGTTTTTCAGCCTCAGTATACATTTCCTGTCCTCTTTTCTCTAAACTGGGATTTTCATTCGCAGTCTAATAAAGGAAGTAACCGGTGGGGGCCCCCTCGTAGTTGCAGAAGTGAAACAAGCCAGTAGACCTTAACAACAACCCATGCAATGAGACCTGCCATTAGCAGCCAAGAGCCGCATTCAAAAGGCTGCAAAAAGAGACGGAGAATAGGAGGACGGTCGCGGTGTGCCATGTTGGCCGAAGCTTTCCTCAGAGTGCTGCATTACAGGGAGGACAGAGCGCTGGGCTCTTCTCCCCAGCCGGCCACTTTGCAGGCACACGCTGCGGATCGGTCCCACGTCCTTCTCTCCGACTCCACAGACCTACAGACTGATTCAGCTAACCGAGGTGAGCGGCCTGAGAAGAAAAAACATCCGAACCTTGTCATGTTTTAACTTTCCAAAACTGGTACAACACAAATACTTTTAGCAAAATCTTCTTCCTTTGTCCTTTTAGGATCTCTCTAATGCTTTCATGCCACAAAGTACAGTTTACTTTCTGTTAGCAGGTCCCACCAAGGTGGAACTAGGCCGCGCTCGATGCCGGGGACTAAACGTGGCGCCTGAAGGTCCTGTAGGCCTCCTAATCCCTGGGTGTCCACCGGTCCTCCCCCTGGACCCTGACTTCATGGTTTGCTTAGACAACTGCAGCCTCCTGGAACAGTATCCGGACGTGCAGGTGGCCACCATTCCCCAGCACGCCCTTTACTCCTCTGCCCCGGAGTCCTGTCGTGTGCCAGAAGGGCCCACCCAACAGGGGCCCCAAGGCGAGCCCCTCCTGTCCATACCAGACCAGGGTTATCTGGCCATGGGGCCCAGTGTGAACATCAGCTTCGATCTGTCCGAGGCAGGTTTGGAGCCTATGTCCAACTCGGTGTTGAATGGGCTGCTGGAGAAGCAGCTGGAGGAGGTGTACATGCAGCACCTGACAGACAACTTGGCTCGATGTGACTCCCACCTGGGAAACAGCCTCCTGCGGGGCCTGGTGCCTCCGCCCCCGCCCGGCAGCAGGCAGCCTCGGGGGCCCGACTCACTGGAGGCCAGTCTGGAACAGGGATCAGGAGGGGACAGCCGCAAGAAGATTAGTTATCCGGGAAACCAGACCTCGGTTCCATGCTCGTCCAACTTCAGCTCTCCTGTCCTGAGGATTTCAGAGGCTGAAACTTATCTGCAATGAGGGATACCGAGCAAATACCAAAAGCAAAAGTATTTTATGTGATGATCACCTAAACCTATATTTACACAATTTCTATGTTTGCTTACTTGGTGAAATGAAACTTAAAATGTTCCTGCTTTCATGTGCCACCTTCTGTTCGGTTTGAGAACTACAGTCTACAGTATTATACTGGTTGAATTCCCTGTAGTGATGTGTGCATGGGTGCATGCAGGGTATTTATTATTTGGAAGTAAAGAATGACCCAGCATCATGTCACTATTTTATTTAGGAATCAATTATTCTGTTTTTATTTGCTAACAATTCTGTTTTTCATATTGTGCTTGGCAAAATATTTCAAGAATTTCTTGGTTTGCAAGTGATGTGTCAGTCACTCAATGATGTTTAGATATACTGTATATTAAATAAATTAAATAGTGGAGTGAAGAGGGTTTATCATATTATCACATACCTTTTTTACAATTTATCTAATTTGAGGCAATAGGTATTTACCTATTTGAAATAATGCTGATTTAGTAAAAGTACTTTATTACCCAGAAGGCTGTGGATACATGATGAACGAAGGCCTCCCTGCAGCCCATCATAGATCAACCTCGAGGAACATTACATTTACACAATATAGAGATCAATAACGACCTCTAACATGGTTTACAAATTATTAAAACCAACCAGAAAAGTCAAATTTACCTTTAAATGAGCAACTGCAAACAAACTTGATGATATTGAATATTGATGGCATACCTCACTATGATACCTATGGAGGAGTGGAATCATGTCCCAGGGTCCAATGTCTTACTTTGTTGCACATCACACAAATCGGTTAGCTAAACATCTCAGTTCCATTTGTTCTGTGGTTCACCATCTTACAAAAAGAGAAAAATACGGGAATTTCTAAATACTTATACTTATGTGGACTCTCACTTTTTTGGGGTAAATTAGAAAAGATTATTTTAAAAGAACATTTAAGTCCTGAATCTCCTTTTTCACCATTAATAAACATTTGATGTGGTTTAGATGATGTTGGTTATGAATATTTTCATGCTTTTCAAGCTCTGCAAAAATATTTTCTCCAATAGGGAAATTGAGGCGAAGGCTTGAGGCTTTAAATAAATCATTATCGTTCTAAATGGTTATTGATTATGTTTTATTAAAAGCCAACAAAAGGACACAAACTAAATGGGTACACATAGGATATGCCATGAATCCGACGGTAATTCCCAGAGCGCACTTTGTTTAATTGGTTATTTATATTATTCTGTGAGCAAGTAGGAACATTTTGAATCACATATTAGTGAATGAGGACCATTGAATGCAGAAAAAGGCACCGATCTCAGCTGTTGAGGCCGGATGCATATGTCTGCATCCTGAACAAAAACTTAGAAACAAGAAATCCAAGATCTTTTCATATTATATTCATATTGAATTAATTATACATATGAGCTTAAAATCAGCAGTGTTGGAGTTAACGAGTGCGGACAAGGCGGAGTAATGACCAAAGCTCTTACACTTTTAAGCAAATCTAACGAAGATCCACAAGCAATTGAATCCAAAGACCAGAATATCTGGATTTACGTTACGCTTTGTTGTTGTTTTACAAATCATGCTGCAGTTTGGTATCCAGCAAGTTCTTCCAAACAAGTCCACCATGAATTGGAACTGTTACACAGCGACATCTTTGACAACCAGAAGGTTTGTTGTCACAGGACACATTTAGGGTGTCTCCACAGAAGGGGTAAACGGAGAAAAGGGTCGGACTGACTGGGCTCTTGAATTGGAGGTGAAAGGGAGTAAAAAAAAATCTTAAACCTGCAAGACACAGCCAGAGGAGGTTAAAGATATTTAGAGATTTAAGATATTCCACTGCAAAAAAAATGTTTTTTTATTTTCTATTTCATTGCCCTGCTGTAAACCATTAAGCTATGATGTTCTTGGCTTCCAATGACTCAATGCTCCTGGACCTCTGGATGCTCACTGTACTGAGATGTCAGCGGCACTGAAACATAAGGAAGACAAATGCTATGAGAATTTGCCTTTCGGCCTCCTCGCCGAAGCAAAGAAGCCCAAAAAAACGAAGAGCAAGCGAGGAAGACGCTTTCTAAGGCGAGTCCCAGTCAGTCAGTGTGTATTTCTTTCAGTGTGCTGAACGGCAGCATGTTAGCATTCGTTAACATCACAGTAATCGTCGAGTACATTCTTTCAACGGGGTATGAAACATCAGACCTCTCTCAAGGGTCAGCACTGTGGAATTTACGTGTTCTCCGTGTGCCGGCACAGGGCTTCCTCCGGGATCGGCTCTTGTTTCCTCCCACACTTCAAATACATGCACATTATTTGCCCGTCTGTTTGCAAGACCAACTTCATGTCCCTCCCGGAAGAGGCATCTCTTTGTTGCTCCTCCTGAGGTTTCTCCACTCTCTTTCCTTTGTGGAGTCGTTACACATCGCAAAACTAGGGTCTAGGGAGAATAGTGCTTTGAAATACATTTCCTTCCTAGAGATTTAGAAGTGTATGTGTGTGTGTGTGTGTTAGTGAATGTTCAGCGCCTCTATAAAAGCAGTGTGAAAAAGCAAACACAATGGAGTCCTTTCATGAACAGTTCTGTAAACCTAAAATAATCTGTGGTGTCTACAGATACGTGGGTGTCATCAGTAATCTGACGATGGGGGTATATCGTCCTTCTGAAACACTCAGAAAGTGATTCAGACCGCCCAAGAGCATGTGTGTGTGTGTGTGTGTGTGTCAGTGTGTGTTTGGTGAGGCTTGTTCTGCTGGTTGGGTACCATTGCTAGCTCAGGGATTCCTGTGCATATTAGTGGCTCCATGGGTCGTGTAGCGTTTTGTTTTGTGTGTGTGTGTGTGTGTGTGTGTATGTGTGCGTTTCTGTCTGTGTTGTTCCCCCTGCCCCCGTACCTCCATAACCCCTTTCCCATTCTCTCTCTCTGTGGTCCCTCTCTATCCTTTTATCCCAGCATGGCAGCAGGATGACCACCCTGTGGACTCTCTCTCTGCTGCTCTCTGCCTTCCTGTTTGGGCCTTCGTGTTCGGCCCCGGCGAAGCCCCACAACCTGCCCCCCTTGCAGGGCTTCAACAACAGCAATGGCAGCCTGTCCGTGGATCTACCCATGGCCCTCAGGGTGTTCAGCGTGGACTATCACCATGTGCAGGCTCCCTTTGAGATTGTGCTGTGGATCATGCTGGCCTCACTGGCCAAGCTGGGTGAGCTTCAGTTCAGCCCTACTGCTCATTTATTAGAAGCCAGATAAGATGCTATAAAATGGGGTTAGATGTTGTTAGAGGGATTTAATCTGAACCGAAGTTGCTTTAGAGTTTTATGTGAGAAGGCACGTTGTACAAAACTACAATAGTTTTTAATGTTGGTTGTGCCACACTTTTTGGATCAAGAAGTACCTGCAGGAACCCAAGCACTTTGGTTAAACCTCTATTTCACCTGCCATGCTCGCAGAGAGGTTTTCCTGCTTATGGGATTTCATTTACTGTATATCTTCAAATGATGCACGGTTATACACATTTAAAGTGTTTTAATTACTGGAGCCCAGCCCCCGATGGCCCCCGAAGGCCTCCAAAAGCCCCCTAAGGTTGGATCCAATTAGCACGATGTGTCTTTTCTTCTCCGTCTCTGACCTCCAGGTTTCCACTGGTCCGGTCGAGTGCCAGCAGTGGTGCCAGAGAGCTGTCTCCTCATCATGGTGGGGCTCCTGGTCGGAGGGGTGATCTACGGCGTCCGCCACTCCGCTCCCCCAACTCTCAGCGCTGATGCTTTTTTCCTTTATCTGCTTCCGCCCATCGTCCTGGACGCAGGGTACTTCCTGCCAGGGAGGCTGTTCTTTGAGAACCTCGGCACCATCCTCTGGTTGGTACACTCTCAGTGTAGTGGATCTGTTTCCAAAATGTGTTGCTCTCATAGCTTTTTCACATATTATTTGTGTTTCAAAAAATACATCTAAATAATTAAGCATCCGTGGAATATATTAAAGATATTAAAGCATTTAGCCGTGTTAGTCAATTTGTTGAATGAAGACTAAGATTTTACCAAAACAAAAATACATTTTTAGCAGACATAAGAGGACAATTAATGGAGACTTTGGTTACACCCTGGTGGTCATCTAGTGTCACTTTTGGGGTCAAATTTATTTTTTAAACTTTGCTGTGCACATCAAGTTAAATTTGGTTTTTGGCACTGGTTGTAGACACACATATTTGATTTTAAAGCTTTGAACGAAGACCCCCTGCGACCCTAATAGGAGGGAGCTTAAATTAACAAAAAAGCAACGGCCTCGCTCCAAGGAGAATTTTTAAATCCCAATGTGGGATGAATAAAGTTAAAAATAAGCTATTTTTCAGATAAAAATGGATCAATAACACTCACAAAGAGAATTATTGGCGGAAGGTCACATCAGCTCTCACTACTTTGTAAATTCCATCTACACCCCGTTGGCTGGTGAGTGTTATCTCTGCAGTGTGTCTAGACTCAGCCAGCGATGGTTTATAAAACAAGGGAGGTCTCACTCTGTATCACCACTTTACAACAGAAAGTGGACTGACTCGAATACACCAACAGAGTGAATCGTCTGGTTCGCTCTTCACCTCTCTCATGCCAGTTGTTTCTTTGATGTCATCTTGAGCCTCTTGCCTGAGAGAGAGCTCGGCCTTTTTTTTTTCCCCCACGGAGCTGCTGATTGTGTACCCGTCTCCAGGTACGCGGTGCTGGGAACCCTGTGGAACGTGTTGGGCATCGGCCTGTCCCTGTACGGCGTGTGCCTGCTGGCCCCCGGCTCCCTGGGAGACATCTCACTGCTCCACTGCCTGCTGTTCGGCTCTCTGATCGCCGCCGTCGACCCCGTGGCCGTGCTCTCGGTCTTCCAAGAGATGCGCGTGAACGAACAGCTCCACGTCTTGGTGTTCGGAGAGTCGCTGCTCAACGACGCCGTCACTGTGGTGAGAGGGGCAAGGTGGTCCCGAAAAAAATCCAATGGAATACCGTTCTCTGGCCATGATGCAGTTCTCTTTCCTCCCAGGTGCTCTACAAGCTGTTTGAGTCTTTCCTTCGCATGCCATCAGTGTCGGGGCTGGATGTGTTGCTGGGGGGCTGCAGGGTATTGGTGGTGGGCCTGGGGGGCCTGTTTGTGGGCCTCTTCTTCGGCCTGATAGCGGCCCTCACCTCAAGGTTCACCTCCGGCGCACAGGTCATTGCCCCGCTCTTTGTGTTCCTTTACTCCTACTTGTCCTACCTGACTTCGGAGATGCTTCACCTTTCCGGGATTATGGCGTGAGTGCCATCAAGCACCAGCTTATCGAGGACCTCATTTTGTAAACGTTTAGGTTGGTGAAATCTTAATTACGTCTGGTATTTCTTTGGCCTATTCTGTGCAGCATTGTTACCTGCGCTGTGACGATGAAGCAGTATGTGGAGGCCAACGTGTCGGAGCGCAGCAACACCAGCATCCAGTACTTCCTGAAGATGTGGAGCAGCGTCAGTGAGACCCTCATCTTCATCTTCCTGGGTGTGTCCACGATACAGGAAGTCCACATGTGGAGCTGGCCCTTCGTCTGCTCCGCGCTGCTGCTCTGCCTCGTCTGGAGGGCCTCAGGTACATTTCATTACATGTCATTCAGCTGACGCTTTTATCCAAAGCCACTTGCAATAAGTGCATTTCAACCATAGGGACACAAACTCAAAAGAACAAAGAAACAACAAAGAGCTATTTCATTAAATTAGCCGATTAACAACTTGCTATAGAAAAGAGCCATTATAAGTACAGTTTAAGTGCTACAATTTGTTAGTGTTTTTAGTCAAGGTACAGTCTGTAGAGTTGTGTCTTTAGTTTGTGGTGGAAGATGTAAAGGCTCTCTGCGGTCCGGATGTCATCAGAGAGCTCATTCCATCATTTCAGAGTCGCGATCTCGCCGAGTGCTTTTCTCTCAGTGAGGGAGGAACAAGCAGCTTGGCAGATGCAAAGCGAAGTGTGCAGGTTGGGATGTAGGGTTTCACCATGTCCCGGATGTAGACTGGACCCGATCCATTCACAGCATGGTATGTGAGAACCAGTGTTTTTTAACTGGATGCGGACAGCCACTGGTAACCATTGAAGAGAACGGAGGAGTGGAGTAGTGTGGGAGAATTTAGAAAGGTTGAAGACCAGTCGAGCTGCTGCATTCTGGATGAGCTTCAGAGGTTGAATGGCGGTAGCAGGGAGACCTGCCAGGAGAGATTTACAATAGTCAAGGTGGGAGATGACAAGAGCCTGAATCAGTACCTTCTGAGTGGAGAGTTGGCTGTCAAGTGTCACACCAAGGTTCCTAGCAGTCAGAGTGGGCGTTAATACAGAATTAACTGTCAGGTCCTGGGTAGAAGAGTCTCGGAAAGAGAAGTAGTTTCGTCTTGTCGGGGTCGATTTTCAGATGGTGAGAGATGTCAGACAGACAGGCAGAGATCCGTGCCGCCACCTGAGTGTCCGAGTGAGGGAAGGAGAGAATTAGTTGAGCGTCATCGACATAGCTGTGGTAGGAGAAACCATGCGAGGGAATGAGAGAGCAGAGAGAGTTGGTGCAAAGAGAGAAGAAGAGGGGTCCCAGGACAGAACCCTGAGGAACTGCAGTAGTAAGAGGTCAAGGTTCTGACACAGATCCTCTCCAAGTTACCCGGTAGGTGCGGCCATTAAGGCAAGATGAGAGAAGGGACAGAGAAGAGCCTGAGACACCCAGTTCCCGGTACAGACAGGACATGTTCTTCCACTAGGGCCAATAATGCTTCGGCCAGAAATTTGAATATAAGTTGAAAAGATATCAACAAAAGTAACATCCTCTGAAGGTGTTCTCCTGCTGACCGCCGTGGTGAACAAGCTCCGGAGGAACACCGTGACCTTCCGAGATCAGTTCATCATTGCCTACGGAGGCATAAGAGGGGCAATCTGCTTTTCCCTCGTCTTCCTGATCGACGACTTCCCAAAGAAAAGACTCTTCATCACCACCACCATTGTGGTCATCCTCTTCACTGTCTTTGTGCAGGTGGGGAGAAAAACGTCTCTCGGGAATTTTAGTAAGACAAAGGAAACGTTTTGTTTTGTTTGTTGAGTAGATTACCGTCTGGTTTCCAGGGGATGACTATTAAGCCTCTAGTAGAGCTGCTGGATGTGAAGAAGGAGAAGAGAGCTTTGCCTTCTGTGAGCGAGGAGATCCACAGCAGGGTGAGGAATGGCAGCAGGTGCTCAGCCTGCATTCTGCTCCGTGAGAAATACAGCACTGTGTATTCAATATAGTGTGTTGTATTCTCAGTCACATCTTAATATTAAATATTCAAATATTCATTCACGTAACACATAATTACATAGTGTTTTTAAAGATTGAATGGATTTTTATGTACATGACATTACTTCGGTGACGTGTTGTCATTCAAAAATATTTTATATATATTGCTGTATAGTATAAGTTATACGTTAAGACAAAAGAAACGTATGAATGAAATTCACATCATGTGTCTCTTTCAGTTCATTGATCACCTGCTGGCAGGAATAGAGGATGTGGTCGGCTACTGGGGGCAGCACTACTGGAAAGAGAAGTTAGTTTTTACTCTTTGTACTTGGAATTTGAGGATTCCCACAAAAATAAGGCCTTGAATGACCGGTAGGTGGCAGCAATGAATGCTCTTCATTTTGTGTGTGTGTCTGTGAGGTTTGAGAAATTCAATGTGAAGTACCTTCGGCGTATCCTGATCCGTGAGGACCACCGGGCTCGCTCCAGCATCCTCAGAGTTTACCAGGAGCTGGAGAGACAGGAGCAGAGGGGAGACGACGAGGCCCCACCACTGTGAGAACACACATTTTTCCCTTTATGTCAGCGACTCAAGGGGTCCTGAAATGATAAATTACAAAGGAAATTGTATCATCATTATGGTTGACACGTTTCCAAATACCAATGAAACTGGAATACATATCAGTTTTTGGCCAAACGAATGCCTCCCTTTTTTAGAGTGGAAGCTCGCGGCCGTCCCCTCCTACCAGAGGAGATGGAAAGCATCAGGTGTATTCTCTCCAGAAACCTACAAAACTTCACCAACAAGGTAAACTCATCAGCGTTCTGATGAAAGGGATCAGTGAGCGTGCACAACGAACTCTTCACCTACTGTTTGGGTTCATGCATGAGTTGTTACTCCAGCAGACACCAGCGTACAGCAGACACACTTTGCACCAGGACGCCAGCCCGGGCCACACAAGGAAGCCCCTTTACAGGCAATGGAAGAGCCTGGAAGAGAGAAGCTCAAATAATGCACAGGTATGTCTTCTTTCCTCAAAAATGTCAACAAAATATAAAAATATCTTTTACTAAATGCTAAGTACTCTCTCTCTGATTTGCCTCAGGTACTTGAAACACCTAATTTGGTTTACCCTCAAAAATGTCACACAAAAACATTTGAAATCGTCTTTAGTTATCATTTCAAAACCAACCGCTCACTAAATGCTCTTGATGATGACTTTATAAGAGTAAATCATCATTTAAGTGACTAAAATGACTTGAATCATGAGATTAACAATTAAGAGAATCTTCCGCTGTGACAGGGGGAGGACGGAGAGTTCAACGACTCTCGCAGAGCGAGATCAGGACTCAGCAGGTCTCACACAGGTACGAGAAAGACATACAAACACACAATCCAACACACGAGCTTCCAGCGCCATCTGTATGCGCATCACAAGACGGTCTCTTGTCTCTCTCCAACACCCTGACCTTTGACCCTGCCAACCACGCGGGGACAATTCTTTTCCTTGGTGGGCCCTGAGCTCACTGCAGCCTCTCTTCTCTTGGCAGTGTGCTCCGCGAGCCCGGGGCGCGTCCTCCTGGACTCGCCGGACCCGGCAGCTCCACCCCAGAGCCGAGGGCCCGCGAATCCGCAGTCGGCCTCTGCCGGAGGGGAGAGCGTCCCCCCGCAACATCCAGCACGTATGGGAGGGACGCCAAAGAAAAAACTTGTCTTTGTACTGGAGGGCGAGAAGCAGCAGTAAAGACAGACTGTGAGAAGGAGTGAGAAGGAGCAGAAATGCAAACCGGTGAATTCAGGGGCTCATATGCAGAGTGTTTTTTTAAGACCAGGCGGTTTCTGCAATTTCACGGATATCTTCCAATTAAAACTTTTAAATGACTCAACATAAATCACCCTCTGGTTTCATAATTTCGACCTTTTGTAATCTCCCTGTTTCACCTCTGCTGGAGGGTCGCTTGCCGGCCTGCGAGCTAATTCGTGGCGTTCATAGTGTAGCAGCCACGTCACTAAATACCTCACGGTCATAAATACGGATTCTCGCTGTCCACATTACGAGCGCACACACACACACACACACACACACACACACACACATACCTATCCCGCCTCACCATGTTTCCTTTATGAATGCACAGCACACCCAACGGGTAATTTGACATGGACATGGCTTACTCCTTCTTAAAATAACTCCTATCCCACCGCCTGACCTCCTCAGTCACCGGAGCTTCTATTCCCCACCGCTCCCAGGATGCCAGGGAGTGGCCGGGGGGGGAGCCCCACTATTTTCCATAGGTCTGGAGCCGGGCAGAGTGGACGCCAGCGAGCAGCAGTGTGTGTGACCTGAAGCGACTAAGAGCACAGTGAAGGCGGTTTCAGGCTGCAGTTATGAGGGTGGGAGCTGCGACCTTGGCTGGGGGGTTACTTGGGCTTGTAGGAACTCTGTGTTTCTTCCTGGCCTTTGGTACGGACTACTGGCTCGTGGCCAGTGACAACTGTGGACCGATGGTGATTAAAGATGCCAACGGGACTGAGGTAGGACGGAGACCTGTGTGCGCATATTGTGCATTCACTAATACAAGGACATGCAGTGCATGCAGACCTGACGCTGTCCGAACCGCTCATTGCCGTCCGAATAAAGAAACGCACGTGATAATAGCCATAAAAGTCCAGAGCATCACATACGAGAACCACAAAAGGACCAATGTGGAATCCGTTCAGATGCTGCGTGCACCGCAGTGTGCACGCAATGCCACGGTGGGGTATTTAAGGAGTCACCAAAATAACTGCAGCAACTTTTTAAAAACTGATTTTAAACAGAAAGTAGTGAATCAGTGAGTGATCAATGAATCCCTTTTTAAATTTAAGTTGAACTTAAGTGACTCAATGTATGTCTCCCAAAACACTGGATCCTTAACTTCCCATAATGCTTCCAAAAGCATTCTTTTATCTATGTGTGGTAAACGCCCATCTATTTCAAGCATTACGTGCATTTGCATACTAACATTTTCACAAAGTAAATCCTAACACTAACACTGAGTTAAAGGTATTCATTAAAGTATTTCCGCATGGAACCATTACTAATTAGTACCAACACAAATACAGTTTTTTTGGATGACATCATCTGAGTTATTTCCTCACAGTTGACAATACTCCCCAAGAGCCGTCATACAGCTGCTTTCACAGGCAGTGGTAATGTGACACGGGTCAGCTGACCCTCATGTGTACACTAGGTGGAATGGCCCTTTAAATTCCCAGTTCATGCCAAATCCTAAGGAAGTTCACAAACTACAAGGCGAGGGTTATATTTATCAAAAGCCAATCCCCTGGTGACCTCCTCCCCAACGCCGCGACACCGCAGTCTGTTATTTTCAAAATAAGAGGATGATTAAAGTTGCTGCGTGTTTAGGCCGCGCCATCAATCATGTTTCTGACAAGCAAATGGAGAGCATCGCTCATGCATGTTCCATAAGTTCCCCCTTATAAAAACCTCACGGACGAGCAGAGGGTAATCGCATCCACGTTTGATGCCTTCTCTCTCTCTCTCTCTCTCTCTCTCTCTATTTCTCATTTAGCGCCAGTTAGTGGAAGCTGTCACTGCTTCTCCTCCATCTCTCACTCTGCACCACGAGGGCTTCTTGTGGCGATGTGCGTTTCAGGTGGAACCTACAGCGCACGCCACGCTGGCCACTCTCTTCAGTATGTATACGGCAAAGGGTTTTTGTTGGAGTTCGTCCAATCCCGTTGCACATGTCTCACACTTAGCACGGCGGTCTGCCCGCCACGCTGAAGAGAGCCTGAAAGAATGTGAAGAAATGTGTACAATTTGGATAATTTGGACAGTAAATATACAGGAGGAAAGCACCAATAATGCTTTGCCTTTTGTATGGTTTCGTGGTGTTTTCATAGGGCTTTTCATTTTTTATTCTCAGACCTAAAGTGTTTTTCTCTGCATTTTTTTTTTTTTTATGCAGCAAACCAGCCAGAATCCAAGGTGTGCATCCACGGTTATCTCTTCCCACTTCCTGTTGCAATGGGACGGGTGCCTCATCCAAGTTATGACGCTGCAGCAGGTGACCCACTCTCTCGCATCCCTTCAATCAGGTCACAGACTAAGGGAAAGTGACAGTATAAGTGCTTCCGTATGTGAGGCAGACGAGGGCTAACTTACCGCCTTGATGAGTATAAAAGGGATGCTATGGACTGACCAGCCACAACATCTCAATCAAGTTGATTGCAAGTTGACTTCTGCCACTATCACAAAACACTAAAAGAGATCATGTCTTTTAGAATGGTTGATCTTTTGGTGACAGACTTGTAGCTACTCAGGATGTAGTTTACACACTTGCATTTATTGCATTTATTTATTCTTTTTATCACAAAAAGACATACTTCCATAATTTACGTTTGGCTGTTTGAAGTGAGAATAAGAATGAGGGTAAAGCCTAAGTTGCATTTGTGAAACAGTGAGACAATGTTTATTCATATCTTCAAGGAACACAAATAATATTGTAGCGTTCCGTGCCAATAAGGAGCCAGGTTTATAATGAATTGGGTTTATTCTCTTCACACCAACCAAACACAGGTCTTCCAGCACACCCGACCCCAAAATTCGCGCCCAAAACCCCCGGAAGGGGCGGCACCCCAACCCTGGTCCACGCAACACTAACAGTAACAGAACCATATACATTTTGGAACTTCAGACACGCTACAATATAACCGTTATAATAAGATGGGACACGTATTTGAACAAATCAGTTTCATAGCTAGAGTAGCGAAGTCATGTGTGAAAGTCTCACAATGTAATTCCCCCGCCCCCCCCCCCCACACCCAATGTCTTGATATGTAAAGTGTCCCTCCCCTTGTGTTTCCCATATTAGCTCAAATGTGCCAAATACACAGTACTATAACTGCTGTGTATGTATTGCTCGCAGTGTTTCGGGGTTTCTGGACCGTGCTGATGATCCTTGGCCTGGTGGCAGCTCTGACTGGAGACTTCCTCTTGGTCTGCGGTGTCCCCTTCGCCAGCCGCAAACTGTACCAGCTGGGCGGCGCTTTCCTCATCGCTGCTGGTAAAAACGTAGTCTCTGCACATGTGTGGCGTTTCTAACGGTCGTATTCGTCTGCAGTCTGAAATGGGATCTCGGTGGCAGCCGGGATCACGTTTCGCGGGCCATGGCTGCCACGCACGTGGCCGTCAGCTGTTCCCGATCGTCACACGCCAAACGCGGCACATGTCCCTCCGCTTTAGTGTCGCTGTAACAACTGCGGGTTTTTAAAACTGCTGCCGTGGTAACCGCGCAGACGAGTTGGGGCTGCATTCGTGTGGTGTTACTCGGCAGCGGGCGCATGGCCTTATCCTCCTCATGTCCCTCCCCCCCCCAGCCTGCTTGTTCCTGTCCACGCTGCTGCTCTACGTGCTGTGGATGGAGGCGATGGACGTGGAGCGCTACGTCCTGCAGGAGCGGGGAGAGGGGTGTCACCACCCGCAGGTTTCCGTCCTCTACGGCCTGTCGTTTATGGTGGCGGCTGCCGGCGTGCCTCTGGAGCTGCTCTCCGGGATGGTCTTCATGCTGGTGGGGCGAGCGCTGCGTGCCGCCAAATGAGCCATCTGGCTTGTGGAGCAAGAGAGGACTGACCTTTTTTGATGGACACCACAGGGACACACCGAAGCACACCTGTGGCATGTAAATACGGGCGGGACACAATCGATACAACAGCACCACAAGCTGAATGTCAAGCAGCATGTAGTCAGAAACACTGATTTTTAGTCTTGTATAGTCCTGTTTTTTTTCTGCACGACTTTGTGTTTCAACATCATTTTCTATTTAAACATTATGGAACGGCATCGCCATTCAACCGATTTCTCTTGTCTGTTGTTTTTGGGGGGGATTAATGCTAAAAAGTCCATGGGCGCAAGGTGAGAGCTGTGTGAGTGTCCCAGCTGGGTCCTCTGTCCTGATGTTGGCACACAATCAAAGTCTAGCTGGAGCTCAGTGAGGTGGGAGGGGAGAATGGCTGCACGGACTGAAGACAGAAACGGTGGGTTTTGATGGGGATGGAGGGGCAGAGGGATGCCTATATTGTTGGGGGGTTACAGAGAGAGAATTGGTGCTTGAAGGGGGGCACAAGTGGGGGCTTTGAGAAATGAACAGCTGTTTGTGTGTATTGGTTGGTGTACAGCGGGCCGGCCACCTGCCTCCTTTGCCCCAATCCCATCTCGGTCCCTCATTGAGACTATGACACTCGCTCTGTTCTGCCTTGTGCTTTTCTTTATATATATATATGTATATATGCATATGTGCTTTAAAGACCTCAGTAATCAAACACGTCAAAAACATGTTCAATCCCATACACACTCATGCGGAGAATGAACTGTTAATAAACAATAAAAATGTATTATTGAAATACTGTATATCCAACCTGTGTTGAGATGGCCTCACAATGCAATGATGTAACAAAGCCCCCCCCCCCCCCCCCTGAAAATCCTTATCTGTGTCAGAGGGTATCATTTTGGTACATTGTAGTCCATTACATGAGTTTTTCCTACGTCTGTAATGATCATTCCTGATCACAGATATAGAATATATAGAACACACTTGATTTTGACTTGTGAGCAGTTTTAATCTCAAAAAAGCTTTTATGATAAAGTGTGCTTTATCTTTGTGTGTTTATTTCGTATATTGTCTTTCAATAAACAATAAAACAAATTAAAACCTCCGAAATTATAACAATTCTGCTCATCTTTTAAGCTGGGAAACTGAGACTTGATTTTGAACCCCAAGAAAACACTAATTTTCTGAAGAAGACGAAATATTAAATATAGACATTCAAATACATTTACAGAAACATGAATCTCAATCTGAAGAATTGGAGGTGTAATCTGGATGAATTTAAAAAGGAGAGGGATGGTTTTTACTATATCTGTCTATCTGTGAGCTTTGTGGTTAATTTGAATGACATTTAAAATGTCAACAGCAAAACGTCCTCCAAACCGAACAATTTTCATTTAAAGGATTAAAGTATAACACATGTTTGTCGCCCTATCTGTTGACAGGAACATCTGGATTTCTGGATCAGATCCCATCACTGCTTTTCATTCTGTCCAGAAGAGTCTCAAAAAACCTCATACATACTGCAAAAAGAGAAAACATGTTTTCTGCTTAGAAGGTATCTCGAGCAATTGGAAAAATGTTCTTGAAGCATATGTATATTAGCTAACTTCTGTTAAACAATTGCAGTTTTATACTTTTGTTGCTAATGTGTCAGTCAAAGTTGAACCCCTTTGAGAATATAAAAGTGTCAGTGTTGGAGTAGAAGCACTGACAGGAGTTGCTGTGCAAGTGTAATTATCGACACTGAAAGCACTGGAGGCAGGAACCGCAGGTGTTGAATCCTTTTTCTCTTTATTTTGAAAGTGCTCAAAATAAGTAGTAGTGACAGCAGCTATAAGTCTGTTATGTACAGTCAAGTGTTTAGTGGCAAATGAGAAGCCAGAGGTGTACGTGTCACACTGACAGTCCCACTAACTCGCAGGCCTAGTTTTTTGGGGTCCATCTTATCCACCGCGTGCACAACAATGCAATTCAATGGAGACGGGAACTTCATCGGTGTACAACTGCCGGCCCACAATCCACAGTCTCTGAGGGCCAAAAGTGTCAGGGGCCCCCCTGGTCACCTACAAAATGTCACTTCATGGTATACGTACCAACCAGGATGAAACTCATATAGCAAAGCACAAAGAAACATTGAACATCAGAAAGACACAACACAGTACCAAGAAACACAAAGTGAGCAAAAGAAGACAAAATGACTGCAGAGAGACGCAAACTAGGAATAGACTCACCACTACACACAAACACAAATACCAGCAAATAGACACCAGATTATTACAAAGAGACATAAGAGACCCAAAACAGGACATCGTCTTTGTATGTTGCTGCCAGTCAGAGAGAACGGTCCAGGTCAAGACCCCCCGGTTCCAAGACACATGCCTCTTACTTTGAGTCAAGCCAACAAACCCCCCGAAAACCTGAAGAAAGGGTTTATGTCCAACTACTTGTGATGGCATAAATACAAATGGTACTGGTTGGTCCACGTCACTTAATTCCTGGCTGCAGCCGAATGCCCACAAGCAGCCAGCAGAGGGCTCTGCAGCTCTCCTCTTCAAAAGAAAGACATCTCCAATGCATGCAGGGACAGAAGGGTAAACCCTGTGAGGGAGCAGTGGGTGTAAAAAGGAAAGGAACGTGGCGGAGAGGAAAGGAAAGAAAGCAATCACTGAGCTGAGTATTGAGCTAGAACCCCGGCTTGTTCACTGACTGCGGCTCTTCCTAATCATTGTTAATTAACTCTTATGTCTCCTCCCCTGTCATCCACAACAATGGAAACACACTATCACTTCATTTAAGGAAGGAATAATCTTGCACTTGAAGTGTCAGCAATTACGGGCGTTATAATATTATGCATACGGCATAGTGAGCGTCACATGAATAAAGACATGACACCATAATAAAGTAATAAATGGTTTGCAAATTAACCCCAACAGACCCGAAGAACCCAAAGAGCATACGTCTTGTTGATTAGGGGTAATGAGTGTGTGTCGCATGCACGCATGGACGTGTAATGTGCAGATCTGTATTTCCAGGCATGGCACCGTTATTCGCTGCTAATTTCCAGTATTTGCTAAAGGTCCCGTGTATGTGAAGTGTCAGACGGCAAGCAGCAGGATGTGGTCTTGCACTAGGGGGCAAATTAACCCGAGGTGAACCCCTCACCCTTCGTGTCCTCCGGAGCACCTGGACTGAAAACTGGCAGGCTCTAATCCAGTCAAAAGGGGGGGGGGATACACTTGGTGAGAGCTCTTTCCTTTCTTTCTCTAACCCCCTCACTATACTGGTGAGCCTATTACCTGCTCTGTATGTTTGTGTGAGCCCCAAGCATAGTGTGTGTGTGTGTGTGTGTGTGTGTGTGTGTGTGTGTTTGTGTGTGTGTGTGTGTGTGTGTGTGTGTGTGTGTGTGTGTGTGTGTGTGTGTGTGTGTGTGTGTGTGTGTGTGTGTGTGTGTGTTTAAGACGTCCAGACGGACACAGCTTCTCTCAGATAAAGGTTTTTCTCCTGTCAAAAAAATGACTGATAATAAGAGCTGATATGAGAGAATAGCGAGCCTTATGGCATGCCTCTTGCTTTTTTTTAATGTCTTTTGTACTCACTCCAAATCCCCAGGACCCCCCCCGCCCCCCCTCCACTCCCCACACAAACACACACTCTTAATCTGTATTGGGGGTGGCTGTGGCAGGTGGAGGAATAAAGACGAGTTGCTCTGTGTTTCTTTTTCTATTTTTGAATAAATAACTAGTGTGCTCTTATTAGAGACAGCCCTCCCTTCTCACTCCCCCGCCTCCTGCAACACACACACACACACACACACACACACAAAGATTACATGTCACACACACAAACTGTTCATGCAGACAGATTATGTCTCAGACAGTCAGAGCTCCTGCCTTCAATTAACCTCACAAAGACAGGATCACTTACACACACATTTGATGATAGCAGCAGGGAACCAGTGAGGAGGTGTGTGTGTGTGTGTGTGCACGTGTGTGTCAACGGTTGTATAGACAGACAGGCTCTACTAGGTTTGATACAGTAATACATTTATGAATTAACTAAATTAACAGGAGAGGCAGTTGACCCTAACTTAAAAACTTCCTGTCTGAAAAGTGATGTTTGTTAACGGCAAAGAAGCCAACCTCGCAGCTCCCGAGGCAACGGTTCGCAATCAGAGGTTATAGATGATGTCCCGCATACTTCTATATGGACAGGATCTAATAAAGGCAGATATTTCTGTCCCAAAAATGAGCACTCTGCCCCCGTTGGTACTATTCACAGCCATTGCAGAGATACAGTTTAGTCTCTCCCTCACACAGAGGATACACACAATTAGGCTGTCAAAACCGGCAGAAGTGTAGCACCCATCCTCTGTTAAACACTGTCAGCGCATATGCCCTGGTTTGCATTGGTAATGTTGTTAGCAGCCGATGAGAGGATACGTGTATTAACTCCCCTTAAATTCATTTATTTGAGCTCATCTAACATTTGTATATGTTTATTACACGTGCACATGCACCTCAAAATGGTCAGGTAAGTGAATTTAGACGCAAAGTGACTCTTCCAGATGAGGCCCATTGAAGTTGGTTCTCAGAAAAGAGGTTTCAGGACTGCTGTCCCACAATCACAGTGAGACGTTGTGTAAAACTAGCCCTGTATCAGCTCACTCGGGGTCAGAGTACAGGAAGTGAATGCCCCCCCCCCAAAAAATGTCCCAGGCCAGGACAGAACCCATTGGTCTGTGCAATTGCTTTTGGGGCTCAGGTCAGCGGCTGGTTTCCAGTAAATACACTAGCGTGTTTGATAAATAGCCCGCAACTTTCATCATTTGTATTCATTCACCTGCTGCCGATCTGTAGAGGAATGCAACGCTGTTGTCGTCACGTCTGTGTGTTTTTGGCACACGCATACAAATGCCGGGTGACGACACACACACACACATTTGCGGATCCCTGTTTACATGCACTGCGTGCTCTTGCAGCTCACTGGCAAACAAACCAAATCCCGTGCAGGTACAGTACAATCCATTTGAGGTGAAATAAAAACAAAGAGCTTAGTGTGGACAGACGGAGCAGAGGAGACACCGCTGTTCGGCTTGTGCCTCAAACCACTGCTTTCCTTCTTCTCTACTGTATGTCTTTATTTTCCTTTAACATCCCCCTAGTCACACACACACACAGACACACAGACACATACACACACCCTTAAACTTCTTTCATTTCTGCTGAAGGAGAGGAAGAGCAGACCGAGGAGAGAGGAGGGGGGTTGCGATTAGTTTCAGGGTTCCAGCCTACTTGATTGGCAGCTGGCAGCATATGGAGCTGTAAGGAAGGTTTGCCCACGCTCACTTCTGAGGAAACAAATATTTGCCTGAAGGGGCAAGAGACAGAGCGAGCGAGAGAGAGAGAGAGAGAGAGCGAGTGAGAAAGAAATATTAATTAGTTTGCAGACGCACCGAGAGATAAAAGTCGGCAAGACGTATCCATCAAAAGGCTGCGGAGTTAGCTGCAAAATGGAAATTTTCCCCAAGTTGACAGATCCAGTAGGCCGCTGGCAGGGCTGAGGGGGAGAACACGTGCGCGCCGGGGAAAGCACTGAGGTGCACAACACAACAACCCCAATGTGGGTCCTGCATTAACATCTGTGCATACGTTAACATATTCTGAGTGGAATTAACATTTTAGGCAGGCATCTTGGAGGCTTGAGAAACATCTCTCGAGCTAGCCCCTCCAATTATTTCGTAATTATCGTCTCCACATCCCGACCGTAGCTGTGTGTGGAGATGAAGATCCACACGGATGCAAAACATCAGACGCACTCGAGGTAAACACACAGATGCCAGTTAAGACGCGTCGGCTGTCACCGCGCGATGCAAACCAACACGAAAGCATGGTCTTCTGAGAAGGGATCATGAGTTTAGACGTTATATTTGCTTTCTCTCACACAAACACCTATGCTCTTTTGCTCTCTTAGTGCATGTGAGTTATTAGGATGTTCTATGAGCTGGATTTATAAAAAATGTAATTTAGGGAAGTTTTCTAGTTCTTTTCTCCTTTGTCTTTTATTTTGTACGGCGTCAATAGACTTTATGTTGTGTGGTCTTTTTTACATGGTCATGTACAAAGTTGATATTGAGCAGCATCGCCAGACAGATTTCCCAACAATGATCATTGCATATCTACATTTGCAAAAAAAAAGAATACATTTCATTTTTGTTGAATAAACATTTTGATTACATTGCTACGGTTTATTTTGCCCCATTAAAACACCTACTGTGATTTTAACATTTCCATTTGCCATTTGCGCGCACACTGCTTGAACTTCATTAGAACGCAGTTGTCTGTATTTAGGCCTCTGCGCTGAAGTGAGGTGGTTTTCAAGATCCAGCTATTCCTCAAGATATAGCTTAGTAGGGAACTGTTTTCCAAATTGCACAATTTTGTTGCCTTTTGCATTGGATTTTCAGCAACTGACTCCACGGATCAGGACCCTACCCCCCCGCCCAGGAAACACATACGAAAAAAGCAGTCTTTACTTTGATACGTGGCGTTTAGGCACTGACCACGGGATCCACGTGGCACTGATGAATTAAAAGACTATGATAGTGTAATTAATCTGAGAAGAAAGGCAGTGGTAGTGGCCTGTTGGTGTGGGCTCGCTTTAAAGCTCATGGCTCTGCTTTAAAGGGCCCGCTGCCGTCTGCCCGGAACATTCGGTTTAGCGCCGCTCCTCCTCCTGCTGCTAAAGGTATCCATCCACGAGGAGAGAAAGACAGCTTGTTACGCCGTTGAGAATTAGCCGACACCACAGCATAACAGCATTGTGATGGAAATCGAAGGGCTTTTTTTTTGTTGTTGTTGTTGAGCTAATGCCGTTGTATGGAATGGACAGAGATCACATCAGGGGGAACGCAGGGACAGTAACTGATAGCTCCATTGTTAGAAAGCCAAATGGTATCTCTGTCTCTGTCTCTGTCTCTGGTGCACAGTCTCAACAGATTTCACTGAATGAATGGAAGTTGCACAAATTCACTTAGGCATTTACCTTGCTTTGCTTTACTGAGAAGGCATCTTTGTCGAGCTCGTCGTCGGGCCTGGCGGAGCGCAGCCCCCCCCCCCCCCCCCCCCCCCGCCTCCCCTCTCCCCCTCTCCCCCTCTCCCTATGTGCGCACTGAACCAGCACAAATTCAGTTTTATTGTATTTGTTTGTTTATTTACTCTTATCTCCTTTCCATTTCAGAGGCTTCCTATCTGAGACCTGCAAACCTAAGAAGCCGAGTGGCAGGGGAGCCGCGGGTTTACATTTGTGTGTCTGTGTGTGTGTGTGTGTGTGTTACTGCATGAATGTGTGTGTTTCAGGGGATTGGTGTAAAATTAAAATACAAATAGAAAGGAAACATTGGAATCATCACTTTTGTTATCGCCAGCTATACGGTTTATAGCTCCCACTGTTAACAAACTCCCCCCAGGGTGATGAAACAGAAAGCGCTGAAAAGTACTGCACTTCATGACTCAGAGAATATCTTTAAGTAATATTATAAAACACACGGCGAGTCCGCTATGGATGTGAAACTCATTTAAGGCGTTAGATGAGAAAAACACCCATTGCATCCACCGATGCGGCTTTTTCACAACCAATGAGCAATAGTTAACATTTTTGGAATGCAGAGGAGTGAAGCAGATTCGCCGTATACATCAATCCCAATAAGCCGAGCGCATGCATACTCCGTTTTAATGGACCATCATTTACCAAATGAACATGCTGTGTTGCAGAAGATAATTTACTGGGGAAATAAATCAAGTCAGGAGTAGGATCATTTTCTCAGACGTCTTTACAATCTGAGGTTGTTTTTTTTAAACCTGAGTTTAGTTGTTGTTAAGTTGCGCTCTGCTTACCCGTAGAGGAAATGCAAGTTGAAGAAACTTCCGCATTGGCTTCACTTGACAGACCCGGGTTTTGCCACCCGGTGACCACACAGCCCCATCTGTGATCCTGCACTTAATGCAAAATGTGAAGGTAAGCATGCTGATCAGCTAACGTGCTGACATTTCAGCAGATGTACACAACATACACCCTCTTCACCATCTTAGTGTAGCGCTGTTAGCATGCTAACATTTGCGATGAACAATAGCACTGACCATGAAGTAAAGCTGAGGCCAAATGGAATGTCATTACTCCTGCAGCGGACAATCATTTCATCCGGCCTGTGCTCCAAGTCATGCCGTTTATTAAGGTTTGAGGATGCATTTGACCAGGCAAGAAGCATCGGGAAGGGCGCAAGGATGAGAGCGAGCTGAGGTCTCCTGCCAAATTGAAAGAGGTGAGCACACGCTTCACATCTCAGACTAACAGAACAAAGGGTCACCCTAATTCCATGTCGCGTCTTGAGAATGGAGAGCGACAGAACGTCAGGTTTCTCAAAGGTGGACCATGTGATAGAAAGACGACTAGAATAAGATATTAGTCATGCGACCTTAGCTTTCCCCTAGAATAACACAATGTAAGACCATCATTCTTACATTTTGAGGAGCAATTTCAAAGCAATCTGTTTCTGCTGGATGAATTATCAACATAGTGTGTGTGGATGAGCAGACAAAAGGGATGGCTTTTTCAAATAAATCCACGTTGATTCTATGTCCATGGCCTTCATTTAGGGCGTTCATATGCTGCAGTGAATGCAGATGCAAGCACACTCCAGCTGTTGTGGGTTTGATCGCGGTCCATGCCATAGGAAGAGGCCTTTGAGTCACAACGGGAGCATGAAGGAGCACAAAGTTAACTTTGAAAGTCTCAAACAGCAGAGATGAAACTGAAGTTCCCCCCCGGCAGGAAATCACATGACGTTGTTCATAGAAGCAAATGCAGATCTTTTTCTCTGCCTCAACAAGACGTATTTCTTCTGCACACAGAGTTTATTTTACTTGGAGCGTACTGACACACTGGTGGTGGTTTAAGACAGTGGCATAAAGAAGCATAAAGTCCCATCAATCACTGCCTCATTACACCACCGACCAGTCCCCCCAACTCCTTATGTGAGTATGTGTGTGTGTGTGTGTGTGTGTGTGTGTCTCTGGTCCACTCAAGAGGAGAGAGAGAGAGAGAGAGAGCGATCTCGCCAGGATCTAAACTACCTCTTTGATCTCCCAAAAGCCAAACAGAGGGAGAGAGAGACGCTCGCCCTCACAGAGAGGATTAAATATCCCTGAGTCGGGACAACTCCCTCTCAACGCCGCCCCCCCCCCCCCCCCCCCATCTCCCTCCATCCCTCTTTCCTCCGCTCCCTTTCCTCCTCCCGTCTACCCTGTTTATCACTGAGTTTCCAGAGGGCTGCGGGAGAGGAGAGCGAGCGAGGAAGAGGAGGAGGGGGGGGGGGGGGGGGGGGGGGGAGTAAGGAGAGACAGTGGGGTTTGAAAAGCCAAGAGGACATGTAGGTCCACAAGGACTTTGACTTTGTTTCACCCACACAGGGTCAAAGTCTGGATAGGTCACCGCTCTTCCCCGGGGCATGTGTGTGTGTGTGTGTGTGTGTGTGAGTGTGTGTGTGTTCATCAGGTTGTTGTAAAGAAGAGGATTTGTTAAGTGAACAGGGTAGAGAGGACGGAGGCACAAGACGTCTGAGCCGTTCAGCTAAGCGCGAACGTTCAGAGGTGCCTGACAAAACATCCGTCCCACACACGTGTCTGCCAAATTCTTTCATTAAAAATAAGTCAACATGCGATTTACACTACGTTTCGACAGGATGTGACTTCAATTATAACAGCTGGTGTAATGTTCATTCTGAATATTAAAGGTGTCTTGTCTATGATTAATCTGAGAAGTATTTTGGCGAGATATCACATGGACAGGAAGTTACAGATTATGGTGAACCATTTAGAACTGTAATAGGTAGGTTTTCAAAGAGATGGAATTCATCTCAATCATTGCTGCATTATCCTTTGCCAAGCTAGCAATGAAATACAGAAAAAAACTGGATGTAACTTAGAGGTTTGGGAGGAAACACGGAGAGCAGAGCAGAGATCCCGGTCCTGAGGGCGTGATACACCGACCCCGGAACCAGCGCTCAGTTGGGCCCTGGTGTAATGCAGCTTGGGGAATATTTTAACAAGGGCCTGGGACACTGGTGTTAAATGGAACTGGTGGAGTTATTTTAGATGTGACGATCATGATTATGATTCGGTCAGATTTGGTGTATATAAATATGCATAAACAGCCCTGCACAGCATATATGCAGATAACACGTAGAGATTAGTAGTGTAGTGAACTAACCGCTCCAAATTCATTCTCCGATAATGATTAAATCCTCAGTTCAGTATCAAGCATGTATCACTTCATGACTTACACAGCACTCTTATCTGTGTCATACAAAAACAGCCTACATAAGCCCACGGTATTCCTTATCTAGCTAATTATTAAAGCCAATTACGTATTAGACAGAGGAGCTTAAACGCCACTGATGAAAAAAAAAGTGCAACGAGAAGCTAGATGATCTTCTGAATGGGATTTCATTACAACACTCACAAGGCATAGTGCATGATTTGAACATGAATTAAGTATTGGGTAAAAGTCAAAGTTCTCTTTGGTACCTGTTATGTCTATACAAGCAGTTTAGAATACATTGTCAAATTTATTTGTATTTGAATACTCTCTCCCCCACCCCCCCCACCCCTCCCCAGGCTGGAGAGCTGTACAATAGATGTGATGTGTATGGAAAACACCAACATATTCAAATTACAACGTAGAAAATTCCTTGACAAAATGGATATATTTGATATTAATGTATTTGAAGAGATGAATCCAGGTGGATGTAAAAACTGAAGCACATTCCCACAGAAGGGAACATCAAACAAATATCCAGTTAGAGAGAACACGGCGAGGCTGAATCTCCCGAGGGACGGAGATCCAGCTCCAACACGTGGGAGGAAGCGCCGACAGCCTGCAGCGGCAGAGACGTGTCTCAAGGCGGCCGACCGTCCGGCTCAGAGACACCTGGGGGAGAGAGAACCAGGGAGAGGCACACAGCGGGGCCTGTGGGACATAAACAGCAGAGAAGCAGTGGCTTAAAGTTCTTATATTCTCATCTACTGAACCCAGGCTTAAATTATAAATGGAGACTGAGAAGAAACCGCCAGCCGAAAAATAAAAGAACAAGTAATAAAAGTTGATACAGAAGGACTGATTTTGGGGCATCGGACTTTGTTAGGGGAGAGGGGCGTCCAAAGGCCTTTAGTGCCAAGCAGGTGACTTCTATCTCACTCTTGCAGTACAGGGACCCTGCATTCTGAGAGGGGAGAGTCCTGATAGGAGTATCAGGTTATATGAGGTGCAATTTTGTAAAGAGAACCTTAAGTTCTGATCTGACGTAGCTCAAGAGCCAATGCAATGAAACTAAAGAGGTTTCGAAACGTTATAACCTAGCCGTACACACGTGGTTATTAGTGTTATCAAAAAGGTCCCCTTACCGCCTTAGTCATGTAACCCAAATCCTGACCTTTTCCAAACCGTTACCAAGTTTATTTTTGTGGCTCTAAATTGAAGGAATTAAAGGACTTTTTTCATCTAAAAAACGTGCATACATGGTAAAATAACAGCACTGTAGTTGTTAGCATACAGTGAACTTCTATTGTTTTGCAAAATTCTTAAAGTTGTGTTATTGGTAAATAAAAGAGTGGCGTTGTAAGACGGCTACTGGATTGTCTCTGACTCTTGAGTTTAGCACAAGATCCTTCAGGTGTCTAATCTGAAGAATCTCAATAAAACAAATATTTAAGTTAAGCAAAGACAAACCATATGACAAAATTGCTACATATAAAACGCATGACATAAAAGCTATAAATCTGCTGAAGCGGCAGAGAAGAGCCCCACGTACAGAGAGGTGATAACCTAAAAATGACGTTATTACACATTTGAGTCAGGCCACGAAGCCCAATCTAATAATTAACAGTATTTTCCTAGGCATGGTTAACAATAGCTAGCATTTCTATTACTAGATGACTGATGGAATGCATCAGTTGGACCACACTACGTGACAGACCCACAAAGTGCTTGACGTGTACTGGGGGGCCACGCTGGGTCTGGTTTACATGCTAACGCTAACATGCTAACATGCGGTGGCTGCCGTTAGAGACCGTTAATCCCCGGAAACCTTGTTCAGCTCAAATTGGAGGAGCGCATCATAGCAGAGGCCCGGAGGGACTGGTTACACTGGGACAGAGAAGTGGACTGGTTACACTGGGACAGAGAAGTGGACTGATTACAATGGAGGCACTCAAACCAGCAGCAGACTGTGGAGGACTTCCCGTGCCGTTCAGACAGGTGAGCACAACCGCTGAACACTTTGTTGCCTAGCAACGTGGTTTCTTGTGCGCTCTACTTGGTGTGTTTAAAAGCTGATTCTGAGACGTTCTGAGACGTTTCAGGCTCCTCTGTGTCCACAGCTTGTTCCGTTTATTGTTGATGATTCTTGATTAATGATGTCTGAGTTTTGTCTCTTTTTTTAGCTCATTCTTGTGAGGCACCCCAGGCAGATTTAAATTGTAATATTTATTTAATAAGTGGTATTGAGATACTGCAGATTGTTGACTTAGAACAGTTAGAGAAAAGTTCTAGAATCAAAGTTGTATCAAGATTTGCATTTAATCCAAAATAAAATAAACAAAAGAATGTACATATTCAAATAAAGTGCTTCCAATCAGAAAAAAACATAGGGAAGAAAAGCTTGAATTTCCCCTTTTCTGTTTTATATTTGGACTCAACAGTCTCAGACAATAATAAATTAAACACGTTAACAAAATAACAGTTTAATGGTAGATATATATATCCCACTCCCCCACTTTTTGCCGAGTGGGAGAATTAAGCTATACCTTGTCCTGACAGGATTTTAAACCTGTGAATGCAGTCAGGGCCATTCTCATACTCACATGGAGGTGCTCATTGTGCCTCATTGTACCTTTTCAACGGTTTCTAAGCATATGAGACACACTGGTTTAGTACTGGAAGTATGAACAGAAACGAGTCCTTCCTTTCTGATTTAAATGCTCTACTTTTTTCCTTCTCAAAACAATATTTTTTCTCCCTACCGTCTTTTTATCTGTCTGCAGTATTGAGACGATAACATCCTGCCTGGAATGCAAAGAATCAATTGGTGGAGTGGTATCACGTGGGATGGCTTAACTCGAATGCAATTGGTCTGCGCTTTAAGCCACCACGTAAAGACTACCAAAGTTGCAGTGGTCAAAAAGTGCCCCGTCTGGTTAAATACCGACCGTCTGTTTTAGCTTTAGGTCCGGATCCGGATGGTATGGGTTCCGGGGCGGATCCGGGCCGTGGTCCGCCAGTGAATGACCTCTGGCCTAGAACTAAGTGGCATGCATTAAAGTTAAATGCAATCTATTTCATAACTTATTATCATATGTTATGACCCGTACATTTTAAGTTAAGAGTACAATATTTCAGTTACTTTAAGTAACTTGACTTTTTCTAGATTATTTTAGAACTCTTTTCACCCCTGAATTGGCGATCAGTTGGTTTACCGTTGGCTTCTGAAAAAAACAGCCTACTAAAAGCATTCCCATCCATTTCGTTATTTTTTATTGTACGAGATTCTTTAAAATTTTGCACGCATTCAAACATGTGTGTCCGTGTATGTTCATGCAGTGTTACCTCCAGCTGAACAGAAGCAAAGGTCAGTGCTCTCTAGGAGGGGTTAATACAATCACCATTACAGCTTCCTGCTGCGGTGCCGAGGGTGAGGAGGAGGAGAGGGGGGGGGGGGGGGGCGAGAGAGCCAGCTAGGGGCAGACAGAGAGAGGGCTTCCTCTGACATGACAGTGACAAATTGCCTTGTATTTATTCAAATGGTGTAACGTGATCTTTCTGCTGTGTTGTAATGTGTGTCTTCGGTGTTTGACCCTGCTGATGAGGCAGCGCTAACGAGCTTGCAGCGATGAGAAGGCGAGGCGAGCCGCTGACAGTGAAGTGAGTGGACGCTCGGCCGCGAAGAACAATAATCAAATTGATGCTCATTTCATCACGGAAAATCGGAGAATCGTGAATGTTAAATTGGTTAATCTGAGTGTGTTTTTTAATTGTATTTATTTTAAAGTTTTAAATAGGGATATTCAATGGCTCAGTCACTCACATTTCCGAGACAATAATGTTTAATTAAATAATTTATTTTAGATAACCAAGTGAGTCAGAAATCCACTCCACACCATATTGAAATAACAATAAACATTATCCTGTTTTACCTGGGTTTGTCCCAAATTTGCCGCAATTTTTTTCCATGAATACACAGTTGGTGTGTTGTCCACATCCTCTCAAACGCCACCCAAATAATATCCTGTTTCCAGAGTAGTGGACATCTGCACTTCGGCTCATGAACTTTGTCCACACCGGCCGGTCTGTACTTTGCAACCCAGCAGTTTAATGTCCAGTCAGGCTACATTTAATGTAAGCTTCCATTGACATTTTTGGGGTGTGTCTTACAGGACTTGGATTGGACTGTGATTGTGTCTGTAGACTGATTTGGAACCTGTCAGTTTTCCACAGGGCCTAGAAATGCTGGATGGTGGCTAAACTCCTTCAGAATAGGAGAAACGCCAAAAAAACAGCGCACGTAGCCTCTGCTGGTTCCCTTCACTCTGCCTTCGGGATTATTGACACAGACACCTGCAGGGATCCGGGAAGTTGACGTACACCAATGAACGCGGCCAACACACACACACACACACAGAGCCAGCACTGAGGGATGAGTCATGGATAGCTGAGGTCAGTGCAGAGACCTGGAGACATTAGTGAGGAGAGAGGGAAGGCATCTGCTACAGCAGGAAAAAGAAAGAAGGGCAGATAGAGCAGCAGCGAGGAGAGCAGGTGGTTGGATGTGTAACTTTCACTCAATGCCGCTGTATGTTTAGGTCTCTAAAAGAAATCCGGGGATCATTCAAAAAAGCTGAAAATAACCAGTGTGACCACTTGTTTTATATTTATATATTTTAGTTATTAGTTAAAAATAACCCAGCAAGCATTTTCCCGTGCAAAAGACATTTAGAAGACGTCAATGGCAGATTGGTTAAAAGGGGAAAGTTTACACCACATTTCAAAGTCATTTTTAATATAGAAATGTTTCATTCTCTTGTGGAATATGATAAACATACTGACGACCCATTCATAAATTTGACCAATCAATAAATCAACGATCAATCAATGGATTCAACCAAAGTGCATGAATATAATACTTGATACCACCACTTACATAAATCGAGACATCCGAAATCAGTTACATGAATGCACCATCCAGTGTAATACCTCATTGCACCACCATATATATGTGAATATATACTGTACATAGATGGCAATAACATGGCAATTTTGGCCTGAAATCAAGTTTCCTCTGAGGACAGGAGTTGGTTTTGAAAAGACTGGATGCACAAAACAAGTGGAAATGAAAACATGTTACTGGCTTTTATTATTTTATTTTAACTAAAACCTCATTTTTTTCGGGTTACGAATGAGCTTCCGTGTGTTCAGGCATAAAAACATCCGCCTTCCAAAGACGTGGCACAACCCTCACTTTCAAGCACATTGAAGCTTTTAATCAGAAACTGCTGGTCTAATTAACACTTCCTCAGTCATTGCCTAGTAGCCACTTCTCTTTCCCCAATGTCCTTCTCTTCCCCGTGCCCCCTTTCTCTCTCTCACCCTACTGGTGCCCCCGGGACTAACTGACATTCACACAGACGCTAATGACACGACAGGATTTGAGGCGCACCCCTCTTCCCTCTCTGTCTGTCTCTCGCTATCTGTTTCTCCCGCTTTCCTCCGTGCTACTTTTTCCTCTTGTTCTCTCTTCCTGGGCAATGAGACAGAGGGAGAAGTCCCAGTTGGCTCGCGGTTGTAATCAAACATCTTTTTCTTGTCCATTTAACAGTGGGATTAATTTCCTACAAGGTTAATTAAAGAGGCCCATCAGACAACTGATTATTGCAAAGGTTACTGTAGCACTTGCTGCACACGCTTTCCCTGCCGGTGTCTGGACACACAAGCAGCCTGCAGACAAGCACAAACCCTTCAATGCACATTCCTGTACATGCATGTGCACACAAAAGGCCCGGGTGTAAAACCGAATCACATTTTAGTGGTCAAGAAATACAAAGGACTATTTTAAATACACTGGGGAATGGGTGTCCGTTTTGAGCTGATGAAACTTGTGGTTGGTCCCGTTTGCCTTGTGGATGCTGGACATTGAAATTATGTTTCTGGCTCAGTTTCCCTTTGAGATTTAAAAGTAATTTTTTCCAACTTTTGAAAACTGTTTATCCAAGAGGGACAAAAAGAGAGAAAGCATGTATTTCTCATTACAACGATTTGGAATTTTTACACTCATTTCTCATGTGCAGTATGTTTATTACTTAATTTTATAACATCTCAAAATTGTTAAACCACTGTTAATGGCTGTTGGCTCTAGTTTTCTATTTACCACAGAGTCATCTTCTTATCCAACTGCCGGCAAGGAAGTGAGCGGGTCTGAAAAAAAGCGGTTTAAGCTAAAGGGGGAAAACATGTAGGGAGTCGAAGCACCTTTTTCAAAGTTTATCATTAATTTCAATTATAGTCGAAAGTGACCCTCGAACACGTACTTCGATACAGTGACTATGCATCTTGTGCTTCATGGGGGGGGGGGGGGGGTTCTGTAAGTGGTGTTACCAACGGAGAACGAGCTGCGAGCGCTCATGTCCACCTCTCAGCTATCACAGAGAACAAAGGTCACCATGACAGGTTCAACCAGACAAAGAAAACATTCCTACTCGACCAGTTACCATAACAGCAGCGAGTACCACTGAGGCCAGCTCAACACACACACACACACACACGCAGTCTCAATTAGCAGAGTGGCGGCCACTTCTCTGGATGCCTGTTTCTGTTTGTGCACAGTGAGAAGGAGCCCTCAGGTGACACGCAACTACACACACATTCACACCCGCAGTCACACGTGTGCAGGTTCATTAGCATGCTAATTGGAGGTGAGGACAGTGTGGTGTGGAGGTGGTGCACAGCGGCCCTGGTGTATTAATCAAAAGCTCTGAGACGCCAGCTGACTCCCCAACGTGGTCTCTCGGGTAGCCCTCTCTCCCTCACCCCCGCACCTCCTTCCACCCAGTCCACCCACCTCCTACTCTCCCACTGAAGCCGCCCTCTATGACTCCCTGCCCAGCTGGTAAAGGGAGCCTCGCTGCACAAGGAGCGCTGTGTTGGTACAAGTTCATTGAGACCAGACACTGGAGTTTTTGCTTTGGGTCCAAACACTACAGCTTTTATTTATTCATTACATGCAGCTCACCTCTTCACTTTGAATTACTTGTTATACTTAGGTCGAGGAGGACAGTATCTCAGAAAAGCCTATTTTCTGTTTAGTTATATCGTTATGATCATATCATCCAGAGATGGTAGATGGTAACAAAATGCAATTATTCATTGAAACAAATCTTCTTACACCTACATTCGGTTAAAAATAGTACATTGAATTTACCCATACTGTATAACAATAAATATCGTTTTAGATATATTGTAATAGAAACTCTGCCAATAGTCCAGTGCAATATTCCATTGTAGCTGTTTGTCCGGTCTTTGCAAACCCCTAAAAAAAAGTCTGTCTGCTGTTTGGTGCTTAATGGACTCCAACGTGTCTGCTCCACTCAATAAACTAAATTCAAACATGACTGCAGTAGAGCGTGAACTTTACTACCATGGACTGTATCTTTCATTTCCATCACACTGTAGTCGTGCCAGGCAGCTACATAGCTGCTATATGATTACGTGATGGGGCTCCAGTGTCATGCAGGCAGAGAGAAAATGAGCCCATGAAGCTGCCAAAAGTAACCTGCTGTTACTGTAACAAGGGACCTTGATAACACAGTAATAACAGGCTAATCGTATTTGGGTTCAGAAACCACAACATGCTAATTCAATTAGCTTAATAAGCCCCTGTAGATAAAGGGCTTGTTTCGGCTGTTGTGATTGGCTCAAGGTCCCAGGGAGGCGGGCCCTCAGGGGCAGCATGTCTCCGCATCCGCCGCCACCAGTAGAGGGGGAACTTCCAGCATGCCAGGGTACCTGCTGTGTGTCTGCGTGTGTGTTTGTGTGTGTGTGTGTGTGAGTGTGTGTGAGCCGATGGAGAGACTCAGTCCTCGTCCATAACACATCAGACCTGGGTGATGTATCCCGCCAAAACGTGCGCTGGAAAACAAGTTATGTTTGTCTGACTCATAGACTAAACGTCTTTTGAGGCAACACGGTCACACTCAAGTTTCCCCAAACAGATCCTCCAAAGGATCAAATCCCCAGCTCAAACTGTATCCTCTTAAAATCTCACAATGTGGAAAAAAGGGAAAAGTTGCCCGTCCCTTCAAACTTTCTTTATTGTTTGCGTCCACAAACACCCAACATAATGCGCCAAACAAAACCACTCCGAGTCTATTGTCCCCGGCGCTGTGTCTCAGTTCCCTCGGAGCGTCTGTCTCAGCGCCGTGGGTCTTTGTGTGGGGACGCACAGAAAGGCCCGGCCGCATTGTTTCACCGGCTGAGGAGAAGAATGGAACTGTTACAGTGCCGCACAATTGGCAGCTGAGCTCGGCGAGAAGATTCTCCACACAGTGTTAGGGAGGAGGAATCACGACCCTCCACCGCCTCGCTGGCCCCCACTCACCCCTCCCTTTCATAACATATGCAACACAAACACACATGCACCCAAAAACTAGACGCACAGCCGGGGCTCCCTCCCCTTCCCTGTGAAATCTGCGTTCTTTCCTTAACCCTTTGTTTCTCAGCAGACGAGCTAATCTGTTTACGGGTGTTTGTGAGGGCACCTTTGTTTGCGCCTCGCACATATGCGTCTGCGCACGCACACACACACACACACACACACACACATTAATCCGCAGGCCACGAGCCAGCTGACACCGGCAGAATACAACGCCAATCCCCACGCGGACTCTCTCTTTGCAAACACTCACGCGGTCTCCCCACCTCTCTCCCATGTTCCCAGATGTGCGTGTGCACACGCGTGCACGCGTCATGCGACGACATGCATATTCCACCCAGCTACGGAAAGTGGGGTTCAGTGCGTCTGATCCACAGTACCTAAAGCAGATAAGGGAGGAGGCCGTGTCAAATGAGCGGAGGCAGTGCAGGCAGAGGGAGGATGGCGTCTGGGGGCAGAGAAGTGCTGTAAACAGCGCTGCTCGTATTTAAAGAAGGATTTGTTCAGACGCGGAGGGCACAGCTGGATCTGTACTGTACACATCAGCAAAACAAGCAACAGCACACGCACACACACACACACACACACTCGCTCTCTCTCTCTCTGACTGGGCCCGTTTCTCTCCTGGCACCGGCTCGATCCCCTTCATCAAACGTCACAGCAATTTGAGAGATTAGACGACGCGGATTAAGGCGCCACAAGGCTGCCTCCTTTTGAAGCGTTGAATGTCTTTGTGCTCCATTCTCTCCACTTCTTTCATTTCATAAGACGATATTATATCAAGCGGTGGTAAGGCTCTCACATTCACAATGGCAAGCGTCTCAGTCCATTCACCGACTGTGGGATATGTGCGAGTAATTATGTAAGAAGTAAACACTTCTTGCTGGCTGCTTATTCCACATTGCAGTGGCAGTTTTTTTATTGGTTGGCCTCACTAGATTTCCTCTAGTTCTGCTCTGATTAATGAGAAACACACACACACACAAACTCAGATGAAGGCACGTGCTCACAACACCAGCTCCCCTCTTACCAACTTAGCAGCTCTATTAGTAATGATTGAACCCTATCCAGTGGATGTAATATATTAGCAGGGAGATTATTCTGACGTTAAAACATGTTCCCTGTGCTGACAGCATCATCAATCACTCTCACACTGCTTGTAGAAGACTCACACACTGGACATAATTGCTTCAGCATGGGGTTTGGGGGGGGGGGGGGGGGGGGGGGGAGGGCGAGGTGCAGAAGGAGAAGAGTGTGTAAGAGATTTAAAATGAGTGTTTTCATTTTGCATGTTGGCCATACAGCTGAGTGCAGAGCGGAGAATAAAGGAGGCCGCGCCGCTTAAACTGGAGTTTGATGGTTCAGGTTAGTCTAAAATGGCCTTTAATCCCGGTCATTGGTTATGAAGAATGACTCCCGTAATTATTTCCGATAGGACTCAATGGGACTAAATGTCTCAATTACAGACTGCCTCTTATGCACGAGCCCTGCACAGGTGGAAAGAGCTTCATTTCAAACAGTGGAAGACGTTCTCAGAGCGCTTTCTTCAGTGAACGTGACAAAAAAAAACATCATGGCAAGTAAAAGAACCACAAACAAAACGTGTTTTCAGTACAAGTACCGTTTATACATTTATATTTTGGAAAATCAAAACAAAGAGCTGGAAGACCCTAGAACGGTGCAGATGACCCTGTGGAGATCCTCAGATTGGGCTGGACTTTATGTTCTAGTAAGCCTGCATGTGACATACAGTACTGTAGGAAGAGGAGGAGGGGGGGGGGGGGGGGGGGCGGATCGGTATGGCTTATTGAATCACCTGTCGGATATATGTGGGGCTGAATGAATGAGCTTCTCATTAGAAATCATTTTCAAGCACTATGGATTCCAGCAGAATTGATCATTTTCAATCTAAGTAATGATAATAATTATTATACATTATAGCAGGTGAATGTGGAGGTAACTTTAATAACCAAATTTCAATGTTGATTTAGAAGTAAAATATGAATATACCATAACCAGCTATATAACTAATGTAGTGGAGTTAGAGATACAATATTTTCCTCTAAAATGATAAGGTGTTGAAGAAAATAAAGTACTCGAATAGCTATTGCTTGTTATCCAACATTTATTTTAACTGCAGTTGTTGGGAATAACTATACCTGACTTTCATGCAGGTGGACAAAACTTCTTTTCCCTTCTCAATCGGTGTGCAGCATGTTTTAAACCCTGATGTTAAGCTTTGCTCTCACCTGCCTGTGACATTACTTTTTCATCCCTAACCCACAGCATTTGCATGCTGCTCACAAAAAAAGAAGGGTAAAAAAATGACCCAACCTTTTGTATTTTTTATCTGATATAATCCTTGCTATTCCATGCTGATCTTCTCCTTCTATAGCTGCAGCCATCTCTCTCTCTCTCTCTCTCTCTCTCTCTCTCTCTCTCTCTCTCTCTTTCTCTCTCTCTCTCTGTAATGTGATCCAGTGATTAGTATTCCGCTCAGGCGTTCGGATGGAAAGCAGAGTGGCTGCCGAGAGGTGTCCTGAATCACATCACTCATATTCCCCTCGGTGTGTGTGTGTGCGCGCGCGTGTTTGTGTGTGTGAGACTGTGTGTTTCAAAGAGTGAGAGAGTGAGCCAAATCAATCTTATATCACCAAACCGGCCACTAAGTGTTGCGTGTGTAAGCGTCACTCTGCGTTGTTTAAACCCACATTTACCATCTAACTGAGCTGCTGCACTGCCATTTGTCAGCCCCCCGCCCCCTGAACCTCCTTGGTTTGTGTGTGTGTGTGTGTGTGCGCACGTGCATTGCGTTTGTGTGCGTGCATTCACACACATGCCAAGGTCAACCGCACCTCATCTTGCCTGACTGCTAAATTCAGGCGCTCCTTTCACATGCTGAATGTAACGCAGATGAAATCCACCCTCTTGTTTCGCTCACACTTCTATGTGTGATAGTCAAGTTCTGTGCGTACTGCGCAGTGGCTGACTGTAACTAAGCATGAATTAACTTCCATGCTATTCAGTAGGGATACAGATTAATAGTATTGTTTAATCATCAGATCATCAGAAATCAAATGCTTTATAGCCTCTAAACCACCGGAGTCGGCAAACCTCCTGAGGAGCCAACAAGGGCGAGGAATACACCTTGAGTCCGACTTCTTTGTGTAGTTGTTTCTCGAGGCAGAGCTCGGCAGGTGGAGAACGAGCTCTTGGAGGCCACACGGCACCCACTGCTCCAAGGATTCGGTTCACGGCCATGCTGCATGCACACTTTTGGAAAACTACATATTTGTTCTATTTTAAGGGAAAGTTTATCCCTGAATCTAACTTTTTGGAATCTACTGTATAAAAAATAATCACACCAGAGATACAAATATGTTCCACCAAAAAAAAACAATTAAGCCAAAAATTGGTACAAGATATCACAGAGAGAACAAAGCAATCACATGAAGCTAAAGAAAATGTAAAGCTAGCTAGTGACAGCTAGCTATAGCAAAAGCTAAAATTATATGGACTTATGTGCATTTATATTTATATGTATACATCCTTTCTTAATTTATTAAGCACATTTCAACAATTAGGCAATTTTAAGTGCTTCAGTTAAAAAAATGAATATGATCAAAACAAGGCAAGACGAGGTCCTTCCACCACAACGTTGGCGGTTCAACTCCTCCTTTCCAATAGCACTGTTTCTAAAATGCAGTGCTCAAATTTCCTAAACAAACATTTTGTGAATGTGTCAGCAGCGGTTGTAGTGAGTTAAGTAACGGCGCAGAATGAAAAGCTGTATCTAAAGTGATGTTTATGTATGTAGCTTAGCAGAGTTAGCCTAATAGCCATATTATCTTTGATTGTAGAGAACTTGTATCAATACAGTATAGTTAAGATACGATTGCATTATTTTACATTCTACATTCTTTTGCAAATCAATGTATTACGTTAATAGGTGAATGACAACACGTTTTCTAAAATGTTTCTAATAATCTAATAATAGTAAAGCAAACTAGCGATGACGACTGAAGCTGAAAGAACACATTTGGCAATGGGCCTAATTTTCCTCTCGGCTATGCTTACTCTTATTTATTTTTTGGGGATATGATGTACTATAGCTGTAATTTCACAAAACCTCTGTCTTTTAGTTAGCAGCTTGCCTTTAAACTTTTAACCCCTTTTCTTGTGCTGCTCTCTGCTTCAGCACACTAGAAACGCAAATGTTATGTATCACAAAAACAGAATCAATAGCCAGCCTTGTTGAGCTTAAAGACCCTTGTTAGCCAGAATCTATGCAGTCCATTTCACCGGAGCACTCTGCCTCCAAAATGTGTTCTAAACCTCAGACTACAACCATTACAACTCTTTGTAAATAAATCACTTTGCATTATTGATGCTCAGTTTCACTAACACAACACCCCTGTTTGGTTTTAAATCACAAATGTCTGTTATCTGATTATGTTTTCTTACGGTAAAAGGACTGCAGACGGCTTGGGTTAACATTTCTTGACAGCCGGTAACATAATGACACCGTGCTGCCAAACTCTGCCCAGTGTGAACGAAAAGAAAACATTTTATCACATTATGGATTTCCACAAATGTCACCGCGCTGTGAAGAGTTCATCACAAATGCTAACTTGCAGGCAAGGCAGGCCTTTCTAAAAAGTAAAAAGACTGGAAAGATGCTGTGTCCAGGTACAAAGAAGGATAAAAGAGTAAAGTGTGTGTGCATGATTGGGCTGTGTGGCCATGGGTTGTGTGTGCGCATGCATTCAAATTGGGGATTTTCTTGTCAGAGTAGCAGGGTTGGGGATTAGTTTAGGATCTGACTGAGACAGAGGAGAGGAGGGCTTGCCACATAAAGAGATGACTGGGCAAATATGGGCACATACATCAATATCAGCGGCGAGGACATTATAGCGGCACGCAGCAGGGCGAGTACGCACGCTGCAGACAGACGCCGAGATTCCCTTTGTTTATGCATGACAGGAAGGGAGGAAATTAATATCAGTGAATTGAATCCGCTCCTATGGAAGATCTTCATGCCTCCCAAACCTCAGCCCTGCACGCCAAAATAGATGCAAGAAGCAAACCCCCCCCCCACCCCCCCCAGCTGAAAGACAGGCACTAAAATAACCTCTGTTCCAGCTGGTGGACTGCTGAGGCTCCTGCTGGGCTGTTTTAATGGGGAAAATTAGCCAAGCAGAAAGGTGGATCCTGTTTGTTATGCTCCACTGTCCCCCTTCCACGCAGTCGGCCAAGGAGGCATCCTCTGTTGTCCTCCCTCCCTCTCTCTCTTTCCCCCTCTCTCTCTCCCTCTCCCTCTCCCTCTCTCTCTTTCTCTCTCTCTCTCTCTCTCGACATTGTGTATCTCCACCAGCTGCTGCTGCCTTCGCACGTCCCTCTCCTCCTGCCTCCATACTCTGCCAGATACATACAGAACATATAGCACACACACACACACACACACAACAGCAGAGTAATCTCTGATATGCTGCGTGCAGAATTAAAGCACTCGGCTACGGATTTTTTCTTTTTAATATTCCAGCAGTGTCGCCGTCCTCGTCTCATTTACTTCAACCTGCCACGGCCCGCATGAGAATGCCAAAACAAAGAGTTAGAAAAGGGAAAGCAGAGGGGAAAAAAACAACCAGAGGATTTTCATGATATGGGGAGTCGGAATGAGAGAGTGAAGGATGAGAGGAGGATATGCAGAGGGGTGAAAAGCGTCTTTGTTCTGGATGCCCTTGAGACAGCTGACATCGCCACAATGAGACCTTTTTTTCAGAAGGGAAGGAGAGAAATCAGAGCCGGAGGGAGGAGAAAGGGAGCCGGATTTGGTACTTTTTGCGTACTGAACTGGTGGTAGTACAGATAGTAGTGTCACTTCTATTTGCAGTGTGTGGATCACTGGTTCTACACATCATTCCTGTGTAGTGCATGAAACGCATCCTGTTTTTTTTAAGGAAAACACTGTTCTTCTAAACCATCAATTCTAAAAGCTGGGAATGTTGTGACATCACTAAATGTGTGACTTGGGAATAAACCAACAAGCAGTGAGACATCAGACACATTGTGAACACACCTCCAGGGTCCTAACGAGACATGGAATGTTGTTTGAACGTATGTGTCCATAATGTAAATGTTTTGTACTGCTGGACCATTATGGGAATGGCCATAAGGCTTTGTCAAAGTATCTTTGACATCTACCACATTAAAGCTGCAACATTTTTGAGGTGATGCAAACAGGGATTATTTATCTGTGTGTGTTTATTATAGACACATTTGGTGTTTTGTGGTTTATTTAACAAATTATATGAGATGATAACATAGTAATTGAGTAAGAAGGGAACAAGACGTAGATTATGTTACCGGGGGTAACACCGGCGGGGCGGGGGAAGCTAAAGGAGGAAAAATAAAGATAAGAATTATAATAATAATTTAACACTGTCTGTTCTTAACATCCAGTTTACGAATCAACTTACGCATTCCTTCATTTTGGGTTCAATCACTTTTTTGTTTTTAAGTTAAGAGTACCATAACCTGACTAAACTATTAGCAAATGGATAATGCTTATGTCTCTGTCTGACTTCATTGCAGCAATACTTCCCAAATCTTAATTTTTATTTAGAGAAGCTATGAAACTAAACCCAATGTTTTGCTTCTCTCAAACAAATGCTTCTCACAGTATTTCTCACTGAACCCCACTAGCAAATATACAGCGGAAGATTCAATCTATATTGTCTTTCCTGCAGAAAAAACACTTTCTCTTGGAGAAGCACTGCTGAGATGTTTCTAGCTGTTGCTGCAATGTGGTTCAACTACTGACTTGCGTTTGTCACATCCTGTATCACAAACGCACTTTAGAAATCGGAGAGTGTGTTAGACCTCTCTTCCTCCTCACCCAGAGTTCCTGGCCCCCGGGGGGGTGAAGGGTCTCCTCACCCTTCCTACACGTCCAACCAAAACACAAAGTAAACCACACACACACACACACACACAAACACACACTGGCAGCAGACCACATCAGAGGGGGGTCCATTCCTCCCCAAATCCACAGGTCTCTAGATAAACATATTATTCTGGATTAAATGTTTCCCATATTTGTTATTCTTCCCTTGCGAGACTCCAGGTGGAATTGGTACCAAACCAAAAATCATACGCGCATTCCTTTGAATGAAAGAGCGGGTCCGAGGGGGAACGCTCCGAAATGGGAACGAGAATTCCCTTTCGGAGCGGGAAACTTGTAAAAACATTTGTGCAGACTCCTCGATTGCCCCGGATTCTGCGTTACACACCCAACAAAGGCTGCGCTGTGTTGTTGAGAACTCGCCGCCCCCCCCCTCCCCCCCTCCTCCCTGGGCTGCTACCCAGAATCCTCTGAAACCAGGAAGTGCGTGTGTGTGTGTGTGTGTCTGTATGTGTGTGTGTGTGTGTGTGTGTATGTGTGTGTGTGTGTGTGTGTGTGTGTGTGTGTGTGTGTGTGTATGTGTGTGTGTGTGTGTGTGTGTGTGTGTGTGTGTGTGTGTGTGTGTGTGTGTGTGTGTGTGTGTGTGTCTGAAGGAGGTCCGCCGCTGGCTCGGAATCAGATCCGATCGCTTCAGGAGTCTCTGATCCTCCAGGGGAGTGCGTGTTTTACTCCGTATCAGTCTGAACCGAGATGGAAGGAGACAGCAGACCACGCCGAGGCCCGAGTATGAGACTTGAGAGGCAGTGGGGGAGTTGGTGGTGTGCTGCTCAATTACGGAATCACGTCCAGATCACTGCCGGGGACGTCTTCCCTATCAGAGCCAGAGGCGAGAGATCACATACGTCCCGCCTATAGCCCCAGCGGCCACGGGAATATTATCCGAGCTGAATGCAGCTACGTGTTGCCGGAGTATAACGGGTCCTGATCTCCTCCGTCAGCCGCTAATTAAAAAGTGCACGGCCTCCTCCGTTTTCAGCACCAGGGAGAGCGCTCTCGTTGGAGCCACACAGACACAAAGGACGTCAGAGGTCGAGCACTGGCCGGTGCTCTTGAATCACACACGCGGGTCCTTGGGTTCCTTCCTCTCCTGTTTATCTCTGTGAACCGCACAGCCCCAACTCTGTGCGACGCAGGGACGTGTGTTGTGGACAGAGCGTTCTCTCTGAGCTGTGTTTTAATGTCTCTGGACCCCAGAGACACACTCCTCATGCATAATCGCTGTTGGAGCCATTCTGAATACTGCAATGGGATGGCGCTGTTTTTGCCACCAGCCTATTTAACACCAGGGCTAATTAGTGCAGGTGTGGCGCACAGCGAGGCAGATAACTTTTGACCGTGAGGCACGGCGGATTGTGAACCGAATTGTTTGTTTTTCTTTTCGTTATATAAATAAATGGATTGACATATCCGACGTTAAGTTAAGAAGTTTGAAAGTAAGTTATTTTTAGTTTAAGACACAAACAGCACGCCGGAAACCACGAGTACAAAACAACTTAAATGTGCGCCAACAATTAGTCAAAAGTTTGGCTCAGTATGAGAAAAAGACCGATCAAGTTTAGACGGCACGATCCTTGTGCTGTTTGAGCACCTTGTCTTCGACGGCGATCCGCTGAATGGAAACGCTGGCGCGTGCTTTGGATATAGCGTTAGTCGTATACTACGGGCGCAACGCGTCTCACATTGGACAGTGGAGCAAATCACGCAGCCACGGGCGGAGATCGGCGACCGGTAGCGGGGATCGGCGGCGGAGGTCGTTGACGGACAGCGGTGATTGGTAGCGGATGTCGGTGAAAGTACGCTGGAGCCTCACAGTGGATAGTGAGGCAGTCCGAACTCTGTCACGACGGAGGTTGGTGACCGTTCTCACATTGGTCAGTGAGGATTGGACACTACGTCACCAAGTGAAGAAAAGTTGGTTGGACCTGGAACGAGCCGCGAGGTATGAGCAGTTAAACACACACGAGTAGGAAGGAATGAAGCAGAGCTGCCTGCAGTTATTAAAGTGTAAACGGCAAGACTGACGAGAACACAATGGATGGACATTTGGTTTATCGACATTGACATTTTCCAACAAGGACTTGAAATAAGAGACATTTGGGTTTGCAAGAAATGAAAATGTTAATGGTTTGTTTTTTATTCTGATGCTCGTTTTTCATGATATTGTGAAATATTGCTGTTTTCTGGGTGGTTGACTGGAAAACAAGGTAAAATGGATGAAGATCATCAAGGTACTGAGGTAACAAATGTGTCAGCTGACTTACAAAAGGTTAATGAGGATGAAGCCTCCGTGAAAAAAAGGTCTGTAAAATTGACACAAAAAGTACTGCTTTCCAAACTAGGTGGCTTAGAGACACTAAGAAAATCCAAGTTAAGTAAAGCTGCCAATATAAAACAAACTATTCAAGGGTTAATGTGTCAGTCTGGTTATGAAGCTGAAATAAAAGGTAGCTTCAGCAAATATCAAGCTTTGATTAAAGACGCAAAAGTTGCACATAACCAACTGCTTGAGTTGCTACCCGTAGATGAAAAGGAAAGGCATGAAACCTGGTTCAAAGCAAAGCTGTTAAGTGTGAACGAATTTTGCCATTGCGTAGAAAATCGTTTTAAGAGTGCAAATAATGGTACTACTGAAACCGTTGCCCTTGAGGATGATATAGAGCCAACGGATAGTGTATCAAATGTTGGTACATCATCATGCACTAAAAGCCGTACCAGTGAAAGATCAAGTCGATCAAGCAAAGCTGCATTGGAAGTTGCGCAAGCAAAAGCCAGGAAAGCTGCACTCATAGCACGTGCAGCAGCGTTAAAAAAGAAACATGAATTGGAACGGGAGGTGGAATCAATAAGGAAAAAACTGGAACAGGTGGAAATGGATGCTGAGATTGAAGCCTCAGATGCAGAATTGGCAGTACTGCAAACATTTTCAGATCAGGATGGTATGGAGTCGTACTTTGAGAAGCAAAAATCAAAAGAAAGCCCTAACATTTCTGAGGCGAAGTTTGAAAAATCTACAAGATTGATGAGTATTAAAGGTTTATCTACTGCTAATGTTGCACATGCAGTTGATGACAATTCTACACAACAGATTCTGCAAAGGCAAAATGAAATATCCGAGCTGCTCTTACAACAACACAAAGCAAGCCAACTGCCGCCTAGACAACTACCTGTTTTCGAAGGTGACCCATTGAAGTTCAAAATGTTCATGCAAGCTTTCAAGAATTCTGTGGAGGAGAAAGCTGCATCTAAAGGGGATTGCATGTACTTTTTGGAAAGGTACACCAGGGGGCGTCCTCACGACCTTGTGCAAAGCTGTTTACATATGAGTGCGGAGAGAGGTTTTGAAACAGCTAAAGCTCTCCTACGGGAACACTTCGGCAATGAAACAAAGATTACAGCAGCATATATGGAAAAGGTTCTCAACTGGCCTGTGGTGAAGCCTGAAGGTGTTTTGTTTCTACAGGACTATGCATTATTTCTACGTGGATGCTATAATGCAATGTCAGATTTGGAGGACATGAAAGAGCTGGACTTGCCGGCTAACCTCAAAATTATTGTTTCAAAACTTCCTTTTAAATTAAGGGAAAAATTTAGAAGTTCTGCTTGCGGTATTCGGGAGCGACAACTCCGCAAACCTAACTTTAAAGACGTTGTACACTTTGTGGAATATGAAGTAAAAATCTTGTCTGATCCTATTTTTGGTGATATTCAAACTACTGAAAGAGAGAGGCAGGTTAAAAGGGATGTGTATACAGCCAAGTCTAGGTCGAAGCAAGGTAACTTTGCTACAAACGTCTGTGCTGTTAGCAACGTGCAACGCAGGGACACACAGGAAGGTAAACACAGGGAGAGCAACATCGGCATCAATTGTTTATTCTGTTTGCAAGATCACAGTCTGGATGAATGTCAACGACTTGCAAAAAATAAACATCGTGAAAAGATCAACTTCTTAAAGGAAAAAGGAGTATGTTTTGGGTGTCTCAACATTGGGCATTTGAGCAAAAATTGCGATAAGCGGAAAACCTGTGCAAAATGCAAACAGAGCCATCCAACAGCTTTACACATTCACGTCAAACAAGTGGACAAATCGATGAACAGCAGTGGCATCTATCCCAAGGAACCTAAACCAGCTGTAAACCATACGCTTGTGTCAGCTCAGACATTTGGGAGCCAGACCGGGGCCGGTGGTAGTGGAATGCTCTCCATCCTGCCAGTTCAGGTAAAAGCACAAAAGGGCAACAAGGTCATTCAGACTTATGCTTTTCTGGACAATGGCTCGACATCCACATTCTGCTCTGAAGCTCTTATGCGTAGACTTAATCTTACTGGAACAAAGTCCAAAATAGGTTTGTTAACGATGAGCCCAAAGACATCAGTGTCAACATACATTGTGAATGGACTTGAAGTAGCTAGCCTTAATGGAACAAGGTACTACAGTCTTCCAAATGTTTACACACAGAAAAAGATGCCAGTTGACACAGCAAACATCATGAAACCAGAGGACATATCACAGTGGCCTTACCTTGATCACATTGAAATCCCTGAAATTGATGCTACCGTGGAGTTATTAATAGGTACTAATGCTTCAAAGTTGCTAGAACCATGGGAAATTGTGAATAGCCAAGGTGAGGGTCCTTTTGCTGTTAAAACCCTATTAGGGTGGGTGATCAATGGCTTAGGAAAGGATTCTAAAGACAATAGGAACGGCATTGGCTATCCTTCTGTTTCTGTAAACAGATTATCTGTAGAATCACTTCAGCTGTTATTGGAGAAGCAGTACCAAAGTGACTTCAATGAGAAAATCGCCGACGACAATGAAGAAATGTCAAGGCAAGAGGCAAGATTCATTAAAATAATGGATCAATCTGTAAAGTTAAAGGACGGACATTACAGTTTAAAGCTGCCATTTAAAGCCCAAGAGGTAACTCTGCCAAACAACCGTTGTATTGCTCAACAGCGCCTCATTGGACTAAGAAGGAAAATGGAAAGAAATGAGAAATTCCACCAAGAATACACAAGCTTTCTTGAAAATGTCATCAGCAGTGGCTATGCAGAAATGGTACCACAGGATGAGTTGCGTTGTGGAGAAGATAACCTGTTCTATATACCTCATCATGGCGTATATCACCCAAGGAAGGGCAAGTTGCGAGTTGTCTTCGACTGTGGAGCTAAGTTTAAAGGAACTTCTTTGAACGAACAACTTCTGCAGGGTCCGAACCTTACAAGTTCCTTAATAGGAGTGTTTCTACGATTCAGACAAGAACCAGTTGCTTTTATGTCTGATGTGAAGTCTATGTTCTATCAAGTTAGAGTGGCCGATGAAGACAAAGACTTTCTAAGGTTCCTGTGGTGGCCTAATGGAGATCTGCACAAGCAAGTTGAAGAATATAGAATGACTGTACATCTCTTTGGAGCAGTGTCGTCGCCTAGTTGTGCATGTTATGCTCTAAGGAAGACAGCAGACGACAGTCGGAATGGATTTTCGGATGAAGTGATTGACACGGTATATAAAAATTTCTATGTGGACGATTGTCTGAAAAGCTCACCGTCTGCGCAGAAAGCAGTACAGATTGTCCAGGACCTGACTGAACTTTGCCAGAAAGGAGGGTTTCATCTTACACAGTGGATAAGTAGCAGTCGCAAAGTCCTTGAAACAATTCCTGAGAAAGAACATTCTCAAAGTGTGAGTGAACTAAATTTGGACATAGACGAACTTCCGGTGGAAAGAGCACTGGGGCTACATTGGTGTCTGGAAAATGACAAGTTTAACTTCCATGTAAACTGCAAGGAACGGATGCAAACACGGCGAGGGATCTTATCAGTCACTAGTGCAGTGTACGATCCCTTAGGGTACGTTGCGCCAGTCCTTCTTCCAGCCAAGCACATATTACAAGAGTTGTGCAAAAGGAACTATGGCTGGGATGAAGAAGTTCCACAAATCTTAAAACAGCAGTGGATAAAGTGGTTAACTGACCTGAAAGAGATCTCAGAGTTCCGAGTGAGTAGGTGCTTGAAACCACATGACTTTGGAACACCAGTCCACGCCCAGTTGCATCACTTTGCCGATGCCAGCGAAAGGGGATATGGTACGGTAACTTACCTAAGGTTGCAGAACAAAGCAGGTCATGTTCATATTTCCTTTCTTCTTGGAAAGTCCAGAGTAACACCTCTTAAACCCGTAACCATTCCTCGTTTGGAACTCACTGCTGCCGTTTTGGCTGTTCGAGTGGACAGGATGGTAAAATCAGAGTTACAGCTTTCTTTGTCAGAATCCTGTTTCTGGACTGATAGTACTACAGTCTTAAAGTACATCAGCAATGAAAACAAAAGGTTTCGAACATTTGTGGCCAACAGAGTAGCCATCATTAGGGAATCTTCAGAGCCAGCGCAGTGGCGCTATGTTCACACAAAACAAAATCCTGCAGATGACGCATCTAGAGGACTGACAGTCCATAAGCTTTTGAACAGCAAAACATGGCTATCGGGTCCGGAATTCCTGTGGAGAGCAAGAGAAACATGGTTACAGTACGAAGTGGAGTCCACATTGGAGGAGGAGGATCCAGAGGTCAAAGTGGAAATCTCCACAAACGCAATAACCATTCAAGAGGATAATGCAACCAGCCAACTCATCACCTATTTCTCTGACTGGAAAAGGTTGAAAGTCGCAGTTGCATGGTTGCTGTTGGTCAAAGGGACTCTATTGGAGTTGAGTCAAAGAAGGAAGCAACTGGTGAAAGATGGAATGGCTAATCTTGATGTTGACAGAAAAATGTTGGAAGCCAGAAAGTCATTGAAACGAGAAGGTGTATCAACGGAGGATCTATTAGCAGCAGAAAATGCTATCCTTCAGTTCTGTCAGAGGGAAAGATTTGACACTGAGATTTGTGCACTAAAGACAGGAAAACCTGTTAAAGGGTGTAGCCCTATCTACAAGCTGAATCCTGTCTTAGAGGAAGGACTGGTAAGAGTTGGTGGAAGATTGTCCAGGACTGCAATGCCCGAAGAGAGCAAACATCCAGTCATCCTGTGTAAAGATCAGCACATCTCCATGTTAATTCTTAAACATATTCATGAACAGACAAGACACGGTGGGAGAAATTACATCCTTTCCAAATTGAGAGAAAGGTTCTGGGTAACTCATGCCAATGCAGCGGCAAGGAAAATCTTGTCAAGTTGTCCTTTTTGCAGACGTCACCAAGGAAAATTGTGTGACCAAAAAATGTCGGATCTCCCCAACGAGAGGATTACTCCAGACTTGCCTCCATTTACTAATGTGGGAGTGGACTATTTTGGGCCTATTGAAGTAAAACAAGGACGTTCTTATGTGAAACGTTATGGGGTTATCTTTACATGCATGGCCAGCAGGGCAATTCATTTAGAAGTGGCACACTCGTTAGACACAGACTCCTGCATCAGTGCTATTCGTCGATTCATATGCCGGAGAGGACCCGTGGCACACTTTCGCTCAGACAATGGCACAAATTTCACCGGTGCAGAAAAGGAACTAAAAAGAGCAATTGCAGAATTAAACCACAGATCAATTGAGAAGGCTTTAATTCATGACAATATCAAGTGGACGTTCAACCCACCTGCAGCTTCCCATCATGGCGGTGCTTGGGAAAGCATGATCAGACTGGTCAGGAAGGTCTTGGTATCTGTTTTACATCTACAGACTCTAACTGATGAAACGTTAGTCACAGTCTTATGCGAAGCCGAAGCAATCTTGAATGACCGACCAATTACGAGAGTTTCAGAGGATCCTAATGATTTAGAGCCACTAACACCTAATCATCTTCTTACTTTGAAAAGAAAACCAGTTTTGCCTCCAGGTCTGTTTGATCAAAAGGACCAGTACGTAAGACGAAGATGGAAACAGGCTCAATATCTTTCAGATTTGTTCTGGAAAAGGTGGACGAAAGAGTATCTTGCAACGCTACAGGAAAGACAAAAGTGGAACAAAACACAACGTAATCTTTTGGAAGGAGATATTGTTTTGATTGCAGATGCTACAGCACCACGAAATTCTTGGATGATTGGAAGGATTATTAAAGCCTTTCCAGACAAATCAGGCATAGTTAGATCTGTGCAAATCAAAACCAAAACAAATGTAATTGAAAGGCCAGTGACAAAATTAGGACTATTGGTAGAGCAGTCAATGTAAAAGTAAAACAAACGCACCAAAAGAGGGTCAATTTGTTTGTTTGTTTATTATTTTTGTTTGCAAACGTAAGTTTCGTTGTATGAATGTCTCCATACATGAATTGTTTATAATTGTCATGTCTTGAAGTGTCATGAACAATTAGGGGCCGGTTGTGTTGGAGCCATTCTGAATACTGCAATGGGATGGCGCTGTTTTTGCCACCAGCCTATTTAACACCAGGGCTAATTAGTGCAGGTGTGGCGCACAGCGAGGCAGATAACTTTTGACCGTGAGGCACGGCGGATTGTGAACCGAATTGTTTGTTTTTCTTTTCGTTATATAAATAAATGGATTGACATATCCGACGTTAAGTTAAGAAGTTTGAAAGTAAGTTATTTTTAGTTTAAGACACAAACAGCACGCCGGAAACCACGAGTACAAAACAACTTAAATGTGCGCCAACAATCGCTGTGTGTATTTCTCACCTGCCTCTGTGTGTACCGCGAGTGGAGGTTAACGCAGAGAGCTGCACGCAGAGAAACTCTCGCACTCCCACACACGCACACACATAAATTAGAGGCCAGCCAAACACAGCCGTGTCGTTTCCCCCAAATAGAATGAAGCAGGCAGACAGAGTGGAGTTTTTTTTATCATGTTTATTACGTGAGAACCTGTACAGGTCTTTGTGCTTCTCTCATCTGCTCGACAACTCGACTCAATTTTAAACACAGGTGTGGTGCGGTGGGTTTATTAAACTTAATCTGCTCCTGTAATTCATCTTCCTTCATTCACCATACATTAAGCCAGAGAAGTGATGTGGCTGGAGGGAGGGAGGGAGGGAGGGAGGGAAGCTCCGGCTCAGCATTCTGGTGAGGACTCTCTATAGAGGGGCAATGGGGTCACAAGGTGTTTGTGTGTATTTGGGGGTTAGTGAGAGAGTGTGTGTGTGTGTGTGTGTTAGAGAGAGAGAGAGAGAGAGAGAGAGAGAGAGAGAGAGAGAGATGGCAACACCATCGGTCCTCCAGGGCTTAGCAGGCTAATTAATAATGAATCCCAGAGAGTCTGTGTTTGAAATGCAGATGTGAAACTGCCGGCTCCGCCTGCTCCTTCAGAGGGACCTGTGTGTGTGTGTGTGGGTGTGGGAGAGGGGAGAGGGGGGAGGAGGGGCACAGGGGAAAGGATGTTGGTTGGAGGTTTAACTGTGGCAGAGAACTTGCTGATATTCAAGGTTTGAATCTGTTCATTGAATGTTGTAGTTAAAGAGAGAAGACTCTCTTTTAGCGCACTAGTTTCTTCAACAAATGCGTCACGTTCTCCTTCTTGTTGGTGCCAGCAGAGGCCTTGACCCCCCCCTCGCCCCCCACCCGAGCTCTTCTCCTCTCACAGCACAGAGGAGAAGAAGAAGGACGTGGAAGAGGGGCTGAAGAGCATATACATTTCTATAGACACTTCTTCTTCACTGCATGCTCTATAGGATACTGTGCGTGTGTTTGAGCGGCTTGAGGTTTAGCAGATGGTAATGTTATGTAGATTTTCACCAACCTTGCCTCCGCCGATGACCCAGGGACAATATACCCCCTCCAGCAAACAGCACCTGTAACACACACACACACACACACAGAATAATCGCTCACACTTTTCTTCTGAAGGAAGGAAGGCAGGAGGGAGAAGCCGTTTCAATTTAGTTCAGGTGTTTGAAATTATTGCGATAAATTAATTACAATATTGGACGGCCTTTGTGCAAAGTTGATGTTTGTTGTCCACCTCTAAAAGAGAAGCTGGAAGACTCTCCCACCTCAGGCCTGTGTTGTTTTGACCAAATTCATTTTCTCATTAACTATAAAACCCAAATATTTTTTACGCTAGAATTTGCATCATTGTTGGAATACTAATACAGTCCAAGTAATTGAAGCTTCACATTGCTCTTCATGTGTTTCAGTCCCTTCCAGGCTATTAAATGAGATTTAATGAAAAATTGTTGTCTTGCAATGACTTTCTATAAAATGAATGTTCAGCTGATTCATATTTTCAGATACATTTACTTGACATATCTGGACGTTTTCATCGTTACCACCTTTTGTTTTTGTTATTCTTACTTTCTTTGATTAATGTAACAGTTAATTAATTATGTATTTCTTATTAAATGCCATGATTTTAAAGTCGTTTCCTGCTGGTGCCACATGTATTCACTGCATTTCTTAAAATGTGTATTTTTCTTAACAAGCTCAGGTGTTTTTTTCTTTTCTTAATTTCCAAATTTAAGAACATTTACATGTATCTGATGATGAATCAGACAGCGCTTCTGTTAATTGCTTCGCTCGCTCTGTGATAACAAGTGAAGGAACCAACTAAGAGTCGTGTCACAATAGGGTTTGAGTCCCCTGGATTAATCACACTTCCGTATGGCATTATTGTATTGTTTGTTAAATGAAACGCTCACATTGTAAATATTAACAATTAAGTTTATTTTTCTCGTGACAGTTCGTGGAATATCGCAATCTCAACAGTGCTCCAAAAAGGTAAAATGGCACACTTTGAACACATTTACACGTTCATTGGGATTTCTCCACGAAGAAATTAAGGTTTCCCCCCCCCAAAAAAAGAGGACTTTCTCTTATAGAATCGTTGTAAAGCATAAACCATCCAATTTGACATAGAACCACACGCACGCGCACATAATAAGCCCGGAACCCGGAGTGTCTCGGCGCAGGTTTAACAAACGCACCGAGTCTCGTGCATTATGAACGTATATTTACACATGCGTGCTCTCGTGGGATGAGCCTTACCGTGTCCGAGGTGTTTCCTCCTCCTCGCTCCTGCTGGGAACACACACACACGCACACACACGCACACACACGCACACACACGCACACGCGAGCACACACAAGCACACTCACGGGCACGCAGGCAAAGGGGTGACATATCAGTAAGTGGGACCAGCCTGCGAAAGATGAAGCTCAAACGGACGTTTTTGTTGTTGTTGTTGATGATGATGATGATGATGAGGATGAGGATGAGGATGAGGAAAACAAAACGGCTCTCCGCTGACATGACGCAAGATTAGTTTCGGGCTTTGCTTTTGAGGAGCCGTCGTGTCTAATTTACGGTGTCACTGTCCTTTTATTAGCGACGTCACGGGTTAATGGGGATATCGATTTTTCTGCGTGGGAGCGTGTGAAATGTGCGTTGCGAGGAGGAGAGGAAACCAAACATCTCCACTCAAATCAAACCAAGTGTGAATTTCTAACTAGGAGTTAACATTGCGAAATAAATGAGAAGAATAAAGGCGTGTTTACTTGCTGGGTTCTGCTGCTGTGGCTCATAGGCCTGAAATGAGTGCACGCATGCATAATAGGGGCTATGAAATCATAAAAAAAAAAAATAATAATAATAATAAAACGGCGTGGAATGCAGAAGAGGAGATGTGTTTCACGGGGAGAGTTTTCAAAGGTCGTGACACTTAGTGACAGGTCCCGCCCCGAGGCCAACGCTGTCTCAATAGCAGCCTAAACCTGATTTATCTGCAGGCTGCAGTCTGCGGCATTAATCTGGAGAGGAGCAGCCAAAGAAAGAAAGTATAATTAAATAGAAAAAGAACACATACATTTTTCAAAAATATGCATCACCTTATAGGTAACTGACCCTCACATTTAGACTCCCACCCGAAAACATTTCACTAACTTTAATTTCATAATTTTAATTTTGTTTGACAATTTTCTTGAATGAAATAGCATAGGCCAACACAATAAAACTCGATCCTTTTGAATAGTTATAGCGAGATAGAAAATAAATATTACAAATGTCCTTGAAAATAACAAGCAGTTGGAAAGAGAGACAAACCAACTCTCCACAGGAGAATTAGCATTTTATTGTCCTCGGTTTGTGAAAACATGGTGATTTGGCAACACGAGTTAATCTTCTCTCAATACTCCATAAATGTAATGATTGAAAGTCGCTATTAATCTGGCAACATAGTTACTTTCCTCACTTAATCTTATATAATATTATTTAAGCGTTACATTATTGACGAATAGAAAGATACGTTAAATGTTTTAGGGGGGAATGCATCAACAGGCTACACATCTTTAGCTGAGAACATTAGTTTTTCTTCCTGAAGTATAACCATTCCACGGGTTAACAAATCCCTTTTTTTTCCATCATTTACTCTCATTTAAAACAAACAATCTCAATCATAAAATCATCCGCAGCAGATTCCGCCAAAAAAAAAAAATCACAGAAATAAACACAAAACAAGCAGCACAAACACGACAAACAAACCACAAACTGCCTTTGGAGTTAAAGACAAAAAACTTCAAGAAATTGTGACTCATTAGTTGGTGTTGTTCAGCAGTGATGTGGAGGGAGCCCGCGCTGCTGCATGGTGTAAGTGTAGCAGGGCTGGCTCGGGTTATCTGTGAATGGGCTCTTTATTGGAGGCGCGGAGCGGGGATTTGCCTTTTATTCGCCTCGCTATGGAAACGCGGCTTGACGGCAGAAAAATGTTGATGTGAATAAAAGGAATCGGCACAAGGAGCCTTTCCAGAGAAGCATCTGTTACACTTAGAAACTTAGACTATCGAGAGCAATACCCCCCTCTCAAAGTCCCCCTCTTATCTGCTCTATGCTACCAAAAAGAAAAGCACACATTATTTTGTAATAGCAAACCAGATATATTTAAGATGTTTTTTTTAAGTGATTCTACCCGTGGAAACAGTTAAGCCAATTTTAAAACCTAAAATTGTGTTCACGCCGACAGGCTCTATAACTACAATTCGTGATATTTCGGAGAATTCCTTATGCAAAATAAATTCCTATTAGTGTGTCATTTAATGTGACTCATAAGAAAATACAGGAATTGTTTTACTACTCGCATTGTGGCACAAATTTGCAATTCTGCATAATTCCATCCCATAATAACATGAAATAAAGCAATCCGGTTCAGTCAACTAGGCCACTCGATTAGCCAATCCCATCAAATATTCAGTCACTTTTAATGAAGTTTCCAAGTCAACATGAAGAATTCACACGCAGCACCAAGAGTGGGAACACAACCACGGACACATACATGTGTTGAATTATTTCCATCCATACAATCCACAGAGGCCCGTGGGCTACAAACGAGGCGGGTCTAAAGACGGTCCCTGTCGTTCCCTCACTGCGGCTGTCTATCACTCCTCCGGGTACCGAGGCGCCGTCCACACGTCCAGCCCGAGATTAGCTCACCTGCTCCGGCCCTCCTCTCAGTGTGTGCCGCGGTGTCTCTCGGCAAGCAGCTCCTCAGCACCCGGCCCTCTTTAATGACTTCCCGGTGGCTGCTGCCTTCTTTTATTTCTCCGAAATGTATGAAAATGTATGCAAATTTAAATCAAGCTTAACCTGGGCGCTAGGGCAATATGTTTAATGGAATTTTCAAACCAATAAGGGGACTGGGACGCGATCTAATGGCAAATATGATTACGGGGCCAAGTTATTTCTCAGATATGCAGATAGATCTTTTTCCAACTCTGACATGATTAGATTGTTAAAGACTGTGCACCGCTCTATGACGCATTAATGTCTTTGGAACAAGGAGGAAAACAGTTGAAACATGTTTGAGGGGGTGATTTTTAGTCTGTTATTTATAAAAGATCTTTAAAAATATAACATTTGCATAACAGGTCCTGGATGGGTTATTTCTATCTCAAATGGGTAGGATAACGAATGCCATGTGCTTAAAATGGTAAGAAGCTCATTCTAAAAACACCTCAGGAAGTATTTTCTAAAAGTTAATCTTTAGCAGTGAGAACTGCTCTTGGTCTGATTGTATCCTTCTAAATTACGTGCTGGCACGTTTTACAAATGCCATTGCGCATTAATCTCCTCCTTCGCACGCGCTCAAGGGTGACAGGAGCAGCAATAAACTCGTGCGTAAATCAGTTGGAAACTTTAATTAATAAACAGGAACTGCGCTCTACGCTCGCATCATTCAACAGCCAGACCCACTGGACCGGCACTCAGACTCACTTCCGGTTCGGCTGGCTGTAACCCTTTCCTATCTGCAGCAACACTTCCAGAGGCGGATGTTTGGGCATCTGCGCCGTCATTGGCCGAGGCGCGCATCAGTCGGTCTGTGAGTGGTGGTGCGGGCTGTCAGTCAAAGCCAGGCTGCTGCGGAGGCTCCAGAGAGAGGGAGATGTCAGAGGCTGCGCTGCTCCCTTCCCTCAGTAGCACCAGTGGGGTTCAGCAGCCAGCATGGCCACAGCTGCCTCCAGCCCCTACACCCTGCTCAGCTCCAGCCCCATGATCCACCCGGACAGCCAGGCCATGCAGCCTGCTAGCCCCTACAGAGGACACCAGAAACTCCTCCAGGGCGACTACTTGCACAGCGTCCAGGGCAACGGACACCCCCTCGGGCACCAGTGGGCAAGTAGCCTTTCGGAGGGCAGCCCCTGGTCGGCCTCCATGGAGCAGCAGGACGTGAAACCGGGTCGAGAGGACTTGCAGCTCGGCATCATCCATCACCGCTCGCCGCACGTAGCGCATCACTCCCCGCATCACAACAACCATGGTAACCACCCGGGAGCGTGGGGGACACCGGTGTCCCACAACTCGTCCATCACCAGCGGGCAGCAGATCAACATCTACTCGCAGACGGGCTTCAGTGTCAACGGCTTGCTGGACCACGGTGGCCTCACGCCTCCACCCAACCCGCAGGGGCAAGGTATGCACCCGGGCCTCAGGGACACACTTAGCCCCGAGCACAGCGACCTCGGCGGGCACCACTGCCACGACCACTCCGACGAGGAGACGCCGACTTCGGACGAGCTGGAGCACTTTGCCAAGCAGTTCAAGCAGCGGAGAATCAAGCTGGGCTTTACGCAGGCGGACGTGGGCTTGGCCCTGGGCACGCTCTACGGTAACGTCTTTTCCCAAACTACCATCTGCAGGTTCGAGGCTCTGCAGCTGAGCTTTAAAAACATGTGCAAACTAAAGCCGCTGCTGAACAAGTGGCTGGAGGAGGCGGACTCGACCACGGGCAGCGCCAGCAGCATAGACAAGATAGCCGCGCAGGGGAGGAAGAGGAAGAAGAGGACGTCCATCGAGGTGAGCGTGAAGGGGGTCCTGGAGACGCACTTTCTCAAGTGTCCCAAGCCGGCCGCGCCGGAGATCACCTCGCTGGCGGACTCGCTGCAGCTGGAGAAGGAGGTGGTGCGCGTGTGGTTCTGCAACCGGCGGCAGAAGGAGAAGCGCATGACGCCGCCCGGGGAGCCGCCGCACGAGGGACCCTATTCTCACGGCGGCAGCGCGGGGGACGCCTCCTCGTGCCACGACCTCTGACCGAAAGCGCCGACGCCGGCACGGACTCTCGAGCGCATGGCGCACCTCCGAGCCGTCCCGGCACAGACTCCTCCAGCACTGAACTACAACAACAACCACAATAACAGAGCTACCGGCTCAGCCTTCGTCCTTTTCTGACTGTCCCGAGGGGCATTTTGCTGTAGTGGCATATCAGACGTCACATTCTCAGATCGATTTTGAAGCCCGCCAAATTGTTTTCTACATCACGGATATAAATACAAAAATGTGCCTAATAACCTGCCAGCGCCTTTGGTTTGTGTCACCATTCCTCATCTGCTTGGTAACAATGACTGGTTGGGACTTACTTTTTTTTTTGGGGGGGGGGGGGGGGGGGTTGCGGGTGGGGCTTTTCTCTGGTGGATCAGCGGACTGAAACAATAATACCCATTTTCTTAATTGATTTGTTGCAGCACCGGAGGCCGTTTTACAGTCCACCTCGTGCGCCCCTCGGACTCACACACACGCTTTAGCTCTCTCCCCGTATTTACACTCACTGTGTTGTAACACACTCGTAGCACATCTGTAATTATTATTTTTTTCTTCTTCCGCTTAAGCAAATTAGGCCCTCGCTCCTGTCCTCGAGGTATTCCAACATAATAGCACTTGGAGATTGTTTTTCTTTTGATTTTTTTTATTTTTATTGAATTCCTCCCTGATGGCCTATAGCCCACGAAGCCACACACAGCTATTTAAAAAATTCATTTGTATCCGATTTCAATCATCTTCGACCATATAAACTGTGTGGACTCTAAAGCAGAGCCGAGAATAGAAAGAGGGGCTCACAACGCTATACACCTGCCTATAATTTTATTGTACGTTCAGTATCAAAATTTTATAATCTTAAATACTCCTGTTACTGGTTTATTTCTTAAGTATTTTTTCGATATATTGTACAGTTTTATATATTACCTTTTGAAGTCATTAATTTAAACAAATGCTCTTAGTTATTCATGTACTTAATTAGCAATGTAAAAAAACACAATATTTTCAGTAAGATTGAACTGTTTCGGCGGTCGTATTCCAAAATTTCGATGACAGCTCAAGTAATTATTTATTTTCAGTATAAAGCTTGTATTATGTTTTGAAATAAATGATGTATGTTGTAATAAACACTTTCTTGCTACAACTGTTTGCTGGCCAAAATAGAATTGAATTTCTGATGAATGAATATTTAGAAGTAAATTCTACAAAAGCATTTATCCACATTATTCTGCTTATATTGAAAGGGTAAAAGCACAAATGAAAATGTATGCAATTCATTTTGTTTATTCAACGTTTCTTTAAAAATGTTCCACAATTTGAACATGGCTTCAATTTAAAATTGTGACTAATTTTGATAAGTATAAGAATGTGCTATGCTTAAACAGCATAACCTTCACTTAGCTTCAATGTCATGTCAAAGGGCAACTTTTTCCAAGTCTCTCATGTCACTAACAGCTGTAAAATGTTCAGTGGTCCAGCGGGCCCCCGGCTGCAGCTCTGCCGGCTCCGGATCAAGCAAACTGAGTGGCTTTCTCCAGGAGGTCCACTGAAACGTTATTGTCCGGGCCCTCTGCCCTCCTCAATCAGACATGCGTGATTTATCGCCTGGGCCACTGGGCCTGACAGCAAAACACAATGACACACGCACTCACACACGCACTCACACACACACACGGGAACGCATACAATCAGAAGCAGATGAATCTCATTTCAAAGACTACAGCTGCGTATAATTGGCCATGCAAGGACAAAATATAGGTAGAATCCTGTAACATAAAAAAATAAAGTCATAATGACAAAAAATTATTTAGGGATGTCTTTTTGTAAATAAGTAGGACTATATAAGCAACGCTGCTTAAATGATTGAAAAACAGAGCTGGAGAGGGAAAGTGAACGAGGGAATAGAGGAGAGGCGAGGCGGAAGGGGGCTAGGCCTTGCCTTGAAATGGAGAGCCTGACTGGAATACTAATGCATCTGAATTTATGCATCTCCTCAGTCTGCAGCCCTGAGTGAGAGGGGGTTGGGGGAGACAGAGAGAAAGAAGGGGAAAGGGAGAGGGATGCGGGGAAAGGGTGTGAGGGTGGAGGTGAAAGGGGGGGCGGTTGTGTAGAAGAAGAGAAAAGTAAAACCCTGGCTGATTGATTCCATCCATCTATTTTAGTTCTAAATAATCCCTGATTTCTGGGAAGGGGGCGGAGGGGGGGGGGGGGGGGGGGGGGCGGCGGCAAACAAGCAATGCGAGCCAAGGTCCAGAGCAGCACTGCAGTATCCTTGAGCCGCCTCCACCTCGCTCGGCCTGCTTAAACAGCCTTACCAGCACTTTTCCAGATACGTCTCTCAAAGGGCAACGGAGACCTCGGAGTGAATCAGTGACTAGTGAACAATGATTGACTGGGGGAAATGTGCAGAGAGAGAGAGAGAGAGAGAGAGAGACTTCTCAGAAGTATTGAATGAAGAACTTCTGGTTGTGATTCCTCCAAAATGTATGTGGCTGAGTGAGTGCTGACTGATCATCAGACAGGACGGCAAACAATGGAGAAGTGGTGGTGGTGGTGACCTGTGCAGCGGCAGTCTGCGGGATGTTGTTTGCTAGCAGGAGGTTTTGCCAGCATGTTGGTCTTTAATATGAGAGGAGGTGAAGCAGAGGTCTGCAGTCTATAGATGTCGCTCAGAGAGCACAAACCCATGAGAAGATTCCTACAGGGGAAGAATAAATATCAGCTGCTGATCAGACACATGGTTGTAGGACCACTTTTTGTCCCTGCCAAGTGTGTGTCTTATTGTAAGGCCATACATGTACTGTTGTGTTGTCACACTTTGTTTGTCAGGCTGCTTTTTGTCTGATCCGTGTTGTGTTAGCAAAGACTTAAAACAGTGGTTCCTGAACAGTTTTTGTTTCTTGATCCCTTAAAAGAGAGTTATGTCGACGTGTGACCTTTATAACCTGCACATGTTGTGATGACTCATACCAAATAATTGACATTTTTCTCCTAGTTTTGTTTGACTAATGCTTAATAAGCCTTAAAACGGCTGTTTTATATTCAAAACAATAGAAGTCACAAAAATATATTTTTTTAAATAGATGGATCAGATGCGTGTTGAAATGTGTTGTACAAATTATTGAGTGAAGTGAATCAGGCACACAGGGCTCGAGATGCATCCAGGACGTCCCGTTAAAGAGGGAGAGCCAAACCTTCCGGTTAATAATTCTCAAGAAATAAGTGTTACAAGCTCACACAACAAACTGAACACCCTTTTTTTTTTTTTTTTTGCTCCTCACACTTGTTGCAAGACGGTGGGCCTCGGCAGGCCGATTCATGTCATTTCCAGCGCAATCATGCTCACAGTTGCGCCCTTTTCGACGAGTCAAGCCGCCAAAACTACCGCTGAGCACCGACGTGACTTCAAAGCGAACGAGAGCAAACTTAAAGGACGGATCACTGCAATGGAGCGGAGCCGCTGAGAGCCGAGGAGGGAGGAGAGGTGGAGAGGAAGAAGGAAGAATACGCAGTACGGCCCTTCCACATCCTCAGTTACGGCATACACCGACAGGGGGCTGCGCAGCATCAGCGACAGTCATGTGGGTGGGTGGGGGTGGGGGTGGGAGGGGGAGAGATACACATCTAGCCCAGGGGATCGCAACGTGGAGTTGTGTCACCAGAAAAAAAGCAGGTTCTTTGTATCATCTTAATAGTGGTCTTCCTCACTCCTTAACATCAGTGCAGGCTCTCCTTGGGAATTAATTGTTAAAAAAAAAAAAAAAAGTGCCAGTAGAACAGCTGCCTCTGTGATCTCATTGTTCTTCTCTGGTGAGGCTGTGGCATTCATGTCTTTGCAATTACTCTGACAATTAAAACCATATTAAGGTTGAGCGGGATGATAGCTCCATTAACGAACTCACCAACCGCGTGTGACATCCACACTTCATTTTGAAACTGCAGAACCTTGATGTCTGAGGTGCCCACCGGTAGGCAGCCAGTAGGCCCCAATTCAAAAAACCCACCAGAGAGCCAGCTCTGTGGTTTGGGAAGGTAGCTCACTTACCCTGCCGCCATGACCGTTAAACACAAACACTCACACACACGCACACAGACACACTCACACACACACAGCGGTAAACGGGAGAGGCTTGTTTATGGCGCTGAGAGAGTAAATCACTGTGTCTGATATCTTCATTGGAGACAGAGGGCTGATCAGTGCTCGTCCTGCTTGTTCCACATTAACTCATTATCACACCACTCAGTCCATTAATTCTCTTGCTTTTATTAGCAGCAAGAGTGGAGTCACACACACACACACACACACACACACAGACACACACACAGCGGTATATGGGAGAGGCTTGTTTATGGCGCTGAGAGAGTAAATCACTGTGTCTGATATCTTCATTGGAGACAGAGGGCTGATCAGTGCTCGTCCTGCTTGTTCCACATTAACTCATTATCACACCACTCAGTCCATTAATTCTCTTGCTTTTATTAGCAGCAAGAGTGGAGTCACACACACACACACACACACACGCAAGCGCACACAGTGAGCCGGTGACGAGCACTTCCTCCACCTCATCTGACAGCTAATGGCTTCATTTGGAGCGGCGTATTAATTGACCGACTTTGGGGAGACGCTCGTTAATGAGGATAAATAGATTCACACCTGAGCGGGGGCGCTACCCAGCCACAGCGGCACGCAACTCTGGGTGGCGAAATGGGACTGCGTGGATGGCTGCCACCTACCCCACCCCCCCCACTTCCGCTTTTTCTCTGTTGTTGTTGTTGTTGAGGAGTGTGAGTAGACTTGACGGACCCCAGTCCCCTCCCCAGCAGCCTGAACACAGTTGTATATTCCTTGCCAGGCGGACTTATTAACCGAGTGGTTGATCAGCACCAGGAGGCCAAAACAAAGAGCACAATGTCAAAACAATTAGCCCCACTGTTTACCTCCCAGCCTCCCAGATGACTGCTAAACGCATCTAATCCAGGAGAGAGAGAGAGAGAGAGAGAGAGAGAGGACATGGAGTCGGCTCAGACAGTCACAGAATAAAATGACAGCTGTTCCATAGGCCTCTGTGCTTGTGTTGGTGTGTGTGTGTGTGTGTGTGTGTGTTTCAGAGCTGTCATGACCAGACAGCAGAGGATGGAGATCTAGGGAGGAGAGCAGATGGATTGAGGCAAGGACTGCTCCCATCAATGCACACACACACACACACACACACACACACACACACACACTCACACTCTTCACACACCTCTGGTTAGAGGGGGGGGGGGGGGGGTGGTCATACTCCCAGGAGACCAGAGGGGGGGTGAACAGACAAAATGGTAGCAGGCGAGACGGATCATTTACATAAGGGTAGGACACAGAGACCCACTGAGGGACGCCCCGTGGACTGGACTGTGTTACCACCTAGTGGCAGAAGACGCAGTCTACAACCCTTTTGGGTTTATTTGTTGGACACAGGAGCGGAATGAAGCTGCTTGGGAGGTGGCCATCATTTCTAAAGAAGTTGCTGATATTTAAAAAAAAAAAAGGATGATGTCCCCTAATTCTCAGATCTAACCATGAAAACACTTGTTGCACAAGTCGAGGTTTTTGTATCTGTATTTGGATGCAGTAGATGGTTCTTCATCCTTGGTGGGGTGTGGTGGGGTGGGGTGGGAGGTAGGCGGTGCTGACGGAGCTCCCTCTTACAGACACCACTAACTCCCTCAATACAGGACCCTGCTGCCATACACATGGGTTCTCCACTGATTCCAGCAAAGTGACCTTATTGTACTCACCTTCCTGGTTAGCCAGCCAGGTGTCTGCAATGCAAGTGGCTCACCTTCTTAAATCTAATGTTTCAAAAAGGATTTGTTTAGCCGTTATTTTAAAGAATGCCTGTGCATGTCTTGTCTCTGGCTCTAACTCTTTTATAACTGATTATTTACCTCTTTTAAGTTAAACCAAAATTGTGGTAATAGCTTGTTGAGTTAGAAACTCGTTCACATCAGCTCTTAATTCCAACAGCTTTAATTCATTTTGACTGAACAATTCTTTGATAATACCAAATGTTGTTTTCTTTGTGAACCTGTTTTTGGATCCCTAATTGCACCAAGAGATGTTCTGTGTGCTGGTGTTCGTTTGTAGTCTCACCCTAATGGTGTTTGACCACATTTCATCCATAATAAACCCATTTATTAACTTATTTTCTATATTTATTCATTCTGAGGTTGGGATCCACCACGCCCCCCCCCGCTTATCATTCCCTGTTTCCTCCACCCGAACACCATCCCGTCCTGTGAAGGCCTTTTTTTTTTGCCTGCCCCCTGATAACATCATCATCATAGCATTTAGTTTCTCTTTTCTCTTCTCTTCTCTGCAGCACCGGAAAAGAACAAATTAGTTTGGGGATTTCAGTTCAAAAGACTCCCAGGAGTAATGTACTGGTATTGTAATGTACTGGTATTTGTTGGTTACCAGTCACTGTGTCCCATCTGGCCTGTAGCTGGGTGCTGAAGTTCTGGCTCATAGCTTTGGTCTGGGCTCAGGCTCTGTGGCTTGCGAGGGGCACTGAGGAGGTGGAGGAGGACGTGACGGGTGGATGAAGGCTAAAGAGAGAGCAGAGGAGGCTTCGTCTCTCGTGTATCATCTCCTCAAAAATAAAAACCCAGTCAAGTAGAATGAATCACACTATTTCACATCTCGTCTCTTCCTCCTCCTCCTCCTCCTCCTCCTCCTCGTGCACCTCGTTTAGCCAGATCTTTGCTTCGGTTAAACATTAGCGCTTTTCTTTCCCTTGATTTACGTTTATCACCTATAAACTCCCGCCTCCTGCTGTTCCATACTGATGAGATACACCTTTCTATAACATTAAAATCTGAATGTTTCTGATAAACTGAAAAACAAAGTCTTACTTTAGCTGTTGAGAATATTGACTTTGAGCCAAATACTTTTTTAAAACTCTGAGATCAGCAGAAAAATGCATCTTTAAAAAGCTGAAACCTCATTAAACTTTTGGACTTTAGAGATTTGTAGGTCTCCAACGACTTAGAAAATGAGGCATTGTTTTGGATTAAACTTCCCGTAGAATAGAGAGGATGCAGCTTTCAAACGAGTACAGCAGCAACATCCATCCAGAAAGCTTTTTTTCATCATTTGAAAACGCTGACGAGGAACATTTTACTGCACAACCTTTAATGGTTTGAATACATTTTGGTGAAACTGCTTTTACTTAAATACTTCATCACTGTGCAAGTCACATCACAGTCAGTCTACTTGTGTCAAAGAAGCCTCAGCATGTCTCAATTGTTTTATCAAAAGTTACAAGAACGGAAAACACCTTGCTCAAAAATGGAACAACAGAAATCAACAATGCTTGCTATTGTAGTATTATAATTTTAATAATTATTATATAAATATTGGCTCTGTCATTCGACCGTTTTCACCTTTCCACAAACAGCCAGACATTTGGAAAAAAATAAAATACAAGACCTCACACCTGGAAGCATGTCAATAATGATCTTTAATGTCAATATATACAGAACTTGAAAGAAAAATAGAATCTTAAAAATCAAAATGAAATAAATACAATATCATACAATTTCCACAATGTCTTTTTGAAGAGATATCCATGGAATTTTTTTTTCTCTTTTCTTTTTTTATTTCAGTCTCTCCGGTTCGACGGGGTGCGTCCCGTCCCCCCCAGAGAAATCCCTACAGCCCCCCCCCCCCTCATCATCATCAACTTCATTTATTTATATATATATATTTTTTGCAAACTAGAATTTCTGTCATTGTTACCACTTGGTTCCACCTTCAAACTCTACATAAACTTTAGCTCATCTACAGCCCCTCCCACCCCCACCCCCCCTTTTTTTGATGCCACAAAGTGACAGTAGTCAGACGGCGAATTTGAAGGTAAAATAAATCCACATTCCCTCCACACATGCATTCATAGAACCTAAGTGCTGGCAGATGATTTTGATCCCGAGGGAATTTTTGTATCCGCCACAAGCAGAATTATCTTTTATTTTTTTATTTTTTTTAAATGAGGAAAATGTCTTGCAATGTCCCTCAGTCCACATCGCCCTGCCAGCACTGGCCCACACAAACCCCGGCTTCAAAGACGAGAAGTTAAGACCATGACGGACAACAAGCGCAAGAGAGAGAACCGAGGAGGGGGGAAACAGCAGGGCGCAGACGAAGAGCAGAGCGGGAGAGGGGCACAGTTTTACCAAAAGCAGCTCGGAATCAGCCAATCACAGTGAAGGAGCACATCAGCTGGTTTGTTTCTTCCCGACACGAGGAAGGGAGAACGAAAGGCGAGGAGGGCAAGTGCATATGAAAGCTGTGGAAATAAATACAAGTCTGTCTCCCCAGCAGTTAAAGATATGTGAGTCTCCCCTCAGCCCACTTCTCCACAAAGACCCCTCGTCCATCGTGACTATGCGCTTGTGTGTGTGTGTGTGTGTGAGTGTGAGTGTGTGAGTGTTCCAAATAAATAGATTAAAAACTGAACAGAAAAGAGAGACGATTGGTTGGTCTGGTCAGGACTTGGATCTGTGTTTGTTTGCGTGTGACAGTCCAACTAAGAGTGAGGTCTAAAACTGCAGGACGAGTGGTGTGTGTGTGTGTGTGTGTGTGTCTACATGTCAGTTGAGGTGAGTTTCTTCATGCTGCGTCTCTGGGCTAAACCGGACGCCGCCACGGGCTCCAACACCGGCTGACTCGTCTTCTGGCTCAGTGCGGAATAGGTTGCAGCCATGGCTCCCTGGAAAACAACAACACATACAAGCCGTTTGAACTTTGAAATAGATGCAAGACTTTGGCTTTGATGCATTTCCGTTATCACACACGCTGTGATTTTGCATCATTACATCGGGTTCGAGGGCAGGAGATCAGGCTGCTCCGCAAGTCTTGTTTTTGGTGAGGAATTTGTGATGTTAGATTCAACACGACAACATTATAGTTGGGCTGTAAATAAGTGGACGTTATGAGTAATATTGAACAATACCACAACAGTTGATTGACATGTTGGTTTAACCAATAGGAAGCCCTAGGTTGGTATGCCTGGGACCAATAGGATGAGGGAGTGAATGTGGGGTGCAGGGGTAGGGTACGGAGGGAAATAAGGATGTCAACCTTAGTGCACAGTCGGTCTCACGTTCATTATTAAGAGAACTAGACAGACATCCACAATTGTTTGTGAATTGCCGTTTTGAACCCTTGAGCATTTGGCCTTTGCGATCTTGGCTAGTAGAAAGGGACAGGAGAAGAGTACAACCAAAGTACTGATTTCCTCATCAGCTTCTAGAACCTCTATTGCGATCAAAGCAGCCGCCCCCTGCTGGTCGCTGAGGAGTGAAAGGTGAAATGTTCTTCCGCACTGGCTTTTCATTAAGGTTGCCAATTTGAAATGCCCTCAACACGAGAAGCAGAGACATTCTTCCCTCTTGCTGAGTCAACGATGTATTGCGCAACTTTTGTTTATCATCGTACCACGCACTTCCCTCTATAAAGTAGTTCTGGCGACAAAAATTACTGGAAAAAAAAAATCCTATCTGTTTAACTAAATGTAAATAACAGTCACTGTTATGAAGGCACCAAGGGGGCATTGTAGGCCATTGACTGAGGGTCAAAGGGACTGAGACATGATGTTGGGGTGTTAAGAGAGATTCAACACACAAAGAGCCGCTCTCAGCTTACTGTTGATCTTTGCTCAGACCTCCATCTATGATCACAGGCTTTGAGTGGCGACATAGATGAGAGGCAGATTCATGTGCAGGAAGACTCTCCTGCACGCCCCTCCCTCCCCCGGTGTAGATGCCGCCCAGACAACCTCTCTCTGTGAGGGGTGACAGACAGACTGCACTCCTTGTGAGCTCTTGCTGGGGGTGATGATGGAGTTAATGACCAGTCTGCTCTGTGTGAAGTCTCTGGTTGCTTCTAGTTCCATGATTAATGTACGGTTTGATGTCGGAAATTCTTTTATAAAACAAAATTTATTTTTTATATTCCCACAGGTTCCATCATTCCTAAGTATGTTGGAGTGCAACAAACGAGTCAGTTTGAGTTTTAATTGTGTGTTGCCTAGCAACAGTGCTCTCAGTGCCCCAAACACGTAATGTCAAAAATGCAACCTTTTTTTTTTTTTGTCAAAGAAGCATTAGAACCGAATAAGTGGCTGGATCAGTTAGCGGGATGTTCGCTCTGTTGGATGTGGTATTAGTAATGGATGAGGTGAGGAGTGTATGAATCACTTTTATATATCAAGGGAATGAAAGCACGGAGCGGAATTCAGACCGACCTCTGCTTCGGAGAGATGTGGTTACATGTTTAATTAAGTCAAATCTAATCTTTGAGGTACCAGTAGGCTTTACGGTCTACCACGTTTGTCTGTAGGAAGGATGTACACATTTCAATATTAATCAAAAAAACATTTGCCCACCTTCACAAGATGCGGCGCGTCGTGGCGTGTGAGCTGGAAATGGGGTAGCGCATCTCTGCAGGTGATCCAGGAATGCTTCAGGACCTGCTCGGCTGTGTACCGCTGGTGAGGGTCCACATGGAGCATATGGGACAGCAGGTCCTGGAACGTAATCAGAACATCCCAAGACGTCTTAACATCTTAAAAGCGTTTATGGGACAGTGTTATTTTTCCCCCATTGATAAACTCACTATGCGCATCATGAGAAAAGATGCTTTGAGTTATGATTCGTACGTCTGCACTGTCACAGTGAATCCAAAAAGGATTCAAGCAGCCAAATGACATTTCTGTTGCACGCTTCCACTCTTCAAAGTGCTTTACAGGCATGAGAAGAGGAAACCAAATCATTAATATTAGACTTTGAAGAACAAGCTTTCAAGTTACAGCTCCAGTTACACCGTGTGGGCCACCTCATGGTGGCGTGTACCTTTGAGGTGTCCGATACCGTGTCCCAGTTGCCACCGGTCAAAGAGAACTTTCCCGATCCTATCCGTAGGAGGATCTCCTCTGGCGTGTCGTTTGGGCCGTTTGCAAACGGCGTGTACCTGCCGGGGGGGGGGGGGGGGGGGGGGGGGGCGTCGGGGAAAAAGCAGCATATCGTGACTTTGGAAAGTAATAACACCAACAGCACAAGCTAAGGCTGGTTGAAAAAAAGAAACACTTCACAATTATTCATTCCAATTCATGTGTTATTAAACAACCTATATCTAAAAAGTGTTGTCTTACCCTGCCAGCATAGTATACAGTAGAACTCCAAGACTCCATATATCACAGGCTGCATCATAACCTTGCCGCATAAGTACCTGGACCACCGAAACAAAGAAGCAAACTTTTAGGGACTCACACCGACAACAATAAAAAGAAAAAGAATAACGAAACTTGTCTTTACACGCTGCTCTTCCCTCTTACTTCGTACCCCCCCCCCCCCCCCCCCCCCCCAAAATCGCTTTCTGCCATCAAGTCTTTGCAGTTTGCCCTCTTCACGCTCCCGTCTTTTCTCACCTCTGGCGCCACAAAGTTGGCGGTGTAACAGGGCGTGAGGAGCAGGCCGTTGCCCCCCCGAAGCTGTTTGGCGAATCCAAAGTCACAGATCCGGATGGAGTCTGGGTTTCCCGAGTCATCCATGTATAGGATGTTACTGGGCTTCAGGTCTCGGTGCACCACCTGAGGAGAGGAGAGGATAGGGCAAAATGTCAGAGGAGGAGCTAGCGAATCCTCTCTTGTGCTCCCATGGGTGGATGCACGCGCCCGCTCACCCCTTGGCAGTGGAGGTAGTCAACAGTCTTGGTGATGGTGTAGAGCACAGCGCTGGCCTCCCTCTCAGAGAAAAACTTCTGCCTGAGGATCTTGTCCAGCAGCTCCCCTCCCTTCATTAGCTCAGTCACGAGGTAGACATACCTGCCCTCGTCATACACCTGGTGCCCACACACACACACACACAGTAAGTACGGGAACGAACAAAAAAAACTGCAGCGTCGCAAAATGTTACTGACGTCTTTCAGTGTGATGATGTTGGGGTGCTGTCCGTATCGCATCAAGATTTCGATCTCTTCAGAAGGGTCCCTCTTACTTTTGTCTATAATCTGAGGGAGAAGGAAACACAGGGCCGAGCAGCTCGTCAAATTAAACCAAGTCGGAAAATAAAGAAATGAGCGCAGTTAACATTGCAAATTCGCCGGGACGTGGCTTCAGCTCTGCTGCCCTCTGCTGGCCACACTAACCACAGCAGGTCTGCTTAATGTCCCACTATTTCATAGAGGGTCGGAAACTAATACTAGTCATCCAGTTTACTTAACTGCTGCAAAAAAGCGTCTTTTATCTTAATAAAAACATCTGCATGAAGAGGTTGTCCCTCGATGCAACTATTGATGCAGAATAGGAAAAAGGAGAAGCCGTACTACCTTCACAGCGTAGTCCATGGCAGAGACTCGGTGTACACAGCGTTTACAAATGGAGTAGGAGCCCACCCCAATGTCCTCCTGCAGCTCGTAAAGATCAGAGAACTTGGTCGAGCCCCCGTGCATCTGGAGGGAACATTCAACGTGACGTGATGAATTTTCAATAAAAGATACAGGCTGAATGAACATTATGAAACAAACCAAATCACTAATCGGAGAGAAGTGGTGATTATTCTGTTGTACTGTTTTTTGACTAAAAGAATACCTGCATGCAAGTTATTGTGCTAATAGTTAACCTGTGTAATATGTGACAGAGATTCAGACTATACCTGGACTATGGGGAGTATGCTGAGCAGTGGGGAGCTCTTGTTCTCGTCCATCGGGTTTGGAGCCACAAAACTGAAGCCTTTGAAGAGCTGGTGGGCGTTAGCACTGGGAGGGATACCTGGGGAGTCTACACGTACAGAAGACAATTCATGATCAGGTGAACATACACACCTGAACAAATGTCAATGATTCAATCAGCGCTCAGTTGCAGTCACTTGTTTTTAAGATTAAAATAGTGTGTAGGTATGAACTTACCTTTAGGCGTTTTAGCGGTGAACTCTGGGTCAAAGCAGAAGGTGTCATCTGGTTTACCTGCCGCAGGCTTGAACGGGGGCTGGAGCTCTCTCCTGTACAGTGTCTGCAGGAACACACACACACACACACCTACCACGTTAGAAACTAAACCCCGCCGCAGGCCGTTTTGCCAAAGAGGTCTCTTCCCAGATTAACCAGCTCCCATCTCGCTCTCTTTAGCCCGGTCCAGCCAATAGCATCCTGCAGGCTCATGAACACTCATGCCGCGCCATTATCGCACACACATTGAGAACTGGCCCTCTGCCCAGACACACACACACACACGCACACACACACACACAGGACACGGATGGCCAGAACTCCACAAGCCAACCGTTTGATAGGTGTGAAGCCTCACCAGAAGCTGGAGAGTTACGTGCGTGTGTGTGTGCATGTGTGAGAAATGAGTAGGCTGCGCGCATGTGTGTGTGTGTGTGTGTGTGTGAGCTCACATTCCAGTCGATGGTGGAAAAGAAAGCGTGCCGTTTGATCTCCTCCACTCCGTCGGGCCCGGCCCCTAAAGACACAGATCACTCTGGTTCAGTTAACCTGGCACGGCAGTTTTTATTGTTTGCAGAGGGGTCAACAACACGTTCGCACATTTTTTCTCTCTCCCGGCATGGGATTCAAGCGGGTGCCAAAATGCTAACAAGCTGCAGCGAGTGGCGCAATGCGAGTAGAGAGCCACACACGGGCCGTTTCCTTTCAGTCCAACAGGTCCACACACACACACACACACACACACACTGACGCCCTTACCTAGCCGGTTAGCAGGGTTACGTTTGAACAGCATTCTCAGCAAACTCTGGGCTTCCAAACTCAGGAACTGGGGCATTCCCAACTTTGCTCTGGAGGGGGCAGAGCAGAGCAGAGAGCGACAGGTGGATACGGACACAAAGATAAGCTACGGCACACAGTTTCTTGCAAAGCACTTGAGTGTCAAGGGGGCTCACTTGAGGATCATGTTCATGGTTTCATTACGGTCTTTCCCTTGGAATGGTAGCGTCCCCGTTAGCATCTCAAACTGGGAGAAGACCAAAGGGAACATCAGCACCGGAGATTTGTTTTCTCTTTTTGCTCACTTTTTTTAATATCATTGATGAAGCCGGTTTGTGTACCATAAGCACTCCCAGAGACCACCAGTCCGCGCTCTGTGTGTGTCCTCTCCTGTTGACCACCTCAGGGGCCATATACTCCACCGTACCACAGAAGGAATAAGCCTTCTTATCAGCATCTACTGACTCTTTACTCAAACCAAAGTCTGCGAGACAGCAATGCAAAGCAAACATGGTGAGACACAGAGCCGACCGCGCGGCCACATCTAGTCAGCGCGCCCCTTTTTAAATGCTGCGCGTACGAGTAAAGACATTTAACATGAAACAGTGTAATTAAAGGCCATAAACTAGACTAGATTTAATTTAAAAACCATGTTTTAAAATAAAAAATATATATAAAAAAAGTATTCGGTATTAAGCTTCAAGTGAAAAACCTACCTGTTAACTTTATGTGTCCAGCTTCATCAAGTAAGATGCTGAAAGACATGGAGCAGGTTGTCAGTGGGGGTGAGCTTCAAATAGCCTTACAACAGATCTTGTATTCGATGGATTAGGTCGCTGTGACGACAGATGTTTGGTGACGTTATGGTGAAGAAGGTCAATGAAGATGTCTTACTTCTCCGGCTTTAGGTCTCTGTAAACTATGCCCAGGCTGTGCAAGTGGTCAAGGGCCAGGGCCAGCTCTGCAAGGTAGAATTTCACATCTTCCTCTGTAAACATAACCTGATAAGAACTGGACAAATTTACTCTCTGAACTAAGGAGAAAAGAGATATTCAGCAGCAAAGAAAGAAAAAAAAAAGACAACTTCAATGTCAAGCTTCAGTGACCACAAACAGAGAAAACAGAGTGTTATTATTGTCACAATATCAACATTTCAAATACGTTACACGACTCAGCAAGCTGTTGATTTGACATTTGCCGGCAGCTATCGCTTTGGCTCTGAGACATGCTTTCAAAACAAGGTCTGTCTCGAGAACAATCACGGCATTGTAGGCATTTGAGAAAGGACCGAGCGAAGCCTCACACTGACAAAAACAACCAAAATTCTTAATTAAAAAAAACAAAACGGCATTGGTGTTCAATGGAATTCAAGCCTCAATCTGAAAAACACGAGACAATACACCTGTTCATAAGTAGGTTCTTAGAAAATGCCTTTTGCATAGTAAATGTGCACATGGTCCATTTGTAGCGGTCAGCTCAACAATAAATTAACCAATAAATACTGATATCAGAGTGACAAGGACATGATGTACTTTTCTTTTCAGACACTATAAACTTTAGTATAAAGACATGTTGAGCAACAGGATGTGAGCTTACCTCTTTGGATAAGCGAGTGAATACATCCCCTCCCCTGAGAAAGTCCAGTATTAAATACAGTTTCCCTTCTGTCTGGAAGGCTGTGAGACGTGGAAACAAGTCAATCAATAATATTGATACCATAGCAGGATAACACTAGATATTAGCTTACACAGTCAAGAGTCTGTTAAACCATAATCTAACAAAAACATATATATATATATATATAATTAGTTGTGCATCATGTAAATAAGAGTTTCTCTTACCATAGTGCAGCTTCACTATGAAGGGATGATTGACTTCCACTAAAATGTCTCTTTCCATCTTAGTGCGAACTCGGTCCCTGACTGTAGAGACAAAACAGGAAGTGAGGACAGAGCACTTTGGGAATATCCAGACTGAAAATAAAGTTGCTTTACCTTTCAAAGATGCCTTTTTTAGGACTTTCATTGCATATAACTGACCAGCATCTGGACCCAAGATCTTCCTGACAAGAAACACCTGAGAGAAAAGGAAGAGCTGGAGAATGACACAAAATGACGGCACAACCTCACCCCGCTCCCACCGTCCGCTCAGTTTCCTCACCTTGCCGAAAGAGCCCTGGCCGAGGACTTTGAGCAGTTCAAACTGAGATGGATCCGCTTTCTCACAGCCTTCTTTCACATGGTGGGTGATAGGAATCTCCTCGTACGTATCTTCATCCTACACAAAAACGGTATCTGATGAATACCGCGCGTCTGTCCCCCACAAACGCTCTCCGAGCGCGTGGATTACTTACACAGTGTGAGAAAGACTCTCCCTCCTCCATGGGCTCGTCCATGATCTCATGTCCGTTGACCTGCGGCGAAGGCAAGAGACTTCATCAGAGGCGGCGACCAGCAGACACTTTCACGAAGCTTGCTCATCCTTGTTTTTTTAGCTGAGCAGGGCTACGAGTGCAGCTGCCTCACGCCCACATGTATGACGGAGGACTCGACAGATGAAATCAATGAGTCACATGCGCCAACAGCCCGCGTTCGCTTTTCCAGCTCACGCTCTCGTTTGTTGTCAAAAAAAAAAAGCACCAAGTCCATGCGCCCGAGGCCTGACCAGCTGTCCAGCGCTCATCCTGTCCCCATAAAGCCCCTCATTATTAGCATTCTAGCTTAATCCCCAGTCAGGCCTGACGCTGGTGGCCACATGCATGTTAGTTTAGAAGACCCCAGTTGGACATTTAGTTATCAGCCTGATGTGTCACACGGTGATACTGTCAGCAGAGGAATGTCAGATATTATAGTAAGTAATTTGCACAGTAAACGGACCGCTGAGACGTTAACAGGTCTGCATATTTCAATTCTGTGCCAAAGCTCAGCCCGCATGATGTATTCAGTCCAGTGTGTTTGTGTGTTGAATTCCATCAAGCCTCCGAAGAGGGGGGATGAGTCATAGCGCTACGCAAGCCCACTCAGTAGGTGGAGCCACCAACACACACTCACGTACCTCCACAGAACAGATGCCAACAAAACACTTTACGACATCTGTAGCAACCTGGAATGATGTCATCGACGTAAACATTCACTTAATCTGCCGCGGCGTGCTCTTCAAAAGACTTATCACAGAGGAATAAAAATGTCAAGATGCAAGCCTGAGTGCATCTCTGGAGCCAGGACAGGGATTGTGTCATAATTCACACATACATTTTCACTCCCACCTTTTGCTGTGGCTCATCGCGGCTTGTGCGGCCTACACTTACACTTGCAGCACAACCAGGGCGAGTCTTTTTCAGCCAGTTGGAGAAAAAAAAAGACGCCGGACACTTGTACATAATGTCATCTCACAGTTGCACGCGATGCTTTGATTAGATATGAACTAAACAAATAATAATATTAAAAAATAAAATTCGATGAGTGCATTTAACAGCCAGCAGGACCACTAGTCCGCAGTACGAGTGTAGAGATGTGTGTTGTTCACTGTGTTCTTCTGCTGTCCTGGCGGCTTTCAAATCATAATTTTTTTTAAAAGGACTTAACTTGTGGCAAGAGCTGAGAAACATTGTGAGACACGGAAAAACAGGAACCAACAGGTGATCAGTTATTCAATATTTCCATGCCACCTACATAAATGAGCTCATTCTTCAACTTTGCCAAAAGATGCAGTGGTAGAAGTCTTCTAAACACAAGTGAGGTGTGCTGGGGGCGCTGGGTGGGTGATGGTGATGATGAGGAGGAGGAGGAGGAGGAGGAGGACTAGGTCAGAAATGCATGTGGCAATAGCGATGTGCCTGCTCTGAATGCGGTCGGTCCCCCGGGCATACGGAGCGTTTGGGCCGGAGGTGTGAAAGACCGCAAAGAATCCGGGAGACGGAGAGGTTTGTGGTGTCAGGTCGGCTTTGCTGCTTTGCTGAAAAAACACTCCACCGTGGGGCAAGCGCAGCCTCTCCAGATGTCACCATTCCGCATTTAGACAGATCTTTTTTTTTCAAGATAATTTGGGTTCAAATTTATTTATTTATTAAAAGCTCTAAAAGATGGCGAATCAGCTCATATTTAATACAGCTGGTTACATTATATTGAGTGTTTCCTGTTATGGTCCCGGTGGACAGAATATGCAGAGGGTTTAACCACCAGCTTGCTATTAATTTTATACAAGAATATACTATCGGTTGTGTGCTGATAAATAGCTTTTTAAAAAGAGAAAATAAATAATGCGTTATTACAGATGTTGAACGACAGTAAAAGCGAACATCCGCATCACTGATTTACTTGTGCTGCTGCCAGACCTCACTTCAGAAGACCAAATCTAACCCACCTAGTGCTAAACTTTGAATAACTGTAACGCCTCTAAAATGTTCTATGCCGTAGATACATGGAAACACTTCGCCGGCTCTTCATTAAACACACGGTAGAGGCTTATTAAAAACTTGTCTCCCAAGTTTCAAGCATGCAGGCTGTCAGCTAGCAGGCTAACGACATGCTAATGCTACATAAGCTAGGCTAGCCGTGAGGCAAACTCCTCTCGAGAAGTGTAAATAACAACAAAAGCTACGAGCAGGTCACGCGTCACTGGACTGGGAGCATGCCGCCTCCACTGAACAACGGGCGGCATCATAAGCCCCCAAAGGACAGTTATCAAACTAATAAACCCGAACAGGGCAACAAAAATAAACACATAACCAGCTGTTAGCATTAGCTACCCTGTTAGCATGCATCACGGTGCGCTGCATGTCGTGACGCGAATGTAAGTTCTGCCCAGTCTAGCAGGGCAAGCTAACTTAACGGGACAGACCCAAACAATGTTAAATACACGGTTAATTGAAGCAAGCACTTATCAACCCACCTCACTAGAGACGCTGTTTACCTCCATCTTGTGCCAGGATTGCTCTCTAAGTCTACGGCATCGCAGTCCTAGACCCCCGCTCCACGTTGCATGTCTTCCCCTCCGTGGAAGTCCGGCTGCCCTGCTTTGATGACCGGATCCAAGCCGTGTGGCCGCAGACCGCTGTGGGGGTCGGGGTCTGGGTTCCGGGGGTCGCTGCGGGGGGGGAATGGTTGATGCTGATATCTGGACAACACGCTTGCCTAGAGCGCCGCTACCCTGCCATGGATGCGAATATGGCGGCTATCGTGGTACCTGGTCGCCAGTGAATGAGAGTTTATTGACGTATTTATGACGCAATTCAGTTAAGGATTTCCCCCCCGTCCAAATCAAAGCGACGGATCTGGAGATACAGAGGACGCAGTGGCGTAGGGGACGTGACGATGCGCGTGAAATGTGTGCATCCCGGCGATGGACCATTTGCTTGAAACGGAAATAGTCCCCGCTGCTGAAAAGGACAAAGGAGTTTAGTTTCTGGCTGACGCAGGGTAAAATTAGGAGGCACAACAGCCTCTTGTGGTGAGCCAGAAATCTAAGCCTCTGATCTTCAGGGTGTAAGTTGAATGTTTTAAAGCCACTGTTTCATAAGCCTGTCCATCCGGAGTCCAAGAGGAAATAAGAGGATTAAAACTCATCCACTTTCCCTCCAGCTCTGTCGCTCTCTCCCACCACACAAGCACAACGTGTTTGTGTGGTGAGGTAATGTGAAACCTTACACGTCTTTATTGTTTCGTAGGCACAACTTACCATTTAAAATGCAATTGTGAATCTAATTCACCTTAAGGCACCTTAAGGCAACAAACAATAATGGTTTGTGTAAGTCACATTGGGCATAGTTAATGTCATTATGTATGTTATTCATGGCCGACTTTTATGATTGAAATCCTTTTTAATGCATGCTGGCTCTTTAGTTTGAAACCTGCAACACAAAATAATTGGCCACTACAGGATGTGAACATTATTCTTTCGACAGTGTTGGCGTGTTACAGCACAGTGCTTTGCTGATGCATGAGAGAAGTGAAACAAACAGCCATACAGATAAGTTAGAGGTTGTTTATTGTTCTCTCCGGACCGGTCCAGAGCAAGGCATGATATGCATTAAAAAAAAGGCATTTGTCAGCCCAACAGTCGCGGTGAAGCGTCAATCCACAGGCACTGGGCGTAGAGCACGAGTTCATGTGGGAGCGTGTGAATGTGCGTAAAACCATATCGTCCAAAACTATCTTCTACACGGAGTGTTAAAACATCTGTATGAGTCGATGTGAGCGGATGCACGCGACGCCGTCACTTTTGTTGTGCGGCCGCCTCCTGCAGTCGCTCCTCTGATGCAGAGGGCTCGCTGGCTTCCGCCGACGGCTCTTCTTTGTGCACGTGGTCCGGCGGGACTACTTGTTTCGACGGGAGCGGCGGTCTCTCCGCCACCGGGGATCCGCTGTGCTCGCAGGGCGCATCAGCGGGCCGCGTTCCCCTCTCCTCCGTCATGTCCCAGTCCTGGTCCGAAGGCTGAGGTAGGCTGGCCATGAGTTCCTAAACACACAAAACGACAGCAGGGACCCCCCCCAGGTGAGAAACGGCGGCCGGCCGAGGAGGCGGCGTCTCAACGCGGCGGTGCGCTACCTGCTGTTTCTCCAGGTTGTTGGTCCTCACGGCGCTGAGGAGGCTCTTTGTGAAGCTCGCCAGCTCGTCGTACTTTTGTTTTTGGTTCTCTAGCTCAATCTCTAAGAACTGCACTTCCTCGTGCTGAAATGTTTGAAAAGCCAAAAGGCGAGAAGTTAGTGGAAGTGCTTTTTGTTTTGCGTAACACGTCGGCCATAAACCTGTTTTTGTGTTCACCTTGAACTCCAGCATGCTCTGCATTTGGTCGAGGTCGGAAGCCAGCAAGTCGTCATCTTCATCGTCTCCATATCCGTCCACCCCGTCAATGACTTCGATCTTCTGTTGAAGCAGACACAGAGATTCGATCGAGATGAGAGCGCTGCGACTACTCTGGTTTCTTGTTGCATGTGCTCGCTTTCTGTAACTTACTGCATTTGATGAGAGATGAAACAAGCAAATTTATGAACTTGTGTTTAATTAGCCTGCACAACCTCTGACCCACTTGATAGCCTTAGCATTTGAGTATCACCATCCCTACCAGTGGCCATCCCTAAGTGCCGAAATTGAATGAGGCTGTCCCCGTAGTATCTGCGTCATAACAACGTACCACGTGATTGACCAGTGCAGTAGCAGTGGACACGTCGATGCCGTCTTCTTCGTCCCTTTGCTGGGATTCGTCCGTGCCGTCTAGAAGGGAGAAAGAGAGCGTGGGATGCTGGGGGATGGGGTCTGTTTGCACGCCTGCGGCGTTCGGGGGTGCACTGTGATAAGCGGCCTAACCTTCAGATAGGCAGAGAGACCCCTCGTCATTGATGTCATTGATGTCATCTCCGAGTTCGGGCGTCCTGAGTCCCACCTCGTCGGGGCTGAGGGCCACCGGGGATTTGTTTCCCGGCGATGAGGTCGAGAATACGGCGGGCCCGCCTTTGGGTGGAGGGATTTCAATACCCATCAGACGGTACTTCCTCCGTCTGTTACTGATCCATGTCTGCCAGTTGGCAAAACACAACACGGTTAAGTCTCACAGACGTTGAGAGAAATGCTCGGCCGCAATTCAATGCTAGCTATAAGCTTTTCGAAATAAAGTCTGTTAAATGTGACGCTAAAGTAAGAGAAATAAAAATGGAGCCTTGACTAAATGAATGCTGCATGGGCAAAGCTTCTCCTTCACACCCTGTGTGTGAGTGTGTGTCAGGACTCAGGGACTATGGACATTTAGTCCATAAGCATTGCTACGGTGCCACTGGTTGACGTCTATTTAGTTTTTACAAATGAGTTGGAGTGGGTTACCTTGACTATTTCAGTGTCTACATTGAGTTGGTTGGCTGCAGCGTTGATCTTTTCCCTGCAGACCGAGCCCAGGCTGGTCATGCCTCGGTCCCAGTAGCGCTTCAGTTGGATGAGATCCGCGTCGCTGAACTGGGTCCGGTCCTGCAGCTAAAAGCACAGAATCTGCATCTAACTACAGAAGATTCCCGCTGATAGTCAGCCTAAATCCTCTTTTACTCCTATAATATACAGTGGTGTGATTAGCCCCCTTTCTGGTTTGTCACACTTAAATGTTTCTGATCATCAAAACAAATTTTAATATGAGACAGAATCAAGAAATAACTTAAGTAGAACCTGTCTAACAAAGAGAAGTCGGCCAGAATATCTAAAAAAAGGGGGCAAATACTTTTTCACAGCACTGTTTATTAAAGTGTTGTGTTTAAAGTGACAGAATTTGTTTTTTAAAGTACTGACTGTTCTCTTTCTGGAGTTGCTGATAACCCAGGGGGCGGCCGACACACCAAGTGGAGTCTGCACGTAGAAACACAAACAAACGGGGTCAGGTTCTAGTCTTTTTAATTCACTTGACAGGAAAGGGGCGGGAAAACCTCTCCTACCTGTGAGCCGGGTTCCCCTGTCAGTGAGGTCTGTGCTGTGACGCAGTAGCTGCCCTGAAGAGTTGTGTTGCCGTGAAGGAGTGCGGGTCTGGTGCCGGTCATAGGCGGCGTGTGGTCTCCTCTCGCCACAGGTGCGTCAGATGGTCTGCTCGACGTCTTCTCCCTGTGGAGGTGGGTCTGGGCGGCCATATTGGCCAGCTGCTCCTCCTTTTCCCACTCGTCTTCTTCATTTCCGGTTTCCATGGCGATGGAGAAGTTCTCACTGGGGTCCAGGGAATGCGGCGCCTCCTGGCTTTTCCTGGTAGACTCGCGACTTGAGCGAGCGGGAGAGTCTCCAAGTGGGTCCCCCTCGCTTCCTTCGGACAAGGTGAAGACCTGCTGGATACGAGGTGTCTGTTTGGATGAGGGACTTGAGTTTTGCACTGAGAGGGTGACCCGCGTCTTCTGAGGGGCCGATGGTTGAGGTTGAGATTGAGGTTGAGGTTGAGGGTTGGAGTGAGGTCCGGGCTGAGGCTGAGGTTGGGGCAGGGAGGAAGAGGACCAAGGGTGAGTTTGCACTCTACCGTACTGCCTAGTCCAGCTAAGAGGTACTGCCCCATCTCCTGCACTTACCCCAGCCTCCCCGAGGAGTAAAGCCCCCTTCCTGACTGCAGTGTAGACTAACGGCCCCGAGGCAGATGTAAGGGGCGGGAGGTTCTGAGAGAGCGAGACCAGCTTGGAGTGCAGAGGCGAGGAGGCGGCGCTGCTCCTGCCCTGCAGGGCCCGGCTGATCAGATGTGAGGACGTGTGTGCAGGGACATCAAAGTCTGACTGAGGAGGGGGCGCCGGGGGTCTCGGGCGGGAGCGGGGGATGGAGTTGAGGGAGTAAATCCCGGTCAGTATGACGTCGCCGTTGTTGTTGTTGCTACCGCTGCTATGGGGCGAGGAAGAGGAAGGGGAGGAAGATGTCGACGACAAAGACGGGAAGGACGAGGCTGGCGGGAGGAGGTGCACGCGGTTCTGGAGGTTGCGCGCTGCAGCCACGTCGGCGGGAAGCAGGTGCCCCGCCGGGAGGCCGTGGTGGGACAGTGGACCTCCTGCCAACGAGTGACTGGAGAGTAATCCCCCAGCGAGTCCGTGGCTGGATAAGGAATGAGACACGGCGCCGTTCTGCTCCACCTTGGAGGCGAGCTTACGTCTTTTATTGCCAACCCATGTCTGCGTGGAGAAGAGCAATCAGTACAGTGATGTCACTTAAGAAAAGCAATACAGCTAAGTGAGGACAACAATTCACGACTAAGCATTGGTTCACGCATTCTACTTGCCCCTTGCAACGGTGCGCCACTAATCAGAGGACAGAGTTCTGCTTGCCTTTAGCTCATGCACACAAAAACAAGGGGCACATCTTTACGGGCCTACCCGGACCACGCTGAAGTCCAGCTTGGCCTCCTGAGCACACTGCAGTATTAGCTGGAAGCAGGCCTTGCTCTGATTAGTCATCCCGTTATCATAGTAACGCTCGAGGGTCCTCTGCTGTTCAACCGTAAACACTGAGCGCAGGTTCATCTGAGAGACAGTGGCAGAGATAAAGAACTCAAATAAGATGATTAGGTCAAGGAGATAAAGCATTTAGTGGGAACGCAGACACTTCATGGCATTTTCTCTAACTTTTGGCTAATGGAACGGAAGATGAAGGCTTTTGTAGCTGATTTACTTCTAAATATTACAACATTTTCTCATATTGAATAGTAATTTAGCAAACAAATTACTATTACATAGTTCTAAGCAGCAGCCATCAACGGACTTGGTTTTCAATTTGTTGTGATTTCAAGCCATGTTATTTAAAAAAAAAATCGACATATATATTCCAGCTTATGTTGAAATGCAACTTGAGATCTACTCACAGTCTGCAGGCCGCGCCTCTGGGCCCATGCATCCATTCTGCCACTGGAGGGGAACGGGGCAGCCATGCCGATCACAGCAAAACCTCCATTTTTCTAGATCAGCGTGAGTTCGATTGCACTCATCGTGTCTCAGTGTACCTGGCACACTGCTGGGTAATGCGGCTGAGGAGAGAGCAATGCAGACTACGCTTAAGAGTCAAAGTGTACGACTGAGTCGTGACAACTCGCTGTGTGTGTGTGTAGGCATGCTTAGAAGAATTGAAACAACAAAGGACTGGTTCTTTTTTTCCGGGGGTCGAGATGTGCACGGATCAGTTTAATGGAATCGTTGACAGACAGTCAACACTTGTAATATATTACTCATTTTGGAGAAAAAAAGTTACTGCCAGCGCCGTGGAGCTGTTAAATACACAACACGCTGTCAGTCAAAGTATAACAAGCTGTGACAAGCCACTGTGCAGCATCAATAAGACTATCAATCAAGCTAATAGTCCCCATTAAAACAATGTTCTATTCATCAAGTGAAAACTATTTAAATCCAGTCACTACGCATTAACTATCATGCACCTATTAATTACAAATTATGGGTGAAAAAGACACAGCTATCTTGTCTTTTCAATGTGTCACAAACACACACACACACACGCACACACACAGAACTAAATTGCTATAGAACTGGGATCCAGAGTGACGGGATTCAGAGCCGACGTGGGTCCTGTGTGTCCGCTCACCGAGGCAGCCTCCGGTAACCCTAGCAACGCTCCGACTGCTCCGTTAAAAGAGTTTATTTTTATTTTCACGAAGACAGGAATATGCCACATGCGGGAATTCTGACGCGACCAATAAGCATCCAGCAGGTCTATTTTGGCAGGCGGACTGCGCATGGCTGCAGTCGATATGGAAACATTGCGGAGAGAATTGTAGCGAAAACTAACGCTGTGCACCTCGGGTTAGCACAGCGCCGAGGGGAACGGCTCGTGGATCCAGTCACGCGTTTCCCTCACAGGAATGCGCATGCCATAACTTCCACCACCGCCAGCCAGACGGCAAACACACCGGGGTGAGCACAATGGACACACCGAGAGCTCGCGTTAGCTCGCAGGCCTCGGGGCGGCCACGTCTGAGGCAGCCAAAGCTGTTAGCATGCAAGCTATGCTAGCGTTAGCTTAGCTCCCCCCCCCCCACCAGCAAATAGCTGCAGCTAAACTTTTGCTTTGCAATTCTGTGATTTCACGAGCCCTGCCATGGCCGCCCGTTGTGACCCCTGTGCTTTCGGGCGGACACAAACAAGATACACAAACTAAGGGGGGTGGGGGACTCTCCCGAAGCGAAAAGTGAAGTCACTCTTCCACCTACCATATTTGATGTCAAAATCAGGCGAACGTTCAAATTCAGCAGATTTCCCCACCGATCCCCTTTGCGAGACAATGAAATCAGATCGTCCGATCATCAATTCTAATCATGATTGTGACGTGTTGGCAGACAGGAGCCAATGGGAGCTCAAGATCATCTCGGTCACATTCGGAAACGGCTGAAAACTGAGCGCCGTGGTCCCGCCCACCATTGACTTTGTTCAGCGGGCTGCTGGAGGAGGAGGAGGAGGAGGAGGAGGTCACAGACATGGGAGCAGCCGAAACTTTGGATGGGGAATGGTTTGTGTCCTCATCAGCACAAAAAGGTGCCTTTTTTTAACTGTATGTAGTCCGTCACTGAATTGTACAGTAGTTTTCCATAAATGTTGCCAACAGAGAATGGATAAAAAGACTGCTTCCCCTGCAGGTCATATTAACATGACTTAACAATAGCAAATATTCTTATCGAGTATAATTATATGGCAGGAAATGTTTGTGCTTGATTCTTTTTTTTAATTTCAAAATTGTACATTAATAAATAATTGGTTCATAATTTACAGAGAGTTGCATTGTCATCCTTGAACAACCGGCTTTGGCATACTGCACTGAACTATATAGTCATGCACTGAATTGTATCATTTTGTTGTTCACAGCTGTTTTATTCAGCAACAGAATCACTGTAGTTTTTTCATCCTGGGTAATGCACCGTCAAAAAATGATTTATTACAGTTTATTAGCATTTCTGTTGCAGAATGACTAACAATATGTTTCAGGGAGGGAGACCAGGCAGAATGAAAGTAAGCAACAGAGCATGTAAGGACAAATTTGGCCACAGTAATCCAAACATGAGGCAAATGTGGTAATTCATCTTCTGTCTGAACAAAGGTCCAAACAAATATTGTCACTTAGGTATACCTTGCCAGTAACATAAACACAACATCCAAGTGCAAATACATTTCATTTGAAGGACCAGCATCCCTTAATTGTTTGAGGGTTGGCACAATAGCCATATCTGTGCTTTGAATCATTTATTTTTTGTCGGTTCCATGAAACGGAAATAAACTAAGTTACTCTGTAACCATTGTGTTTTGTGATCTGTTCCTCTGACTGTGTGAGTGTGTATCTGTCTTTCTATTCTACCTCCTGCTACTTTCTCCATCTTTCTTTGTATATAGAGTGAGCCTTATTTAGGGGGAGGAGGTGATGGAGGAGACGCTGCTTTAATCCATTACGTCACCTGTGTGTCAGGTGCACAGCAGGGGGCACTGTTTCTCACCGCGCAGCTCGTGCACCGGGCACTAGCGACGGACAACTGATGCTGGTTTCTACACATGGTGAACTTCGGGAGAAGACTAACTAGCTTTCCTCGTGATTTGGCTACCACGCACCTGCCAAAATGCACAAATAATGCGGAAACTGTTCATCGATTTTTCGAACTAAGCCTGACATGAATCATTTGTAAAATGCAAAACACGAAAACGTGTCCTTCCTGTATTATTTCATGTACTGAAATGTCTGTTACTAAAATGACTCTACTGCGCTAAAACAGTGATTTTTCCAAGTACTTCATTAAAGGGCTGCTTGAGTTCCATCTATGCATGTGTATAAGTGGAGGCGAAGGGGGGGGGGGGGGCACAGAGAGATCCTCCCTATATGGTGTACGTTGCACCATTCCCTGGTCCGTGTTATATGAGTGGTGGCCCTTGTGATGCTGCAGCGAGCCGGGCGGGAGGAGAAGAGGAGAAGGGGGAGGGCTCGCTCCATCCCCTCGCGCCCACCGAATCTACTTCTCACAGCGCGCGGGCTGCTGGCGGGAAGGCACGAGCGAGAGAGAGAGAGAGAGAGAGAGAGAGAGAGAGATAGAAGTGAGGAGAGAAAGAGATCGAGGGAACAAGAAGGAGGGAGGGAAAGGAGAGAGCGCGTGTGTGCGTGTCTCCGTGTGTGCGCGTGGAATGCACCACCGCATCCCGCTCACCGTTTCTGCAGGCGGCCATGCTCTGATGGAGAGAAACTGATAAACCTCTCTTTTCCCGCAGATTCGCCCACCGTCTCGTTCCAGATGTGACCGACAAGTTTCGTTTTATGTCGCCCACATTGAGTCCTGTGCCGTTCTTCTCGGAGAGACTGTGACACCATGGCTTTGGTTATGGAACCAATAAGTAAATGGACACCAAAGCAAGTGCTGGACTGGATGAAAGGTAAAAAAAAATGTGGAAATCCCTTAATTTGCATCAGGCTGGGTGATGTTCGTGCTGCTTGTGGTGAGGGTGAGGAGGATGATGTAGGTGGTGGTGGTGGGTGAGCAGCGGAGGGCCACACTGTGCATGTGTTCTCCCTGATTCGACACCTGCAAACGGACGTGTGCTCTCCACCGCTGGAACGCAGCGGCGGATTCAAGTCACGAAAGTGAGCCGGTGCAGTGAAATGGATGTCCCCCCAGAAGGAGCAGGGAGTGGAGATTCAGCATTCTTTGGAGCGCAAGCCGAGCCTATAGGATGCTGCTGCTGCTGCTGCGGCGCTGACTCCATCAGCAGCAAAGCTCCCTTCAATGAATGCGCGATGTATGTCGTCTTCCCCTTCATTCACTGCCACATGCTCCGAGCCCATGTTCCCACTATGCGCTGTATGTGTGTGTGTGTGTGTACGTGTGTGTGTGAGATTGCGTACGTGCGCGCGCCCCCGTTTGATTAATGTAGTTAGCTGCATGCCCCCCCCCCCCCATCCATCACCACCACCACCTAAACCGGCCGTATACAGTGGGATTCAGCACCGTGGACAGCGCAATGCCGATACTATATAAGGCCACGGCGAAGAGATATGACCCTTCAAAGAGACGGTATGAATGAGTAATTACTAATCATGCAAGTGGGTCTGTGTGTGTGCGAGTTTGTGTGCATGTTGGTGTGTGTGGTATGAGCCGTTCTCACACACTCTGGTCAGAAGCTGTGGTAGGCCTACTGACAGACATTGGGAGAAAGGGGAGGGGAGGGGGGGGGGGATGTGCGATCCCCTCACTTCTGAGAATGACTTAATCCCTTGTGTGAGATGCCTCAAAGCAACAACGTATCGCTCATAGATACTTGTGATTGTATTCCACACACACACACACACACACACACACACACACACACACACACACACACACACACACACACACACACAAACACACACCTACACAAATACACACACACACACACAGTCTCTGCTTCTACACTGATGGATTTCCTAAAAGTCCATATTGTAATTCCAGACTACCGTAGGTCCCTTTTCATTATGGTAAAACACTGATGTCTGAGATAAGGCGTCAACGTGGTTTGCAGAGCCTCAGGGGAGAGGGCCGGGGAGTGTTCAGGACACGATGCGTTGAGCGATTACAATGATTCTCCTGCCTTGTGATGAGCCAGTGTGTTGCAGCTTCATCCTCCGATCCCCGGGAAAGCTTGCTGCCTCACCGTTCATTAGGAGAGGGAAATTTTGATTGAAGATGAGATTAGTGACAGGTCAAATGTGTTGAGAGGTCTGCAACGTGCAATCCAAAAAAAAAGAATGTTGGCCTTGAGCAATAGGAACAGTAGTGACAACATGGCGCTTGGATACGACGTGCAATTGGGCCAAACAAGGAACAGACCAAATGAAAATTTCAAGAGTCGTGTTCCTCTATCTCAAATTGTGATCAATACAATATCACCTCGGTGGGAAGGGGAAGGTACTTCAAACACAGCCCCTGTCATTGGCCCCACACGCTGCTTTGTGCACTTAAACAGTCTCTAGGTCTGTCAGATCGGTCTGGAAGCTCTTCATTTCTCTCACGCTGATCACTGTATTCTTTAGGGAGTTTTGACATTGAGACCTTCCCTAAGGAGCAATGAAGTGACTTATCTTGCTCACAACAACAGAACAAAGTAAATGTACAGAGGGTTAAGAGACAGAGGAGTTGGGCCATCGTGACTTTAATCCTGAGGGAAATACTGAGCCTTTTTGTGTTGAGTTATAACAAAACAAAATCCGTAGCTCAATTGTCTGTACTATTTTATTTTATTATGGTTATTATGGGACACATTTAATCCCTCCACTAAGTAGCACCAGAGCTGCAACAAAACCAACAATTTCATTTATTTTAATCCGTAGAAAGCTTCCACACGGCGACTGAGAATATATATATAAATGATATGTTATATTATAATGAAGTAGAATACATGAGTCACGTGAATAATAAATACAAATAAATATTGCTAAAGTTAAGTACAAATACCTAAAATTACTACTTCAGCACAGGCCTTGCGTAGATGTACTTGGTAACTTGTCCTCCCTTGTCAGTGAGCTTTTCCACCGTACATCATCAAATGGACACTTTTTAAGTCCGCTGCTCCTTTTTCTTTTTTTTTTGTTATCACGTCATCGGTGCACTCCTGTCCTATGAGAGAATCTTAAACAGGAACCTCTGCGCTCCTGACGCCGCCTCCTCGGCCGTGCACCGCGGAGTCCGTCATAGACGAGCTGCTCCAGCAGCAGAGCACCGGTGAGGCTCACCGAGAGATGACTCATCAGCGTTTGTTTGGATTTGAACACCCACACCGGAGGAGTTTCCTCTAGGTGTGTTTGTGTGTGTGCGCGTGTGCGCGTGAGGGTGCTATGGATCTGCCGGAGTGTGTGAGTATGCGTGCGCGTGCAGACGCAGCTGACGTGTAAATAATGTTGCGCGCAGATCAGTGCTTTAATGGGAACAAAGAAGAGAAGAAGCCAGACCTCTCCTTGGTGCTGTCTGCGCCTCGTCAGATCCCCTCATGCTCTGAGGTGCACAAGGTAACGCAGGCCCGATCATGCATGCAGTGAAGGGAAAATGAACAAGGCAGCTCACTTTTAGTGAGTGCCGCTTTCCCCCTTTGCGTGCTGATGTATTGGCCCTTTTGATGGTGTCCAAAGGACAGCCATGTTTACTGCCGTCCCGTACTGTGTGACTTAGTCTCCCACTGACATGGTGAAGAAGTCTGTGTTGGAAGACACGCTGGCTCAGACTGTGTGCTCGTTGTAGTTTCAGCTGCATTAAAGATTAAAGAGCGTGCCTTATTATGAGGAAAGACACACAGATAGAGGTGACTCCTCCAGTCCTCGGGTTTTAACATAAAAGAAAAGCAGAGAGGCTGCATATGGATGCACGGATACAGGCGCTCAAAGGGCTGCACATGCTCACTGGAATATACGGTATGAATGCGTATTTATGCATGTATACACATGCATGCACGCACAAACTATGGAGCAGCGGTTTTAAGTGGGGCATCGGTAGTCATGGAAACCAGATCTGATCGTGCCGGAGTCCCAGCACGTGTCATAAGATGGGGAACCATGCAGTGTACACAGATACCCAACATCTACATCCTGGTAGCCTTCAATTCACATACATACGCAAAGGCGAATATATACATGCTGCATACACACACACACACACACACACACACACACACACACACACACACACACAGACGCAGCTTCCTCTCCGGTTTTATGGCCCTAAGGAGAGAGAAAAAGAGAGAGAAAAAGAGAGAGAGAGAGAGAGCAAGGACATGCATTCAGAAATGAGGAGGCGTGAAGCAAAATGAAAGAAAGGCCAAGGAGCCTAAGATGGGGAAGGGAAGGAGGGAGCGTGCAAGGGGAATGGTGGGCATGACGGAGAAAGAGGGGGGGGGGGGGGGGGGGGAGCGTAGAGGGGTGCGGAGAATTTGAGGATGCAGTGGGCATCATATCAAAGCACCCGCTCTATCCGGGCGCTCAGACAGAGGGGCCAGTGTGAGTGTGTGTGTGTGTGTGTATCGTTTATGTGTGGTGTGTGTGTGGATTTGTATGTGTTGTGTTGAGCTGATTTTGCACCTGTTTTTCCCGGGGGGGGGGAAGACATGGTTTTATGACCATGTATATATTAAGTTGGTCCGAAGTTTCTCGACCTTGGGGTCAGGACCCCAAATGACATCCCACAATGCACACACAAGGGCCCCTGCGGGTTTTACCACACATCGCAACGATGTGCGAAAATTCGAATGAATGTTCCGTAATGCACTAGTAGCAAATAATGAGTTTAGTAAAAGGATACAAAAAAAGAACAACTACAGAAGATCCATTGAGGCTCCAACAACGTGTGGGCACGCATACCTCGGTTTCACAAGTACCAGCACACTTGCAACACACTGACCAATCACACTGCTCATAGTGGTTCATTCTTTAACCTGCATTAGCTTTTCTTTCAACGACTTTGGGGCAATTCTGTAAACATCACAAGGGGCATATCATCAGCTTTATAAAGTCTTATTTGCTATAAGATTTGTATCTGCATAATCAGTAGCAACATTGGCGTTGTCGCATTTGAGTGGCGCATTAACTCCTCCTTTAGTTCCGATTTTTTGCTCCAACAACATCTGAGAGAAATACTTTGCAGTTTACACCTAAATGCTACTCTTTCCTTCAACTGCTACGTGCTAACTTTGTGTGCTAGCTGTTAGGCGCTGGCCAGGTAATGCTCAGTGGGCTCACCTGAGCTTATTATAAGTGGATGTGTGTGTGTGTGTGTCTGTGAAAACAGCACGGTGGATCAAAGCAAATTTGCGCCTGTGTATCTAAAACAACGAATGGAATATAATAGAAGGAAGTGAACGTGCGCCGTGTGATACCTGTCCGTCTCCTTTGATTTCACGTGCCGTCATCTGATCCCTCGTTGTTTAGTAGAGCAGCTTTAATGTCAACATGAGAAATTCAAGTGTGCTTTCTTGATGCTCGACAGGTCAAGCTAGAGTTCATGTTAGCGCCTTACTTCCACTGGAGTCACTTCAGATTCTCCGACATCGGTCAGGTCCTTGGAGTCGAGCTCTGCCTCTGAACTCCTCGCAGCTTTTACAGGTTGACCCCGTTTTCCATCCTTGCCTTCGTTCAGATTGCCTCCTGACACCTACCGGCCAAGTGGATTTCGCCAACGAGGAGGAGGAGGAGGAGGCTGTGGTGTACTTGAAAGCCTGAGTACCGGGAAGCGAAAATGCCACGATCTTAAGAATATTCTTTCATGATGTGATAAATATTTCACAGGGAGAATATTTTTAGTGAGAGCACTTACTCCAGCTGGAGGCTTGGAGATTGTTTTTGGATGGGGGAGGGGGGGGGGGTGCAAGGCAACGGGACAGGAGTCATAACTCCCTGCTGTCGCTCTTAGCACACGCTCGAACCAAGCAGGGGTCCCCCCCAAAATAGATGGACATGTTTGTCTGATTTCAGTTGGTCGCTGCAAATGTTGTGTGGTCTATTGTAAATACATATATAAGCTACAGTATGTGTGTGTGTGTGTGTGTGTGTGTGTGTGTGTGCTTAGCCTAGCATCAGTGCAGGGACCTGAGGGGCAGCAACTGCTGATCCTTCGCTTCTGCTCAGAGGTCTCTCTTTCTTCCTCTCTCTCTCTCTCTGGTTGCCTGGCAACCCTCATGCCGGCCGAAGAGGACGAGTTTATTTTGCTCAGGAAATAGGGACGGATTAAAAAAAAAATTGAATGAAATGTTGATGAAGCTGTTAACATGCGATGTTCGCTCAAGCCTCGGCATGCTGGGATTTGCTCACAATGGGGGGGGGGGGGGGGTCATGAAATCCTTCAATGTTTTTCAAAGAGATGTTTCAGGCTTGTTAACAGACAGGTAGAAAACAAGAGAAACAATGGGGATATTGCTCCATAAAGTTCAACAGCATTTGAGATATAAATTCCTTTCAATATTAAATTTGTTTGTTAAATTTAAGTTTTTGGCAATTCGTAACAAAAATCCAAGGCAACCTATTACCTTTACTTTGAAGTTGTTCTTCTTGTACTACAATTTAAGCCATATCAAACAGAAATTCACATAACTATTGCTTGATGTTGGTTATACACAGAGAAGAAAGACAGTCTGGTTAGATAGTTGGAGCTCACAGCCCCTGAAAACCTGGTGTTAAGTTTGTCTCTGTAACGTGACTAATTCATGTCTAAATAAACAACGACCAAGGCTCCTGTTATTTATCAGGAGGTCAACACTCATGACTTCACGTGGACTGTACTGTTGCCGTTTGATTCGAAATTTTCTGGCCAAGAGTGGCACGGCAACATCCCACCATTGGCATCAGATTTCAATTCAAAGGTCGCTGAATCCTGATTGGTGGATCAAAGAATGGGACTTTGCTTTTCCACATGGCATACGGACTGGACTTCTCTGCTACTGTTCTAGTTTTTTGACCACTCAAAGCACTTTAACACTACACGACATCATTCATCCGTCGACACCCACTCACACACTGGAGCTACCATACAGGGGGCCACCTATACCCATCAGGAATATAACATTCTCACCATGTGTGTTCATGCAGGATCCCATAGCTCACAATAAAATGCAGCAGGACAACAGAGCAGTTGCAGACTTTAAAAAGAGCCAGCACTTCAACGCTCTCATTCAACTCAAGTGAAAAAGCACTGTGTCGCAGCAGAGTTTAGGATGCTGTGAGTCCCTGCTTCATGCAGTAATCTTATCATCTCAATCAGACTGTGGGAAGAAAAAAAAGCAGACTGGTGACAGCTGACAAATGTGTGTTCGAACGAGCTATTCAAAGTGATGGATTGCCTGAGATGCGCAGCAATGCCCTGGCTCAGCAAATACTGCTCAATGTTTAGCTCCTGAATGGCAACAGCAAAGGCATTATTTACAGGAAACGCATTTGTGTGTCCTGCCATTGGCACACGAGCGGTGGCCTGCTGCAGTGGCTCGGTGGAAGCCCCATTTCAGCTATCTCTGGCTAAGCTGGGATGAAATATCTTATTCCGACGTCAGCATCGCTCCCAGGGGAAACTATCAGCAGCTTACGACTTGATTACACAGAGAGACACTTCCAACATTACTCATGCAAAATTACTTTTTGTTTGTTTGGCCTGCACGCAGCCATCAGCTTTTTATGTGTCCTGCAGTTACTGTGAATGTGGGACGGCACTCTGGAGGCAGTGGAAGGTATTTGCTGTTGTTTGGGGGCGCTTTTTGACTAACTACATCTACATCATTTCAGTATCATTAACCAACTTGCAATGTGTAATGTTGACTAACCTGACGCCCTTATGTATTGGATATTGTGTGTGTGCAGCATGAGCAGCCTGTGCTATTTCTGGCTGCCATATAAACTCAGCAGATGAACCCAGATCAGCTGTTTGGCCTCTAGGGGAGGCATTCTGACTCATCTGATTGGCTGGCAGCTGTGTGTCACAACGCGTATGCATATGTGTGATTTCATGCCTCTTTGTATCCGTGTGCAGCTCGCATATACTTGTGCCAGTACATGTGCCATGATACAACAACTCCCTGCATACTTTTAGGAGAATGGAAAAAAAGAGGCAACTCAACAGCCCATTCTTCTGTGTTTGTGTGTGTGTGTGTGTGTTTTGCACAAGTAGGACAGAGCTGTGGGAGGGGGGCTTTCCCAGAGGTAACAGAGGTTTTTAGCCTTTGATTCTTTATTCATCACCTCTTTTTATAATTCATACTAACTGTAGGTGGAAAGAGGGAATACAAAAAGAAAGGGTCAAAGAAAGCTAAACTATTAATAATTAGAAACCAGGAAGAATGCTGAAGTGGCGAAGAGAATAAAAAGCATGGTACAGTTCATTCCCCTTGAAGAGAGCCTCAATGTGCACTTAAGATATTATAATGGCATCATTCTGGAATTACGGTCCAAGATCACATTTGCATGGCAACGTAATGTGCCTCAACGCACGAGGGGGACTGCTAATAAAAAGTGCTGCCAGGGGGAGAGGCACATCGGGGTGGGCGCGTGAGAGCGGCAGAGGAGATGAGAAGCGTGCGTCGGTTTGGTTCGGGAGGCTCAGCTCCATCAAGTGTGGACATAAAGATTTGAGATTTTGAGAAATAGCCACCTTCGCTTTCGTCTCTCCTCTGGTGTGTGCCTCCTGGAGCGAGGGCTCCAGGAGGCACACACTTAGAAAATCATTAAAACATTAGCTGGAGTCTTTCTCTGCGCCCAGCCTCCTTGTTCCCTCCATGGCTTTGTAGAGCTGCAGGTTGGCTAAATTAGTTTGAACGGTCAGTCCATTTGTTCCCACACCGATGGCGATGATTTATTACACAACAATAGACTCATTGTCCCTCCTCCAGAAAATATTTTACACTGAAAGGTAATACAAACAAACTATTTGTGTATCTCTATAAAGTAGCAGTGCACTTACACCTGGTGAAGAATTTGTTACTGGTGACAATATATATATTTATAATAGTTTTCTATCTGTGGTGAAAAAGCTTGTTTGAGAATAGACCACAATTCATGCAAAACAGACAAACACAACTGTCCACATGAAAGCGCACAAATTCCCATGTGCAAGCCAGAGATCGACTTCCAATGGCACATAAAGTCGTTGAGGGTAATTTAGTTCATTTACGCAATTATTGTACGTACGTAGAATTCAGAAGCCCTTGTATTGATTTCCAATGAATCAGTTCTTCTGTACTTAAAGGACAAGTATTGCACATTTTTACTCCTCTACAATTATGTCACAACTGTAAGTGTATTTTTCCGATTCATTTTTAGCATTATGAAAAACATGTCCGCATCAGATTAAAACACAGTTTTAGATTAAACCAGCGCATGGTTTACAACATGTTCAGCTTATACGCCTTTTTTGAAAAGAAACGTGTGTCTAGTCGGGGGCCCTTTGTGGTATTTCAGGTGTCTATGAGTTATTAGCAAGTCACTTCCTGTCTAAACTTAATATGTTTCCAATTCAGAAGTGGTAGAAATAACAACAATAAAGAAATAAACAGTTTGCAAAGAACAGAGAAAAGTAAAAGAAAATATTTCAAATTTCTGTCCAGCAGAACTTTCTTTCTCAGTTACATCAAATCATGAATCATCCCACAACCGCTGCTTGTGGCCCTCTGGACGGGGCCCCTCCCCTATGTGTAGCACCCATTCCCACCTATATAAATAGCCAAAAAGCAGCTGTTTGTAGAGGCTTTAAAATGTGTCGAGTAACTATATCTGTCAATGTAGGGGAGTAAAAGGTACCACACTTCCCTTTGAATGGCAGCAGAGTTGTAGAAAGCACAGAGTGGTACAGTACCTCAAATTTGTACAGTGCTTGCATAAATGTATTCAGCAAAAATTCTACCACATACTACTTTTGAAGCACTTTTATTTTAAAAGGAATTTCACATTTTTAACCAGATGAGAGCATGTTACGTGAGCACAAACACGTCATCCCGTGAGCCTTCTCGATTTGACATGTTGCACAAACTCGAGGTCACAGCCTTTTTGCGAGATACACTTGTACATGAAAAACACAGGGGAGTTGGTAGCATTCAAAGAAAGGGGGGCTCAGCCCCATTGGGGGGGTGGTATGTGTGTATGTCCGCGTGCAATTGTTTTTGGGGCCGGTTTGGGGCGGCGGAAGTCTATTTTTTCATGGATTGGTTCATTTTCACAAGACAGCGTCTTGGCGAATGAGACGTATTAATTGCATCGTATTATTGCTTCGTATTAATTGCTTCGATTGGCTATTGGATTTGACCCAATAGCCAATCATACGCAATTTTATTGAATTATTTGGGGGGTGGGGTGGCCTAAAGAACATTTTTAGGCTTCAGCCTCCCTAATATAGGCCTGACGACGCCCCCTGGTGAATCACATGCCAACATGTGTGATGTGAAGGGTCAGCCCACGGGGAACGTATTCCATTAAAACATTTCCACTTGTGAGTCTCCAAAGCACAGCCTCCTACAGACGTGTGAGACTCTCCATTGCTCTCCTGCTCTGTGCCTAACGAGATTGTTGGCGCGTGTCACTCGGAGCACCGGCGGGCTCACGTCTCGTCTGTCGTGTGCCATCGCGCACCAACAGCAAGAGGCCTTCTGCTCATCCTTTGTGGCGACTGTGTTAAGGTGCCACCGCACCTGTCAGCGTCGCCTCCCTAGGGCCTCAGTGTTTCCCTTTAACAACGTGCCTCCGCAGAGCCGCCGAGACCCCCCCCCCCCTCCCCGAATAACAACGGCAGTCGTTTTAGTGTGATTGTGTGGCGTTTTGTGTGTGTTTGTGAATGGAACAGGTGTGTACGGATTCATCTTGTGTTTTTTTTTGTCTCATTCTGGAAGCCAGCTTGTTCAATCGGTCTGCGGGGAGGTGTGCTTTGCGCGGACTCCGTTTGGTTCAAAGCCCGAGGCTCACACCGATCAATAGTACTCCGGACCCACGCGCGTGTGTGTGTGTGCGGCTGATTGGCTCTCTGCGTGGCAGGCGGCCACGGCTTAACAGCGGAAAGTCATACGTCGATATGTTAGTCACATCTGTGCGGGTATATTTTGTACACACCCTTAATCACTCAGAAATGAAATGGCTGAAATTCAGTACCTTTGCGTACTCTTAAAACTGCTTTCAGTTGTTTTGCATGTAAAAAAAAAGAAGCCTCAAAAGGGAGTCCTGCTACAGGACGTTGTGAAACCATCAACCCATATTTCCAAGCAAAACCAACCGATACGTGTCTTCTAGGTGACAGTTGGAAAATGCCAATAAAGCATTGGTGAAAATACTGGCATTAGGCTTGTGTTTAGCCTTTGTTTTCATTGTGTGTGTGTGTGTGTCTGCACTCATTTTTATGCCTTGATTTTATGTTGCTGTTACGTGGACTTGGATTCAGTGAACAAGGTGACGGACAGGAACTCCAATTTGTATTCCAGTCTGTAATGCACTTTTCCTACTTTCTTTTCCTTTTTTTGTCTCTAATGGGGCAGAAACATTTCTAAAACACTAATCAGACCAGTTGGATTATTTGATCCTTTTTGACTGAGGCTAACCGACGGGCCCCTTCTCATGCACAGCGATACAGTACTATGCATCAGCCCTGGCTAATCTGTGTGTCTCCACAGGTCTGGATGACTGTCTCCAGCAGTACGTGAAGAGTTTCGAGCGGGAGCAGATGGGGGGAGAGCAGCTGCTGCACATCACACATCAGGAGCTGGAGGAGCTGGGTGTCACCAGAATAGGACACCAGGAGCTCATCCTGGAAGCTGTCGACCTCCTGTGCGCTCTGGTCAGTCACTTAGCCCCGGTTACCTACTGACACTGTTTTCTCTCGATGGGTGGGTGACACAGGGGAGGGTTTGATGTATAGGCCTATACACGCAACTCCAGGTCTTAGGTGTGTGTGTGTGTGTGTTATTGTGTGTTTGAGTGTGTCATAGTGTCCAGACCCTGCATGGATAGGAGACACACACACAGCCTGATTCTTAGCTAAGTAGCATTAGCTACTAAAAGGCTTTAAAGCAACATTAACTACAGCATAGAGGTGGTTAGAAATGAAGGCTGACGGCTGGTGTGGCTTTAATGGTGGACATAAGCTTTAGCCAGGTACAGCTGGCTACAAAAGGCTGGTACCCAGCACTGTTAATCCTTTTTCCTTAGCTTAACTCTCTATTCACACAGTTGTTTTGATTATTCCATACTTTTCTGAACATGATGAAATAATAGCAAGAGAAATGACTCCTTTTAAGTAAAGTGTTTGGTCTCCTAAACTCTCCTGACATACATTAATAGGTGGTTTTATTTGTCATAAATAAAAAGTATTTTGGCTCTCTTTCCAAGACTAAATGTCTTATTTATATGGCCACATTACAAACCACTTATTAGCTCCCTCTTCAGATTTTATTTAAGAGGAAGTGTCAGCAATCGCACGACTCAAATCCGGGGGGATGTAAACGCTATAGAGACAAAAGTAAAAAAAAGCATGTTGCTAGTTAGCATTTAGGATATTCCTGACTTGACTACAGCCAAATATTATTATTTGTTTAAACCCCCCGGTTGTTGATATTAGTTATGAGAAATAGCTAGAAGCATTTTCTTCTTTGTGTGGACGGCCTCGGTCACAGCTGACTGTATGTGCCGTGGCCCTGCTCAGGATTAGGGAATTAAGGGGGAATTCGCTGCTCCTCTCTCAGAGAGAGAGAGAGAGAGAGAGAGAGAGAGAGAGAGAGGGAGAAGAAGGGAGAGTGAGAGGCACAGAGAGAGGTGAAGCAGGAGAGAGAGTATGTAGAAATAGTACGCAGGATGCACCTTATCTCCCAAGCACACATGGCTGGATTAGTTTGGGCTGTTTGAATTTGTGCCTGCCTGTGTGTGTGTGTGTGTGTAACCGTGTGTTTGTAAATGCACGCTAATCAGCATCCCCTCTCATTCAGACGTTCCAGCCTGGGAATGAGCAGCTATTCCCACATGTCCTCAAACAGGACCCACAGCACACTAACGTATGCCAGGTAGACGAGATGCTTCAGTAAACCTACTGCTGTGGGAGGCTTTAATAGATTATTACAGTTTGTCACAACTTAGGTCTCACTTGTTGTAGGTCTTATTTCCATCAGATAAAATAACCAAGGTCATTGTTGAGATGTGGGAAACAGACTTTGACCGACACCATCGTTGGAAAGTGTGTAATGACCAGCTAAAATTGCCTTTGTTCCTCTTTCCTTCAACAATGACTATTCTTACAGAAACAAAAATAGAACGATTCCGCCACCACATGTGTTGTGTTTACTTTTAAATTAGTTTTGGCCCCAAAAGAATAATAATTAGTTGATTTAAAGTTTAGTCGGATATTGTCCCTGAAGCATTGGAACAATTTTCCACCAGACACCCTTTGATATTGAATTTCTTCAATAGAGTCTTTGACCCTAGACCTTCTATTGAAGTTTAAACTGGTTCTTCAGTCCAAATGTGAGTATTCCCTGATCCAATTCTACCTCAAGATTATTTTTCCGAGGACTATTACGATTTTGCCCATGCTCACTTACGATAATCTATCTATAGTGTTAGCAGGTTTACATCTTCTCTGTTAAAGCAACTCTTCATTTCTTGCCCCTGTTGGACTTTGTTGGAGAAAAGTTGCTTTGTTTTCCAAGTGTCACGATAATGAATGCCAAAACTAAAAAGTTGTAATAAATCAAAAACGGTCCTTTAAGATAGCCAAGGGAAAGCGATTCTCCCCTGACCACCCATACCTCTCATTAGCTGCACTCTCTCCAGGTAACAAAGGGACGAGGGTCAATAGTATACCTGTGGACACATATTTGGATCCTAATGGCCGATTCACTGTGGTCAGCTGTATAATCCATCATAACGACAGCGAAACTCTGTTCCCCCGGCTGAAACGTTATGACTTTCTGGACTTTCCGCAGTAAAAAACAAGGAGAGCTTCCGTGGCCCTGGGTCAATGCAGGTTTCAAGCGCTGACTGAGCTTTCCGTCTCGCTATTAATGTGGAAAAGGTCCTTCTTTTATGCCTATGCAATCGAGTTTTGCCCACAGCATCTATGCTAAGTAAGTTTGGGTGAAGTGAGTATTCAACGAGATGTGCATTTGATTTAATGGTGACAGGATGAAATGACGGCTCACCTCACATCGGAAATAAAAGAAAACAAGGGCGCGTAACGAAGTTCAATTAAAATGTGTAGAAAAATAGCTAAATAGCTACTTTGATAGCCCTGATTCATGTTTGTATTGGATTTATTCATGTAGCCATTCTGCTTTTGATTTGACCTTGATACTGCTCAACTCCAGGTGAAAGAGTCACATAAAGACGCCTTGTTTGTTTGTAGTTCATTTCTCAACAAAAAAAGAAAAGAAAACGAAAATATGTAGCATGCTCAGTTTTCTACAGAACCATAAAGAGGTTCTTTATTTGTGTTGGATGACTGTGAAGCAGAGCCCGTACTGTGCTTTGTCAAGAAGGGGTCGAGTCGAGAGAAGACAGTTGAGAATTAAGCCGATGAGCCTTGTAAATACTTGTGTGTGGTCCTTTTGAACTGTGTCGTTATGATGCAGTGTACTACAATGTTACCACCTTTCACGCTCTGTTGAGGAATTGTAAGTATAAATGTCGATTGACTCAATCAAAAGGCTTAACCATAAAGGACTTAACTGAGCCAACAAAACGTTATGTACGCTATTCATCTTGTTTTGAAAAAAAACATTGGAACCAAAGATCTCTTATTTTAAAAACTTTTTAAAACTAACTTGTGTATCTATTTCCTTGTATTTATGAATGTATTTGCTGTTGTATTAAAAACAAACATCTTTAAAATATCAGCCCGTGTGTGCATTAAAATAAAGTAGAATAATCTCTATTAGCTCATCAGCCCACTAGCAGAGTTAGCACACATTGCATTACTAGCATTTTGACATCTGGAATCAATCCTTCAAAGGCATTATGTAAACTCTTATGTCTGGGCTCTCTTTTCTGAGATTGCTTTTTTTTTTGCTTCACACAATCCAATGTGGTGATAGGTGAGGACGGGATCTTCTACGCCTCCCCCCCCAAACCCCCACGTGTTACTTCATTCAACCTGACCTGTTCGGACTTGAAATAAAAGCCCATGCAAGCAGAGGAGATGGTGCCTCTAAACTGAAACATCTTAAAAACAACTTATTCTATGTTGTCTTGGCATAATCGCTAATGATAATTAGGTATCTGTACTTCCTTAAAGATGGGTCCTAGTTCTGCTTTTTATTCTAAGGGAAGTGATTCCGGTTGTCACCTCCTCGTGTAGCTCGTTCACACAGATGAGCTCGCTCTGCTGTGACACCTCGTGTGACTCCAAACCGTTTGAACAATCCAGCTGTTTCATCATGTAATTCATATTTCTAGTCCTTTTACATCTTCGTGCACATTTTACAGCTTTCCTCAGATGTTCCATATAGGAAATCTTAAAAAATAATTTCATCTGTGGATTTGCCCCTATAGTCTGTGAGGTAGCGTCCCCCGTTATCGTCCCACCTCTCCGCTCACACCCCCCCCCCCCCCCTACTCCCTCTGAGCCTCCTTTTTTTAATAATTTCATGTATGGTTCATATATGAAGCACCTGTGATATGACAAGCAAAGACACAATCTGTCCAAAAATGACAGTACTTGTGTTCAATAAAATAATAATTCCCAACAATTGTAGCTGGACCTGCTTTGGTCTGCAATAAAAATCCCAAAATCACATTAAACAAAATATATCTGCCGCGAACCCAGATCTTCCAAGCTGAAAGCAACGCACAGTATCAATATTCTCATGATTAATAGATGTTATATACGCTACACTTTGGTGTGAGAATGGAGCAAGACTAATCAATGCTTCACTTTGGAAAATAAAGTGATTTAATATTTACGTTATGCTCAAAGAGTTCCCACACAGCGCTCGAGTTTGATCCTGTGAACAACAACGGTAGAAATAATCAGCATGGACGAGAGGCCACTCCACGCATGGTTGCTATGGCAACCACATCGACATGGAGGTGGAGGGAAGGGGATGGGTGGCGGGGTGGGGGGGGGTGCTTAATGGCATCGCCCTGTTACTGTATTGATTTGACACACACAGGCACACAAATGCATGCACTGCTCAAATGATTTCGCTCTCTTTCTCCACACACTACACACACACACACACACACACACACACACACACACACACACATACATTCAGACTGTCGACACAGGGCATTTTCAACCTCCCGCTTCATCTCAACACTGTCCCCTGGAGAGAGAGACGCGCACAGCTTTAGATCGAACCGTAGGACAGCATATTTGCAGCTGTGCAAACATGTGCGCTCCAAGTTCCCAAATACATCCACATGCTCACAGATCACAGTAGATTACACAGAGCGCAGCGTATGTATGACCCAGTTACAGTGAGATGCATAGCTGGCTGCTCTCTTCCTCTTTCTCTCTTGTCTTTTGCCTCTTTATTTCCTCAATTCTCTCTCTCTCTCTCTCTCTCTCTCTCTCTCCCTGCTGCCACTGTGAAGCCCTCTCTCCTTTGTAGTCACTGTGGTCGTGACTGTGTGGAGGCAGAGGAGGAATAGATACGTCTAGCTGAGCCGGTGCATCTGACTTTACAAGGATACGTGTGTGTGTGTGTGTGTCGCATTATTGTCAGCCAGAATCAGGCTCTGTCGGGCCGGACATGACTGGAGCTGCCTTGGGATGCTGAGCGCATCGGTGCTTAGTGGGTCTGGTTTTGTGTGTGTTTATTTAACAGAGCCACAGTGCAGTAAAGAGGGACTGAGAAATGCAAAACGAGATTCAGAGATTCTGGTCTTACGCTCAGAATAAAAAGAGTAAATACTCTTTTCTTATGAACATATGCAAAATTTTGGAAATTTATTTATATGAAACTGTTCATTTTTGGTCCTTTTCTACAACCATTTATTTCTGTATACACACTATGAGTAAGTTAATCTATCAACATAAGAGGTATTTTTAAACTTGGGATCCAGCTGAGGAAAGTGCTCCCATTGTCCAGGCTTAGTTACCCACATCCTGACTCCAACTCAATAGGAAACATCCGATGATATGTATGATATGACACATGAGAGCGGAACAATCTTCTCAGCTCAACTCTCGGACAGATTCCAAATTGATAAAGCATTTCTGGTGAATCACTGATAATAAGGGATTTCCAGCCATGAATGTCCACACAGCTCAGCCAGTTAGCAGAGCAGCAGCCACCGAACACGTGTGACTCTGCTCCTCAAACAAACCCTTCTGCTCGTCCACCAGAACTACGGCCTGGAGACGGAGAACCTGCGGACTCTGTCCCACAAGCTGAACGCCTCGGCGAAGAACCTCCAGAACTTCATCCTGGGCCGACGGAGGGGCGGACACTACGATGGACGCGCTTCCCGGAGGCTGCCCAACGACTTCCTCACCTCGGTGGTGGATCTGATCGGTGCAGCCAAGAACCTGCTGGCCTGGCTCGACAGGTAGGCACATAGACCAAGGCTCGGACATTCATTTGGGAATTTTTAGGACAATATTCCCTTTTTGTAATGATAATCACCACAATCTAAATAATTGAATCCTATCATAGTGTAGGTTGGCCAACGCCATGAAGTCAACAAACACGCAGGACTCTCAAACGTATGCGTTTGAAAACTGTCCTGTGTCCTAAACCTGCTTAATTTGACCAAACATACAGTAAAACATCATACCCCTGGGTTGCTTTTATTGTGCATTGTGCTTCTTTATTACATTTTCTGGTGCGGCAGATATTTTTACGCTTCATACAGAGTCATGGTTCATAGATGGGGAAGGAAGGGTGTTTTTATGTGGCCGCTGAGCAGTGAAACCACACCAAACAAAAAGCATTTGAAATAAAGGGATGCTCGAGCTTCAGGAGATCCCTGTGTTATACAGCCGGGCGCCCACGGTATGAAACCAAATATTGTTGTTTGTCTTTATCACTAGCCCATGTGCTCTGGGAGGAGAGCAAAGTATTTTTATTGGTCTCTCTCTCTCTCACTGCTTTTAAAGTCTCACAGTTTGCAAATAAACGAACGGAATCAAATAAAAAGACCTACGTGGAAAAAATCACGTCCTCAAGATGAAAAAAGGAACTCCTTCTATTTGATTGAATGGCAGGATGTGAATTGCTCAAATTCATTTAAGTGTGATTTGGGGAGCTATTTTACCCCGGAGAAAACACAACGCTGTGCTTCAAACAGGCGCTTTCGGAGAAAACAACAACAAAATGTGGAATGACATCATGACCAGGATGCGAATCCAACATTCTACAAAAGTTCACCACTTTTTCAACCCCCCCCCCCCCCCCCCTCCCCCCCCTTCCTGTCTGCTTCAGGTCTCCGTTCGCCAGTGTGACAGAGTATTCATTGCTGAAGAACAACATCGTGCAACTCTGCCTGGAATTGACCACCATTGTGCAACAGGTGCCTCCACGCGCTCTCCCCAAGGACGCATGCGCCACTCCATCCACCGCGTCCTCGGGTTGCTGCGATCTATAGATTCCACTGCGAGGGGAACATATGCCCACTCCCACCGGCTGCCCGCGGCACGGCCGATGGGGCGAGTTGACCTCTCGCTAAACGCCGCAGGCAACGGGCTCATTGACTCACTGTTGGACCGCATCCTCTTCTTCACTGGTGGGCCCAAATGGAGGATGGGCTAAGGGGTTATTCATCCCTTCATTTCCTGTCCTCCTTCTGCTCCCCCCTCTGGCTCAGTCCCTCGTGTGGACTCAACACATTTACACACACACAAACGCACTGTTTGGAAAATGAAACTGGGAATGCATTCCGAACACACACACACACACACACACACACACTCTTGGTACTCCAGAAATCTCGATGTTTGCACAGAAAGTATGCCCGCTCTCCTGGACCCCCATCCACGCCCTCCCTTGTAAGAGCCCGCTTACAAAGTGCCAGAGTGTGTTTGGTGCGCGTGCCCCAGAGTGAGTCCTGGAGCCAAGCAGATAGCACACCCCACCACCCCCCCCCCCCCACACACAAACGTACAAGGGCACAGTGGAGAGGGAGGAGAATAGGGGCCACCGGAAAGGTCCACAATGGGCCATGTGAACATGTGGATGCTGGGCGGCGGCGCCACAGACAAAGGTGGCAGCGGCGGCCGCAGTAAACGCTTCAAACGGGTGAATTCACCGCGAGCATGTTCACGCGGTGGATTCGGTGGGCCGCTTTCCCAGAAATAGATTAACTAGCAGCTTTCGTTAATAACAATCTGTCATGTTTTTAAATCCTGCGGATGCTGCGAGTGGCCGAGCAGATCCACGACCGGTCAATCCAATGATTTTAGTCTGCCTAGATAATAAAGTCATATCCATCATGCAGAAGGTTAGATATGGGATAGCTGACTGCTAATGTATCCGTCATAAAAGTCGTCCATCTTTTCGTAATGTGGAGCGTCAAATTTCACTCCGTTTGTGTTTTTTTTTAGTTGTAGGAAGAAAATATCTGATATTGCAGACTCTATGCTTTCTCCATCTCATGTTTTGTTCTTTCCTCTTTTTCTGTCCTCTGCCCATTTTACAGGATTGCACTGTGTATGAGACAGAGAATAAGATTCTTCATGTGGTAAGTTTATGCTTTAAAATCTCAAAGTTTTTGGCCTTTCCGTCACAGAGAACAGGAACGAGGCCCAAATGCATACTGCAGACGTCTATTAAATGCACGGATAAAAGGGTTATCAACACAGGTATCCTAGTGAAAACAGCAAAGTCTCGTTTCATTCCAGCATCCTGGATCACATTAGGTTCGTATTCACAGGATCAAGGTTCAGTGTTTTGGAGCATAAAGTAAAGTTAAAAAGTTCAAACCCCTCTATAATCTATGAGTTGAAGAGGAAGATACAGCCAGCAGACCATTAGCTTAGAATAAAGGAGTAGAAACAAGGGTAAAACACCTCCCCAGGAGTACCCCTGAAGCTCAGTAATAACACGCCATGTCCAATCATATTAGCCGTACCAACACGTTTTGAAAAAGAAGCCGGAAAGGGGGAGCAGTTGCCAGGCAACCAGCAGCGACTCCAGGAAGTTACTGCTCAGCACCTGGAAGCAGTCCGGTCATAACCACTTACAAAAACAATGATGCATAGAAGTGGAGATCTTATTTTTTTTACAGATAAAACAAAATAATCATGATAATTACATGTGAATTGCTGATTTGTGGAAGTGGCGGTGGGAGGATGTTGTCATGACTCGACAGCAACAACCACAATGAATTCCTATCTCTGCCTTAGACAGGCTATTTTTATTTTTGTTTGGTTTCCGATGACACAAGACTGTCTATGCACACACAGACACACACGTTTGTGCGTGTGTGTCTGTGTGTGGCTGCACGTATGCATGACGGAAAACTGTCTGTGCCCACTGTGACAGGCCGATAGGGAGTCTTCCTGCTGCCATTCAAGGTCAGGTGGAGGAAACCAAATGAAATGTTAGCGGGGGGGGGGGGGGGAGTTCAGAGCATCATATTTGACTATTTTAAGCAAATAAATAAATCTCAGATGTTTCATCAATATACAGCATACCTGCTAATGTGTTACATGTTTAACCAAAGCCAAACATAAGTCTGTGATGAAGATGGTTGAGTCCTCTCGATTTGATGTCCCTCCTCATCAAGGTGACTTAGCCTCGTTTACCTCTGTTGTTACAGGCCCGTTAGCGGTACAAGACAGTGACATCAGGGGAACTCAAATATTTAAATAGTTCCGCACATGTCACACACATTCCCTGGGTGCCAGACTAAAGGCTGCTCATGACTAAGCCTGTTGTGTGTGGGAGGTTAATGTGTGAAATAGGGAGACCGTGAAGGGAGGCAGAGAGATGAGGAGGTGTTTGTCTTGCTGACCTTGTTTACTACTGTATGTGCTTTAAAAATGAATTAGGTGAGGAGATGAGTAAAAAGGATAAAAACTGGTTGTTTTTAGGAAATCTGAAATTAAGATCGAGCACTAAGTTTATTATAGCATTTGGAAATGATCTCATACCATACAGAGATCAATGGTCTCCACAGAATAAGGTATTAGAGTTCCATTTAGCTTTCCTACCTTTGCTCTAAGGATGTGGACGCCACATACAGATGTGTTATCTTCTTAGAGACAGACTGTATCCAAGGGAAGTAGGAAGCTGAGTGGAACAAAGAGGTCAGTTAAAAGTTGGATGAGATGAACAGAGGTAAGCGTTAGAAAGAACAATTCTATTTATGTGAATACTGTAGCAAACTGACGGAAGTGCACAGCGAAAATGGTACAGTCATCAAAAACATTTAGTCCATACTTTCCTCTGCTCATCAAGGAGATTTCTACTTCCGAATTTGTATACAGACATAATTCCCATTCAAATAATCTAGCCTTATTAAGATCTTACTTTCGGTTTTTATGTTTTATCTTATGTTTTTGCTTTATTTGAGATATTTAAAATGCTTCCAAGCCAGTGTGGGATGGACCACAGAAAACTGACTAACCACTTCTGACAACACTACATCTCAGACTAGCGATGAAACATCTAGCACATTTGACAGGGGAAATGCTATCTTTACTTCACTCATTCAAATTTCCATCAGATGCACATGCTCATCTTTTGGAATAATGGTATCCAAATGAGGCCATTATTAATAGTATATTAAATGAGCCACACCTCATCCAGCTCCTACATTAAACTGTTATTAGTTATTAACATGATTCATGCATTTTAATGCATTAGTAATACCCATTGACTGTAGATGCTCTAAAAGGAACCTTTTTAACTTGCTGGTGTTGTTAGATTTGAAAAGTTACAGGGGTCTCCGGAGTGCATAGTGAGGCTCAGACACTGTTTATTAATGCCCAGCTCCGCTGTATCGTTACTGGGGCCATAGTTGTGCTTTTGTCAGCTTCTGCTTAATAATGCAAAACCCACTGCTACTCTGCTCTCCTCCAGACTACGGCCTGCGGCAATCAGATGGACGGGGATAAAGTTGTGTGTGTGTGTGTGTGTGTGTGTGTGTGCGTGTGTGTGTGTGTGCAGAGGAGATAAGATACGAGCATTTGTGAGTCTGTGTGTCTGATGGAGCGCGAAGTGTGTATGAGTGTGTGGTTGTATGTGCATGCATGCATAAGAAAGAGAGAGGAATTACATAAGACTGTCCTACTTGTATGTTTTTCCCCCATTTCCCGTCGTTCACTGCCCTTCCCTCCCCTTCCCTCCCCTTCCCTCCCCGCCTCTCCCTCCACATCTCGGCCGCTAGGTTTGTATTTTCCACGTCTGCTCACGCGTGCGGGGGAAAGCTGCGCCTGTGCAGGGGCGTGTACGCCCGGTAGAGAAGGTGTAAGTTAATAAAGGGTGTAAGCAGAGGGGTGAGAGGTGGGTGTGGCTGGGTGTGTCACAGCTGGGGGAGTCGAGGGGTATCCCAGTGGTAGTGGGCCTTTTTGTCTCTCGCTCCGTGTTAATCCCTGGTCAAGGCTATTAGTCCGATGATTAAAGGGGATACATGTAGAGGCACAACTTTGTCACTGGCCGTGGTTTCCAGCTGGGGACTCCACGTGCTATTTATAGCTTCATAGGCGGGATGGGGCACGCTCTTCTTCCGCTGCTCCCCCCCCCCGTTTATTTCTCTCATGTTTCCTCTTTTCTGCCTAGTTTGACACGTTGTAGCTTGTTCGGTGTCCATAATCGTAACGCGGAGCCTACACACATACACATACACGCTATTACGGTTTGTGTAACGTTTAAATAACTGACCCAGAAAAGGATGGAAGTGTAGGCCTATATATGTGTGTGTGTGTGTGTGAGTGAGTACAGCATTTGAAGCACCAAATAGCCAGATCGCCGTAGATCCTCCACCTTTTCTCTCATACTGAATGAATCATACGCTCTGAGCTGTAGTGTGTATTTGTGTGTGTGTGTGTGTGTGTGTTGAAGATCTCCTCTGCTCACATCATCAACCATAATCCGGTAATTGCTCATTAAGATTGAGATCAGAAGATTATTTTATGCAGGGTTCATCCCCGTCGTGCTGCGTGTGTGAATGCAGTCAATCTACATTGGCACGTGCATCTGTTATGTCCCAGCGTACGCCGGGTTGTGCACGTGTGCGCGGCGATGCGGTGAGGCAGGATCACCAGGGCAACGGGCTCCGTGCGCCCGTGTGCAGTCAGTGAGGCACAATCAGAAGGCAGCGACGATGCTGAGGATAAAATAACCATGACCAAGCTGACAAATACCGTGAAAAACAGTCAAGGCTGGTTTGGAACAGAGGCAACATGAAGCCCTTTTTATTGGGTGTCTTGGGCTGAAATGAAAAAAAACTTGACCATAGATCATGTGACAACCCCACAGTGTGTCGCATGAATTCAAAAAAAGAAAAACCCGCGCTCGGTAAATTAGATGTTGTAAAATGTCATCTGTGCACCTCCGGGTTGTCTGGTACAGCTGATGTGTCTCTCATTCTGTGACAGTGCCTTGTGGGCCTCCCCATGGACACACCGTGACAGGAAACAGGTTGTGTGCTGGAGTGATGGAAGTGGCGGTGTGCAACCATCCGATGAAAGGGATTTTGTTTCACCGTCACGGCCCCCCCCCCCGTGAAACCAAAACCAAATTCCATAACTTTCTTTTCTCTTTTTGACACTCACTCTCTGTGTCCCTCCTTTCCATAAATTGTCCTCCCCGCCCTCCCTCATCGCCAATGCCATCTCCAGTGCAAGACCTTAGCGGGGATATGCGACCACATCATCTCCCTGTCGTCAGACTCTCTGGTCTCCCAGTCGGCACATCTGGAGGTGGTCCACCTCACCAGCATCATGCCCAGTGAAGGGCTGGTAAGGACGCAGCGCAGCATGCACACGTGTGTCCACCACAAATGTTTTTAAAGGTGTCATCATCACCGTGAAGGTTGAGTGTCAGTTGACTCTGCAGTTCCCCCTGTCTTAAAACAACGTTTTAACGTCACAATTCACATGAATGTGTTTTTTACAAGACACAGAATAATAGTTGAAGACCAAAGATGTGATAATATGCAATGTCTGCCTTTTACACTTATTTATTGTTGCGGGACTTCAGGGGGGAAACACAGGAGACTTGAATCTTTCTTTGGCTTTCAGATGAAGACATTAGTTTGGTCAAATTTGCATCAATGCAGACGATGATGAATTATTGGACAGACATGAGCAATAGTCTGGTAAAAAAATATTGGCCTTTGAAGTTTTATTTCTTTGTGTACTCTGCTATTTAACACCCCCCCCCCCTCCTCACCCCCTCACCCCCTCCCTGCGCCTGCGTTTCAGGGGATGTATATCAAATCCACGTATGATGGGCTCCATGTCATCACTGGAACCACAGAGAATGTGAGTTTTTGTTCCATTCAGTAAGAATCTCAACGTCACAACACCACAATTCATGGTCTAAAATTCCACAATGACAATGAACCCGGACCCACTGAAGGTGGTCCAGGGGAGACACGGATTACAAAACTGTCGGATCAGATTGTAACAAATTTGGAAAAAAGGGAACTGTTGATCATCAAAATGATGATTCCATATATGCGGTTTCTGTAAAAACAACTGGATTTTTGTTTTTTGCTAAAAGTTTCAAGATTGCTTTTGACCACACATCACCATAAAATCTACCGATACTATAATTAACTGAACAGAGAATGAACGTATAACAGGGGAATTCAAAGGAACCTCCATATGTCAGTCGTAGCTTCACTGCTAACGTTCCTCCTGGCTTTTAACACAGGTCTATTCTTTCACTATGTAGCATGGCACTTAAAAGCATTAACGCTCAACGCAAACTGTTACTGAATATCGGCCAATACCATATGCCAGTAAAACTTCAGTTCACACCATGGTGGTTAAGTCGTGTCGAACGTGTGCCAAACCCTGGAAGAGGCCTTAGGGGATCGTGCATCGACTACGGTCCGTTACACCGCTAAGGTTTTTCCTATCGTTGTACTCCTCCCCCCCCCCCCCCAAATGTCTTCCTCCACAGTCTCCCGCAGACCAGTGTAAGAAGATCCATGCAGGCGACGAGGTGATCCAAGTCAACCACCAGACTGTGGTGAGTTATCAAGCTTCCAAACACAGCGCCGCGGTCCCAGTAAGTCCCAGTAAACATAGTGCACGGGTTTACACTGCAAACCGCCTTTCCTTCTCCATCCCGTGGCGCTTCCTGTCCTGGGCCTCTGCAGCGATGTGGGCTAATTAGACCTGCTGCGGGAGCGGATTACGGGACGATTGTTACCTTTTGTTCAGCCCTGTGTGATTGTCAGCTCGCTCTTCCCGGAATTTGCTCCCATTGTCGTTCCGAACCCCCCCCCCTGAAGGAGGCGTCTGGTTTGAAATGTGAACTCGTGTTCCACTTTACCACTTGGATAAGTTGTATTTCTGCCTTCGACTCGTCACATCAGAGGGAAGCGCGGAAAATGGGCAGCCATTTTAAATGGAACTGCGCCTTGTGAGAGCATGTGATTGAGCGCGCCGTCTATTGCCCGCGCTGTCTGCTCCGGCATGAACCATCCGTTCCGCCGTTTATTTGAGATTTCCGCAGGGGTGGAGGAAAAAAAGAGGACTCGCGCGTAGATTTCTCTTATGTGCTCTTCCCTGCTAGTATTTTTTGGCATGCCTGAAATGGTGCTGTTCATTGGAAAGCGGGCACGCGGGGCGCTGATTGAAGCGTGATGATGGAGCCGAGTGTTATCTCTCCCTTTCCTCTCTCCTCGGGGTGACAGTGCAGATCGCACCCTGTCAGCTCCAACCCCTCATTACTCCCTCTGCGAGACCCTCACCACTCGGATTCCTCTCTCTGGGGAAGGAGATAAGCAGAGCGGGGGGGGGGGGGGGGCAGAGGTGTGTGTGTGTGTGTGTGTGCGATGGGGAAATGGGGGTAGTGAGATGAGCCAGAGAGTGGGGCAGAAAAGGGGTGAAGAGAACAGCTGTGGGAAGTCTCGCAGCACATTTTTTTCAACCGTAAATTGAGCGGCTGATGCGTAAAAACTCTGTAAACATCACGGCTGATAGGTCCATCGAGTGAGGCTCCACATTCAGATCAATGTGAATATTTAATGAATAAATTCCATTACATTGTGGAATCATTATGTAGGCCGGTCCCACGTACTTAGCATCAGCGCTGCCTTCATGTCTATGCATGAGCTTCTGTTTGAGACCCACTTCAAAAAAAGGACATCTTAGCTCAGCTTCTCTTTTAAGGTAAATGTGGAATTTTCTCAGATATCAAACTGATTGTTTGAAGAGGCAACATAATCATGTGGAGGTAATAGCAACTGGGAAAATAATGAAGACCCAGGGGATTTGAAAAACCTCTCGAGCAGTAGTTTATGCTCTATTATTATTTTTGGTGGGCCTCTCCCTGTTTCCCTCTGCTCTCTGTATATTTGCTTAACAGAACCTTTCTAAACCGGCCCGGTTAGGAAAGGCCTTGTGTTTGCTGTTGACATATATTGTTGTGTGCCGGTTGAGCTTACAAGGGTTGCACGATCACGGCCCAGTTTGCTGTCAGTTCAGTGAAAACAGGGTGGAAATGTATTCTCTATCAAAGACTCGGCGTTGAAGTCGTGCGGCACCATTCTGTTTACAAAAAAAAACATAAAGGAGCTTTGGCCAGGTGACAGCTAGCTTGGCTTTGCACAACGGCTGAAAGCCGGAGGCAACACGGCTAGCCTGAACAAACAAGACCCATGACTTCAAAGTGCTCAAAGGGTAAAGGTTGTGTGAACAAAAGCCATAAGGCCAAGGTCAAATAGTATATATATTACATTTGAAATCTTTAAAGAGATTCAAACCAGATGACGGTACGACCCATTTCTCCTAGCCGGGTTTTCATAGTGCTATTTCTCTCATTAGGAAATGTATCCTCTTTTGTTTTAGAGGGACTGAACATACAGTAGTAAATTATAATATCGTAATTATAAGCTCTTGTTAGTGGAAGATTGAGTTCTGGACTGGCCCTGTTTCCAGCCTCTATAGAGGCGGAAACAAGCTGGTCATCATTACGTCAGGAATAAGGTCAGAGCAGCTGGCAGGCGTGTGTGTGTGTGTGTAAACGCCGTGATCTCCTTGGACACATCCGGTAGCTGAGACCAGTGTAGCCAATCAATGGCCTGACGAGTGCCGCAAGCTCTGGAGACGGGCTGTCGGACCGTCGAGGAAAAACGCTGAAGTCAGCACTCCTTTCTTACTCTTTCATCATCTCTTTCCTTTTTTATGTTTTCAGATCAGCAGCACTAGGAGAGTCTGGCGCATATTGTTGGTATCGCTGTGTGTTGGTATTATAGCTTGTTTAGGTGAGGATTTATCATAGAAGCAGTGTTTGAGGCGTGGTGGGGAACTAGCTGACATGCCTTAGTCGGCTGCAGCAGCAGCAGTAGCCTGGATGTCACATGATCAATATTATGAGTTGAAAGCAACAAGATGATATACCTTTCTCACAATGCTGCACAAGGGTTTGAACCTGTCAGTAATATTTATATATTCTTTTGTTCTGTATATGGATCCAAATCTAAATCAAAATGCACATTGTGACATTTATTTTCACCTTGATCCTTGGATTCGGTGGATTTTTCTTCTCTGTACTCTTAACACTGTTTTGTTGAACTGAGAATAAAATGTTAAAAGAAAATACTCAAAGTGGCTGGCAATTATGCAAATTCCCCAATGGCAGGCACAATTTTGGGACAATACCGAAATCAACTCTGGAAATAATGGAGCGACAAACTGTGGAAAAATTCAAGTGAGCCAGACTTAAATGACAACGACGTTTGGATACATTTATAGCTCTTTAAATGTATCTAGTTAAGGTGGAATCTCAATTTTTGTTTGATACCGAGATATTGTGTTCATATCAATGCCACTACAACAAATATTACAAATACACTGCATTATAACACAATACAGGTCAAACGCATCACAAACTAACAAAAAGATGAATAACTAAGATTAATTCAGGTCAAATCTATTGCAGAGTTATTTCACAGAATTAATATTAGCTGGGAACTGAATGTGTGGCCAGACCAAGAACAATTCCCCAACAAGTTATCGAAAAAAGGTGCAATATTTTGGCATCTTATAGCAGTCGAGTATTTTATGTACACCATTGGGTGGAAGTGGCCTATGCCGACTTGACATAAGTGTTCAAGAAAAGAGTAAGATCTAAGTGGTCCCATGTTTGTGGTATCTTAGTTTTTCCTAATACAATACAATACAAAATCATTGTGGAGTTTTAGGTGTCAAGATGATGGACTGTTCAAGTGAAGGACCTCTGTTGGATCTCTCTTTCCCCCTTTTCCTATCATCACTTCCTCAGACTAATACAATTATTAAATAATCCACAAATAGCATGTGGAGTTTTAGCAGTGGTTTTCAACAACACTTTAGGAAGCTTGATCCGGTTGCTCTTGGCTCCTTCTGTCTACATCCGTGTGTGTGTGTGTGTGTGTGTGCTCCTCAGGTGGGCTGGCAGCTGAAGAACCTGGTCAACGCTCTGAGAGAGGACCCGTGCGGCGTCATACTCACACTGAAGAAGAGGCCCCAGAACACCCTGAGCTCCACGCCGGCTCTGCTCAGGAACGTGCGCTGGAAACCACTGGGCCTGCAGGTAAACACGGCATCAGTCTTCTGCATGTACGTCCACACACTTCTTTTACTTACTGAGGTGAGGGATTGGAGGCAGGAGGATCTAGCACTGTGTACAGTGAGCAGTGTGTGTACCTCTGCCTTTATCTGTTAAGGGAGATTTGTTCACAGTGTGACCTTCCTCTGGTTGAACATTTCAACAAATGGTTTATTCATTTTTTACATTCTTTCGTACCGCTCGAGGCCAAGGACGTTCACAAATATGTTGGTTGCAAAAGCTCATTCCGATGAGAATGTATGCGTACCAAAAAGTGTAGTTTCTTTAGAAAGGGACTGAAAATGTTCAGGGTGTGTGTGTGAATGTTTTAAATGGTATAATATGGCTTAAACTCCCTCTCACATTGAAGCCTAGGTCCTTTATCCCAAAGGGAACTGCTTTTTCTTGGATGTACAGTAGGTGGAATACTTGTGAGCTTACAGGTCACGTCTGTGTACGCATGCGTACATGAGGCCAAATACCTATTCAGAGCCCAGAAAAGGCCACTAAAATGTTAGTGGCCACAGAGAGAAGCTGGTAGGGGTGAAGCGAGGGGCTGTTGTGATGCGGGTTCTTGGGCCGTAAAAGCAGTATAAAACCCTATGTAAATGTGAGTGTACGTTCACACTAGAGACTAGAATATTCATTTGATGTTTTGAGGTTCTGTAATGGCCTCAAAACCATTAAAAGCCTTTATTAACTGTGAAGCCTGCTGCAACTCCATTCCCATGTCTGTCTTTAAGAGGGCTGCTGTGTTGTTAGATCATCGCTCGGAGTCGTTACCGTGAGCTTATTGTTTGCTGCGTACAACAGCAGAGGGTTGGGGGAATTCTACCCCGATGGGCTGCTGAGACACAAACGCGCTGTGAGCGCACGGATCTCAGCGCACAGATATCTGCGGGAGACGGGAAGAAGGGAAGGTTTTAGAATTGTTCTCTCCCAGAAAGACTGGAGCTCTTAATTATTCATAAGCAACTACAGGGAGCACCAGTGCTTCTGAAACAAGAGCCGCAACTCAGCAAATACTTAAAAATAATGCACCGAATCCAAAATGTCCTGCTTAACAGCCTGTGCGCGCGCGTGTTTGTGTGTGTGTGTGTGTGTGTGTGTGTGTGTGCACCGGTGGGTATGCAAACGTTTCCAGCATGGCCGTACAGTATATGCATGCTCTTCCAAGCTGGGAGGAGGGTATCCGTCATCAGTCGAGTTGCTTCCTTTGAGAGACAGAGGATCTGGGTCACTGCACTCTGCACCTTAGAATGTACCTACACACACTCTCCAAAACCAACACAAGCACACTCAAGAACTCCGAGCCTGGTAATGCAGGATGAGTGGTGCGGTTGTGAAGTTTAGCTCCAATGTGGCAAACGTTCAGCCGGATTATAACTAAATCCACAAAGGAAACAATTTATCTGTGCAAATTTTCATGTGATTCCAACCCCAAATCTCTCCATGGCAACCTCTTTTATTTCACAAATAATGGCACGTCTCTCTCTCTCTCTCTCTCTCTCTCTCTCTCTCTCTCTCTCTCTCACTCACTTACTCTCTTTCCCTTCGAGTTGGTTTCTCGGGTAGGATGAAGTAAAAGCAATATTATAATCCATTGCAATGGGTCTGGCTGTGTCTTTTACTAATAAATTGAGGAATACTGCTGTCTGCTACGCTGCTGCCAACCCTGCATAGGGAGTCATTTCATGCATGACTGGGGGCCACATCAGCGCCCACATCACAGGTCACATGTGTGCCACACATTTTCCATGACCCCGCTTTCATAAATCTGTTATGTGTTTGGATACATAAATTATTGCTGTTTTAAAATGCCTGCTATTTCCTGCAACATAGCTTCTTATGTATCATTGATGGGTTATACACTCACCGGCCACTTTATTAGGTACCCCATGCAAGTAACGGGTTGGACCCCCTTTTGCCTTCAGAACTGCCTCAATTCTTCGTGGCATAGATTCAACAAGGTGCTGGAAGCATTCCTCAGGGAGTTTGGTCCATATTGACATGATGGCATCACACAGTTGCCGCAGATTTGTCGGCTGCACATCCATGATGCGAATCTCCCGTTCCACCACATCCCAAAGATGCTCTATTGGATTGAGATCTGGTGATTGTGGAGGCCATTTGAGTAGAGCGAACTCATTGTCATGTTCAAGAAACCAGTCTGAGATGATTCCAGCTTTATGACATGGCGCATTATCCTGCTGAAAGTAGCCATCAGAAGTTGGGTACATTGTGGTCATAAAGGGATGGACATGGTCAGCAACAATACTCAGGTAGGCTGTGGCGTTGCAACGATGCTCAATTGGTACCAAGGGGCCCAAAGAGTGCCAAGAAAATATTCCCCACACCATGACACCACCACCACCAGCCTGAACTGTTGATACAAGGCAGGATGGATCCATGCTTTCATGTTGTAGACGCCAAATTCTGACCCTACCATCCGAATGTCGCAGCAGAAATCGAGACTCATCAGACCAGGCAACGTTTTTCCAATCTTCTATTGTCCAATTTCGATGAGCTTGTGCAAATTGTAGCCTCAGTTTCCTGTTCTTAGCTGAAAGGAGTGGCACCCTGTGTGGTCTTCTGCTGCTGTAGCCCATCTGCCTCAAAGTTCGACGTACTGTGCGTTCAGAGATGCTCTTATGCCCACCTTGGTTGTAACGGGTGGTTATTTGAGTCACTGTTGCCCTTCTATCAGCTCGAACCAGTCTGGCCATTCTCCTCTGACCTTTGGCATCAACAAGGCATTTCCGCCCACAGAACTGCCGCTCACTGGATGTTTTTTCTTTTTCGGACCATTCTCTGTAAACCCTAGAGATGGTTGTGCGTGAAAATCCCAGTAGATTAGCAGTTTCTGAAATACTCAGACCAGCCCTTCTGGCACCAACAATCATGCCACGTTCAAAGTCACTCAAATCACCTTTCTTCCCCATACTGATGCTCGGTTTGAACTGCAGGAGATTGTCTTGACAATGTCTACATGCCTAGATGCACTGAGTTGCCGCCATGTGATTGGCTGCTTAGAAATTAAGTGTTAACGAGCAGTTGGACAGGTGTACCTAATAAAGTGGCCGGTGAGTGTAGTACGTTCTTTTGCCTTACTTTTTTGACGGTTTTAAGACAACTGGAAATATCTGCCATTTTGTCAAACGTGAATGCTTCATTTAATATCTTCATCCTGCGATCTTTATGGTGTTTTATTCCTGACCTTCAAGCCAACACTTGTCAGAAACAGATTTTACTATCCACAGTTGCATTAAAACTAAATACGAAGAATGTAAAGGTACCTGCATCAGCATAGAGACTGGATACTGGGGGAAACAGCTTGCGTGGAGTCTGGTCGCCTGGCAACCTGAAAGTGGCAAATAATTCAAATCAGTACATTTGTCACCCAGTAGGCTTGCTTTTTGCCTGGAGCCATTCCAGCTTGACCAGTAAAATATTCTTAACTAGAATGAGAATAGTAAGTTGACCACCGGGTTAAATGGTCAAGACAGTCGGTAGCTATACTCAATTTAATAATATGGCGTAGATTTGACAGCCTAACAAGGCTAGGACTGTAGCATGGGCCATGGAAGAAGCCATCACTTTTTGGAGTGGATCCGAAGTTTCTCACCATCAATAACCCTCTGTGTTGAGCTTATTGGTATCAGGCTACACATTGCTCGTTAAAGACAATAAATAGCTAATTTATAGCTAATAACCCATTTGTATAATAACCATCTGTAAACTATCCCACTTGTTACATGTCTTAATAACCAAATCCAAGGCATACTACATTTTTATTTCAGTTTGGATAAAAGAAGGGGCAGATATACAATTGATTTCTTTCACTGACACAAAGAGATTTTTTCAGGCTTTGTCAATTTCAGTTGGTTATCGAGCCCTATAACTGTTCTGGTCCTTGTGCGGGTGTGTGTGTGTGCGTGTGTGTCTGTGGGAGGGGGGGGGGGGTATTGAGTTTGCATGTGTGCATGTAAAGGTTGCGGGGGCATGTTGCAAAAGGAATTAGCAAAAGTAGCAGATTTTGAGGTGGGAGCGGACACAGCAGGGGTCAGATGGTTTAAGTGCTGTTTTTAACAGTCTGGAATTCAGCCTGCTGTGGAGGTCCAATCTCCCTCTACTTCTACCCCCACCCACCAGTTTTTTTTATGCAGGCAGGAGTGGGCTGTAATCACTAAATTACTGTTTTCACTCTCAGCTCAAGTCACCACACTGCACAGCTCCCTCGCCTCACCCTCTCCTGCACTCTCTCTCTCTCTCTCTCTCTCTCTCTCTGTCCTATTCCGTTGTCTCCCTCCTCTCTCACGTGCCCCTGTCTTCCCACCCCGTCTTCATTATTTAATGGGAAGCTACTACTGTAAACTGCCTTCATAAAAGCAAGACTTAGTTAGAAATAGGGGCTTGGGGAAGGGGGTAGTGAGGGTAGTGAGGAAAGGGGGGCGGGGGAGGGGGACGGGGGGGTTTGGGGGGAGAGAATGGAAAAGTTTGGAATATGAAATGAATGATTTGCCTAATGCTCCGTTGATGAATTGATGAAAGACCGGGCTTCTTAAATGGGAACGCTGCCTATCTGCCCTCGCCTGGTCTTTTTATTCTTTCTGTCCACACTCTCTTTTCTAAAATGGAGTGCCCCCCCCCCCCCCCCCCCCCCCCCTTCCACATACACTAACACACAAATCTCGGGAAAAAAAGCATGCTTGAGATAATTGTCTGCTCAAGCTCGTGTCTGTCAGCCCAGCTGAGCTGGCTTTGGACGTATATAATTTGCTTGAAATATGGTTTCCATGGCATCCGTAGTCAGGCACCCTGTCCTCCCAGAGTACCTGATGACGACTCCAAGTGTGCTTGAGTCGAGCTGAGGCAGGAGGCCGCGCTTGCTTTCCTTTCCTACAGCAAGCGAAGGGGGAGAGGAAGAGAGGGCAGAAGAGGGGTTGTCATGGGAACAGACACAGAGAGCCCGGTGTGAGTGAAGAGGCTTGAGACAAAATGAGAGACTAGTGGAGCGATTTTAACGTGGGAGAAGCTGCACAGTCAGACAAATACAAAATAAAAAAAAACATTGACATGTCATCTGTGTGGACTTAAGTCTCTTGGTTTGGGACGAGGACGATCGCGCAAACAAAAGGTCCCCTTTGCCTCCTAGCAGCGTAAGCTGTGTGCTCGTTTGTCTCTCTGTGAGGGGGGGGGGGGAGAAATCTAATGCCGCAGGTGGTGCTCCGAGATCTCCTCACCATCAATTATATCGCTCAATGAAAAGGTGCAAGTCACTCTCTCCCTCTCCCCGCCCCCCCCCCCCCCCCCCCCCCACCCAGCCGGTCCCCACCAGCCCCACCAGCACTTCCCCTACACCCATTGGAACTTTGGGCATGTCCAAAATGGACGCTCCCAGCATGCAGGACGTCTACATCCTCTCCCCCGTCTCTGGACTCTACAGCACCAGGTCAGTCGCTGTCGCTCACGATCATTATTGTGAAGATGTGATGCCACCGCTGGTGTTGTTGATGACGTTGATGATGATGACAACCCCCCCCCCCCCCCCCCCCAGGGAGGAGCTGGGTCTGATGTCCTGCGACGACATCAGCCGCTACAGCGTGAGCTCCCAATCCGGCTCCAAAGGCTCAGAGGCCGTCAGCTACTACTTGGACCAGGACAGCGGTCAGTACTTCTCCCTGCTGGAGGGGGACGGGCCCCCAGGCCCCGACTACGACAGGGGCCGCAACACGGGGGTTCGCAGGAGGGATAAGACCCCCCACCCACGGTAAGAGGGAGAGCGCCATCCGCCAGTGCGAATGGGGCGGGGGACGGCTCTGGTCCTGTTGCGTACGGCGCCGTGCTCTTTCCCACCGGTTTTTCTTACCCTTTTCTCAGAGTGCCTCATTCATTCTTCACTCACCTCATGGCTCTGCTTCTCTTGTGTGCTCACCACGCGTACGAACCACCCAAGAAACACTGATCACATGCCGAAGGTGTCAGTCCCGAAAACGCTGTGTCCAGCTCCCTGTCTGCCCCAGCGCCCGCGTCCCACTCCGCCCAAGACGGCGTCCCAAACATCCCGTACCTTCTTGGGAGACTCTCGGGGGGGCCTGTGACGTGCAGGGCGATGGTCATGTGACGGACGGATGCAATGCCGGCGGGCTTGTGCTGATCCAATCGTATGCCGATGATTGACGTCTTCTACACCAGTTTCATGATCACAGTGATTTTAGCTATCTTCTAATCAGCTATTTAGTTAAGATTTTATGAGAATTATTTTGAGAATCCCGTAATGTTTTCTGGTTTTCTTGTATGTTTAAATGTGTAAATGCAGAATTTTTTGTGCTGATTAAAATACATTCCAAACCGTTTGGAACTTGTTGTTTTACTCTATAAATAGGATATAAGAAGTAAATTGGAAATATACTACCATAAGTGATAAAGGAGGTTCTGTTTCTGCCGTATTTTTTGTAATAAAATGCTCTATAATTCATGCCAATGATAAATAAACAAACCCTTAGGTAAAATCCTCAAGAACATAGTTAGGAAAGAAACAGGAGAGTTTGGGGGTTTTAGGTTCTATTTAAAAAGGAGATTTATGACCGTGGTCGGAGAAAAAACTATTTATTTGAAGATATTTATTACGAACTCTAACGGTGAATAGACTCAAACAATTATGAATATTAGATACCACCATGGAACTTCCCAAGTTAATTACTTATATTAAGTTTTCAAAGCAATTTCAGGCATTATCTACGGCTAACTTTTGGTGGGTTTGTAGATTGCAACCAACATAAACTCCTTCCAGGTATCAAGCGTGTAGCTGAACAAGAAAGGCCCTTGTTTTCATTCGTTCTGACCTCATGTAGAAACATGGCCAAAGCAGAGTTGAAAATAAAGTGGACATTTTGGCCATGATGACTGAAAAGTGAGGTCGAGAAACCTTCTGTATGGACAAGTTGTGACCTGTTGTTAGTTCTGCTGAGAGAATTCATGTTGACAGGAAACTCACAGCGGGTCATAGGCGTCCCTCGAGAGTCTCCCCGTCCGTCCCCCACACCTGCACACAGTGTGTCTCACCTGTCCACCCCTCCAGCTATGTCCCACGCTGTCACTCAGTCCCACACCCCTGCGCACAAGTCTCTGACTGCTGATTGGTCGTTCCAGGTGACCTCAGGCCTGTTTCCATGCCTCCTGAATATAACTGGATGGCCGAGGCCAAGGAACCCAGCATGGGCAAGAGAGGGAGCCGAGGTACACACACACACACACACAAACGCTCGCACACACACACACACAAACGCAGCCGAACGCCAAACATAACGGAAACGGGTCGGACTGATGCCGCGCCACGCTCCATACTCTGCTCAACACATTTCAGCTCATCCTCTGGTTATCCATGGTGGTGTGGTTGTGTGAGGGTACATATCTGTCAGGTATGTATCTGACAGAGCGACAAGTAAATATAAATGCGAGGAAATTGCATTTATACAGCTGCTCTGGAATTGAGGGTATTTCTAAGTGACCATTTCTAACCAGCTTCACCATTTTGCTGCGAGTGCCTGATCCGTATTCGAGGTTCCTCACTCTACCATCAGAAAGCCCATGAATAACATTAAAGCACAATAGCTTCGTCTGGGGTCTGCCTTTCTGCTTTCTGCCACCTTTTACTCTTTTCACATTCTAAATGGATAATAAACAAATGAGTTGAGAATATTCTTCTCCATGGAGCGAAAGCAGAATAAAACTTTCTGTGACCGACAAGATTTAGCACAGCAGTGCCCCTTTAATCAGCAAAATCATGGGAGACCTGTATGTCCTCTGGCTGTAGATCCATAGTCTGAGTCACTTTTATCCCTGTCTGTGGGGGCTTATCTCTGGACGTCCATTCACCCTCTTCTGTTTCTACTCTGGGGTCCGACCTCAACTCTATGACGCTAAGCTCCCCCCCCCCACCCCCCCCCACCTGTGTGGTGTTCCTCCCTCTGTCATCCGTCCGGTTGAGCCTGTCCAGCCTCTAACGTCAAGCCTCTCCACCCTTGTCATCCCCACAGATTCGGACAACTCCCTGCTGCGTTACCTTAGCGACGACAAGATCCTGGTGATCGAGGAGGAGCCCGAGGTCCCGGGCAGAGAGAGCCGGCGGGATTCCACCAGACGCTCCCGGCGTAAGAGCCGCAATCCCAGCAGCCCTAGTTTCCCCATCAGCCCCTCCATGCTGTCCTCCACCCTGCGGCTAGACCAGCCCCCCGAGGCGTTGCCGGTATGTACACAGTTTTTGAACTGTGTCTTTTAATCTTTTCAGTCTAAATGTATAAATCGAATGTGTTGCGGTGCTGTAACTAGACAAGTTCTTCTTTCCATTTGCGTCCACT